>NC_069500.1:1393588629-1394788629 GCF_027579735.1 Bombina bombina
AGTATTATGCATAAACTGTGGCAATAAAAGGTTAATACTACTATTCATATCACACTGCAACTAAGGTTACACTGGTACCTTGTTAAAAAGGGTATATGTGCTTATTTAGTGCATGATATCTGTCAATTACTTTTGATGAGCATTGGAAAAAAATACACTTTTATCTTAAATACCAGTTTTGTCATATTCATTATCATATATAGTATACAGCTATATTTATGTTTGGAAGAAAACATGTGTTAATGTTTTGCATGAAAAGTTACTATACTCACACAATTATGTTGTGCCTTCTAGGACAGATTAACTACAAAACTAATTCACTAAAAATAATTCATATTTATAAATGTTATTATAAGAATATATTTAACATAAGTTAAGAAAGTATATTCATATTTTGGTGAAAATGATTATGGTAACATTAAAAATAAATAAATAAATTAACTCTAAAGTAAAAAGAATATTGTTCCTCTTGTACTAAAACACATACAACATAACTCAGCAAATATTAAAAAAGTGATAAAATCTTTGGTCATACAGAGATGGTCTGTGGGGCCATTTTTTGGAAGCTAAATCAGCACTGGTTACCATAGAAACATTGGTTCAAATATAAAAAAAAAACAAGAGCAAGTGACAAGCTACCTCCTACAATAAGTGCCACTTTGGATGTGAGGGAGGAGAAAAAAGTGACTGAGTAGGAGGACAAAAAGCTTTATGCATTATCTTTCTTTGTCTTGGTTCTTTAGGCTGACATATGTGGAACAAAGTGATTATCATAGTAACACATCAATTATTGCTTCAGCTAACTGGCCCATACACTGACACTGATGAGATGTGTGTACATCTAAGCCAAATATGTCCTTATTTTCAAATACAGAACATTAAATTTGCTTAGTAATTCCTAGTGTAAAAGTAGGAACTTCAAGAAAATGAATGCACTAGCTCTGCATACACACACACACATCTATCTATCTATCTATCTATCTATCTATCTATCTATCTATCTTTCTATCATCTATCTATCTATCTATCTATCTATCTATGTATCATCATCTATCCATCTATCTATCCATATCTATCTATCTAAAACTATCTAACTATCTAGCTATCTATCTAAAAACAAATTTTCCTTAATTGTAAATTAAACATTTTAAGTTCAACATTTTATCCTGAACTTAACCAAAGACCATGGTTCCATTTTACGATGGTCCAGCAGACATGATTTATTGTAGTGGATCATGTCTGCTGGACATTGTTGTAGGCGGAAAGCATACACTGTATGCATTTAACATTGCACAAACATTTCACCAACAGGGGCTGTCAATCATCGCAAGGGTAAAGGATTGGGATGATTTCAATCTGCCAACTTTTACAATTGCTGCTTCTTATCCTTTGTATCAAGCGATCCTGAAATGATGGGCCTCCGAAGCAGTGAATGGAGCCCAATGACTTTGTGGTACAGATATGCACAGTTCCTTCCTGTGTCCAGGAGAGCTGCTTCCAAGTTTAATATATACTGTACATTTAAGATCAGCTTATCACGAGCACCGTGAAAAAAAATATAAGCACAAATGGAGTTTTTAGATAATGTTGCTCTCCTTCAACAGCATCAGAGATTAAATAACATTAATATAAAGCAGTGATGATTGCACTGAAATATTTTCAGGGGATATCAATAATCTTCATATTTCTCACTTCCTTTGTGGGTTAAAAATACATTTAAGTGACCTCAAGAATTCTAAAATCTTAGGTACAAGCCCAATAATATCCAACATGTCTGACAATAAATTAAAATAGCTTAAAACATCTCATGGCCTTTGACAGCGGAGCTTCATATTATTTATAGTTCTTTTCTTGTTTCAAAAACCATATACATAAATTAAATATTAGAGGGTGGTAGTTTCAGAAGTAATTAATAAAAGCATTACTAAAACAGTACTAAAAGAAAAAAAAATTATGCAGGAAGATAATTAAAATGTTTTCTTACATAATTTCTTACCTCTTTCTAGTAGAAATACTAGATTGTAGAAATCATACCAAAATGTGTTTTTATTGGCTTCTAAACTCCTGTAAAATTATATCTTTGGATGATCTTAAATCATAAATCACCCTTATGTATTATTTTTTATTAAAACTTTTTTTCTCTCCCTGTTGGAAAAAACAGGTCTCATCTCATTACATTAAATGTCAAGTATAAATTTAGTTTCCAGAAATTCCCTTACGTTTAAGTGATATGTCTCTCCATAGTTCACTATAATCTCACAAAATTAATTCCTCTCTGGTATTGCGTTGAATATCAATTATCTTTAGTGACAAAGTTCTGGGTACACAATGTAATTAATGTCTATTTTTATTACATATTTATATCTCCTTATGATATAGAAGATTATACAAAGTATATGTATTTTTTAATATTAATATTTACTGTATATATGTTACTTGTATTATATGTTAATATATGCTGCATAAGTTGTGTTCCAATTTTATTTAATCAAAATTAATTAATTTATTAAAACATAATTACTTTTATAAAATCTAGATTTTATATATTGCTCTTATATAAACTCAAAACCTAAGGTTTTTCTTTTGGACTTGATTCTACCCATAGGGATGGCTGTGTTGCTATTTTGGAGCAAACCCCTGAGTATTCTAGAATTATTCTTTTAAATTAAATAAAGGTGACTACTAGATAGCACATAGTTAGGGTGACTTAACTGAAAATAGTCCATAAAGAGATCATTTCATTTAATGTAAAATCACAGATCTGTGTTAGAACACTTTAGACCTGAACTTGACACCAGAGAAGGGGCTCGTTTCCATTGAGCCCTAAAAAATGGAGACTTAAGCTATTGAAGTGGCCAACAGCTAAAAGTAATTTATGGCTCCATTTTAGTACCAGGTTGCCATTGAAATATTTAGGGCAGTGCGTGCAGTTGCTTTTTCTGCACGCACTGCCCTAAATATGTCAATGGCAACCTGGTATTAAAATGAGCCATAAATTACTTTTAGCTGTTGGCCACTTCAATAGCTCTGTATTTTTAAAGACAGTTAGTATATCTCTTTGATTGGCTTCAGACAGGGTTTTTATATATAGGCAGCTGCTGAGCCTATCTAGATATGCTTTTCAGGAAATAATATAAAAATAATAAAGCAAATCAGATAATAGAAGTAAATAAGAAAGTTGTTTAAAATTGTATTCTCTATCTGAATCATGAAAGAAAAATTTGGGGTTTAATATCCATTAATGTCCATTTTCTCTATATTTATCTGGTGTCATATATCTCTAGTGATGTCGCAAACATAAAATTTTCAGTTCGCGAACGGCGAACGCGAACTTCCGCAAAAGTTCGCGAACGGGCGAACCGGGCGAACCGCCATAGACTTCAATAGGCAGGCGAATTTTAAAACCCACAGGGACTCTTTCTGGCCACAATATTGATGGAAAAGTTGTTTCAAGGGGACTAACACCTGGACTGTGGCATGCTGGAGGGGGATCCATGGCAAAACTCCCATGGAAAATTACATAGTGGATGCAGAGTCTGGTTTTAATCCATAAAGGGCATAAATCACCTAAAATTCCTAAATTGTTTGGAATAACGTGCTTTAAAACATCAGGTATGATGTTGTATTGATCAGGTAGTGTAAGGGTTATGCCCGCTTCATAGTGACAGACCAAACTCCCCGTTTAACGCACCGCAAACAACCGCAAACAGTCCATTTGCACAACTGCAAACTCCCCATTTGCACAAGGTTGGATACCAAGCTAGCCATGTCCCGTTCCTTGTCCTCACTGATGTCATTGAAGGTCTCTTTCTCCACCCAGCCACGTACAACACCAAGGGTCCCCGAAAGGTGACAACAAGCCCCCTGGGACGCCTGCTGTGTTTGGTCTTCCACCTCCTCAAAGCCACCTTCCTCCTCTGACTCCTCTTCTTCAGACTCCTCTCTCTGCATTGCCTCTCTCTGCATTATTATAAGGTGTGTTAAGTAGTACTATTCCTATCAGTTTAATCCCTGTTACGTCCCCTATCAGGGGACGTGTATATGGCATTGATTTTAGGAACCGGGAGATGGAAAAAGATGCTTGGTCGGTCCTCCTACTTCAAATTTGGGGCACTGCGCATGCAATCTAATGTGCCACCAGATAGGAGTGGTGTGTTAAGTGGTACTATTCTTATCAGTTTAATCCCTGTTACGTCCCCTATCAGGGGACGTGTATATGGCATCAATTTTAGGAACCGAGAGATGGAAAAAGATGCTTGGTCGGTCCTCCTACTTCAAATTTGGGGTACTGCGCGTGCAATCTAATGTGCCACCAGATAAGAGTGGTGTGTTAAGTAGTACTATTCTTATCAGTTTAATCCCTGTTACGTCCCCTATCAGGGAACGTGTATATGGCATCGATTTTAGGAACCGGGAGATAGAAAAAGATGCTTGGTCGGTCCTCCTACTTCAAATTTGGGGCACTGCGCGTGCAATCTAATGTGCCAATAGATAGGAGTGGTGTGTTAAGTAGTTCTATTCTTATCGGTTTAATCCCTGTTATGTCCCCTATCAGGGGACGTGTATATGGCATCGATTTTAGGAACCGGGAGATGGATAAAGATGCTTGGTCGGTCCTCCTACTTCAAATTTTGGGCACTGCGCGTGCAATCTAATGTGCCACCAGATAGGAGTGGTGTGTTAAGTAGTACTATTCCTATCAGTTTAATCCCTGTTACGTCCCCTATCAGGGGACGTGTATATGGCATCGATTTTAGGAACCGGGAGATGGAAAAAGATGCTTGGTCGGTCCTCCTACTTCAAATTTGGGGCACTGCGCGTGCAATCTAAAGTGCCACCAGATAGGAGTGGTGTGTTAAGTAGTTCTATTCTTATCAGTTTAATCCCTGTTACGTCCCCTATCAGGGGACGTGTATATGGCATCGATTTTAGGAACCGGGAGATGGAAAAAGATGCTTTGTCGGACCTCCAACTTCAAATTTGGGGCACTGCGCGTGCAATCTAATGTGCCACCAGATAGGAGTGGTGTGTTAAGTAGTACTATTCCTATCAGTTTAATCCCTGTTATGTGCCTTTTTTTTGGTTTGGTTTTTGAAGCCACAGTGCAGCACCAGAGGCCAGAAAAATTAGGCATGTACACATGCCTGAAAAATTAGGTATTGCTGTAGCAGTGGCCAGAAAAATTGATGTTTGTTTCCCAGGCAGAAAGTGCCCTAAAACATTGCGGCATGAACCCCAGTTGGTGGCGGATAAGTTACGCAAGTTATTCCGGCATTCAGAGATAAAATACAGCAGCGTGAGGACCATTTTTAGCCCAAGGCAGCTCATCTCATCAGGCCTTTTTAGCTGAATGTATTGCCCACTGTCAGTCCCTTCGGGATCCATCCCTCATTCATCTTAATAAAGGTGAGGTAATCTAGACTTTTTTGACCTAGGCAACTTCTCTTATCAGTGACAATACCTCCTGCTACACTGAAGGTCCTTTCTGACAGGACACTTGAAGCGGGACAGGCCAGAAGTTCTATCGCAAATTGGGATAACTCAGGCCACAGGTCAAGCCTGCACACCCAGTAGTCAAGGGGCTCATAGCTCTTCAGAGTGTCGATATCTGCAGTTAAGGCGAGGTAGTCTGCTACCTGTCGGTCAAGTCGTTCTCTGAGGGTGGACCCCGAAGGGCTGTCGCGATGCATAGGACTTAAAAAGCTCTGCATGTCCTCCATCAACAACACGTCTAGAAAGCGTCCTGTCCTTGCCGGCGTGGTCGTGGGAGGAGGAGGATTACTTTCACCTCTTCCCCTGTTAGATTCCCGTTGTGCTGTGACATCACCCTTATACGCTGTGTAAAGCATACTTTTTAATTTATTTTGGAAGTGCTGCATCCTTTCTGACTTGCGGTAATTCGGTAACACCCAGTACAGGTCGTTCTCCTTTAGCCTTTTTATATGAGGGTCCCTCAACAGGCACGACAGCATGAAAGTCCCATTCCTCGTCCTCAGTGATCTCACTGAAGGTATGTTCTTCCCCCCAGCCACGTACAACACCACGGGTACCAGATAGGTGACAACGAGCACCCTCGGATGCCTGTTGTGGTTGGTCTTCCTCCTCCTCCTCAAAGCCACATTCCTCCTCTGACTCTTCTTCCTCACAATCCTCTTCCAGCACTGCCGCAGGTCCAGCAAGCGATGCTGATAAGGCTGTTTCTGGTGTTGATGGTGACCACAACTCTTCCTCTTCCTCTTCACGCTCATCTACGGCCTGATCCAGCACTCTTTGCAGGGCACACTCCAGGAAGAAACAAATGGTATGATGTCGCTGATGGTGCCTTCGGTGCGACTGACTAGGTTTGTCACCTCCTCAAAAGGACACATGAGCCTACAGACATTGCGCATGAGCGTCCAGTAACGTGGAAAAAAAATCCCAGCTCCGCAGAGGCTGTCCTAGCACCCCCTGGTCATACAAATAGTTGTTAACGGATTTTTCTTGTTGGAGCAGGCGGTCGAACATTAGGAGTGTTGAATTCCAACATGTCGGGCTGTCGCAAATCAAGCTCCTCACTGGCATGTTGTTTCGCCACTGGATATCTGAAAAGTGCGCCATGGCCGTGTAGGAATGCCTGAAATGGCCACACACCTTCCTGGCCTGCTTCAGGATGTCCTGTAAGCCTGGGTACTTATGCACAAAGCGTTGTACGATCAGATTACACACATGTGCCATGCACGGCACATGTGTCAACTTGCCCAAATTCAATGCCGCCAACAAATTTCTTCCATTGTCACAAACCACTTTGCTGATCTCCAGTTCGTTCGGAGTCAGCCACTGATCCACCTGTGCATTCAGGGCGGACAGGAGTGCTGGTCCGGTGTGACTCTCTGCTTTCAGGCAAGTCAACCCCAAGACAGCGTGACACTGCCGTATCAGGGATGTGGAATAGTACCTGGGGAGCTGGGGGGTGCCGTTGATGTGGAGCAAGACTCAGTAGCAGAAGAGGACTCAGCTGAGGAGGTTATGGAAGAGGATGGAGTAGGAGGAGTAGAGGAGGTGGCAGCAGGCCTGCCTGTAAGTCGTGGCGGTGTCACCAACTCCTCTGCAGAGCCACGCATTCCATGCTTGGCAGCCGTCAGCAGGTTTACCCAATGCACAGTGTAGGTGATATACCTGCCCTGACCATGCTTTGCAGACCAGGTATCAGTGGTCAGATGGACCTTTGTCCCAACACTGTGTGCCAGACATGCCATTACTTCCTTTTGCACAATCGAGTACAGGTTGGGGATTGCCTTTTGTGCAAAGAAATTTCGTCCGGGTACCTTCCACTGCGGTGTCCCAATAGCTACAATTTTTTTGAATGCCTCAGACTCCACCAGCTTGTATGGTAAAAGCTGGTGGGCTAAGAGTTCAGACAAGCCAGCTGTCAGATGCCGGGCAAGAGGGTGACTTTGTGACATTGGCTTCTTACGCTCAATACTGTCCTTGACAGACACCTGACTGTGGGCAGATGAGCAGGAACTTCTCAAGGTGAGACACGGAGTGGCGGATGGTTGAGAGGGGGCAAGGAGGACAGCAGTGGTTGACGTGGCTGAAGATGCTGGACCAGGAGGAGGATGGCGGCTTTGAGTTTGTGTGCTGCTTGTACTCATGTGTTGATCCCATAGGCGTTTGTGATGTGCAATCATGTGCCTTCGCAAAGCAGTTGTACCTAGGTGGGTGTTGGACTTCCCACGACTCAGTATCTTTTGGCACAGGTTACAAATGGCATCGCTGTTGTCAGAGGCAGACACACAAAAAATGCCACACTGCTGAGCTCTGCAATGACGGCATTCTGGTGGTGGCAACAGCATGCATTGATTGGTGTGCTGTCTAGCTGACCCTGGGTGCCAATGCATGCTGTCTGACTGTGCCACTAGCTCCTTGCGATGTCTTCCCCCTGCTTCCAACTCGTCTCCTCCTCCTCTCTGTCTCCCCATCTGAACTTTCCCCCTCTTCTTCTTCTCTTCTAGCGGGCACCCACGTGACATCCACGGACGCATAGTTATCATCAACCGCTTCACTTGTATATGACAAATCAACAAAGGAAGCAGCAGCGGGTACAACATCATCATCATCACACCGTACGTCCATGTGTGTAATGCTGCCTGACTGAGACATATCCCTGTTATCTACATCCTCTGGCAATAATGGTTGCGCATCACTATCACTCATTTCTTCCAACTGATGTGTAAATAACTCCTCTGACAGATCAAGTGAAGCGGCTGTGGTGCTAGTGTTGGTGGTGGCGGCAGGTGGGCGAGTGGTAACTTGAGAGGTGCCCGAAGCTAATCTGGAGGAGGATGGTGCGTCAAGGTTCCGAGCGGAAGCTGTAGAGAATTGGGTGTCCTGAGTTAGCCAGTCAACTATGTCCTCAGAACTGTTCGAGTTCGGGGTACGTGGCCTCTGAACACTGGGCATTATTCTAGGGCCAAAGGGAATCACAGCACAACGACCATGACGGCCCCTGCGGGGTGGCCTGCCTCTGCCTGTCATTTTTTTTTTCAGTTAGTGGTACTATGCGTGCAATCTACTGTGACAACAGATATGAGTGGCACTGTGCACTGGCAGAAGTTGGCAGAGTAGACGCTGTAGGCCTGACACACACGCTTGCAGACAACTAACTGCTATTCAATCTATTACAGTCAAAATTGTATTTTTTTTTTTTTTAAATGTACACTACTGTTACACCAGATATGAGTTGCACTGGTGTGACATTGTGCCCTGGCAGGCACTGAAACGCACACGTGTGAAGGAAACTGACTGCTATTATTTCACAGTCAAAAAAGTGTTGTTTCTTTCATGTAATTAACAAGAGTCCATGAGCTAGTGACGTATGGGATATACATTCCTACCAGGAGGGGCAAAGTTTCCCAAACCTTAAAATGCCTATAAATACACCCCTCACCACACCCACAAATCAGTTTTACAAACTTTGCCTCCAAGGGAGGTGGTGAAGTAAGTTTGTGCTAGATTCTACGTTGATATGCGCTCCGCAGCAAGTTGGAGCCCGGTTTTCCTCTCAGCGTGCAGTGAATGTCAGAGGGATGTGAAGAGAGTATTGCCTATTGAATGCAGTGATCTCCTTCTACGGGGTCTATTTCATAAGGTTCTCTGTTATCGGTCGTAGAGATTCATCTCTTACCTCCCTTTTCAGATCGACGATATACTCTTATATTTACCATTACCTCTACTGATTCTCGTTTCAGTACTGGTTTGGCTTTCTACAAACATGTAGATGAGTGTCCTGGGGTAAGTAAGTCTTATTTTCTGTGACACTCTAAGCTATGGTTGGGCACTTTATTTATAAAGTTCTAAATATATGTATTCAAACATTTATTTGCCTTGACTCAGAATGTTCAACTTTCCTTATTTTCAGACAGTCAGTTTCATATTTGGGATTATGCATTGAATTATCATATTTTTCTTACCTCAAAAATTTGACTTTTTTCCCTGTGGGCTGTTAGGCTCGCGGGGGCTGAAAATGCTTCATTTTATTGCGTCATTCTTGGCGCGGACTTTTTTGGCGCAAAAATTCTTTTCCGTTTCCGGCGTCATACGTGTCGCCGGAAGTTGCGTCATTTTTTTGACGTTATTTTGCGCCAAAAATGTCGGCGTTCCGGATGTGGCGTCATTTTTGGCGCCAAAAGCATTTAGGCGCCAAATAATGTGGGCGTCTTATTTGGCGCTAAAAAATATGGGCGTCGCTTTTGTCTCCACATTATTTCAGTCTCATTTTTCTTTTGCTTCTGGTTGCTAGAAGCTTGATATTTGGCATTCTTTCCCATTCCTGAAACTGTCTTATAAGGAATTTGATCTATTTTGCTTTATATGTTGTTTTTTCTCTTACATATTGCAAGATGTCTCACGTTGCATCTGAGCCAGAAGATACTACAGGAAAATCACTGCCTGCTGGATCTACCAAAGCTAAGTGTATCTGCTGTAAACTTTTGGTAGCTATTCCTCCAGCTGTTGTTTGTAATAATTGTCATGACAAACTTGTTAAAGCAGATAATATTTCCTTTAGTAATGTACCATTGCCTGTTGCAGTTCCCTCAACATCTAAGGTGCAGAATGTTCCTGATAACATAAGAGATTTTGTTTCTGAATCCATAAAGAAGGCTTTGTCTGTTATTTCTCCTTCTAGTAAACGTAAAAAGTCTTTTAAATCTTCTCTCTCTACAGATGAATTTTTAAATGAACACCATCATTCTGATTCTTTGGACTCTTCTGGTTCAGAGGATTCTATCTCAGAGATTGATGCTGATAAATCTTCATATTTATTTAAGATGGAATTTATTCGCTCTTTACTTAAAGAAGTACTAATTGCTTTAGAAATAGAGGATTCTAGTCCTCTTGATACTAATTCTATACGTTTGGATAAGGTTTTTAAAGCTCCTGCGGTTATTCCAGAAGTTTTTCCTGTTCCTAATGCTATTTCTGCAGTAATTTCCAAAGAATGGGATAAATTGGGTAATTCATTTACTCCTTCTAAACGTTTTAAGCAATTATATCCTGTTCCGCCTGACAGGTTAGAATTTTGGGACAAAATCCCTAAAGTTGATGGGGCTATTTCTACCCTTGCTAAACGTACTACCATTCCTACGTCAGATGGTACCTCGTTTAAGGATCCTTTAGATAGAAAAATTGAATCTTTTCTAAGAAAAGCTTATCTGTGTTCAGGTAATCTTCTTAGACCTGCTATATCATTGGCTGATGTTGCTGCAGCTTCAACTTTTTGGTTGGAAACTCTAGCGCAACAAGTAACAAATCGTGATTCTCATGATATTATTATTCTTCTCCAGCATGCTAATAATTTTATCTGTGATGCCATTTTTGATATTATTAGAGTTGATGTTAGGTTTATGTCTCTGGCTATCTTAGCCAGAAGAGCTTTATGGCTTAAGACTTGGAATGCTGATATGGCTTCTAAATCAACTCTACTTTCCATTTCTTTCCAGGGAAACAAATTATTTGGTTCTCAGTTGGATTCTATTATTTCAACTGTTACTGGTGGGAAAGGAACTTTTTTACCACAGGATAAAAGATCTAAAGGTAAAAACAGGGCTAACAATCGTTTTCGTTCCTTTCGTTTCAACAAAGAACAAAAGCCTGATCCTTCGTCCTCAGGAGCAGTTTCAGTTTGGAAACCATCTCCAGTCTGGAATAAATCCAAGCCTGCTAGAAAGGCAAAGCCTGCTTCTAAGTTCACATGAAGGTACGGCCCTCATTCCAGTTCAGCTGGTAGGGGGCAGGTTACGTTTTTTCAAAGAAATTTGGATCAATTCTGTTCACAATCTTTGGATTCAGAACATTGTTTCAGAAGGGTACAGAATTGGTTTCAAGATGAGACCTCCTGCAAAGAGATTTTTTCTTTCCCGTGTCCCAGTAAATCCAGTGAAAGCTCAAGCATTTCTGAATTGTGTTTCAGATCTAGAGTTGGCTGGAGTAATTATGCCAGTTCCAGTTCCGGAACAGGGGATGGGGTTTTATTCAAATCTCTTCATTGTACCAAAGAAGGAGAATTCCTTCAGACCAGTTCTGGATCTAAAATTATTGAATCGTTATGTAAGGATACCAACGTTCAAGATGGTAACTGTAAGGACTATATTGCCTTTTGTTCAGCAAGGGAATTATATGTCCACAATAGATTTACAGGATGCATATCTGCATATTCCCGATTCATCCAGATCATTTTCAGTTCCTGAGATTCTCTTTTCTAGACAAGCATTACCAATTTGTGGCTCTACCGTTTGGCCTTGCTACAGCTCCAAGAATTTTCACAAAGATTCTCGGTGCCCTTCTGTCTGTAATCAGAGAACAGGGTATTGTGGTATTTCCTTATTTGGACGATATCTTGGTACTTGCTCAGTCTTTACATTTAGCAGAGTCTCATACGAATCGACTTGTGTTGTTTCTTCAAGATCATGGTTGGAGGATCAATTTACCAAAAAGTTCTTTGATTCCTCAAACAAGGGTAACCTTTCTGGGTTTCCAGATAGATTCAGTGTCCATGACTCTGTCTTTAACAGACAAGAGACGTCTAAAATTGATTACAGCTTGTCGAAACCTTCAGTCTCAATCATTCCCTTCGGTAGCCTTATGCATGGAAATTCTAGGTCTTATGACTGCTGCATCGGACGCGATCCCCTTTGCTCGTTTTCACATGCGACCTCTTCAGCTCTGTATGCTGAACCAATGGTGCAGGGATTACACGAAGATATATCAATTAATATCTTTAAAACCGATTGTTCGACACTCTCTAACGTGGTGGACAGATCACCATCGTTTAATTCAGGGGGCTTCTTTTGTTCTTCCGACCTGGACTGTAATTTCAACAGATGCAAGTCTCACAGGTTGGGGAGCTGTGTGGGGATCTCTGACGGCACAGGGAGTTTGGGAATCTCAGGAGGTGAGATTACCGATCAATATTTTGGAACTCCGTGCAATTTTCAGAGCTCTTCAGTTTTGGCCTCTTCTGAAGAGAGAATCGTTCATTTGTTTTCAGACAGACAATGTCACAACTGTGGCATACATCAATCATCAAGGAGGGACTCACAGTCCTCTGGCTATGAAAGAAGTATCTCGAATTTTGGTTTGGGCGGAATCCAGCTCCTGTCTAATCTCTGCGGTTCATATCCCAGGTGTAGACAATTGGGAAGCGGATTATCTCAGTCGCCAAACGTTGCATCCGGGCGAATGGTCTCTTCACCCAGAGGTATTTCTTCAGATTGTTCAAATGTGGGGGCTTCCAGAGATAGATCTGATGGCCTCTCATCTAAACAAGAAACTTCCCAGGTATCTGTCCAGATCCCGGGATCCTCAGGCGGAGGCAGTGGATGCATTATCACTTCCTTGGAAGTATCATCCTGCCTATATCTTTCCGCCTCTAGTTCTTCTTCCAAGAGTAATCTCCAAGATTCTAAGGGAATGCTCGTTTGTTCTGCTAATAGCTCCGGCATGGCCTCACAGGTTTTGGTATGCGGATCTTGTCCGGATGGCATCTTGCCAACCATGGACTCTTCCGTTAAGACCAGACCTTCTGTCACAAGGTCCTTTTTTCCATCCGGATCTAAAATCCTTAAATTTAAAGGTATGGAGATTGAACGCTTGATTCTTAGTCAAAGAGGTTTCTCTGACTCTGTGATTGATACTATGTTACAGGCTCGTAAATCTGTATCTAGAGAGATATATTATAGAGTCTGGAAGACTTATATTTCTTGGTGTCTTACTCATCATTTTTCTTGGTATTCTTTTAGAATTCCGAGAATATTACAATTTCTTCAGGATGGTTTAGATAAGGGTTTGTCCGCAAGTTCCTTGAAAGGACAAATCTCTGCTCTTTCTGTTCTTTTTCACAGAAAAATTGCTATTCTTCCTGATATTCATTGTTTTGTACAAGCTTTGGTTCGTATAAAACCTGTCATTAAGTCAATTTCTCCTCCATGGAGTTTGAATTTGGTTCTGGGAGCTCTTCAAGCTCCTCCGTTTGAACCTATGCATTCATTGGACATTAAATTGCTTTCTTGGAAAGTTTTGTTCCTTTTGGCCATCTCTTCTGCCAGAAGAGTTTCTGAATTATCTGCTCTTTCTTGTGAGTCTCCTTTTCTGATTTTTCATCAGGATAAGGCGGTGTTGCGAACTTCTTTTGAATTTTTACCTAAGGTTGTGAATTCCAACAACATTAGTAGAGAAATCGTGGTTCCTTCATTATGTCCTAATCCTAAGAATTCTAAGGAGAAATCGTTACATTCTTTGGATGTTGTTAGAGCTTTGAAATATTATGTTGAAGCTACTAAATCTTTCCGAAAGACTTCTAGTCTATTTGTCATCTTTTCTGGTTCTAGAAAAGGCCAGAAAGCTTCTGCCATTTCTTTGGCATCCTGGTTGAAATCTTTAATTCATCTTGCCTATGTTAAATCGGGTAAGACTCCGCCTCAGAGGATTACAGCTCATTCTACTAGGTCAGTTTCTACTTCCTGGGTGTTTAGGAATGAAGCTTCAGTTGATCAGATTTGCAAAGCAGCGACTTGGTCCTCTTTGCATACTTTTACTAAATTCTACCATTTTGATGTATTCTCTTCTTCTGAAGCAGTTTTTGGTAGAAAGGTACTTCAGGCAGTGGTTTCGGTTTGAATCTTCTGCTTATGTTTTTCTTTAAACTTTATTTTGGGTGTGGATTATTTTCAGCAGGAATTGGCTGTCTTTATTTTATCCCTCCCTCTCTAGTGACTCTTGTGTGGAAAGATCCACATCTTGGGTATTCATTATCCCATACGTCACTAGCTCATGGACTCTTGTTAATTACATGAAAGAAAACATAATTTATGTAAGAACTTACCTGATAAATTCATTTCTTTCATATTAACAAGAGTCCATGAGGCCCACCCTTTTTTGTGGTGGTTATGATTTTTTTGTATAAAGCACAATTATTCCAATTCCTTATTTTATATGCTTCGCACTTTTTTTCTTATCACCCCACTTCTTGGCTATTCGTTAAACTGATTTGTGGGTGTGGTGAGGGGTGTATTTATAGGCATTTTAAGGTTTGGGAAACTTTGCCCCTCCTGGTAGGAATGTATATCCCATACGTCACTAGCTCATGGACTCTTGTTAATATGAAAGAAATGAATTTATCAGGTAAGTTCTTACATAAATTATGTTTTTTTTTAAATGTACACTACTGTTACACCAGATATGAGTTGCACTGGTGTGACATTGTGCCCTGGCAGGCACTGAAACGCACACGAGTGAAGGAAACTGACTGCTATTATTTCACAGTCAAAAAAGTGTTGTTTTTTTTAAATCTACACTACTGTTATACCAGATATGAGTTGCACTGGGGTGACACTGTGCCCTGGCAGGCACTGAAACGCACAAGTGTGAAGGAAACTGACTGCTATTATTTCACAGTCAAAAAAGTGTTTTTTGTTTTTTTTAATGTACACTACTGTTACACCAGATATGAGTTGCACTGGGGTGACCCAGTGCCCTGGCAGGCACTGAAACGCACACGTGTGAAGGAAACTGACTGCTATTATTTCACAGTCGAAAAAGTGTTTTTTTTTTTTAAATGTACACTACTGTTACACCAGATATCAGTTGCACTGGGGTGACACTGTGCCCTGGCAGGCACTGAAACGCACATGTGTGAAGGAAACTGACTGCTATTATTTCACAGTCGAAAAAGTGTTGTTTTTTTTAAATGTACACTACTGTTACATCAGATATGAGTTGCACTGGGGTGACACTGTGCCCTGGCAGGCACTGAAACGCACACGTGTGAAGGAAACTGACTGCTATTATTTCACAGTCAAAAAAGTGTTTTTTTTTTTTTTTTTAATGTACACTACTGTTACACCAGATATGAGTTGCACTGGGGTGACACAGTGCCCTGGCAGGCAGTGAAACGCACACGTGTGAAGGGAACTGACTGCTATTATTTCACAGTGAAAAAAGTGTTGTTTTTTTTAAATTTACACTACTGTTACACCAGATATGAGTTGCACTGGGGTGACACTGTGCCCTGGCAGGCACTGAAACGCACACGTGTGAAGGAAACTGACTACTATTATTTCACAGTCAAAAAAGTTTTTTTTTTTTTTTAAATGTATGCTATTGTGACACCAGATATGAGTGGTGGCACTGGGCAAGTGGGCACAGTATACGCTGTGAGCCTGACACACACGCTGGCAGGCAGGCAACTGCAATTAGATTACACAGGAAAAAAAAAAAAGCAGACTGATGTTCTAGCCCTAAAAAGGGCTTTTTGGGATGCTGTCCTTACAGCAGAGATCAGATGAGTCCTTCAGGACTGTATTGGACACTGAATACTCTAGCCTAGCTATCGATTTCCCTATTAAATCAGCAGCAGCTACACTGTCCCTCCTCTCACTAAGAATGCAGCTTCCGAATGAATCTAAAATGGATGCTGTCCAGGAGGTGGGAGTGTCTGCTGACTGTGAGTTACAGTGTCAAAGTTTACTCAATGATGACGAATAGGGGGCGGACCGAACATCGCATATGTTCGCCCGCCGCAGCGAACGCGTACAAGCTATGTTCGCCGGGAACTATTTGCCGGCAAACTATTCACGACATCACTATATATCTCCTCTAAGTGCACTAATAGTTGGCTTTTTTTTGTATCCATAGTTTAAATATAAGCTTCTTAGCCAACAAAATAATCATTATGGTAATCCTTTTCTCTTTTTTTGTTATTTTACTCGGTAAATCAAAAAACATGATATTATTAAAATCTAGATGTAATTTTATCTTCATGATTTTTGCAAGTAGAGAAGATATCTGGCACCAGAATTGGCATATTTTCAGACAGAACCAGATATTCAGCTAGATTACGAGTTTTGAGCGCTATAGGGATTTTAACAACCGCCACAAAAGCAGAGTTATTTCACCTCCCTATAGCGCTGCTATTACAGGTTCAAAAAAAGCAGGCTTGTGCGAGCTATATGGTGGCATATACCGCACCGAAAACAAGCCCTGCTTTGACGTGCTCGAGCATGATAGACATCAATGGGGAGAGCCGGCAAAAGTATGCCTAACACCTGCGATCGCAGAAACAAAAGCTCCATAATGCAGCCCCATTGATGTCTATGGGGAAAAAGAAAATAATGTTTAAACCTAACACCCTAACATAAACCCTAAACCTAACCCTAAACCTAACACTAATCTTAACCCTAAATCTAACCCTAACCCCCCTAACTTTAACATAATTAAAATAGAGCTAGACTAAAGTTACAATTATTAACTAAATAATACCTATTTAAAACTAAATACTTGCCTGTGAAATAAAACCTAAGCTAGCTACAATATAACTAATTGTTACATTGTAGATAGCTTAGGTTTTATTTTTATTTCACAGGTAAGTTTGTATTTATTTTAACTAGGTAGACTAGTTAGTAAATAGTTATTAACTATTTACTAACTACCTAGTGAAAATAAATACAAACGTACCTGTGAAATAAAACCTAACCTGCCTTACACTAAAACCTAACATTACAAAAAAATAAAATAAACACTAACATTACTAAAAATAAAAATAACTAAATTACATAAAAACAAACACTAAATTACAAAAAATAAGAATCAAATTATAAAAAAAATGACACCTAATCTAATAGCCCTATCAAAATAAAAAAGCCCCCCCCCTAAATAAAAAAACCCTAACCTACAATAAACTACCAATGTCCCTTAAAAGGGCCTTTTGTGGGGCATTTCCCCAAAGAATTCAGCTCTTTTACCTGTAAAAAAATACAAACAACCCCCCCAACAGTAAAACCAACCACCCCACAACCACCCCCACCCCAAATAAAATATCTAAAAAAAACTAAGCTCCCCATTGCCTTGAAAAGGGCATTTGTATGGGCATTGCCCTTAAAAGGGCATTTAGCTCTTTTATGTGCCCAGACCCTAATCTAAAAATAAAACCCACCCAAAAACCATTAAAAAAACCTAAAACTAATCCCCAACGATGCACTTACAGCTCTTGAAGTCTGGCCAGTTCTTGAAGTCATCCAGCCGGCAAAGTCCTCATCCAGGCAGCAAGAAGTTTTCATCCAGACGGCATCTTCTATCTTCATCCATCCGGCACAGAGCGGGTCCATCCTGATGACATCCAGGGCGGAGCATCCTCTTTATACATCTCCGCCGTAAACTGGAACTTCAATGCAAGTGACTTCATCCAAGATGGCGCCCTTGCATTTCTATTGGCTGAAAGATTTCAATCAGCCAATAGGATTAGAGCTGCTAAAATACTATTGGCTGTTCCAATCAGCCATTAGGATTGAGCTCTCATCCTATTGACTGATTGGAACAGCCAATAGGATGAGAGCTCAATCCTATTAGCTGATTGGAACAGCCAATAGGATGAGAGCTGCTCAAATCCTATTGGCTGATTGGAACAGCCAATAGGATTAGAGCTGCTCAAATCCCATTGGCTGTTTCAATCAGCTAATAGGATTTAAGCAGCTCTAATCCTATTGGCTGATTGTAATCTTTCAGCCAATAGGAATGCAAGGGACGCCATCTTGGATGATGTCACTTGCATTGAAGTTCCAGTTTATGGCAGAGACTGTATGAAGAGGATGCTCCACACCGGATGTCTTTCGGAGGAAGATGGAATAGGCTGTCTGGATTAGGACTTTGCCGGCTGAATGGATCCTTCAAGCGAGACTTCAAGAACTGTAAGTGGATCGTCAGGAGTTAGTGTTAGTTTTTTTAAGGGGTTTTTGGGTGGGTTTTATTTTTAGATTAGGGTTTGGGCAATGTAAAAGAGCTAAATATCCTTTTCAGGGCAATGGGGAGCTTAGGTTTTTAAGATAGTTATTTTATTTGGGGGGGTTGGTTGTGAGGGTGGTGGGTTTTACTGTTGGGGGGGGTTGTATTTTTTTTACAGGTAAAAGAGCTGAATTCTTTGGGGCAATGCCCCACAAAAGGCTCTTTTAAGGGCCATTGGTAGTTTATTGTAGGCTAGGGTTTTTTTATTTTTAGGGGGCTTTTTTATTTTGATAGGGCTATTAGATTAGGTATAATTCTTTTTTATTTTTGATAATTTGTTTCTTATTTTTCGTAATTTAGTGTTTGCTTTTTTGAAATTTAGTTATTTTATTTTTTGTAATTAGATACTTTTTGTAATTTTTAGAGTAGTGTTAGGATTTTTTTATGTGTATGTATGGAGTTGCACAGTAAAGGATTGAATTAATTAATATTCAACCAAAGAAGGTCCTTCTTTGGTTGAATATTAATTAATTCAATTCTTTACTGTGCAACTCCATACATATTATTCGTTTGGGACTGCTGGCACTTAGGATTTCTAGCAATTGATCATTTGTGTAGCACCGCATTTTTATTATTTTTTATTATTGTTGTTTATCTTTTTTCATGTGTAGTTTAGTTTTATTTAATTGGTAGTTAGTTTAATTTTAGTTTAATAATTATAATAGTTTAATTGTTAGTTTAACATTAATTTTTTTAAATTTGACAGGTAAGTTTTAATTTAATATAGGGAAATTGTAATTTTAATATAAAGTTTGGGGGGATGTTAGGTTTAGGGGTTAATAGTTTATTTTAGTATATTTCATTGTGGGGGCTTGCAGTTTAGCGGTTAATAGGTTTATTATAGCGGCGGTGTGGGCGAACGGCAGATTAGAGGTTAATTATATTTAAATAGTGTTTGCGATGCGGGAGGGCAGCATTTTAGGGGTTAATAGGTTTATTATAGTGGTGACGATGTCGGGGAGCAGCGGAATAGGGGTTAATACATTTTAATAGTGGCGGCGATGTCCGGAGCGGCAGATTAGGGGTTAATAAATTATTATAGTGTTTGCGATGCGGGAGGGCCTCGGTTTAGGGGTTAATAGGTAGTTTATATGTGAGTGTACTTTTTAACACTTTAATTATGTGTTCTATGCTACATATTTGTAACGTAAAACTCATAACTACTGACTTTAGATGGCGGTACGGATCTTGTCAGTTTAGGGTGTACCATTTACTTTTTGGTCTCCCAGGCAAACTCGTAATACCGGCGCTATGGGCGCATTTTAAAAGTACGGTACTGATGTTTCGTGACAGGCTGAAAGGTGTGCGGTACACCTATACCTACAAGACTTGTAATAGCAGCGTTAGGGAAAAAGCAGTGTTATGGGCAATAACGCTGCTTTTTCAATCATAACACCAAACTCATAATCTAGCTGATAGTGTGTTATGTCAGGTGCTGGTTTGCTACATTTCATACATATTGGGGCGTATGTATCAATGTGCTAGCAGACAGGATACAAAGTAGTGTATCATGTCCGCTGCACATCGATAAATGCCAACAGCAAATGCTGTCGGCATTTATCATTGCACCAGCAGTTATGGTATAATAATTTAGGTAATACAACCATTTACCATTTTTATTAAATTAATCTTTCCCGTTAGATCTAAATATAGTTGACTCCATGCGGTCAATTTGTCAAGCTTGATGCTCCGTGTTTCCGGCGAGCCTCTGCAGGGGACGGCATTGCAGCAGCAGTTCACAAGAACTGCTGGTGCAATGATAAATGCAGACAGCGTATGCTGTCGACATTTATCAATGTGTGGCGGACATGATGCGCTATATCATGTCTGTCCGCACAATAATAAATAGACCCCCATATTTTAAACTATAAGCAATTGTCACCTTTTTTTAGCATTTTTATATGAGCCCCAGGTTGGTACATGTATGATTAGGCTGAGATTATCACACAATCTAGTCTTGTAGTCATTGAGCTTTGTAGGCTGATGATATGAGTACTGGTTCTAAATGGGACATACCTTGTATAAACTGATTTTAGCCAGTACTGATATGTTTTAAGACATTGGGCTAGATTATTGGATGTTGGTTAGACTATTGAGGGGCTTCATCATTAAGGTGAGGTCAAATTTAAAATTAATTGAGTCTTACTTTGTCTTTCTATAAAATCACCAGGGGGCCTTCCTGCCAAACAAATATTGTTGTATTAAATGTCCCAATATATTATATCTCATACAGTAAAAAAATAATAATTACAACACTCTATGTAATTGTTAAGTATTCACATCTGTTTTTTTTTTTTTCTTGAGGGGGGGTTTGGATAGAAAGTTAATGTTCCTGTATAGAACAGAATTTGAATTGGCAATCTCATAGATTAGAATGTGGGGGATTATCTTTGGCCTTCTGGGATATTCCTGGAGAAAGGTTTGCGTTTTTCACCTAAACTGCAAGAAAAAATATTCCCATCTTCCTAAATCCAGTGGTCATGTCTGCTATGTCAAAATTGATGAGGTTGTCACATTTGTTTTAATTTCATTTTTCTTGACCATCCTTTTAAAAAAAAAAAAAATTGTTCATGTTTTAGAATGGACTATTTCATAGAGGTTTGTTTCTGCTTATTTGTTTTTTTATGTAAAGTTTAAAAACATTGTTTATTATTATTATCAGGTATTTTTAAAAGCGCCAGCAGATTACGCAGCGCTATACAAGTAACAGTAAAACATTACAAGGATGCATTACATACACAAACAAACAAGTACAGTATTGGGGTACATTACAGTTGTAGGTGCAATAATTGGGTTGTACAAAAGGAGATGAATGCCCTGCCTTTAAGCACAATCAGTAGTAGTTCACTTTAAATACAAAGTGTCCTGCAGGTAGAAAGGCTCTCAAGCTTACAATCTAAGGGAGAGGGAATGGACACGAAAGGTAAGGGAAATAAGTCTGATATAAGGCAGGGTAAACTGAGAGTGGGTGAAGTGTGTGGTGAGCAAATGAGGGTTGGGAGAGTGTAACAGAATATGGTAAAGTGTCAGTACAGAGGCTGTGAGTGTGAATTATTGTCTCTAACCTTGTTTGTTAGTGACAGTTGCACCTAATTGCTGTTAGGAAGTGTTTATATATTAAAGGTAAACACCAGGGTGGGTGGTGGAGGGGGGCTTGGAGGGCTAGTGCCTGCAGATTTTCAGAGATATTGCTGTAGGTGTGAGCTTGGACTTTGCAGGGAGATTTTAAGAGATATTGCTTTGGGCATGAGCTTGATAGTTGCAGGGAGATTTTCAGAGATATTGCAGTGGGTGTGAGCTGTAACAAAGAGAGTGGTAAGGTAAAACTTCCTGTTGATAAAGTGAAGGAATAGGGGGAGGTGTGTCTTGGAAAAGAGTAGAGGGGGAGAGGGAAGATTGGAATCTACAATAATAAAGGTTAAAACCAATTCCATATTAGCTCAACAGATATAAACATGTGATGCTGGTATACTTGTCAGTGTAGATTATTCTATGTAGAGGAAAGTTAAAGGGACACTGAACCCACATTTTTTCTCTCGTGATTCAGATAGAGCATGCAATTTTAAGCAACTTCCTAATTTACTCCTATTATCAATTTGTTTCATACGATCGGGTTGATTGACACCCCGAATCTGCAGGGGGTACCACTGCAATAATAAATGTCGACAGAGTATGCTGTTGGCATTTATCGATGTCTGGCGGACATGATCGCTACAGCGGATCATGTCTCCCAGACACTTGATAAATCGGCCCCATTGTCCGATTTTAACTACTTACAGGATCCTAGTAAAGCTCTGCATTTTATACTGGCAGCTGCCATCTTGTTGCATATTGTTACATCCTGTGACAGACGCAGTGCACTTTCACAGATCTGTGAGCTTAACGGCTTTTTGACAGCTGTAACTTACACATCAGTTAAGCTCATATAATAGAGAGCAGAAGCGTTAGATTTTGGCAATAATTTGCACACTTTTAATGTTATATAACAAATATAAGCTCCAAGATGGTGGCAAGCAATGCGAAGCTCTTCACTAATTGATAATTGTAAGGGGTTAAATTAAGAGAATTACTTTGAAGACAGCTGTAGGTATAGGAGAAAAAAACAATAGCATGGTGAGCAGTAGCCATACTATTTTAGTTGTATTAGCAGTTTAATTTTCCTTTAAAGGGACAGTCTAGCTAAAATAATCTTTCATGATTCAGATAGCACATGCAATTTTAAACAACTTTTCAATTTACTTTTATCATCAAACTTGCTTTGTTCTCTCAGTATTCTTAGTTGAAAGCTAAAAATAGGTAGGAATATAATATATGTGATAGTGAATAATTCTCGTGAGGTGTACACCTAAAAAGTGTGTATAAAAATGTGTGTATATAAAAGGGTGTGGTAAAAAATGTGTCATAAAAAATGTGTCATAAAAAAGGATTCAAAATCCTGGTGAAATAAATAAAGTCCAAATTGCTCCAAAAAAATGTGTATATAATTCCAAGTATTCCAAATGTGAGTGTAGAAAGTGCTGGGTTGATGTTTGTCATTCTAAAGTGATTTTATTGCACTATGTCTATTGTCTATTTTCTGTACACTTTTTTAGGTACAGGAGGATATCCCATTACATTTGATAACCTTTTAAGAAGAGGAACATCAACCCAGCACTTTCTACACTCACATTTGGAATACTTGGAATTATATACACATTTTTTTGGAGCAATTTGGACTTTATTTATTTCACCAGGATTTTGAATCCTTTTTTATGACACATTTTTTATGACACATTTTTTACCACACCCTTTTATATACACACATTTTTATACACACGTTTTAGGTGTACACCTCACGAGAATTATTCACTATCACATATATTATATTCCTTCCATATGGGTTGCTGATCACAACTCATATATTTTTTTTATATATTTTTATTCATTTTTTCATCTTTTCATAAAATATTTAATATATTTTTTTATATTTTTTACATTTTTTCACCTTTTTGATTTTTACACCAACTTTGGACATATTATCATTTTTATTTTTATGTTTATTTTTTTTGGGATATTAACCTTGAACATTTGCTTTGGACATTTTGGTATGGGACTTAAACACTTGTATGTTACATAGGACATAACTTCTTGGACATTGTATGGGGCAATCCATTAGAAAGTTGAATCTATTTTTAACTGTATTTTTAACTGTCAGTTTATGTTAATAAAATGTTTGTTTAATACATTTTAATATCACATCCTATATATATATTTTTTGTTTTTAATCTTTTACCTTTTAAGTATATTCTTTGTGTAACACAATATTATATATTAACCTTTATGTATACACATTCCTAGTCGTGGACACCATCTTTAGCAACCCAACCCTCATCTGAGGGTAGTGTAGCGCTGTATCTTGGCATTTCTTTTTACTCTTAACTTTTGGAGTCTGGTTGGGAGACTCCGCCTATATCAGATATAGCTTGTATGGTATTATTGTGGCGCTGATAGATATACATTCATTTGAACTAAAACTAGGTAGGCTCATATGCTAATTACTAATCCCTTGAAGGCCATCTCTTATCTCAGGGCATTTGGACATTTTTTCACAGACAGCACTAATTGTGTGTTATATAGATAACATTGTGCACACTCCTGTGGAGTTATTTATAAGTCAGGACTAATTGGCTAAAATGCAAGTCTGTCAAAGAACTGTACTAAAGGGGCAGTCTGCAGAGGCTTAGATACAAGATAATCACAAAGGTAAAAAGTATATTAATATAACCGTGTTGGTTGTGCAAAAATGGGGAATGGGTAATAAAGAGATTATTTATCTTTTTCAACAATACAAATTCTGGAGTAGACTGTTCCTTTAAGTCTTCCTAAATATTACTAAATTGAAAAGTAAGAACAGCCTTGAACACTAATTCAGTAGATGGGGGTCTCCTGGTTTCATTATGATTCCAAAATCTTAATACTTCAAGTGGCTAGATTAGGCACTCACAAACAGATGAAACAATCCTTAATTGCAGTCAAGGGAATCTTAAAATAAGAAATAGCCTTTGCTATATTGCACAAGCATTTCAGGAAGAAAGATTACTTTAATGGTGAGGGTTTCTAATTCCATTATTGATACATCAGTGTAAAAAAGTTTCTCATTAATGGAACAACCTAAATGCTGTCCAATTTGCATCTCTAAGATCTTGTGTACTCTTCGGGGCATATTTGTGCGTGTGCTTGTTTCCGGCGGCAGAAGCCTGCTCTGAGGTGGTGGATAGAAATCAACCAGATCGAATACGATCGGGTTGATTGACACCCCCTGCTAGCGGTCGATTGGCTGCAAATCTGCAGGGGGCAGCATTGCACCAGCAGTTCACAACAACTGCCGGTGCAATGATAAATGCCTACAGCGTATGCTGTCGGCATTTATCGATGTGCAGCGGACATGATACACTATATCGGATCATGTCCACTTGCACCATAGTAAATAGGCCCCTTCCAGTGAGAGGAATTGAAAAAAGAGCAGGAATCCAGTGCTGTAGTTTAAAAGTCCAAATGCTTTATTAATCCATCATTTAAAATCGCCAGTGTAGCAAAACTGGCTTGACATAGAAGACAATGTGAGAACAGGAGCAATCAGTCCCTGCTTGTAACTGGCTTACGCGTTTCGGCCGTAGCCTTACTCTTAGCCTAATTAAAACCCTAGCACAGCTGTGCTTTTAAACAGAGACTGGCATAACGTGATTGGTTAAAACAAATGGGGCAGGTCTGATTGCACTTTAAGAAGCAAATCTCATTTATACCATAATTAAGTATATGTAATTGCATATTCATAGATTGATGCCACATAGTAAATCATAAAATAATCCCAGTAAAGATATTTTGCTTGTTGACAGTTTTCCATAAACACCATGATATAGATAGACCTCATATACACTATAAGCATAGAAAAGCGATAAAAGTTAAATCTTACACTTTCTAGTGGTGTATGATGTGCTTATAAACTGATCTGAACTAGTTAAGTAAAAACTTATGCACAAAAACTAATACAGTCCTTAGATACCCTAAACGATTTCTAGTTAAGAAATGTAAAATCTGTAATGTGATCAGACTAACTGTTAGTCAAAAGATGGACTAATAAAGGTGTATCACTTCCTGAATGAGTGTCCTACAGATTAAACTAAACTATGTTCATAATACTGATTAAGTATCTTTGTCAAAAGCCTGCACTGATTTGAAGAGAAACTAGCACCAATCAATTGATAAGTACATAGATAAAACATACTAAATGAGCTGATTGTTACCATATCTGATTGGCCGTGTATTTAAGCTAGTAAAACTATAAATAAATATATATAGGTAAGTGCATAAATAGAGTGTACCCCATGAGCTGAGTGTCACTGTATTCATATGAACAAGGTGCTTGAGATAGTATGAATGT
Organism: Bombina bombina; assembly: GCF_027579735.1. Classification (NCBI taxonomy): domain Eukaryota; kingdom Metazoa; phylum Chordata; class Amphibia; order Anura; family Bombinatoridae; genus Bombina; species Bombina bombina. The sequence goes on from NC_069500.1 coordinate 1,393,614,365, forward strand.
ATAAGGAGAAATATAATGGAGTGGAGTATATTAAAATGGATTGAATATAATCTGATATTCCACATAAATGTAGAAATATCACTCCCAATAATTGATTAGGTCATATTGGGAATTTAATCCTCCTGGAAACCTTGTTTCCAGGTGGAAGATCCAAAACATTTCTCTTTTATAGAGGAGATTCTCTCTGTCTCCTCCTCTCTTGGGGGTGAGCACCTGTTCAATTGCTTTCCACTTGAAAAAAGACAGATCTTTTTGGTGTTTGATTGAAAAGTGATTCACAATGGGTGTAGTAGCTCTGCCGATGGAAATAGTGCTAAAATGCTCCCTAATACACAATCTGATATCTCTGGTGGTGAGACCTATGTATTGCACCCTACACTGGGTGCATTCTATCATGTATATCACGTATGTGGAGGAGCAATTCAGACACCGTTCTATTTCAAAAGTTTTTCCGTTTGAGCTTGAGGCAAAGGTAGATGATATGTCCACATGGTCACAGGGTTTACATTTCCTGTGGCCACATCTGAACATTCCTCTATGTGTTAACCATGAACTCATGGTTGTTCTATCACTTTTAAGCTGAGAGGGGGAAACCTTATTCCCTATTGTGCTGGCTCTTCTATAAGAGCATCTCAGGCCATCATCAACAATGTCTACCAATTTATCATCAGCTCGCAACATACCAAAATGCTTGCGGACAATGCCACATATTTGTTTATATTGCGAGCTGTAATTGGTAACAAAGGTGTCACCTTTGTGGGGGACGGAATCTATCTTTCTTCGGTTTTTCTCCCCCATGAGGAGTAAAGTTTCCCTTATGTGCTGACATTCCTTGAGACCTGACTAAAGGCAATTGAATTTGGTACTAACTTGCTCATATTGTGTACCAACTTTACACAGCTCAGATTTAGGATAAAGTGAGCCTGGCCTAATTAAGGCTGAACAGTGTCTCCAACATGAAGTAGAGCACACCAGACTCCCTCCCCACCTTTTCGAGTGTCCCCAGGGTTGGTACCCCATTTAACTGCACCATTTATATTTTTTGCTAAGGGGTACGATAGACTTACAGCACACACTAGGGATTACCTTTCCCATTCCCCTTCCAGTGAGACCCATAAGCTCTGGATGTTTGCCAAAATATGTTGTTATTGAGACTAGAAAAGAACGTCCAGAACAGATTTGTGAAGATTCTTCACCCTCTAAACACTATTGGTTTAACCTAACAAGCAAGCATAGCTTTTCAGTATTCCTGGATTGATTTTACTTGCCTTGGCAGTTGGCTTTTGCTCCTTATTCACTGCACTGGACCTCTGTACCTTTATGACGCTCTTTTACCATAGTTCAGCTGATAATCCACTAGTACTTATTTTGCAATACTATATTTGTGGTCATATCTACTGCATATTTTTTCAACTTTTTTCAATAAACCTAATGAATTATATAATTTCTTGTGTTATTATATTTACAGGTTCTTCTGGCTCTTCAGCAGACATAAACAACAGTATATCTGTATATCTTCATCATACTGTTGTTACCCACAATATAGTAAAAGGGTATTTACAAAATAATTTAATCTAAAGTTCAACACTGTTTACATTCTCCAGTTGCATGCATGAGTATGTATTTGGAAGATGGACAATTTATTAATTTCGTTTTACTTGTCATTTAATGATTCTATTGTGTCTTAATGCAGATATGTAAGGTTGTCTTATTTGTGTGCCATTTGATATATGTGTGTCTGATTGTGTGTGCATTTAGATATAGTATGTGTGTGATTGTGTGTGCATTTGTATGTATGTGGGTGTGATTGGGTGTGCATTTGGATATATGTGTAAGGTTGTCTTATTAGTGTGCCATTTGATATATGTGTGTCTGATTGTGTGTGCATTTGGATATGTGAGGGTGTGATTGTGTGTGCATTTGGTTATATGTGTGTGTGATTGTGTGTGCATTTGGATATATGTGTGTGTGATTGTGTGTGCATTTGGATACATGTGTGTGTGATTGTGTGTGCATTTGGATATGTGTAGGTGTCATTGTGTGTGCATTTTGATATATGTGGGTGTGATTGTGTGTGCATTTAGATATGTGTGGGTGTGATTGTGTGTGCATTTGGTTATATGTGTGTGTGATTGTGTGTGCATTTGTATACGTGTGGGTGTGATTGTGTGTGCATTTGTATATATGTAGGTGATTATGTGTGCATTTGGATATATGTAGTTGATTGTGTGTGCATTTGGATATGTGTGGGTGCGATTGTGTGTGTATTTTGGATATATGTGTGTGTGATTGTGTGTGCATTTGGATATGTGTAGGTGTAATTGTGTGTGCATTTGGATATATGTGTGTGTAAGTGTGTGTGCCTTTGGATATGCGTGTGTGTGTGATTGTGTGTGCATTTGGATATGTGTGGGTGTGATTGTGTGTACATTTGGATATATGTGTGTGTGATTGTGTGTGCATTTGGATATGTGTGGGTGTGATTGTGTGTACATTTGGATATACGTGTTTGTGATTGTGTGTGTGCATTTGGATATGTGTAGGTGTGATTGTTTGTGCATTTGGATATATGTAGGTGTGATTGTATGTGCATTTGGATATATATGGGTGTGATTGTGTGTGCATTTGGATATATGTGTGTGTGATTGTGTGTGCATTTGGATATGTGTAGGTGTGATTGTGTGTGCATTTGGATATATGTAGGTGATTGTGTGTGCCTTTGGATATATGTGTGTGTGATTGTGTGTACATTTGGATACATGTGGATGTGATTGTGTGTGCCTTTGGATATATGTGTGTGTGATTGTGTGTGCCTTTGGATATGCGTGTGTGTGTGTGATTGTGTGTGCATTTGGATATGTGTGGGTGTGTTTGTGTGTACATTTGGATATTTATGTGTGTGATTGCGTGTGCATTTGGATATGTGTGGGTGTGATTGTGTGTGCATTTGGATATATGTGTGTGTGATTGTGTGTGCATTTGGATATATGTGTGTGTGATTGTGTGTGCATTCAGATATGTGTAGGTGTGATTGTGTGTGCATTTGGATATGTGTAGGTGTGATTGTGTGTGCATTTGCATATATGTAGGTGATTGTATGAGCATTTGGATATATGTGTGTGTGATTGTGTGTACATTTGGATATGCGTGGGTGTGATTGTGTGTGCATTTGGATATATGTAGGTGATTGTGTGTGCATTTGGATATATGTGTGTGTGTGATTGTGTGCACATTTGGATATGTGTGGGTGTGATTGCGTGTGCATTTGGATATATGTAGGTGTGATTGTGTGTGCAATTGGATATATGTGTGTGTGATTGTGTGTGCATTTGGATATGTGTAGGTGTGATTGTGTGTGCATTTGGATATATGTAGGTGATTGTGTGTGCATTTGGATATATGTGTGTGTGATTGTGTGTACATTTGGATATATTTGGATGTGATTGTGTTCCTTTGGATATATGTGTGTGTGATTCTGTGTGCCTTTGGATATGCGTGTGTTTGTGATTGTGTGTGCATTTGGGTATGTGTAGGTGTGATTGTGTGTGCATTTGGATATATGTGTGTGTAATTGTGTGTGCATTTGGATATATGTGTTTGTGATTGTGTGTGCATTTGGATATGTATAGGTGTGATTGTGTGTGCATTTGGATATATGTAGGTGATTGTGTGTGCATTCGACATATGTGTGTGTGATTGTGTGTACATTTGGATATGTGTGGGTGTGATTGTGTATACATTTGGATATATGTGGGTGTGATTGTGTGTGCATTTGGATATATGTGTGTGTGTGATTGTGTGTACATTTGGATATGTGTGGGTGTGATTGTGTATACATTTGGATATATGTGTGTGTGATTGTGTGTGCCTTTGGATATGCGTGTGTGTGTGTGATTGTGTGCATTTGGATATGTGTGGGTGTGATTGTGTGTACATTTGGATATATGTGTGTGTGATTGCGTGTGCGTTTGGATATGTGTGGGTGTGATTGTGTGTACATTTGGATATATGTGTGTGATAGTGTGTGCATTTGGATATATGTGTGTTTGATTGTGTGTGCATTTGGATATATGTAGGTGTGATTGTGTGTGCATTTGTATGTGTGTGGGTGTGATTGTGTGTTCATTTGGATATATGTAGGTGTAATTGTGTGTGCATTTTGATATATGAAGGTGTGATTGTGTGTGCATTTGTATGTGTGTGGGTGTGATTGTGTGTGCATTTGAATATATGTGGGTGTGATTGTGTGTGCCTTTGGATATGTGTGGGTGTGATTGTGTCTGTGATTGTGTGTACATTTGGATATATGTGTGTGTGTGATTGTGTGTGCATTTGTATATGTGTAGGTGTGATTGTGTGTGCATTTGGATATTTGTAGGTGTGATTGTGTGTGCATTTGGATATATGTGTGTGTGTGATTGTGTGTGCATTTGGATATGTGTAGGTGTGATTGTGTGTACATTTGGATATGTGTGGGTGTGATTGTGTATACATTTGGATATATGTGGGTGTGATTGTGTGTGCATTGGGATATATGTGTGTGATCGTGTATACATTTGGATATATGTTTGTGTGTGATTGTGTGTGCCTTTGGATATGCGTGCGTGTGTGATTGTATGCATTTGGATATGTGTGGGTTTGATTGTGTGTACATTTGGATATATGTGTGTGTGATTGCGTGTGCATTTGGATATGTGTGGGTGTGATTGTGTGTACATTTGGATATATGTGTGTGTGTGATAGTGTGTGCATTTGGATATATGTGTGTGTGATTGTGTGTGCATTTGGATATATGTGGGTGTGCTTGTGTGTGCATTTGTATATGTGTGGGTGTGATTGTGTGTACATTTGGATATATGTGGGTGTGATTGTGTGTGCCTTTGGATATATGTGTGTGTGATTGTGTGTGCATTTGAATATATGTGGGTGTGATTGTGTGTGCCTTTGGATATGTGTGGGTGTAATTGTGTATGCATTTGGATATATGTAGGTGTGATTGTGTGTGCATTTTCAATATGTGTGGGTGTGATTGTGTGTACATTTGTATATGTGTGGGTGTAATTGTATGTACATTTATATATATGTGGGTGTGATTGTGTGTGCATTTGGATATATGTGGGTGTGATTGTGTGTGCATTTGCATGTGTGTGGGTGTAATTGTGTGTACATTTGGATATATGCGGGTGTCATTGCATGTGCATATGGATATGTGTGGGTGTGATTGTGTGTGCATTTGGATATATGTGGGTGTGATTGTATGTGTGTGGGTGTTATTGTGTGTACATTTTGATATATGTGGGTGTCATTATGTGTGGATATGGATATGTGTGGGTGTTAATGTGTTTGTATTGGATATGTGTGGGTATAATTGTGTGTGAATTTGGATATGTGTGGGTGTGATTGTGTGTGCATTTGGATATGTGTGGGTGTATTTGGATATATGTGGGTGTGATTGTGCATTTGGATATATGTAGGTGTGATTGTGTGTGAATTTGGATATGTGTGGGTGTGATTGTGTGTGCATTTGTATGTGTGTAGGTGTGTGGGTGTGATTGTGTGTGCATTTTGATATATGTGAGTGTGATTGTGTGTGCAATTGTATGTGTGTGGGTGTGATTGTGTGTACATTTGGATATATGTGGGTGGCATTGCATGAGCATATGAATATGTGTGGGTGTGATTGTGTGTGCATTTGGATATGTGTGGGTAGTGATTGTGTGTGTATTTGGATATGTGTGGGTGTAATTTTGTGTGCATTTGGATATGTGTGGGTGTGATTGTGTGTGCATTTGGATATGTGTGGGTGTGATTGTGTGTACATTTGGATATATGTTGGTGTGATTATGTGTGCATTTGTATATATTTTGGTGTGATTATGTGTGCATTTGGATATATGTGGGTGTGATTGTGTGTGCATTTGTATATATGTGTGTGTGATTGTGTGTGCATTTGTATATATGTGTGTGTGATTGTGTGTGCCTTTGCATGTGTGTGTGTGTATGATTGTGTATGCCTTTGCATGTATGTGTGTGATTGTGTGTGCATTTAGATATATGTGGGTGTGATTGCGTGTGCATTTGGATATGTGTGGGTATGATTGTGTGTGCATCTGGATATTTGTAGGTGTAATTGTGTGTGCATTTGGATATGTGTGGGTGCGATTGTGTGTGCATTTGGATATAAGTGGGTGTGATTTTGTGTGCATTTGGATATGTGTGGGTGTGATTGTGTGTGCATTTCGATATGTTTGGGTGTGATTGTGTGTACATTTGGATATATGTGAATGTAATTGTTTGTGCATTTGGATATTTGTGTGTGTGATTGTGTGTGCATTTGTATGTCTGTGGGTGTTATTGTGTGTACATTTGTATGTGTGTGGGTGTAATTGTGTGTGCATTTGTATATGTGTGGGTGGGATTGTGTGCACATTTGGATATGTGTGGGTGTGATTGTGTGTGCATTTGGATATGTGTGGGTGTGATTGTGTGTGCATTTAGATATACAGTATGTGGGTGTGATTGTGTGTGCATTTGTATGTGTGTGGGTGTAATTGTGTGTGCATTTGGATATATATGGGTGTGATTGTGTGTGCATTTGGATATGTGTGGGTGTGATAGTGTGTGCGCATTTGAATATGTGTGGGTGTGAATCTGTGTGCATTTATATATGTGTGAGTATGATTGTGTGTACATTTGGATATGTGTGGGTGTGAATGTGTGTGCATTTGGATATGTGTGGATGTGATTGTGTGTACATTTGTATATATGTGGTAGTGATATGTGTGCATTTGGATATATGTGGGTGTGATTGTGTGTACATTTGTATATATGTGGGTGTGATTGTGTGTGCATTTGGATATGTGTAGGAGTGATTGTGTGTGCATTTGGATATATGTGGGTGTGAGTGTGTGCATATTTGGATATCTGTGATGCCATAGTGTATTTAAGTGGATATGAGTGGGTGTCATTGTGTGTTTATATGGTATCATTGTGCGTGGAAATAAAGAGACTTACGGCTCTATGTACGAATCAGTGAGAGCTGCTCCGGAGCCCTTGCAGTTCAGGTTCGCATATATGAGCCTGCTCCTCGCAATGTAAGAAGCAGAGGACATTAGACTGCTGCTTCTTACATCCTACTTCATCTCTGAGGAGGCGAGGGAAAATCACTGAGAGCTCGCTCGTTCTCAGTGATTGATAGCCCCTTCAGTCACACGATTGGTTGCGCAAATTAAGCGATGAGTGTGTAATGATACATACAGGCCAGCCGACGAACAGATTTGCTGCAAAGGTGGGCGGACAGCTTCGAAAGTTGAGATCCTCTTAGAACATGGGGTGCTTATACTCAAAATCCCCTTTGAAATATCGAATTAGTCAGAAAAAAACGTTAATTTTGTTAGCATTAACATTCATTTACCTCTGAAAAGTATGTTTTTTTTACTGAGAAACTAAAATTGCACCCTGTAGGATTCACTACTGCAACCCTGCAACATGCTACATAGTGCTTTCGTGATCAGATCAGGAGTTCATTTATCTATATTGCTAATTGGGCACAGTTGAGGAAATATAGTAAACATACCCATGAGGCTATGTAAAGGTTTAAGAAGGTTCCTTCTTAACCAGGCACCTAACCTAGGGCCCCACATGCTGGCTTCCAACTAAACACAATATAAACAAGGGTATCAAAGCCACTTTTAATTCTTCTTTGACATCCAGAGCACACAGAAGTAGACTGCACTCACAAACCGGAGTGGGTACACATACCATGCCACTGGCAAAAGTCACAACTCTCCTGGTACGCACAGACAGCTGGGTTTACATCAATAACTTATGCAGTTAAAAGCTCAATAGGAAACAAAAATCACATACCTAAGTGCACGTAGCAAGGTTCAAAGCATAAAATGAAGAGTCAGTTACAGCATATGGCCAAATTGTGAGTACCAATACCATGTTAAGGTCTTTTCTTACTGGGTCCCTAACCTACAGTCAGTTTTCAACCAAACACAAAGGGATGTGTCACCCTATATATATATATATATATATATATATATATAGATATATATATATATATATATATATATATATACAATGACTAAAATGTTAGCAATGTGCAGGCTGCAGTGACATAAAAAATAACTGTCATTTGGAGATGATTAGCCAGCCGGCATGAACAAAGTGCTTGTGAGCACTGAAACGTTGCCTTTATGGCTATAGTACAATACATTTATATGCAATTCTATGCTTGTTGTAGGAATAATTTCATTCTCTGATGTAACTGACAGCTTGTAGGTACCCTTTGGCATGTGTAAGAACTAAAGCAAAATGAGTTGAAAATACATAAACCTCTGACATAATGCAATATCAATAACAGACTGGGGAATTATCTATTTGATAAAAAGACTGATGTTGCTCTGGACATAGAACAATCTGCCGACCATGGCACAATCCATATGTATGACCCCCTGTAGGGAAAAAACAGAGCTTTCATCACTCACTATAGAGGCTATTTCATCTGATAGAAGCAGAAGCACTGAAATAAAAGTAATTACATATACTGAAGTAGCTAAGGGGTTTTCTTCATTATATCCCTTTCTCCTTTAGCCCTACCTTTTTTATTCCAAACATTTTGTATGATCCAAATAATCATTGCCATTGACTGGAGGACCTATTTGCTTTTTTTCTGTCAATATCTGTATAGTCATATTTAAAGGGACATAATACTCATTTGCTAAATCACTTGAAACTTATGCAGTATAACTGTAAAAAGCGGTCAGGATTATATCACCTGAGCATCTCTATGTAAAAAAGGAAGATATTTTACCTCACAATTTCCTCAGCTCAGCAGAGTAAGTGCTGTATAAAAAGTTATACTCAGCTGCTGCCCAGCTGCAGGTAAAAAAATGAAAAAAATGAAGAAATGAACAGCAGCCAATCAGCATCAGCAGTGCTGAGGTCATGAACTCTTTTACTGTGATCTCATTAGATTTCACTTAACTCTCATGAGATTTCATAGTAAACTTCCTTACACTGAATAGGGAAATAAGATGAGTGTGCACGTAAGCTCACTCCCTTAGCTGTCCCGGGACAGACATACTGATTTGCTGCTTAGAAGTCCTTTACAATGGGATGTGGCTACTGAGGAACTTTTGAGGTAAAATATCTTTCTTTTTTACATAGACATGTTCAGGTGAAATTTTCTAGTCAGCTTTTTACAGCTATGCTGCATCACTTTCAAGTGTTTCTACATTTGGGTATCATGACCCTCTAAAGGGAAACTAAACCCAATTTTTTTTCTTTAATGATTTGGATAGAGCAGCATTCACCAACCAGTGGAGAAGATGTTGGTGGTCCCAGACACCATCAAGCAGGAATTAATCATCTCTGATGGTGTCACCATCGTAGCGCCTCAACTCCTTACATTGCCTGGCTGAACATCAGTGAAAACCAACTGAGGAGTTAAATTACAATCTCCCTAGCTAGATTGTATATTTAACTCCTCCTGTCCGGCACGCTGAAATAGTCTTGGCTTAAAATAGTGGAATTAAAGTATAAAAAAAAAGAATCTTAAAAAAAAATTCTATCTTATATTTCATTTATTTTCCCTTCCCTATATCCGCAATCCCCCCTCTCACTACTAATAATAAATGTATTAACCCCTAGACCGATAACCCCCCACAACACAATAAGCCTAATTATTAACCCCTAAACCGCCATAGCCCACAACGCAATAAGCCTAATTATTAACCCCTAAACCGCCATAGCCCACATAGGCTATTAAATGTATTAACCCCAAATCTGCCGCTGCTAACGTCGCCGCCACTATAATAAAGTTATGAACCCCTAAACCTAAGTCTAACCCTAACACCCCCCTAACTTAAATATTATTTAAATAAATCTAAATAATATTACTATTATTAACTAAATTATTCCTATTTAAAACTAAATACTTACCTATAAAATAAACCCTAAGATAGCTACAATATAACTAATAGTTACATGGTAGCTATTATAGGATTTATATTTATTTTACAAGTAACTTTGTAATTATTTTAACTAGGTACAATAGCTATTAAATAGTTAATAACTATTTAATAGCTACCTAGTTAAAATAATTACAAATTTACCTGTAAAATAAAACCTAACCTAAGTTACAATTACACCTAACACTACACTATCATTAAATAAATGAAATTAATTAACTACAATTAACTAAAATTAAATACAATTAAATAAAATAAACTATAGTACAAAAAAAACCAAACACTAAATTACAGAAAATAAAAAAAAATTACAAGAAGTTTAAACTAATTACACCTAATCTAAGCCCCCTAATAAAGTAAAAAAGACCCCCAAAATAATAATATACCCTATACTAAATTACAAATAGCCCTTAAAAGGGCTTTTTGCAGGGCATTGCCCCAAAGTAATCAGCTCTTTTACCTGTAAAAAAAGAAATACAACCCCCCCAACATTAAAACCCAGCACCCACACCCAACCTTACTCTAAAACCCACCCAATCCCCCCTTAAAAAAAACTAACACTACCCCATTGAAGATCACCCTACCTTGAGCCGTCTTCATCCGATCCGGGCAGAAGAGGTCCTCCAGCCAGGCAGAAGTCTTCTTCATCCGATTCGGGCAGAAGAGGTCCTCCAGCCGGGCAGAAGTCTTCATCCGATCCGGGCAGAAGAGGTCCTCCATCCGTGCAGAAGTCTTTATCCAAGCGACATCTTCTATCTTCTTCCATCCGACGAGGAGCGGGTCCATCTTTAAGACATCCGACGCGGAGCATCCTTCCTGGCCAACGGACTAACGATGAATGAAGGTTCCTTTAAATGACATCATACAAGATGGCGTCTCTTGAATTCCGATTGGCTGATAGGATTCTATCAGCCAATCGGAATTAAGGTAGGAAAAATCCTATTGGCTGATGCAATCTTGATCTTCAATGGGGTAGTGTTTTTTTAAGGGGGGATTGGGTGGGTTTTAGAGTAAGGTTGGGTGTTTGTGTGTGGTGGGTTTTAATGTTAAGGGGGGTTGTATTTCTTCTTTACAGGTAAAAGAGCTGATTATTTTGGGGCAATGCCCCGCAAAAAGCCCTTTTAAGGGATATTTGTAATTTAGTTTAGGGTAGGGAATTTTATTATTTTGGGGGCTTTTTTATTTATTAGGGGGTTTAGATTAGGTGTAATTAGTTTAAACTTCTTGTATTTTTTATTTTTTTCTGTAATTTAGTGGGGGTTTTTTTTTCGTTCTATAGTTTATTTTATTTAATTGTAGCTAATTGTAGTTAATTAATTTAATTTATTTAATGATAGTGTAGTGTTAGGTGTAATTGTAACTTAGGTTAGGTTTTATTTTACAGGTAAATTTGTAGTTATTTTAACTAGGTAGCTATTAAATAGTTATTAACTATTAAATAGCTATTGTACCGAGTTAAAATAAATACAAAGTTGCCTGTAAAATTAAAATAAATCCTAAAATAGCTACAATGTAATTATTAATTATATTGTAGCTATTTTAGGGTTTATTTTATAGGTAAGTATTTAGTTTTAAATAGGAATAATTTAGTTAATAATAGTAATATTATTTATATTTATTTAAATAATATTTAAGTTGGGGGGGGTGTTAAGGTTAGGGTTAGACTTAGGTTTAGGGGTTCATAACTTTATTAAAGTGGCGACGATGTTGGCGGCTGCAGATTAGGGGTTAATACATTTAATAGCCTATGTGGGCTATGGCGGTTTAGGGGTTAATACTAGAATAGGTTAATTGCGGTGTGGGCTATGGGGGTTTAGGGGTTAATAGAGTTTATTAGTTATTGTGGTGGGGGATTGCGGTTGACAGGTAGATAGACATTGCGCATGCGTTAGGTGTTAGTTTATTTTTACAGGCATTTTATGGAGTTACGGTGCTCCCATACTCAGCGCAAGGCCTGCTACGGCTGCATTTTATGGCGAGGTGAAAATGGAGTAAGATTTCTCCATTTTTGCCACGTAAGGCCTTGCGCTGGATATTGGATACCGATTTACGACGCGGTGCCATGTTAGCCTATGGCAGTAAAAATTGCGAGCGGAGGGTGAATTATATATGGCCGTAACTTGTATGCTACGCCGTATATGTAATACCAAAATCGCGCAAAATCTGGCGTCGCCAGCTTTTGCGGGCGACGCTGCATATGTGATCGAGGCCTTAGCTGTAAAATAAAAACAAAACCTAAGATAGCTACAATATAAATATTAGTTATATTATAGCTCGCTTAGGTTTTTTTACAGGTAAGTATGTATTTAGTTTTAAATAGGAATTATTTAGGTAATAATTGTAAGGTTTATTTAGATATATTTTAATTATATTTAAGTTAGGGTGGGTTAGGGTTAGACTTATGCTTAGGGTTACGTTAGGGTTAGGTTTAGTGGTTAATATATTTATGTAGTGATGAGGGTGGTCAGAGGTTTAGGGGTTAATAATTTATTTTAGTATATTTTGTTGTGCGGGGCTTAGTGGTTAATAGGTTTATTATAGCGGCGGTGTGGGTGAATGGCAGATTATGGGTTAATAATCTTTAAAAAGTGTTTGCGATGCTGGAGGGCAGTGGTTTAGGGGTTAATAGGTTTAATATAGTGGCAACAATGTCGGGGGCGGCAGAATAGGGGTTAATAATTTTATTTTAGTGTTTGCGATGCGGGAGGGCCTCTGTTTAGGGGTTAATAGGTAGTTTATGGATGTTAGTGTACATTTTAACACTTTAGTTATGAGTTTTATGTTACAGCTTTGTAACGTAAAACACATAACTACTGACTTTAGATGGCGGTACAGATCTTGTCGGTTATAGGGTGTACCACTCACTTTTTGGCCTCACAGGCAAACTCGTAATACCGGCGCTATAGAAGTCCCATTGAAAAAGGACTTTTTTAAAAGCGCGGTACTGACGTTGCGTGACGGCCAAAAAGGTGTGCGGTACACCTATACCTACAAGACTTGTAATAGCGGCATTAGTGAAAAAGCAGCGTTATGAAGCATAACGCTGCTTTTTCACTCATAACGCCAAACTCGTAATCTAGCTGAATGTCTGGATGGGAAGACAATGCTTTGTCAAAATACATATTCTTCCAAGGTGATTATACTTGTTTAGGACTTTACAAACCACTATAACAATACAATGCAGCTAGATTGACAAAATAAAGCATTATAATGACATTATAGTACAACATGATTAAACACATAGTTACAGTTCCTTTCAGATTGCCAAGAACTTCAGCTGCAGAGTTAAACACTATCAGTGACTAACTAGGTTGTGCAACTTCCACAGCCAATTGGCTCACTGGCTGTTTCTTGATTGGGACCAGCAGTTATCTGTGGCTCCCAAGTGTCGATTAAACACATTGGGCCCCATTCTATAAAACTTCTGGGCTCTGAAGACTCTATAAGAAATGTTGCAAGAACTATGAAGCCTCCGTCCCAATTCAATAAAGGCAGTTTTTACCTTGAAAGCAGTGTGTCTCACACATAGGGTTTTTCCTTGTGGATACATAAAAATGTAATCTAAAAATAATATAAAATATTGAAATAAATATATGCAGTAAATAAAATTGTAATGATAACGCTAAAAATTGCTCTGCAAAAATCTTATTTTAGTTTAAAATTAAGATTTGTATTGAAATTTCACAGCCAAGAATCACAGTATAAATCGTAATAAAGAGGTAGTTTGCGATGTGGTGGTGGCGGTTCAGGGGTTAATAGGGTAGTTTAGTGTAACTGTTTCCCCCACGTAAAAGGTCACGAAAAAAGTTTGAGTGGTAAATTCAATTGAGTTTCAACGATCGTATTTACTTTCAACTTGTAATACGAGCGCATATTACTGCTCTACGCTACCCATTAAAAAAAAAAAGGAAACATAAATTACCACGAGTTTGCACAAACAAATTTGCGGTAATATGAACTGAGCGCCACTCGTAATATGAATTTGAGTGTAAAGAACACTGTGATCTCACAATAGCGTTTATGCTTCTAGTGCTAACGATAGTGCTCTGCTTGTAATCTGGCCCTAAATTTGAATATTGCATAAATATGCTTTTCATGTTGTCATCTACTTAACTGCAAAGGGCTCCAATGCACATATATGTGTTGTGACAGAAAGCAAGGCCTGGTTATAAATGGAAGATATTTAAGACCAAGCATTGTACATGCTATTTCTCCTTTCAGTTAAAACCCCAGGGAGAAAGAGTGTGTATTTGATTATCCCAGACAGCTGTGAAGCTGTCCAGCAGCTAATCACAGGTGTGGCTAATTAGAAGTTGTGAGGGTTTAAATAGCAGCCTCACTTAGGCCTTGAGAGAGAGATATACAGCTACAGAAGCTGGTGTGTGTGTTTGTTACACTGTGTAAAAGACTTTTGTTCCTGTGAACTGTAAAAGGACATTATTTTTACAAAGCACTTGTGGAATGCTGTGAAGTGCTGGGACACATTTAAAAGCACTTAACTTTGCTGCAGAGGAAGGATTTCCCTCTTTTGAAAATGAACTGCCTGTTTGTTATTGCTGTGAAAAATAAAGCCTTTTAAACTACAGTGGATTGTCCTGTGCTGCATTTGTGCCCTAGAAGACCGTGGTTAAAAGTGTTCCTGTCACACTTGGTGGAGAATTCGGACAACCACATTGTATGTCTGTGGGCATAATAATCTGCAAGCAACATGGAGGAAGTCATTAAAGCTTTGATCCAATTCTAATGCTATACAGCAGGAGACTAACAGAAAAGCTGCTGAAAATAGTGCAGCACTGCAACAGTTGGTCTTGGCCCAGTCAGAGAGTGCTATGCTGCTGGCTAAATCACAGAAGGAGAACACTGAATTGTTGATACAACAGATGGCTGCTGTGCAAGCTGAGACATTCAGGAAGACCCGGGAGGAGCAGCAAAGTGCTACACAGACTCTGCAACGAGAGGTTCAAGCCATATCAGAAAGACTGAACTCTGAATATGTTGGTGGCAGCCAAGGTTCCAGAGTAATAAGGGCTAGTCATTATCTTCAAAAAATGACAGCAGCTGATGATGTTGAGGCGTATCTTTTGGCATTTGAACGCACAGCAGAAAGAGAAAAAATGGCCGACAGTTGAGTGGGGCGAGTATTCTTGCGCCATTTCTTAGTGGTGAACCTCAGAAGGCCTACTTTGATTTAGAGCCAGCACAAGCCGGTGACTATGAGAAATTAAAAGCAGAAATCCTTGCACGCCTGGGGGTGACTTCAGCAGTCCGTGCACAAAGATTCCATTCCTGGATGTTTTCATCTCATAATGCTGCAAGATCCCAGATGTTCGACCTTATACACCTTGCCAGGAAGTGGCTGCAACCAGAGGTTAATTCGGCTACCAAAATAGTGGAACTACTGGTGATGGACCGGGTTTCAGCGTGGATTACCTGCTTCCTTGCGGCGGTGGGTTAATCAAGGTGATCCTCAAACAGCGGATCAGTTGATTGTATTGGTCGAAAGATTTATAGCTTCAGGAGAAGTTTTGCAACAATCTTCAATGGATCAGCCCCACAATCCCAAGTCCCAGAGTTCTACAAGAACTGGTAAGACTGTTCAGGGGATAAAGGGGAAAAGAGAGCAGCAGGTGTATAGGCAAAACACCAGAGACATTTCCCAGGAATTAAGGAAACATTTAAATATAACCAACCTGTAAGATGTTTTAAATGTAATGAGGTTGGGCATATTGCTAGAGACTGTGATAAAGATGAATTTATGGACTGTAATGTTGCACATTCACTATTGTCTAATAGCAACAGCTCTGTTAATAATGATTCCCATTGATGTACTGTGATGGTTAATGGTAAAGTGTCTAGGGCTTTGCTTGATTCAGGAAGTATGGTCACACTAGTGGCTAAATCTTTAGTACCAGATGCAATATTAGATTATGGGGAAAAAATGGGAATTATCTGTGTTCATGGAGATAAACGGGAATATCCTACAGCTGAGTTGGAGATTGAGACTCAGTGTGGTAAATTAAAATATTGTGTTGGTGTAGTACCAAATTTAGCCCATGAGGTGGTGATAGGGAGAGATTTTCCAAAATTTCTGGAGTTATGGGAATCTCCAGAAATATGTCAAACTTCTGATATTTATGTATTTCCTTTCTCTGAAACTGATTTTGAAGGGGGTTCCATTGAAAAGGAGAAAAATAAGATTTATTGCCCTATGCCTGTATTAGTAGGTGATCAACCTTCTCAGAGTAATGAAGTACCAAGTACTAGCTCGGAAAATATTGATGATTTGATAGATCTGGTTGGTGGCCCTGGTAATTTAAAAAAGCCCAATGGGAGGATCCAACATTGGTAGAGGCAAGAAATAATATCAGGGTTATAAATGATGTTGTGACACAGCCAGGAAATGTATTACCCTATCCTTATTTTGAAGCAGTTAATGATTTGGTATATCGTGTAGAGAAGAAAGGAACAGACATTGTTAAACAACTTTTGGTGCCCCAGGCTTTTAGGAACACTGTTTTAAATCTTGCACATAACCACATTCTAGGGGGGCATTTGGGAGTTGAGAAAACCAAAGAGAGAGTTCTTAGAAGGTTTTATTGGCCAGGGATATTTGTAGCCATCAAGGATTATTGTGCTTCATGCCCTAAGTGTCAACTTACAGCTCCTGCTAAAGATTTTCGTAACCCTTTAGTGCCCTTGCCTATAATTGATGTGCCTTTTGAAAGAATTGCTATGGACTTGGTGGGTCCATTGGTTAAATCTGCTAGAGGACATCAGTATATACTGGTAATCCTTGATTATGCTACACGCTATCCTGAGGCAGTTCCCCTTCGTAACAGCTCTGCAAAGTCCATAGCAAAAGAACTCATGCTAATGTTTAGCAGGGTCGGGATACCTAAGGAAATTTTGACAGACCAAGGAACTCCATTTATGTCCAGGGTTACAAAAGAATTGTGTAAGTTGTTTGGCATAAAACAACTAAGGACCTCAGTATATCACCCTCAGACTGATGGTTTAGTAGAAAGGTTTAACAAAACTCTCAAAAGTATGCTAAGAAAGGTAATTGACACAGATGGGAGAAATTGGGACCTTCTGTTACCCTATTTAATGTTCTCTATCAGGGAGGTTCCCCAGGCTTCTACAGGTTTTTCCCCATTTGAACTGTTATATGGGCGGCATCCCAGGGGATTACTAGATATAGTTAAAGAGACTTGGGAGCAAGAGACAACACCTTATCGAAGTATTATTGAACATATTTCCCAAATGCAGGATCGTATGGAAGCTGTCATGCCCATTGTAAGGGAACATATGGGAAAAGCACAGGAAGCACAAAAGTACAGCTACAACCATAATGCTAGAGCCAGGGTGTTTCAACCTAGGGATAGGGTGTTAGTTCTGGTCCCTACAGTTGAAAATAAATTCTTGGCTACTTGGCAGGGTCCATATGAGATAATTGAGAAAGTGGGTGATGTTAATTACAAAGTAAGTCAGCCAGGGAGAAGGAAACCTGAGCAAATATATCATATAAATCTGTTAAAACCTTGGAAAGATAGGGACGTTTTAGTTGCCTTAAAACCTACAGAACTCCCTGTCACTGAACCAGAGGTAAATATATCAGAAACCCTATCTGTACATCAGAAGCGAGAGGTCAAGGATTTTATTAGAAGAAACAAAGAGGTATTTTCTGTGGTACCAGGAAAAACTAATGTTATTAAGCATGACATAATAACAGAACCAGGGAAGAAGGTCTGCCTTAAACCCTATAGGGTCCCTGAGGCTCGTAGAAAGGCTATTAAACTGGAGGTAGAAAAAATGTTAAAGCTTGGGGTAATTGAGGAATCACAAAGTGAGTGGAACAGTCCAATCGTGCTTGTTCCAAAGCCGGATGGTTCATTAAGGTTCTGTAATGACTTTCGTAAGCTTAATTGTGTTTCCAAATTTGACACCTACCCAATGCCTAGAGTAGATGAGTTAATAGAAAGGCTAGGAAAAGTTATCTCACTACAATTGATTTAACGAAAGGGTATTGGCAGGTGCCTCTCACTAGTCAAGCAAAGGAAAAGACAGCTTTTCAACCCCAGAGGGCTTATTTCAGTATACAGGTGTTGCCATTTGGTTTACATGGGGCCCCGGCAACATTCCAGAGGATGATGGATAGAATTCTGAAACCCCATGTTCGTTATGCGGCAGCATATTTGGATGATGTTATAATTTATAGTACAGATTGGGAATCTCATCTTCCAAAAGTTCAAGCAGTACTTGATGCAATACGGTCCGCTGGGTTAACTGCCAATCCTGCAAAATGTACTGTTGGTTTACAGGAAGCTAAGTACTTGGGTTATACTATTGGTAGAGGATTAGTTAAACCTCAGACAACAAAAATAGAGGCCATACAGAACTGGCCACAGCCTCTAACTAAAAAACAAGTAAGAGCATTTATTGGGATAACTAGTTATTATAGAAGGTTTATCCCGAATTTCGCTACAATTGCGGCACCCTTGACGGATCTCACAAAAGCAAGGGCCCCAATTATGATAAAATGGTCCCCAGAAGCAGAACAAGCTTTTAAGCAGTTGAAAGATGCCCTTTGTGCCCATCCAGTTTTGGTAACCCCCAATTTCGCTAAAGATTTTATTGTACAGACAGATGCCTCTGATGTTGGTTTAGGAGCAGTTCTCTCACAGGAGTGTCAGGGAGAAGAGCATCCTGTCCTTTTCCTAAGCAGAAAACTTATTTCACAGGAAAAGAACTATTCTATAGTGGAGAAAGAATGCCTTGCCATTAAGTGGGCTTTAGAGACCCTTAGGTACTATCTGTTGGGAAGAAAATTTAAATTAATAACAGATCATGCTCCTCTCACGTGGATGAGTCAGAATAAGGAAACAAATTCAAGGGTTACTAGGTGGTTTCTTAGCTTGCAACCCTTCAATTTTACTGTTGAGCACAGGGCCGGTCTTTTGCAGGGCAATGCTGATGGTTTGTCTCGGGTACATTCATTGATGTCCATGGTCGCTCAACCCACTGGGTGTGAGCTGGGGGGGGAGGATATGTGACAGAAAGCAAGGCCTGGTTATAAATGGAAGATATTTAAGACCAAGCATTGTACATGCTATTTCTCCTTTCAGTTAAAACCCCAGGGAGAAAGAGTGTGTATTTGATTATCCCAGACAGCTGTGAAGCTGTCCAGCAGCTAATCACAGGTGTGGCTAATTAGAAGTTGTGAGGGTTTAAATAGCAGCCTCACTTAGGCCTTGAGAGAGAGATATACAGCTACAGAAGCTGGTGTGTGTGTTTGTTACACTGTGTAAAAGACTTTTGTTCCTGTGAACTGTAAAAGGACATTATTTTTACAAAGCACTTGTGGAATGCTGTGAAGTGCTGGGACACATTTGAAAGCACTTAACTTTGCTGCAGAGGAAGGATTTCCCTCTTTTGAAAATGAACTGCCTGTTTGTTATTGCTGTGAAAAATAAAGCCTTTTAAACTACAGTGGATTGTCCTTTGCTGCATTTGTGCCCTAGAAGACCGTGGTTAAAAGTGTTCCTGTCACAGTGTACATATTTATTTATGTGTATATAAGTCTGTAAATACATATATACACATATAAATACAAAAATACCAATGTACACACACATATTTATATACATAAGGAAGGAGGAGGGAGACAGCGCAGCTCCAGGTTCGGCACCGACGGCAACTCCCAACAGCTCACAACATGCGTTCAACACAGACGTGTAAGATCGAGTAGCAAGGTGCCAGCCAGGGAAACAAGGCCAAGCAAGTCCGTGTAAACATACAAAATAAAGAAGTGGGCAGCACTCCAGGATTCCGGTAAAGCAAACAAATTTATTTCAGCGTGGTGAATAACATACAAACTCACAGGTAAGAGGGAAAAGGGGGCGTGTCCTTACGCATTACGTGCCATGCGGCACTTAGTCATAGGATGACAGGTAAGTCTACCAACAGAACCTATATACTCAGTACAGCCAATCAGACACCTACAACAAGGAGCCAATCGCCACACTGGACAAGGTAAGTGAAGGGACAAAACATGGAAAATTTAAAACCAATAAATGAAAGGTAGAAAAGATTACCCCTATAGAAAAATAATGATAAATACATATATAAATGGCCAAACTTATTTGAAAGAGAAAGAATATTTTTAATACCCTTTAAATATTTATGTTTAAGGATACGGGCAAGACAAAGCTGTAATAAACATGTTCGGACTTGGCTGCAGTACAGAATTACGTACTAGGGGCATAAGACAAAGCTATATATCCACACAAAAAACTGAAAACAGACTTGGCCTTAGACATGTATATTAAAAATATATATAGTGACTGGGGAAAAAATCATGAAAACTGTAGTTTAAAACACATTATCTTCACACATACTTAAGTATATACTTTTCTACTTTCTTCTGGCACTGTCTTCTGCTATATCACACAGGCTGAGTACTCAAAATGCCTGGGCAAGACAAAGTTATATATACACATGCACACAGAGAGAGAGAGAGAGAGAGAGAGAGACATAGAGAGAGAGAGAGAACGAAAGAGAGAGAGACAAATAGAGAGAAATGTATTCACACACAAAAAAATAAATAAATATATATATATATATATATATATATATACATATATATACACATGCACACAGAGAGAGAGAAATAGAGAGAGATGTATTCACACACAAAAAAATATATATATATATATATATATATATATACACACACACACAGAGCTGTATTCACCCAAAAAAATGAAAACAGGCATGGCCTTAAACATGTATATTAAAAATATATATACTGGCTGGAAAAACAAATCATGAAAACTGTAGTTTAAAACACATTATCGTCACACATACTGAAGTATATACTTTTCTATATTTTTCCAGCACTGTCTTTTGCTATATTACACAGGCTGAGAAATCAATATGCCTGGGCACGACAAATCTGTAACAAACATGTAGTGAGATATATATACACACAAAGACACAGAGAAAGAGAGAGAGATAGAGAAATGTATTCATACAAAAAAACAAAAACACATTATCTTCACACATACTGAAGTACACACTTTTCTACATTTTTCCAGTACTCTCTTTTGCTATATCACACAGGCTGAGGACTCAAAATGCCTGGGCAAGACAGTTATATATTCAGGGAGTGCAGAATTATTAGGCAAGTTGTATTTTTGAGGATTAATTTTATTATTGAACAACAACCATGTTCTCAATGAACCCAAAAAACTAATTAATATCAAAGCTGAATAGTTTTAGAAGTAGTTTTCAGTTTGTTTTTAGTTATAGCTATTTTAGGGGGATATCTGTGTGTGCAGGTGACTATTACTGTGCATAATTATTAGGCAACTTAACAAAAAACAAATATATACCCATTTGAATTATTTATTTTTACCAGTGAAACCAATATAACATCTCAACATTCACAAATATACATTTCTGACATTCAAAAACAAAACAAAAACAAATCAGTGACCAATATAGCCACCTTTCTTTGCAAGGACACTCAAAAGCCTGCCATCCATGGATTCTGTCAGTGTTTTGATCTGTTCACCATCAACATTGCGTGCAGCAGCAACCACAGCCTCCCAGACACTGTTCAGAGAGGTGTACCGTTTTCCCTCCTTGTAAATCTCACATTTTGATGATGGACCACAGGTTCTCAATGGGGTTCAGATCAGGTGAACAAGGAGGACATGTCATTAGATTTTCTTCTTTTATACCCTTTCTTGCCAGCCACGCTGTGGAGTACTTGGACGCGTGTGATGGAGCATTGTCCTGCATGAAAATCATGTTTTTCTTGAAGGATGCAGACTTCTTCCTGTACCACTGCTTGAAGAAGGTGTCTTCCAGAAACTGGCAGTAGGACTGGGAGTTGAGCTTGACTCCATCCTCAACCCGAAAAGGCCCCACAAGCTCATCTTTGATGATACCAGCCCAAACCAGTACTCCACCTCCACCTTGCTGGCGTCTGAGTCGGACTGGAGCTCTCTGCCCTTTACCAATCCAGCCACGGGCCCATCCATCTGGCCCATCAAGACTCACTCTCATTTCATCAGTCCATAAAACCTTAGAAAAATCAGTCTTGAGATATTTCTTGGCCCAGTCTTGACGTTTCAGCTTGTGTGTCTTGTTCAGTGGTGGTTGTCTTTCAGCATTTCTTACCTTGGCCATGTCTCTGAGTATTGCACACCTTGTGCTTTTGGGCACTCCAGTGATGTTGCAGCTCTGAAATATGGTCAAACTGGTGGCAAGTGGCATCTTGGCAGCTGCACGCTTGACTTTTCTCAATTCATGGGCAGTTATTTTGCACCTTGGTTTTTCCACACGCTTCTTGCGACCCTGTTGACTATTTTGAATGAAACGCTTGATTGTTCGATGATCACGCTTCAGAAGCTTTGCAATTTTAAGAGTGCTGCATCCCTCTGCAAGATATCTCACTATTTTTGACTTTTCTGAGCCTGTCAAGTCCTTCTTTTGACCCATTTTGCCAAAGGAAAGGAAGTTGCCTAATAATTATGCACACCTGATATAGGGTGTTGATGATATAGGGTGTTGATGTCATTAGACCACACCCCTTCGCATTACAGAGATGCACATCACCTAATATGCTTAATTGGTAGTAGGCTTTTGAGCCTATACAGCTTGGAGTAAGACAACATGCATAAAGAGTATGATGTGGTCAAAATACTCATTTGCCTAATAATTCTGCACTCCCTGTACACATGCACCTACAGACATGTCTACTTACCTGCCTTCGCCGGCCCAATACGCCCGCCTAAGCTCGCCTACCATTGCCGCAGCGGACCTGAAAAATCTCGCCAAAGTTATCAAAAAAGCTGTCAAAAAGCTGCGCACCAAGTACGGGGCGATGAGCAGCGGACTGTGATAGTTATCACTCATCCGATCTCACTGCTCTTCGGCTTTTTGACAGCTTTATTGATACCCCTGTCACTAAGCACCCACACTAAACTATACTGTTCTACTCCCTATACCAGCGCCCCTGGAGCCTCCAGCAACTAAATAAACTTATTAACCCCTAAACCGCCGCTCCTAGACCCCGCCGCAACTCTTATAAATGTATTAACCCCTAAACCGCCGCTCCTAGACCCTGCCGCAACTATAATAAATGTATTAACCCCTAAACCGCCGCTCCCGGAGCCCACCGCCACCTACATTATACCTAGTAACCCCTATCCTGCCCTCCCTATACCGCCGCTACCTATAATACATTTATTAAGCCCTATCCTGCCGATCCCAGACCCCGCCGCAACTAAATAAATAGTTTAACCCCTAAACCGCCGCTCCCGGACCCCGCCGCCACCTATATTAAACTTATTAACCCCTATCCTGCCCCCCTACACCGTCGCCACCTATAATACATTTATTAACCCCTATCCTGCCCCCCCCTACACCGCCGCAACTAAAATAAAATTATTAACCCCTAAACCTAAGTCTAACCCTAACCCTAACACCCCCCTAACTTAAATATTAATTAAATACATATAAATATTATAACTCTTATTAACTATATTAATCCTATTTAAAACTAAATACTTACCTTTAAAATAAACCCTAATATAGCTACAATATAAATAATAATTATATTGTAGCTATCTTAGGATTTATTTTTATTTTACAGGCAAATTTCAATTTATTTTAACTAGATACAATAGCTATTAAATAGTTATTAACTATTTAATAGCTACCTAGATAAAATAAAGTCAAATTTACCTGTAAAATAAAAACTAACTGATCAGCCAATAGAATGCAAGCTCAATCTGATTGGCTGATTGGATCAG
Source organism: Bombina bombina (assembly GCF_027579735.1). Lineage (NCBI taxonomy): Eukaryota > Metazoa > Chordata > Amphibia > Anura > Bombinatoridae > Bombina > Bombina bombina. The sequence goes on from NC_069500.1 coordinate 1,393,638,164, forward strand.
CCAATCGGATTGAACTTCAATCTGATTGGCTGATTCAATCAGCCAATCAGATTTTTCCTACCTTAATTCCGATTGGCTGATAGAATCCTATCAGTCAATCGGAATTCGAGGGACCCCATCTTGGATGACGTCACTTAAAGGAACCTTCATTCGTCGTCTAGTCGTCGGTGGAAGAAGATGGCTCCTCGTCGGCTCGTCTGAAGATGGCTTCGGATGGATGAAGATTGAAGACGCCGCCTGGATGATGACTTCAATCGGATGGAAGACTTGTTCAGCGCCCCTTGGATGATGACTTCAATCGGATGGAAGACTTCTTCAGCGCCCCTTGGATGATGATTTCAATCGGATGGAAGACTTCTTCAGCACCCCGTGGATGATGACTTTGGCCTCTGTGGATGTCCTCTTCTGTTCCATCGGTGGTCGGCTTGCTGAAGACGGCTAAAGGTAGGATGATCTTCAGAGGGGGGTAGTGTTAGGTTTATTTAAGGGGGGTTTGGGTTAGAGTAGGGGTGTGTGGGTGGTTGTTTTTAATGTTGGGGGGTTGTATTTTTATTTTACAGGCAAAAGAGCTGATTTCTTTGGGGCATGCCCCGCAAAAAGGCCATTATAAGGGCTGGTAAGGTAATAGAGCTGTTAACTTTTTAATGTAGAATAGGGTAGGGCATTTTTTATTTTGGGGTGATTTGTTATTTTATTAGGGGGCTTAGATTAGGTGTAAGTAGTTTAAAATTGTTGTAATATTTTTGAAATGTTTGTAACTTATTTTTTTTTATTTTTTGTAACTTAGTTTTTTTTATTTTTGGTACTTTAGTTAGTTTATTTAATTGTATTTAATTGTAGTTATTTGTAGGTAATTTATTTAATTAATTTAATGATAGTGTAGTGTTAGGTTTAATTGTAACTTAGGTTAGGATTTATTTTACAGGTAATTTTGTATTTCTTTTAGCTAGGTAGTTATTAAATAGTTAATAACTATTTAATAACTATTCTAACTAGCTAAAATAAATACAAAGTTACCTGTAAAATAAATATAAATCCTAAAATAGCTACAATGTAATTATTAATTACATTGTAGCTATCTTACGGCTAGATTTGGAGTTTTGTCGGTAACGACCCGAAAAACTAACGCCGGCTTTTTTCTGGCCGCACCATAAAAATAACTCTGGTATTGAGAGTGCACAGAATGGCTGCGTTACGCTCCAAAAAAGGAGCGTAGAGCATTTTTAACGCAGCTTCAACTCTCGATACCAGAGTTGCTTACGCAAGCGGCCAGCCTCAAAAACGTGCTCGTGCACGATTCCCCCATAGGAAACAATGGAGCTGTTTGAGCTGAAAAAAAACCAAACACCTGCAAAAAAGCCGCGTTCAGCTCCTAACGCAGCCCCATTGTTTGCTATGCGCAAACACTTCCTACGTCTGCACTTAACACTCTAACATGTACCCCGAGTCTAAACACCCCTAACCTTACACTTATTAACCCCTAATCTGCCGCCCCCGCTATCGCTGACCCCTGCATATTATTATTAACCCCTAATCTGCCGCTCCGTAAACCGCCGCTACTTACATTATCCCTATGTACCCCTAATCTGCTTCCCTAACATCGCCGACCCCTATATTATATTTATTAACCCCTAATCTGCCCCCCACAATGTCGCCTCCACCTGCCTACACTTATTAACCCCTAATCTGCCGAGCGGACCTGAGCGCTACTATAATAAAGTTATTAACCCCTAATCCGCCTCACTAACCCTATAATAAATAGTATTAACCCCTAATCTGCCCTCCCTAACATCGCCGACACCTAACTTCAATTATTAACCCCTAATCTGCCGACTGGAGCTCACCGCTACTCTAATAAATGTATTAACCCCTAAAGCTAAGTCTAACCCTAACACTAACACCCCCCTAAGTTAAAAATAATTTAATAGCTATTTAATAGCTATTGTACCTAGTTAAAATAAATTGAAATTTGCTTGTAAAATAAAAATAAATCCTAAAATAGCTACAAAATAAATATTATTTATATTGTAGCTATATTAGGGTTTATTTTAAAGGTAAGTATTTAGTTTTAAATAGGATTAATTTAGTTAATAGGAGTTATAATATTTATATGTATTTAATTAATATTTAAGTTAGGGGGGTGTTAGGGTTAGGGTTAGACTTAGGTTTAGGGGTTAATAATTTTATTTTAGTGGCGGCGGTGTAGGGGGGGCAGGATAGGGGTTAATAAATGTATTATAGGTGGCGACGGTGTAGGGGGGGCAGGATAGGGGATAATAAGTTTAATATAGGTGGTGGCAGGGTCCGGGAGCGGCGGTTTAGGGGTTAAACAATTTATTTAGTTGTGGCGGGTCCGTGATCAGCAGGATAACCCCTAAACCTAAGTCTAAACCTAAGTCTAACCCCCCTAACTTAAATATAATTTAAATTAAACAAAATTAATTTAACATAATTAAATAAATTATTCCTATTTAAAACTAAATAATTACCTATAAAATAAACCCTAAGCTAGCTACAATATAACTAACATTGTAGCTATTTTAGGATTTATATTCATTTTACAGGCAACTTTGTATTTATTTTAACTAGGTACAATAGTTATTAAATAGTTATTAACTATTCAATAACTACCTAGCTAAAATAAGTACAACATTACCTGTAAAATAAATCCTAACCTAAGTTACAATTACACCTAACACTACACTATCATTAAATAAATAACCTAAACTACCTACAAATAATTACAATTAAATTCAATAAACTAAGGTAAAAAAAAAAAAACACTAAATTATAGAAAATAAAAAAAGAATTACAATAATTTTAAACTAATTACACCTAATCTAATCCCCCTAATAAAATAAGAAAGCCCCCCAAAATAATAAAATTTCCCTACCCTATACTAAATTACAAATAGCCCTTAAAAGGGCCTTTTGCGGGGCATTGCCCCAAAGTAATCAGCTCTTTTACCTGTAAAAGAAAGATACAATACCCCCCCAACATTAAAACCCACCACCCCCACACCCCTACTCTAAAACCCACCCAATCCCCCCTTAAAAAACCTAACTCTAACCCCATGAAGATCGCCCTACCTTGAGCCGTCTTCACCCAGCCGGGCACAAGTGGTCCTCCATATGACAGAAGTCTTCATCCGATCTGGGCAGAAGAGGTCCTCCAGACGGCAGAAGGCTTCATCCAAGCTGCATCTTCAATCTTTATCCTTGCGGAGCGGAGCCATCTTCTATCCAGTCGACGCGGAGCCATCCTCTTCAAACGAAGTCCTAACGAAGAATAAAGGTTCCTTTAAATGACGTCATCCAAGATGGCGTCCCTTGAATTCCGATTGGCTGATAGGATTCTATCAGCCAATCGGAATTAAGGTAGGAAAAATCATATTAGCTGATTGGATCAGCCAATAGGATTGAGCTCACATTCTTTTGGCTGTTCCAATCAGCCAATAGAATGCAAGCTCAATCCTATTGGCTGATTGCATCAGCCAATAGAATTTTTCCTACCTTAATTCCGATTGACTGATAGAATTCAATAGAATCAGCCAATCGGAAATTCAAGGGATGCCATCTTGGATGACATCATTTAAAGGAACCTTCATTCTTCGTTAGGACGTCGTTTGAAGAGGATGGCTCCGTGTCAGCTGGATAGAAGATGACTCCGCTCCGGAAGGATAAAGTTTGAAGATGCAGCGTGGATGAAGCCTTCTGCCGTTTGGAGGACCTCTTCTGCCCCGATCGGATGAAGACTTCTGCCGTATGGAGGACCAAATGTGCCCGGCTGGGTGAAGATGCCTCAAGGTAGGGAGATCTTCATGGGGTTAGAGTTAGGTTTTTTTAAGGGGGGTTGGGTGGGTTTTAGAGTAGGGGCGTGTGGGTGGTGGGTTTTAATGTTGGGGGGGTATTGTATTTTTTTTTTACAGGTAAAAGAGCTGATTACTTTGGGGCAATGCCCCGCAAAAGGCACTTTTCAGGGCTATTTGTAATTTAGTATAGGGTAGGGAATTTTATTATTTTGTTTTTTTTTTTATTTTATTAGGGGGATTATATTAGGTGTAATTAGTTTAAAATTCTTGTAATTATTTAATTTTTTTCTATAATTGAGTGTATTTAATTTAATTGTAATTAATTGTAGGTAGTTTAGGTAATTAGTTTAATGATAGTGTAGTGTTAGGTGTATTTGTATCTGATACGTGATAAAATCACAGTGGAGGGGGCGTAAAATAGTATACAATTAGATGGTGGTCAATCACAAAGACCATTTGCAACTTAAACAAACTAATGTTATCTTGTTAGATGAGAGATATATCAATAAAAGGTTATCTTTATATAGATCCTTTTTGGAATCAACAGAAAAGAAAATGTCTTTTTTTTTAAAAATAAGCTGATAGCTGGCGGTGGCTGCCTCCTCTTCACTGGATGATCCAGGTAAGAACTAGGAAAAATGAAAAACAACAGAGGGGCGCCTCATGTTTAGTATTGTCTGGATGAAGATATATAAAAATGCAACAGAATAGCCAAATGAGTACTCACATACTCCAGGAGCACACTTATGTGCTGGTAGGGGCAGGCTGTAGATTTGGATGGGTGTAACAGCTCACCCATTCAGGGATACATCCAATGCTGTAGTGCTGCAGGTGTGATAAAACAGACAGAGAGCACTATATGTGCAGACCATTAAAGATGAAACATAGGTGTGTGCTTTATAGTATAAAGTAGATACTCACATACTCCAAAAGCACACCAATGTGCTGGTAGATACAGGCTGCAGATTCAGGCAGGTGTGGCAGCTCACCCAAAAAAAACAATCTTTTTGGTATTGGTGCAGTGGGGACAAAGGCAAGTTTAGTGCTTCTCAGTAGCTGTGCCCTTTGCAGTGATTGTAGGCAGAAGGTAGGAAATGAGATCCACTCCAAAAGTAAAAGTTTGCAAATATTTATTAAAAACAAAAAGTTAAAAAAAACAACACCAGGGTTGTTATACAAAGTGGATTACAGGGTCACCCAGTTGGCCCCAATGATTGCAACGTGTTTCTTGGTTAGCAAACCGTTTCATCAGGCATCAAACTCATTCCTACCTCTGCCTTTTATACCCTACAAACAAACAATTGTATCCATTGTAAGGGGTGTGTTCCTAATTGATTCTCACCTGTGTAAACTGTCAGGTGTCTCTGAGGCTAATTTGTTGTTGACAAGAAAGAATATACTTTGCAAATTGGAATATCACCCTTTTGTGTATACAAAATTGTACATTCATGTGTCACATGTAAAAAAGAAGATAGAAAGAAAAAGCATGTAGTAGATAATTAGTATATTCCTGTGTTTTTTTTTTTCGTACTATAGTTTATTTTATTTTATTGTATTTAATTGTAGCTTATTGTAGTTAATTAATTTAATTTATTTAATGATAGTGTAGTGTTAGGTGTTAGGTTAGGGTTTATTTTACATGTACTTTTGTACTTATTTTAGCTAGGTAGTTATTAAATAGTTAATAAATATTTAATAACTATTCTACCTAGTTAAAATAAATACAAACTTGCCTGTAAAATAAATATAAACCCTAAGCTAGCTACAATGTAACTATTAGTTATATTGTAGCTATCTTAGGGTTTATTTTATAGGTAAGTATTTATTTTTAAATAGGAATAATTTATTTAATTGTAGTAAATTTATTTAGATGTATTTAAATTATATTTAAGTTAGGGGGGTGTTAGGGTTAGGGTTAGACTTAGGTTTAGGGGTTAATAAATTTATAATAGTGGCGGCGACGTTGATGGTGGCAGATTTGGGGTTAATACATTTAATATAGTTGCGGCAACGTGGCGGGGGGGGCAAATTAGGGGTTAATAACTATAATGTAGGTGTCGGCGATGTTAGGGGCAGTGGATTAGGGGTTCATAAGTATAATGTAGGTGGCGGTGGTGTCCGGAGCAGCAGATTAGGGGTTAATAATATAATGTAGGTGTCAGCGATAGCGGGGGCGGCAGATTAGGGGTTAATAAGTGTAAGATTAGGGGTGTTTAGACTCTGGTTCATGTTAGGGTGTTAGGTGCAGACATAAAATTATTTTCTCCATAGGAAACAATGGGGCTGCGTTAGGAGCTGAACGCTGCTTTTTTGCAGGTGTTAGGCTTTTTTTCAGCCAGCTCAGCCCCATTGTTTCCTTTGGGGAAATCGTGCACGAGCACGTTTTGCCAGCTTACTGCTGATTTAAGCAATGCTGGTATTGAGGTGATATGTGGAGCTAAATTTTGCTCAACGCTCACTTTTCTGAGGCTAACGCCGGCTTGCAGACAACTCATAATACCAGCATTGTCTTAAGTGAGCGGTAAGAAAAAAAGGCTTGTTAGCAATACACCCCTGTTACCGCAAAACTCGTAATCTCGGTGTATATATGTTAAGACTCAGACATGTTCAGACTTCCCTAGGACAGAAATTAGTATCGCATGCAATATGCCCAGCTTGTAATCTTACCGTCCACGTCTTCATTTACGACTTGATGTGCTTCATTATCGTGTAGCTCTATATTGAAATTAACGATATAGTATAGTGAAAATGTGTATAGAAAAAATATGAAATATATTACTTTTGGCTTGCCAAACTTGGATGCAGAAATGATTTCTATTTTTGCAGAGTGATTTATCTGATGGGGAGAAAATAAAGAGGTATACAACCATATTGCAAAAATACTTGGTGAGTGCTAAACAAAATGCAGGGGAAAAATGAGTTTAAAGCTGTTAATGCTGCATGTTAATCCACCAGCAGAAGAAAAGACTTTACATACTACAGATATAGAAACTAATACTATAATTTATGAAGTAGTTAGTAGTGTAAATGACCACTACAAAAAGAATGCTGAACTTCTACTCAGTAAAATGGTTCAGGCTAAGCACATTGCTGGAAGGAATGACAAAGGAGAATTTGTATACAAAGAGCGTGTTGTGCCTGGGTCAAATATACGCGATCTGGTGCGTTGTGTTACACAACATAATAATGTTACAATTAGGAAGACACCCCAAGGTTGGAATACATTTCTGAATGCAATGGCTGAACTGAACATACTATGGCGTGTTGTTACAATCAGGGAACACCTTGATAGTTTTAAGATGTTAAATGAGAATTCAACAACTAATGTTCAAAATCATTCACAAGATAGAGATGAGGGTTCCTTCTTTTTAAGAAGAAAATAACTTGTACACATGTACAACAGACTACTTGTTGAACATGTAAATAAATTGAGTTTAAATGTATTTTTTCCTTATTTTGTATTATCTTTGTAATCTTGTTATTGCTTAAATGTTTTTTTCTCCATAATAAAAAAATTTAATTTTGTATTTGTGTCTGTGTTAAATGATTCTATTATGTAACCTATTAATCTGTATTAATACATTATACAATTGGACTCTCTTAAATACAGGCTCCTAAAATAGATATATACAACATATAAACATGGTAATAACGGCTGAGACAGTTGATTTGAATTGGCATCTTTGGAAGCAGAAAAAGGACAGTTGTCTATCTGTAGGGGTTTCTGTATGAAAATAAATGACTGTGTGTAATTACAAGGGCCTCTATTTATCAAGCTGTCAACCGCAAATACGCTGTAATAATTCCACAGTGTATTTGTGGTGAGGCTGATTCACCATAGTTATCAAGCCCTAAAGACCGGCAAAAGTAGAATCTAGTGACGTAACATACGATCCGCCGGACTCACAGATCGATGGTTACGTCTCTACAGATGTTCTGAACGCAAGTTCGGCACAATCTGACTACTTTTGGAACTTATCAAAGAACAACCTGGTATGCTCGCCACTATTCCGACCCAGCGTACCTGGTTTTCAATCCGCCGCCCTGGAGGCGGCGGATCCCATAGGAATCAATGGGACTCTGACAGCAGCGAAAGCTCATGCTCGCTGCTGCCCGATATCCCGTTAATTTCTATGGGAAATGTCTGCACCTAACACCCTAACATTTACCCCCGAGTCTAAACACCCCTAATCTGCCCCCCCTACACCGCCACCACCTACATTATACTTATTAACCCCTAAACCGCTGCCTACATTATACGTATTAACCCCTAAACCGCTGCTCCCAGAGCCCGCCGCAACCTACATTACATTTATTAACCCCTATCCTGCCCCCCCTACACCGCCGCAACTATATTAAATGAATTAACCCCTAAATCTAAGTCTAACCCTAACAAAAATTATTTAAATAAATCTAAATAAATATTCATATAATTAAATAAATGAATCCTATTTAAAACTAAATACTTACCTATAAAATAAACCCTAAGATAGCTACAATATAACTAATAGTTACATTGTAGCTAGCTTAGGGTTTATTTTTATCTTACAGGCAAGTTTGTATTTATTTTAACTAGGTACAATAGTTATTAAATAGTTATTAAATATTTAATAGCTACCTAGCTAAAATAAATACAAAATTACCTGTAAAATAAAACCTAACCTAAGTTACAATTACACCTAACACTATACTACCATTAAATAAATTAAATTAATTAAATACAATTACCTACAATTAAATAAAAATAACTAAAATTAACTAAAGTACAAAAAAACAACAACTCTAAATTACAGAAAATAAAAAAATGACAAGAAGTTTAAACTAATTACAGCTAATCTCAGCCCCCTAATAAAATAAAAAAGCCCCCCAAAATAATAAAATTCCCTACCCTAAACTAAATTACAAATTGCCCTTAAAAGGGCCTTTTGCGGGGCATTGCCCCAAAGTAATCAGCTCTTTTACCTGTAAAAAAATGAAATACAACCCCAACATTAAAACCCACCCCCCCACACACCCAACCTAACTCTAAAACCCACCAAAACCCCCCTTAAAAAAACCTAACACTACCCCATTGAAGATCACCCTACCTTGAGCCGTCTTCACCCAGCCGGGCCTCAACAAATCCAGGCAAAGTGGTCCTCCAGATGGGCAGATGTCTTTATCCAAGCAGCATCTTCTATCTTCTTCCATCCGGCGAGGAGCGGCACCATCTTGAAGACATCCGACGTGGAGCATCCATCGATCCCGACGACTAAAGGAAGAATGACGGTTCCTTTAAATGACGTCATCCAAGATGGCATCCCTTGAATTCCGATCAGCCAATAGAATGCGAGGTCAATCCGATTGGCTGATTTCATCAGCCAATCGGATTTTTCCTACCTTAATTCCGATTGGCTGATAGAATCCTATCAGCCAATCGGAATTCAAGGGACGCCATCTTGGATGACATCATTTAAAGGAACCATCATTCTTCGTTTAGTCGTCGGGATCGATGGATGCTCCGCGTCGGATGTCTTCAAGATGGTGCCGCTCCTCGTCTGATGGAAGACGATAGAAGATGCCGCTTGGATGAAGACATCTGCCCATCTGGAGGACCTCTTCTGACCGGATTGAATGAAGACTTCTGCCAATCTGGAGGACCACTTCGCCCGGATTCGTTAAGGACTTAGGCCCGGTTGGGTGAAGACGGCTCAAGGTAGGGTGATCTTCAATGGGGTAGTGTTAGGTTTTTTTAAGGGGGGTTTGGGTGGGTTTTAGAGTAAGGTTGGGTGTGTGGGTGGTGGGTTTTAATATTGGGGGGGGTTGTATTTTTTTTTTTTTTTTACAGGTTAAAGAGTTGATTACTTTGGGGCAATGCCCCGCAAAACGCCCTTTTAAGGGCTATTTGTACTTTAGTTTAGGGTAGGGAATTTTATTATTTTGGGGGGCTTTTTTATTTTATTAGGGGGCTTAGATTAGGTGTAATTAGTTTAACCCTTTAAGGACACAGCTTTCAGTTTGCTCAATTGTTTTATGACGGAAAAATTATGTCATATGTCCTTAAGAGGTTAAACTTCTTGTATTTTGTTTTTATTTTCTGTAATTTAGAGGGTTTTTTTGTACTTTAGTTAATTTTAGTTATTTTTATTTAATTGTAGGTAATTGTATTTAATTAATTTAATTTTTGTTATGGTAGTATAGTGTTAGGAGTAATTGTAACTTAGGTTAGGTTTTATTTTACAGGTATATTTGTATTTATTTTAACTAGGTAGCTATTAAATAGTTAATAACTATTTAATAGCTATTGTACCTAGTTAAAATAAATACCAACTTGCCTGTAAAATAAAAATAAACCCTAAAATAGCTACAATGTAACTATTAGTTATATTGTAGCTATCTTGGGGTTTATTTCATAGGTACGTATTTAGTTTTAAATAGGATTAATTTATTTAATTATAGGAATATTTATTTAGATTAAATTAAATAATATTTAAGTTAGGGGGGTGTTAGGGTTAGACTTAGGTTTAGGGGTTAATAGATATAATTTAGGTGGCGGCAGTGTAGGGGTTGACAGGGGTTAATAAATGTAATGTAGGTGGCAGTGGGCTCCAGGAGCAACAGTTAAGGGGTTAAACATTTTATTTAGTTGCGGCGGGATCGGCAGGATAGGGGTTAATAACTTTATGTAGGTGACGGCGGTATAGGGGATGGAAGATTAAGGGTTAATATATATTATGTAGGTGGCGGCGGGGTCCGGGAGCGGTGGTTTAGGGGTTCATATATTTATTATAGTTGCGGGGGGCTCAGGGAGCGGCGGTTTAGGTGGTAAAACAGTACAGTATAGTGTGGGTGCTTAGTGACAGGCTAGAAAGAAAGCTGCGAATAAGCCGATGAGCAGCGAGATCGATGACTCTCAGTTAACAACAGTCCGCTGCTCATCGCACCGTACTTGGTGAGCGGCTTTTTGACAGCTTTCTTGATAAATTTGGCGAACGTATTCAGGTCCGCGGCGGCAATGTTAGGTGAGCTTAGGCGAGCGTATTGGGGCCGGCGAATGCAGGTAAGTAGACAGGTTGATAACTAGAGGCCAAGGGGTTAAATGGTCTGTAAGCTTTGTTAGGCAGTTTTATTGCTTGGCAGTTTAAGGACTGGTGTAACTTTTTGACTAAAACAACGCTTGCTACTTATTACAGGTGTCTAGTGAGTAGATGAACAGCTGACCAAATGACTTGAAACTATGAGAATAACTGACCATGAGAAATTCCCTTGTTTATTTTTTCTGTGGATATAACTGTGGGCAAACAGCTGTTTAAGACATAATTCATTTGTCTAAAAACAGGTTCTAAAATACTTTTTCAAGACTTTTATTTCAGTTTTGCTGACAGTTTAAACCTTAAAAAGTAATTGTACTAACATATACACTTTGTAATTTAAGATCTATTGAAAAGGGGGTATGTACACATTTTTTTTTTTTGTCTACATATATTAGTCCTCATATCAGAAAAAAGCAAGACCATATATGCTTCTGTATGATTGAAGCTAATGTGTTTTAAACTACAGTTTTCATGATTTTGCCCTGGTCAATATATGTATATATTTAATATACATACTTAAGGTAATGCCTGTTTTGAGTTTTTTGTGTAAATACATCTCTCTATGTGTGTGTATATATATACTCCTTGCAAATAAATGCACTCACAGGTCTTTCTCAAGGTGAAAAAACAAAGCTTTCTTTAATGTAACGTTTTCAGGGATTTCCTCCCCTTCATCTATGCTGATGAAGGGGAGGAAATCCCTGAAAACGTTACATTAAAGAAAGCTTTCAGCTAGATTTAGAGTTTTGTCGGTAACGACCCGCGTAGCTAACGCATGCTTTTTTCCCCCCCGCACCTTTTAAATACCGCTGGTATTTAGAGTTCACAGAATGGCTGCGTTTTCAGTGCGTTCGGCTCCAAAAAGGGAGCGTAGAGCATAATTTACCGCCACTGCAACTCTCGATTCCAGCGGTGCTTACGGACGTGGCCAGCTTCAAAAACGTGCTCGTGCACGATTCCCCCATAGGAAACAATGGGGCAGTTTGAGCTGAAAAAAAACCTAACACCTGCAAAAAAGCAGCGTTCAGCTCCTAACGCAGCCCCATTGTTTCCTATGGGGAAACACTTCCTAAGTCTGCACCTAACACTCTAACATGTACCCCGAGTCTAAACACCCCTAACCTTACACTTATTAACCCCTAATCTGCCGCCCCCGCTATTGCTGACACCTGCATATTTTTTTTAACCCCTAATCTGCCGCTCCGTACACCGCCACAACCTACATTATACCTATGTACCCCTAATCTGCTGCCCCTAACACCGCCAACCCCTATATTATATTTATTAACCCCTAATCTGCCGCCCCCAACGTCGCCTCCACCTACCTACAATAATTAACCCCTAATCTGCCGACCGCACCTCACAGCTACTCTAATAAATGTATTAACCCCTAAAGCTAAGTCGATATAGAGGCATCCTGCAATAACTTTTTTAAGCAGTCCGATGCAGAGAGAGCCACTCTGTGGCCCTCTCTGCATCGGCTATGATCGTTGGTGGGTGGGAGCGTGTCCAGGGAGGCCATCAGTAGAGGAGGGGGGGCGGGATCGCGTGTGCGCGCGCGTGCGCGCGTGCGCGTGCATGGGAGCGTGCATGGGAGCGTGCGCGCGCGTGCACGTGTGAAACTGCCAAAAAAATAAATTGAAGTGGAAGAGGCACAAGGTGGGACTCAGTGGGAGAGAGGGTGGGAATAAAAAATATTAATGATCTGGGAGAGGGTGGGGGGTTGGGTGTTAAGGGGGGTAAGCTACACTACAGAAAATCTTAAAATAAACTTTTGATTTCAAACTGGGTACTGGCAGACAGCTGCCAGTACCCACAATGGTGCACAATAAGGCAGAGGAGGGGGGTAGAGAGCTGTTTGGGGGGGGATCAGGGAGGTTGGGGCTAAGGGGGGGGGGTCCTACACAGCAGAATTATTTTATTTTTTTAAACAAAAAAAAACAAAACTTTTATTTTAGTACTGGCAGACTTTCTGCCAGTACTTAAGATGGCGGGGACAATTGTGGGGTGGGGGAGGGAAGACAGCTGTTTGGGAGGGATCAGGGGGTGTGATGTGTCAGGTGGGAGGCTGATCTCTACACTAAAGCTAAAATTAACCCTGCAAGCTCCTTATAAGCTACCTAATTAACCCCTTCACTGCTAGCCATAATACACGTGTGATGCGCAGCAGCATTTAGCGGCCTTCTAATTACCAAAAAGCAACGCCAAAGTCATATATGTCTGCTATTTCTGAACAAAGGGGATCCTAGAGAAGCATTTACAACCATGTATGCCATAATTGCACAAGCTGTTAGTAAATAATTTCAGTGAGAAACATAAAATTGTGAAAAATGTAGCGTTTTTTTCAATTTGATCGCATTTGGCGGTGAAATGGTGGCATGAAATATACCAAAATGTGCCTAGATCAATACTTGGGGTTGTCTACTGCACTACACTAAAGCTAAAATTAACCCTACAAGCTCCCTACATGCTCCCTAACTAACCCCTTCACTGCTGGGCATAATACACGTGTGGTGCACAGTGGCATTCAGCGGCCTTCTAATTACCAAAAAGCAACGCCAAAGCCATATATGTCTGCTATTTCTGAACAAAGGGGATCCCAGAGAAGCATTTACAACCATTTATGCCATAATTGCACAAGTTGTTTGTAAATAATTTCAGTGAGAAACCTAAAGTTTGTGAAAAAATTTGTGAAAAAGTGAACGATTTTTTTTATTTGATGGCATTTGGCGGTGAAATGGTGGCATCAAATATACCAAAATGGGCCTAGATCAATACTTTGGGATGTCTTCTAAAAAAAAATATATACATGTCAAGGGATATTCAGGGATTCCTGAAAGATATCAGTGTTCTAATGTAACTAGCGCTATTTACAAACATTAGAAAAATATTACAACAATTTTAAACTAATTACACCTACTCTAAGCCCCCTAATAAAATAACAAAGACCCCAAAATAAAAAAATGCCCTACCCTATTCTAAAATTAAAATAGAAAAGCTCTTTTACCTTACCAGCCCTGAAAAGGGCCCTTTGCGGGGCATGCCCCAAAGAATTCAGCTCTTTTGCCTGTAAAAAAAAAAAATACAATACCCCCCCCCAACATTACAACCCACCACCCACTTACCCCTAATCTAACCCAACCCCCCCTTAAATAAACCTAACACTAAGCCCCTGAAGATCTCCCTACCTTGTCATCACCACGCCGGGTTCACCGATCGATCCAGAAGAGCCTTCGATGTCTTGATCCAAGCCCAAGCGGGGGGCTGAAGATGTCCATGATCCGGCTGAAGTCTTCATCCAAGCGGGAGCTGAAGAGGTCCATGATCCGACTGAAGTCTTCTATCAAGCGGCATCTTCAATCTTCTTTCTTCCGGATCCATGTAGTTCATCCCGCCGATGCGTAACATCCATCTTCACCGACGACTTCCCGACGAATGATGGTTCCTTTAAGGGACGTCATCCAAGATGGAGTCCCTCGAATTCCGATTGGCTGATAGGATTCTATCAGCCAATCGGAATTAAGGTAGGAAAAATCTAATTGGCTGATGGAATCAGCCAATCAGATTCAAGTTCAATCCGATTGGCTGATCCAATCAGCCAATCAGATTGAGCTCGCATTCTATTGGCTGTTCCGATCCCATTGAAAAGATAGGATACGCAATTGGCGTAGGGGGATCTGCGGTATGGAAAAGTCGCGGCTGCAAAGTGAGCGTTAGACCCTTTAATGACTGACTCCAAATACCAGCGGGCGGTAAAAACCAGCGTTAGGACCCCCTAACGCTTGTTTTGACGACTACCGCCAAACTCTAAATCTAGCCGTTTGTTTTTTCACCTTGAGAAAGACCTGTGAGTGCATTTATTTGCAAGGAGTATCTAATTCATCTCTGCACCCAGGCAGCTGTCCCTAGGAGGGTAACACGGTACAGTGGACGGTATTTAAATATATATATTTTTTAATTTTTTGTGTGAATACATCTCTCTCTATTTCTCTCTCTCTCTCTCTCTCTCTCTCTCTCTCTCTCTCTCTCTCTCTCTCTGTGTATATATTTTCTGTTTTTGTTTTATTGTATGAATACATCTCTCTATTTCTCTCTCTTTCTCTGTGTTTATGTGTTTATATATATCTCATTACATGTTCGTTACAGGTTTGTTGTGCCCAGGCATATTGAGTCCTCAACCTGTGTGATATAGCAAAAAGACAGTGCTGAAAAAAAGTAGAAAAGTATATACTTCAGTATGTGTGAAGATAATGTGTTTTAAACTACAGTTTTCATGATTTGTTTGTCCAGCCAGTATATATATTTTTAATATACATGTTTCAGGCAGTGCCTGTTTTCATTTTTTTTGGGTGAATACAGCTCTGTGTGTGTGTGTGTGTGTATATATATATATATAGTCAAGGTTGCATTGTATGTGCACTCTCACCAACAAACTGCAACTTGCCAGGGTGCTGTAGCCAGGTATGTAGATTTCAAAAATCAAAAAAGCACTCACTGGACATCAGTGTAAATCAAAACTTTATTGTGACGTTTCAGGACCAGCAGCGTCCCTTCCTCTGACAAACAACAAGTGAAAAAACAGAGCTTTTATAAGCCTACACAACACTCCCCTAGGTGAACTGCCAATCAAAATGAGCCGTGTGCAAAACAAGCATAAGCATGTGTAATTAGTGAATTGCCGGTTGAAACATTGTGAAATATATGTGATTTTACGTAGTATTGGTGTGTACAAATATATTCATATGAAAATATAAAATTATATAAAGTCAGAGTGAAACTAATAGCCCCCAATAACGACCTGATCATATGTAAAACAAAAATTTGTAGCGATCATTCATTCATATATATGTAAACAAATACCCTGATAGGATGGTCTACAGCATGCCTCTGATACTTCATTGGATAATAAGGCTCCTCTCTAAGTGACGCCTATGTTTTCATTCCGGACCCGATTCACAAATATTAACCACACCAAATCTGGCATAATGTAATACTTCACAAAACATTGTGAAGCAGGAGCCAGTGTCAATCTGGCATAATGTAACTGCCGGTGTCTTAAATAGCACAGCATAATGACAAATCAGCCCGATCGCTGCAAGCTCTCAAACACTGATCGAGAGGTTACCATAGCGACGTGTATATACAAACAAGTGAAATTCTCAAGGCGACTGAATATTCCTAAGTCTGGACAATATATACATATTCTAGAGATTGAATAGCTAACCTCTCATGGGTACTGATATGTTACCAATTGACTCACATAGAATTAAGCACTGACGGTGGTAACTGCATGGTGGTCCGCCCACACCGCTCATTGGACAAAAACATACATCCCTCCAGGGAAACCTTATTGACCGCTGTGTCACTACGCCCCAAATTGCAAGTAGAATGCTGACAACAATTTGAACTCACGATAAAAAATCAATAAATAAGCTGCCACCCATTCATGTGGAGTCTCTGCGACCATCGCAAACCAATATCAAATTGTAACACAAGGTTGCCACGGCAACCTATCAACAAAAATAAAAATAAAAATAGAAATTACACATACCTATAAGTGTAAAAAAAATGTTTATAATATAGAACAGACCACTATCTGGATTCCACAGCTTAATGTTTATCTACCCGAAGTTATAGTGACGGGGGTCGCCATAGCAACATATAAACAAATCTAATCCTACAACAACACCGAGCGGCTAAATCCACAGATAGATCAAAATTCCTATAATGCAAACATCACACAACATCTCCTATCGGTGTGAATTGTTTATGTAAAATAATCAATACTATTATCAAAAATAATCAAACTATTACAAATGTTATGAAAATAAAGTGAAAATAAAGTCAAAATAAATACAGACATTAACAACAACCCATAAAGACATTACAAAGTATTACCAAAAATTAATACCAAAAATTAAGTACTACCCCTATTCATAGCCTACCTGGCTTCAGTATAGGTGCCTCTTACATGTAATCACCACACAAAAATAATAATCTATGTATTCTATATTAAACCACAACCTCCACATGTAATCATGTGGAACCCAGGGAATGTATTCTCTCATGGCAAAAAAGTGACATCCAACCCTAACATATACAACAAAGATGATCATGCTACCAAAGTAACATTACCAGATCAAATAGAACAGGTCTTGGGGGCATATAGTTATCACAATTATCCACAAACAATGTGTATGTGTGAAAAGTGATGTGAAGTATTGCATACAAATGAAATTTAAAAACACATTAAAAACATAACACACCTCATATGTCTTCCAACTGGAAGCTAAGTAATCAAGTAAAGATAATAGTAAAGAACAGAGAACACCTCATATCATCGACATATACAAATATGGTTAAAGTAGAGACAGACCTATCTCGAGCACAGGAAGTGGAAACATGGACTCTCCATCATGTTCATATATCTACATGTAATAGATTTGTGGACTCTCAATTAGTGGATCAATGGACTCTCATGGACAATAGGATGACTTCTACACCTTATAGAAAGTTCTGCCATCCCGCCTGGATGTTTAAGCCTCTCGGGCCAATGTGCAAAGTTCATGTATCCAACGAGCTTCTTTCCTGAGGAGTATTTTGGCTCTATTCCCCCCTCTTCTTAGAACTGACACATGGTCAATGATTCTGAAGCGTAAGTCACTCACAGTGTGCCCTGCTTCAAGGAAGTGACGAGCCACTGGATGTTCTGCCTTTCCTGTTTTTATAGCCGATCTGATGTTAGATCGATGATTAGCCATCCTCACTCTGGCATCATCAGTCGTATTGCCAGTTGTGCACGTAAGAAAGAATTTAATCTGGTACCTCTTGCGGCAATCAGGATGTTGAAATGTCGTGCCCATGTGCATGCTGTTGCAAGTGACACAACTGATGCATTTGAAGCAACCCACTTTCTTCTTTAGCCAGGGTTGTTTTTCGTTCTTCAAAGGGATGTCGGTTTTTACTAGCAAATCCCTCAAACTCCTGCCTCTCCGGTAAGCCAATCGTGGTGCAGCCCATTCAGTGAATGGCAGTGTGGGGTCACTTTGGAGTATTTTCCATTCATCGTTCACCGCTTTTGCAATCTGGTATTGATCTGGATTTTATGTGGTAACAAACGTAAGTTGGGGATTTACTTTGATGTTCTAAGCTCTCTGCTCATCTTGAGATAAAATGGCCAGTTCTTGTTTTTCCCCAAGGCTCTTTTTGTTATAGCCACGCTGGATGAACCTTTGTGTCATTTCTGACAGCTGTGTCCACATAAGGTCCTCATCAGTGTTGTTCCTTATTACCCGTTGGTATTGTGCTTTGGGAATATTGCGGATTAGCGCTGGTCGATGGCAGCTTTTAGCATGCAATATCGTGTTGCGGTCAGTTTTCTTCTGGAACAAAGTGGTACCCAGTCCATCTGGGGTTTTAAATACTCTGACATCCAGAAAATCCACTGTAGCAATGTTGGCAGTGTGTTGAAATTTGATTGTACTATCCATCCCTTTCAAGGTGTGGATCCAGTTGTTAAGGGTATGTTCTCCATCACGCCAGATCAGAAATACGTTGTCTATATAACGACAATAGAACATAATGGCTTCAGTTTCATAAACCTTCATTTGTATGGATTTGTACTCGGCCATAAAAAGATTGGCCAGTGAGGGGGCCATATTTGACCCCATCGCAGTCCCTTCTGTTTGAAAATAAAGTGTTCTCAAAACGGAAGAAATTGTTCTCCAGACATATGGTAAGAAGGTCCACCAAAAATTCCTCCGGAGGACCCACATATGGACTCTTTCTCAAGTGATTGACAACTGCTGCAATCCCCAACTTATGGGGAATTACCGTATACAAACTGCACACGTCCATCGTCACCAATAGATCAGTTGGTTGTATATCCCTCAGCTGAGTGATGGATCGAATAAAGGCATTTGAATCTTGTGTGTATGATTTCATTCTTTTAACCATAGGCTGTAGATGAAAACCAAAAACTCTGCTAGTGGTTGTAGGAGTGATCCTCTCGCCGAGACGATAGGTCTTCCTGGGGTGTGTGTGGGATCCTTGTGAATTTTTGGTAGCGTATAGATAATTGGTGTTATGGGAAAATCTCTCTTGAGAAATTGATATTCCTGTTTGGTAATTAGTTCCATGTCACGCCATCTTACAAGTTTTTGATCAATGAGTCTCTTCAGTTGGTGAGTCGGATCATTTTGTAAGATCCTATAGGTCTTTGTGTCTGTTATCTGTCTCAAAAGCTCAGATCTATACTGTTGTAGGTCCATCACGACCACAGCACCACCCTTATCTGCTGGGCGTATCACTATGGTAGTATCCTCAGCCAGTGTCTTGAGCGCCCGTCTTTCATCCTTAGTGAGGTTATCAACCCTCCTTTTTTGGGGGGTGCTTTTGGATACTTGGGTCAGATATGATTTGGCATGGAGAATTGTGTTTCCCGCTGTAGGCTTTCTGTAAGTGTCAGTTATAACAGAATTTAGTTCAGGGGAACCACAGAGCTCCAAGTCAAGAAACTGCACCCTAGTCTTATGCAAAGTTCCTGTGAACCGAAGACTCATTTAATTATTATTGTGAAAAGCCAAAAAGTAATCAAAATTGAAATTATTCTTTATTATAAATATGAGATCATCAATATATCTCATATAAAGTTGTATACTATGTTTAAAATGATTGTTTTCACTGTAGAGATAGTTGAGTTCCCACCACCCCATAAGTAAATTATCAAATGAGGGGGCAAATTTTGCCCACATTGCCATGCTTCATGTCTGTAAAAAATATTTACCATAAAACATAAAGAAATTATGGGATAATAGGAACTCAACACTCTCACAAATAAAAATGCGAAACTCCTCAGAATAATTTGTCCTATGTTGGAAAAAAAGGCAATGACTTGTATCCCTAAATGGTGGGGAATACTTGAGTACAGTGACACCACATCTATCACCACCCACCCAAAGTCAGCCCCTAATTGGTTCTTTCCAACAAAGAAATAAGATGGCCTGAGTCTCTTACATAACTACTAAGGCTCTTAACCAACCGTTGCAGAACCGAGTAAATCCACTCAGAAAGAAGCTCAAATAAAGAGCCTATCCCAGAAATAATTGGGTGACCCGGTGGGTTAACTGTGCTCTTACGTGTTTTGAGTAGGTGGTGAAAGATTGGCGTCATTGGATACTCCAGAATTAATGAAGATTTCTCATTCTCAGTAAAAATCCCCAAACCTACTGCTTCATCAAGAAGTTTTTCCAGCTTTTTCTTGAAAGCATAAGATGGACTAGAGGGGAGTTGTCTAAAGGTGACTCTGTCACTCAATTGTCTTAGAGCCTCACTCTTATAATCCGATTTATTAAGAACAACAACATTGCCACTCATGTCAGATGATCTAATGACAATTGTTCACAAAAAGAGTGATTACATTGTGTACACCCATTATTGCCCTTTTGATCCCTCTGACATTGTCTTTTTGTAAATATGGCTTTAACTTTACAACAGCACTTTACAGCTTTATTAGAGTATCAAGTACCTGGATTTCCATATCGTGAAGTTATATTGTGACATACTCTCACAAACATGGAGGAGGGGGCCTTAAGTTTAAATAAATCTATTTTTAACATTGTAGGTAGAAAATATTTTTTTGAGAAGGGGTTTTCAAATGGCAATGATAATGTCAACAAAGATCTTAAGACTATGTTTAACCAACTTGAGAGATTGTTATTGGTGGACTTACGACTAATGTGGGACAGCCTTACAACATTACCTTAGTAATGTAGCCTTTCAACATTACATTGAGTGCAGAAGAATCCCTAGAGGATTGAGAATAAAGAAATTTCCCTCATGATTTGGAACACAAGGGATTAACACAGGAGTGGAAAGAGGCACTGACCACATGTTCAATTGCTTTGATGAACATCTTATTTAAGAGTAAGAACATGAAAAGGGAACCCCCTAAGGGGCGTGTCCAAATGCTTAAGGCGGAGTAAAAAGATCACAAAGCTGACGCACATTATATGTGGCTTAAGGCTAAAATGAAGACAAAGATTAAAAAAATCTGACAGTGAACTAGCTGCTTTAAAATGACTTAAATTTAATCGTGACCAAGAGGATTATGTGAATAATAAAGTATACGACTGGTCAAGATTTTCAGGAAGGCTATAGGAGATCATATAAAAAGAGTGACAAAGCTGACAATAAGGCTAAAGATGGTGAACAAGATTCCAACAAAGAGAAAGAAAAAGGAAAAAATAAGAATAAAAAGCAAGGACATTGGATGAAAACATCCACACCTAAGCCGGTACCTAAGTCTATTTTAAAGAAGAAGCGCTCTGATAAGAGGGTTAACTTCTCATCTACTTAACCGGATACATCTGAGCATAACTCAGTCACTTCGGAGGATAGTGACACTGACACATCCTCCTGCTCCTCTCTCTCCCCCCAACCCTCTCTGTTGTTGCAGGTGTCCAGGGTTGCTGAGTTTTAAGAGAATGAACCAGTTGTATGTCCCAAGACTAAGAGCAAAGATGTCCCTTTAGGGAAAGTAAAAGGACAAGAAGAGCAGGAAGAAGGAGACAGCAGAAGGGCCTCAAAAAGGAGGCAGAAGAAGGACTAACGTTAGCAGTCCTAAACTTATCGTACTTTCCTTTGAACTCTGACCAGGTCAAAATGTTATCTCAAGGTCTTGGTTTTGCACCCACACATGTCTTTTCACCTTTTTCTACTTTATTAGATATAAACAAGTTTGTGCGTAAACTAGCTTTGAAGAGATTTTTTTCCAATCTAGATTCTAATGATATACAATCATCCTCAATTGGAGAGGTTTCCGCCCCTGTGAATAACAACAGTCAATCTGATGTCCATCACTCTGATCAGGTTATGACTTACCCTGACTCTCATTTAACTTTTGAAGAGGTTCTAACCTTAGAACAAATTAAGGGAACTGGATCTGGGTGATGGGGGACCAGATGATAATGATATTGACAGACCTAAGAGGGCAACCTCTGGGTTTTATCCTATACAGTCCAGAGGGATGCATTTGAATCTATTTAAGAAAAAAGACAGAACAAGATATTTTGAAATTAAGTGAGGAAGTTGGTTTAAAGTGTGGTCCCGCATATCCAAGTAATCTTAGTTCAAGGGAGAGGTTAGCAATCAAGCAATTGAGGGAAAACGATAAAGTCATTAGATCATCTGACAAGGGTGGCAATGTCGTTCTTAATAAATCTGATTATATGAGTGAGGCTCTATGACAATTGAGTGATGGAGTCACTTATAGACAACTGCCCTCTAATCCAGCTAATGCTTTCAAGAAAAGGCTGGGAAACTTCTCGATGAAGCAGTAGGTTTGGGGAATTTTACTGAGAATGAAAAATCTTCATTAATCCCGGAGTATCCAGTTACGCCAATCTTTCACCACCTACCCAAAACACATAAGAGCACAGTTAACCCAACGGGTCGCCCAATTATTTCTGGAATAGGCTCTTTATTTGAGCCTCTGTCTGAGTGGATTGACTTCTACAACCGTTGGTTAAGAGCATTACTAGTTATTTAAGAGACTCAGGCAATCTTATTTCTGTGTTGGACAGAACCAATTGGGGTGCTGACTTTGGGTGGGTGGTGATAGATGTGGTGTCGCTGTACTCAAGTATTCCCCACCATTTAGGGATACAAGCCATTGCCTTTTTTCTCCAACATAGGACAAATTATTCTGAGGAGTTTCACATTTTTATTTGTGAGAGTGTTGAGTTCCTATTATCCCATAATTTCTTTATGTTTGATGGTAATTATTTTTTACAGACATGTGGCACGACAAAATTTGCCCCCTTTATTTGTCAATTTATTTATGGGGTGGTGGGAACTCAACTATCTCTACAGTGAAAACAATCCTTTTAAAAACAGTATACAACTGTATATGAGATACAGTATATTGATGATCTCATATTTATAATAAGAATTATTTCAATTTTGATGAGTTTTTGGCTTTGTTTGATATACAGATGGAGCAACTTATAGAGAGATTTTTGGCCAGGGGTTATGATCAGAGCCTTTTGAGGAAATCTTTGAAGAAGTCAAGGACAGACCTCTGCCTTCCGTTAAAGGCGTAAATCACGGGGAAGACAAAGGTTTCTATTAGGATACCATTGTGTTTTCAACAGAATTTTTGCTTCAATACCATGAGGTTTGTGAAATTATTAGAAGGAATTTAACATTTTTAAGGGTTGATCAGTTACTTTCCCCCTATGTCGATCTGGTCAAATTTGTTTCTAGAAAGCACCCACTCTGGGGAGTAAGTTATCACCTAGCTTAGTCTTAAACAATCAGAATTGTACTAAATGGTAGCTCAATAAAAAGGGCACCTTCAAATGTTGTTTATCTTCTAGAGTGCAATCTCTGCAATGCCCAATATGTGGGTCAAACCTCACGCAGTTTGAGGACAAGAGTTAGTGAACATCGAAGAGATGTTAAAAATTATGTTAAAGACTCCAGTATAGCCAGGCATTTTAATGGTTTACATTTTACACATTTGGCCGATTTCAATGTTAAAGTAATAGACAATGCCAGAACGCCACCTAGAGGGGGAAACAGATATAAAGTTTTAACTAAAATAGAACTGAATTTGGATCTTTGTACTAAATACTAGGGAGCCGAGGGGTCTAAATAAGGAATGGGACATTAGTCTCTTTGTGGATTAGGCCACTTGTTGTTTTGACTCATTTACAATCTGTATTGACTTTCTCATTTTATGTGATAAGATTTGTGACTTGTTCATTACACATAGGAATGTCCTATTCATGGCTTTTTAAATTTTTAGGTTAAGATTTTTGCTCCTCACGCTAAAGAGCACAACAGTGCAATATGTTTTATAATGGTTGTCTAATGTACTTTTCTGTCCTCACATTACGGTGCTGAATGGTTGATATTTGACACATTGACATTCTATATTTATTTCCTTACTTCATTTGATAAGATTTGTGACTTATATATTATATATGCGAATGTTCCATTTCTGGTTCTTTACATCTTTAAATTTTTAGGTTTCATTTTCATTTGTATATTTAAGAGCACATTGATGTAACATTTTTTGCAGTGTCTTATATGTTCCTCTGCTTTTACATCACGGTGCTGAATAGTTTCCTATTTATTAATAGATGTTCAATTAGGTTTATAAATTGCATGAACATGAGAGTCTTTTCGGCACCACAGTGTTAATGTGGGATGTATTTAATTTAATTTAATCTAATTTAATTTAACTTAAATTTTATTTAATTTTAGTCCTGATTTTGGACTTTGAATGTATTGCTATATTGTTACAAATGACATAGCTATATATGTTTCTGTTTTTGTTTTTGTACATGTAAATGGATTTTGTATGACATTAGATCTTATCGGATATTTGTAACATTTATTGGGACTTAAGTAACAATTGTTCCTATTGGTACTTTCTCTTTCAAATAAGTTTGCCCATTTATATATGTATTTATCATTATTTTTCTTTAGGGGTTATCTTTTCTACCTTCGATTTATTGGTTTTAAATTTTCCATGTTTTGTCCCTTCACTTACCTTGTCCAGTGTGGCGATTGGCTGTACTGAGTATATAGGTTCTGTTGGTAGACTTACCTGTCATCCTATGACTAAGTGCTGCATGGCACGAAACCCCTTTTCCCTCTTACCTTTGAGTTTGTATATTCTTCACCACGCTGGAATAAATTAGTTTGTTTTACCGGAATACTAGAGTGCTGCCTACTTCTTTATTTTGCATATTTATATAAATCTTTAGACATGTATATGTATGTGTGTCTATGTTAAAGCCTTTTTTTTCTATCACCTGAGACCTCGTATTTTTGAGCCATTATAACTTTTGTGTGCAATATTTTTTTTTAAATATTTTTCTTAGATGGTGTTATTATAAGTGTAACTGTACTTTGTAATGTATTTTTAATGTGTTTTGTGATACGAGCATTAACTTAAATTGCGCTCAAGTGATCATGTTTACTTTTAACACATGTTTACTTTTAACACATAATACCAGTGCAATTTAAAGATTGCGAAAACCCGGTATGGCTTGTGCGCAAACGTTTGTGCTCCACTTATAATCTGGCCCATTATGTCTAATATTTATTTATTTATTTTTTCTTGAAGTTATCAGACATTCAACTATTTAATTATTGGAATGTTAAATTGACCAGTTCATCTTGTATACACATACTTTGCCTTTTCCAAAGATTTTTTTTTAAAATCTATTTATTACTTGTGTTTTGTCACTTAATTTTTCAATACATAAATAAAAAAAAAGAAATACTGCTTGCCTCTATAAATGTTCTTAAATGTGTTTATTTATTTGTTCATGAAGGTTGAGGCTTTTTTATTTATTTGTCTAAAACTATCTGTTTTACTAAAGCAAGATAAATAAATTATGATTATTAGTTTGAAACATTATCATTGCACAGTTGATCTATGACCTGCTTTGTTTTTGGGTTTATGAGAAGTTATATATATATATATATATATATATATATATAGTCACGTTGATTGGAGTAGCCATGTTAGTCCAGAGATTTAGATATCAAAATAACAAGAGTATTGCATTGAGCAATGATACTTTTTTTATTGGACTAACTATACATTTATAAGATGACAAGCTTTCGGAAGAGTTCCTTCCTTTATCAAGTCTGAAGCAATACTAACCAATTCAATGGAATTTACAGATTGTATCTTAAAACACAGAATAGCTAAGAAGACAGAAAGTGCAGGGAGAGGAGGAGGTGTCGTAAAAATCATGAGGGGGGCTTAGGTAACAGGCAGACAGTGTCCAGTGTAGGAGAACAGACAGGGGAAATATATAGCTTTACATAGAGCATATACTGACATAAAGTTATATATCAACATTGAATCAATATCTATAGAGATGTGAAATTGTATATACAGGGGGAATACAAAAGTTAAGAAAAGACAAAAGTGTGGACATAGGCTTACCTGTGTACCTATGTATAAAGAATGTGGAATATACAATGTAATTGACTAAATGAAAGTACATTACAAAAAATTTTGATAATGTGTTAAGAATCCAGAGTCCACATTTAGTCCAGAATTAAACAGGTTGAAGTGCATTATCATTTTCATTTCAAAGGTTTTTCTTTCCATGGTGTTATTGAAGTTGCCTCTGAGAATTTTGATTTTGAGGTTTTGGATGGAGTGGTCAGGTTGCAGACGTACTTTGCAGACGTACCAGTGAGAAACTGAGAAATAACCTAATTCATCAACTATATAGCAAAAAGCAAATAATAAAAGACCAAAAGCAGCTCCTACTACAAAAACTACAAGAAAATAATGGGTACAATGAAGAAATTAAAAAAGAAATGCAACACTTCCACAAAGCACAACAACAAAATTTTATCAAGAAGAAAAAGAAGAAACTTGCATGCCTGTCACAAAACAGAATAAAACACCAAATGCAAGAAAACAGAGCTCCACGTGACAGATCAACTACAACTTCAGCAACAAATGACCAAACGTCCACAGACAATAACAGCACCTCATTTAAAACACAAACTGTCACCAACCAAGAAAACCACACAGAAAACTCAGGGATTGTGAACCTGTCAAAATACCACCTGTCAGAGCCAGAGATATCAGTACTGTGTAAAGGATTATCATTCTGTCCAAGTACAAATCTAGACAAAATCCAACTGTACTCAGACTTAGAAGAATTCTTCAGGAGATTGCGGCTAAAAGAATTCTTCTATGACAAAGAAAATACCAGCACTATGGAGGACTACAATGGAAGAAAAAAGAACACAGTCTTTACACCTGCACCAGGACGCAACACAAAATTGGACAGCTATATTGAAAGCTTCCGGTTGAGAACTGCATCTCTGCTCAACACACAGCAGAAAAAAATAATGTATAACCTCTCACACTTAGAAAAAAACGCTATAAAAAACTTAAGAAATAATGAAAACATTACCATTAAGCCTGCGGACAAGGGAGGAGCAGTGGTGATCATGAATACACAGGACTACATCACAGAGGGAAATAGACAATTATCAGATCAAACTTATTACAAAAAACTAGAAAAGGACCCCACCCAGGAATACACTTTGCAACTTAGAAAACTAATTAAAACATTCCCTAAACACACGCAACATAAACTGGACAAACTGGTGCCCTCTAACCCAAGCATAGGGACATTCTACATGCTCCCAAAAATCCACAAACCAGGGAACCCAGGAAGACCAATAATAACAGGCATGGACACTCTGACTGAGCAACTATCGGGCCTAGTGGAGAATATTCTTAAGCCCTTAGTTATTAACACCACTAGCTTTATAAAAGACACCACTGATTTTCTTAACAAAATCAGCCAGATAACAGAATTGCCAGAGGATACTATACTTGTGACAATGGATGTGGAATCCCTGTACAGCAATATTCCACATAAAGATGGTATTGATGCCTGCTTAAACTTTCTTTCCTGCAACAGCCTTAACCAGACATATAGTGCTTCTACAGTCAGTAAACTTACAGAATTTATACTTACTCACAATTATTTCATCTTCAACCACTCCATCTACTTACAAATCATGGGAACAGCCATGGGCACCAAAATGGCACCACAGTACGCAAACCTCTTCATGGCTGACTTAGAACAGAGATTCCTAGCCACTCACCCTCACAAACCATTCAAATACTTTCGCTACATCGATGATATTTTCATCATATGGACAGAAGGAGAAAAAAACCTTGAACATTTTCATAAATCATTTAATCTATTTCATGCATCAATCAAGCTTAAAATGAACTTTTCTAGAGACTGTGTCAACTTCCTGGATACAACAATATCCATCACAAATGGCAAACTGCACTCATCTGTATACAGGAAACCAACAGATAGATGCAGCTACCTCCACAGCTCCAGCTCCCACCCCAATCACATTAAAAAATCCATAATCTACAGTCAGGCTACAAGATACCACAGAATTTGTTCAGATACCAAGGACCGTGACAAACACCTCATCACATTGTCCCAATCATTCAGAGAAAAAGGTTACAAAACAAGGATTATAAATAAAAAAATTAACTCTGCCCTCAATACCCCACGTGAACACTTACTACAATACAGGGAGAAGAAAAACATATCACGTATCCCACTAGTAGTCAAATACAACCCTGCTGTGGAAGGGATACGAAAAATCATAAAAGACTTACAGCCACTACTCTTAGAGGATCCCACACTCAAAAAAATCTTTCCAAAACCCCCAATCCTGGCATACAGACAAGCACCTAACCTAAAGCAGAAACTGGTACATAGGAAGCTACCCCTTGAGAAAAAGAACACTCAGAATGGAACCAAGTGCTGCTATAAAGCTCGCTGCAAACTGTGTCAACACGTTTGTGAAAGCAGCACAGTAAATCACAATAATAAATCTTACAACATTAAAGGGGCATATTCATGTATATCTGCAAATGTGGTATACATGATACATTGCACTGCATGTGAAATGGGATGCTATATTGGAGAAACAAGCCAAAAACTGCACCTTCGAATGAACTTACACAGACACTCAATCAAAAACCACTGTGAAACAAAATACTGCACCCCTGTTGGTCACCATTTCACCCAACCTGACCACTCCATCCAAAACCTCAAAATCAAAATTCTCAGAGGCAACTTCAATAACACCATGGAAAGAAAAACCTTTGAAATGAAAATGATAATGCACTTCAACCTGTTTAATTCTGGACTAAATGTGGACTCTGGATTCTTAACACATTATCAAAATTTTTTGTAATGTACTTTCATTTAGTCAATTACATTGTATATTCCACATTCTTTATACATAGGTACACAGGTAAGCCTATGTCCACACTTTTGTCTTTTCTTAACTTTTGTATTCCCCCTGTATATACAATTTCACATCTCTATAGATATTGATTCAATGTTGATATATAACTTTATGTCAGTATATGCTCTATGTAAAGCTATATATTTCCCCTGTCTGTTCTCCTACACTGGACACTGTCTGCCTGTTACCTAAGCCCCCCTCATGATTTTTACGACACCTCCTCCTCTCCCTGCACTTTCTGTCTTCTTAGCTATTCTGTGTTTTAAGATACAATCTGTAAATTCCATTGAATTGGTTAGTATTGCTTCAGACTTGATAAAGGAAGGAACTCTTCCGAAAGCTTGTCATCTTATAAATGTATAGTTAGTCCAATAAAAAAAGTATCATTGCTCAATGCAATACTCTTGTTATTTTGATATCTATATATATATATATATATATATATATATATATATATATATATATATATATATTCCGGTGTTGTCTAAATAAAAGTTACACTACAATATGAATGTATCAGAATGCTATTTATTCACATTTACAAAAACAGGGTAATTATCCTTGAGATCTCTGGGAAATAAGAGATGGGTATTTTTAAATGTAATTGAATGTTTTGGCATCCTTGTATACAAGGACCTTAAGCTCAAATCAAATAGAAGTGAATAAAAACGTAAAATACAAAAAGAAACTGCTTTGATGTGATAGAGCAATTTTGTATTGTACTCATGCATACATATTAGGAATGTGCATTAGCTTTATTGCTATTTACTAATGCATATTTGTAACGAAAAACGGATATTAGTTTTGTTTTTGTCAGCAAAATTGAAAGAAAATTAAAAAAATACTGATGAAATTTGTCAGTATTCATTTGATTCATTTAAACTTCTTTTTAGGGGTACAATACTTACCCTAAATTTTAGTGTGGGTCCTGGCTGCAGAGCAAACTAAGCCTTCTGTGACTGCAGCCAGGGCTCTGGCAAGAAGAGAATCGGATTAGTTCACTCTCCAAAACGCGTTAGAGTAAGTTTTGTAGCTACAGGTGAACTTTGAAACATTGTCATTCAAGATACCACGGCATTGTGAATATTGGATCACCGCAATATTGACACTTGCCGGGACTACAGCGGTTGTATAAGTCATGATTATAGTTTGATTTGATTGGTGGTCAAGTATTCAAATGCTTTGGCGGTTTTACTTGAGCTTAGTTTGAGAAAGCTCCTCACTGGCGTGAAACACATAAGATAAATGAGCCCTCTCTACCGTGTTTGTATCATTCTGTTTAATGGAATAAAGAAGTTTCTTTGCTTTCACTCAGTAGCGGAATCCTATCATTTTTTTAATTTGATGTGCGGCAGTCCAGCGCTTTTTTTCTCTGACTCCACGCTACCCCTTTTGGCTGTGACCTGGTTTTCGCTCTTACACACGGAGGTCTCTGCAGCGGCACTTACCCTTCTGTCTCGTATTGGTTTTTTTATGTACCTGCTCGATTCCGGTCACTTGTTTTGAATATCTATGCCCGTGGCTGAGTTTCTTTACAAGAATCGGGAATGATTTGTTCTGAACTTATCAGGTATACCATAATTTTCTTACCTAACCACAAAAATGCTGTATGCTGTATTTGCTTATGTGAGTCTTAATAAGGAAGGGGATTACCTATATTTACGGATTGTGATTTATTATCCTGTTTTCTTGCAATTTTGTAAACAAATTGGACTGACTATGTGCTATAATGAACATTGAAAAAAGACTATATGTTGGTAAAGGTTAACTTGGTCCTGATGAACTTTGCTCACCACACTGGCAAACTACCTTGAATCTGAATGTGATTTTTTTCAACTCTGAAGACCAGTCACAAAGGTCAGCCATAGGTATATATATATATATATATATATATATATATATATATATATATATATATATATAAAACATGGAAGGGGACTGCACTCTCATACCGGACCGGGTACACATCCCATGACCCTGTAACATGCTCAGCCCTGGGTGCTCACGGGCACTCACAGGAAGCTGCACTGTCCCCAGAGTCACAGGCAGTTAACCCCAGACAGGTCTGGGTGCAAGAACCATAGAGAAAATTGCAAAACTAATTAATACAACACACAAAGAAAGTCCAGCACTAACTTACATGCTCACAGCTAAGATTTAAAAGCAAAAAATGGAAAGGTTAGTTACCGCATCTGGCCAAATGGGACAAGCCCAGGTACCACGTCAAGGTCCTTTCCAATACCTGGGACCCTAAAACAGCCACACAATGCAAGCTCTCAAATCCAAACAAACTGGGAACAAGGGAAGGGTGCACATGCTTATGTAATCACCCCAGACATATACAAAACACGGAAGGGGACTGCACTCTCATTCCGGACCAGGTACACATCCCATGACCCTGTAACATGCTCAGCCCTGGGTGATCACGGGCACTCACAGGAAGCTGTGCTGTCCCGAGAGTCACAGGCAGTTAACCCCAGACAGGTCTGGGTGCAAGAACCATAGGGAAAATTACAAAACAAATTAATACAACACACAAAGAAAGTCCAGCACTCACTTACATGCTCACAGCTAAGATTTTAAAGCAAAAAATGGAAAGGTTAGTTACCGCATCTGGCCAAATGGGACAAGCCCAGGTACCACATCAAGGTCCTTTCCAATACCTGGAACCCTAAAACAGCCACACAATGCAAGCTCTCAAATCCAAACAAACTGGGAACAAGGGAAGGGTGCACAGGCTTATGTAATCACCCCAGTAATATACACAACACGGAAGGGGACTGCACTCTCATACCGGACCAGGTACACATCCCATGACTCTGTAACATGCTCAGCCCTGGGTGCTCACGGGCACTCACAGGAAGCTGTGCTGTCCCCAGAGTCACAGGCAGTTAACCCCAGACAGGTCTGGGTGCAAGAACCATAGTGAAAATTACAAAACAAATTAATACAACACACAAAGAAAGTCCAGCACTCACTTACATGCTCACAGCTAAGATTTAAAAGCAAAAAATGGAAAGGTTAGTTACCGGTAACTAACCTTTCCATTTTTTGCTTTTAAATCTTAGCTGTGAGCATGTAAATGGGTGCTAGACTTTCTTTGTGTTATATATATATATATATATATATATATATATATATATATATATATATATATACTTATTGGGGTTATATATATTGCATGAGTAGTGACAGCGTTAATAATATAGTTCCATTTTTTATAAATTTGATACACTCACTATGGAGGGTGAGGGTGGCAACCTGGCTAAATATTTTGATATTCAAACTAGAAAGCAATACTTTGAAAATATATTTTCTTCCACTACTACATATGCACAGGAGGGGGATTTGAAACACCAACTCAATGTCCTTGAAAAGCTATTATTATTAGATCTGCGCTTTATGTGGGATGTAGTCACATTTTCTCACTATATTGACGCAAAACATGTACCTAGAGATCTAAGACTAGAGAAATATCCTAATTATGATTTAGAAGACACTTACCTCCTGGATGAGTGCAACACGCTTTGAATGAGTGCTCAATCACGTTGCTAAAAATATTGGTCAAGAGCAAAGAACGAAAACATGATAATCTGAAAGAGAAAATTTCAACCAGTAAAGCAGATTTAAAAGTAAGAAAGAGTGATGAACAGTATGCTGTACTGAAAACACAGATGAATAAAAAAATTAAAAAGGCTGATGAAGAAATAGCAGAGAGGAAGAGTTCCACTTGTGATCGTGAGGACTATGATAGTAACATGATTATGAGTATATGATTGGTCAAGGTTCCGCAAACATCATAAGAAACCACAAAAACTTGCAGTAATGGAAGAGAAGAGAACAAAACTCCCAAACCTATCCTAAAGAAACCAATATTGTAGAAGGACAAAGAATGCAGGGTGGTCTTCTAATCCACAGAACCAGAATCCACTGACCATGAATCTGGCTTGACAGCATCTAGCGATGAATCATCAGCATCAGTGTCTCCCCCTTCCTCTTCTGTTTCCTTATCTCTACAGGTTCCATCCATGAAGGGTAAAGGCAACAAACAGATGGCAGTGCGACCCAAGACACGAAACCAGTCATATGTCCCTTTAGAAGAAGCACAAGAAGATCAAGGAAGAAGAAAAGAAGGAGGAACGGGAAAACAGCAGAAGTCGCACAAGAAAAAATTACTTTGAACTTTACTAACCTGTCAGACTTTAATCTTACATCTACACATGAGAAAGTCCTTAAAAGGGTCTGGGGTTTGCCCTATCTAACAAGTTTTCGGCCTTTAGGACATTAATAGATGTTAATAATTTTGTCAGGAAGCTTACTTTGAAGAGGTTTTTCATACCACTGAGCACAATGTCATGTATGATGTTTATAATTCTAACACGCATGATTTAGACAATGTCACTGATTGGAATAAAATGTTTTTCAGACTTATGTTTGGTGGAAACAATAAAGGGCATTACTGATTTATCAGTGGGTGCAATAAGTGACTTTTACCCAATACACTTTAGGGGTAGTTTCATTAATTCCTTTCACAAACATGTGGAGGATAATATTTTAAAACTGGAGGAAACTACTGAATTGACTAAACACAAAGATAACTTAACAGGATCAGAGAGATCTGCCCTGAGAGAACTTGCTGAGAACAACATCATTGTCATCCGAAACTTGATAAGGGTGGCAATGTTGTTGTTCTCAATAAGGCTGATTACATTTTTGAGGTCAACAGACAGTTATCGGATCTTAACCTATATCATAAGCTTTTTTGTAACCCCACTGTTGTATTTACTGGCCAACTTAATAAATTGCTTGATGAGGCAGTTACTTTGGGTATCATGACCATAGAACAGTCCAGACAACTTATTCCTACCAACAGTATTATCCCCATCTTTCATTACCTCCCAAAACACGCAAATGCCACGTATCTCTCCCGGGAGACCTATAATTATGAGCATAGGCTCAGTTTTGGAGCCTATGTCCGAATAGATTGAAAACCTATTATAACCGATGGTTAAAAACTTTTACAGTTATCTTAAAGATTCTGGTCATCTTTTGGATATATTAGGAGATTTTGATTGGCAGGAGGGTTATAGATGGGTAGTGGTCGATGCTGTCTCTTTATACTCCTCTATACCTCATGTGCATAGTTGCCGGGCCTTGGAATTTTTTTTGAACACTGAAACCTCTAATACTGATGAGGTGAAACAATATATTTTGAATGTTGTTGAGTTCTTTCTTACCACAACTATTTTATTTTCAACTCAGAGTACTACTTACAAAGTCAAGGTACGGTGATGGGGGCGAAATTCGCCCCATCGTACTCAAATTTATTTGTGGGTAGGTGGGAACTCAAACACATCTATGACATCATATAACCTTTTAGCTCATGCATCCTTTTGTACATGAGATATATTGATGATCTCATTTTTATTGTCAGAGATTGTTTCCCATTTAAAGACTACTTGACTCTTATTAATGACAATAATGTAAATCTCAGATTTACTGGAGAAATGAGAGATGATGGAGTTAATTCTCTTTATCTACATTTGTATGGAGACCCTTTAACTCATACGATTATGTCCAGTACTTATAGAAAGGAAACAGCAGGCAATACTATCTTGCACGCTACTTCCTGTCATCCCAGACATCTTGTAACCTCTATTAAAAAAGTCAATTCATTAGGCTTAGCCGTAATGCCAGTACCTTACAGAACTACAAACAGAGAGGCCAAGAATTAATATCCAGATTAAAGGCCAGAGGATACAATGAAAGGGCGTTGCTTAAGACTTTTGACTACATTAAAGCTTGGAATCTGAGAGAGAATGAACTCAGAAATGTGGTAGATTCGAGCAACTCAAGTAATGTTATGTCCAATTAGGACATAAGAGTTGGCGACAAGACAAAATCCACTTAGGGGTATCTGGGCGAGAATAGTATTGTCTTCTATACAGAATTTTCTTTACAATACAACAAGATTTGCAGTATCGTTAAGAAACACTTGGGTGTGTTAAAAGGTTATGATATTTTGCAACCATGTATTAAGGCTTGTAGATTTGTAACAAGAAGACCATATACTCTGGCGACCAGATTTTCTCCTAGTTTAGTGGCCTCTAATTATGTGGCTTAGGGGCAAAGGTAACTTTAGATCACATGTAACAAACTGACTTGTGAGAATATGGATTTTACTACTAACAGGTTTATAAGAAATGTCACAGGAGAATCTTTTGAAATCTCTTTCTATGCAACCTGCCTTACAGAGCATATAGTATATCTGTTGGATTGTCAAATTTGTGGAGCCCAATATGTGGGTGAATCGGCTAGGGCCCTTAGATCCCATTCACTAATATCCCACATCTCAAAATTAAGGTCATTGACCTAGTCAAGATCCCACAGAGAGGTGGCAATATGGCTAAGGTTCTGGATAAGATAGAACTATTCTGGATCTTTAAGCTAAAAACTAAATCACCTCTAGGTATGAACTTACAGTGGGATATGCGTTATTATGTAGAATAATAGCGTAACATTGTATTTACATCTGTGTTTTTGCTATGCAATAGTGTCTTTATATAAATATAGACACAGTTTCAATATCTGTTTTAGGGAGAATTTTGAATCAAAATGTTTCAATGTACCTATATGACATACTATTGTATTAATTAAAAAATGGTGTCATGTAATGTGATGTTTTGCATTTCTGTATTTCATTTAGGTTATCTGTATATTTATTTATTGTTTCCAATAATTTGGTTATATTTTTACAGTAGTATGTACCATTATATTTATTTATTTACTGTATATAATTATTTTCATGGTATAGCCTTTTTGAGCATATTTAAGAATTTATTATTTTTTTTTTTACAGTATTTCACATTTTTTGTTTTCTTCCTACATTATTTTCTGTAGGGAATTTATAATGATCAAATTTTGTTAGCTTTTTTGCCATTTTCTACAAGTAATTGCCAGTTAGTTTTAGATGCCAAGGCATTATGAATGTTGGATTATCGCAATATTGACACTTGCCAGGACTACGGCGGTTGTATACGTCATGATTAAAGTTTGATTTAATTGATGGTCCAGTATTCAAATGCTTTGGCGGTTTTACTTGCGCTTAGTATCTATGAGTGAGTGCCTCACTGGCGTGAAACGCATAAGATAGCTGAGCCCTCTCTACTGTGTTTGTAGCATTCTGTTTTAATGGAATAAAGAAGTTTCTTTGCTTTCACTGAGTAGCAGAGTCCTTTTGTTTTACAATTTAAAGGGGTGATATAATGGATGCAATTGGGTTGTAGGGTGCCTATATAACAATTTTGCACTTTTATTAAATACAAACTAATATCATTTCATTCTTAAAAAAAAATATTGGAAGAAGGAGTATCCCAATAATCCCCTTTGAGGAAAAATGGGGCATGTGCATTCTACTGACTCAACAGAAAATAGGTCTGGTCTTCATTTTTTTTTCCAGGGCTGCATTTTATTCCCAGTCTGGCCATTTTACATGATCACAATTCCTAATAGCAGATAAAAGGTCTCAGACACAAAATATTTTTTAACAGATAGCTCAAGAAAAACTATGTTTCTATTGTTAAGTTTCTGATATTGGCATCAAATAATGACAAATACAATGGATGTTTTGCAGGTTTAGATATTATATTAGAGTTTTTTTGTTTGTTTTTGATAATTTTGTATAGTGTGTAATGCTAAAAATAAGTGATATGTGTGAGATTAATAGCTTGTGTTCCAAAACCATAGCAATATGTGTTAATGACTAATAGGGAAGCAGTGGGGTATGTGGTTGGATGTGGGTTGGATGGCTTATTTATATTGATAATCTTATAAGTGTGCTTAGTAAAACTTTTTTTTTTAAACTTAAAGGGACAGTCTAGTCAAAATTAAACTTTCACGATTCAGATAGGGCATGCAATTTTTTTTTAAATCTTTTATTTATAATCAATGAGATAAGTATCATAAAAAAACAGAAGAAAGAACAATAAATATAAACCCTGTCTGGGGTAAGAAGAAGAAAAAAAAAAAGATACAAATTATATTTATACAGATTTTCACATGAAATCTAGAATACAAGGCTTTGTCATTTTTACTTTCCTTTTCTCATAAGCACAAGATACTCAACCACATTATGTAACTTCACATTATAAATGCCTATCAGAGAAAGCCTAAATTTATATCCCAGGTGGGCCACAAGAAGAACAAAAAAAAAATTATACTGTCTGTATATAATATATTAACCTTATTATATGGAGGAGAAATTTGAACCATGTATCTTTACATAGTTTAATTATACATTATCAATTTCCCTTTTCTTTTTCTACCCTCTCTTCCTCCTCCCCCTCCCCGATCATTCCCTACTTCTCACTACTAGTCCTCCCTCTTTAACCTATATCAGAGATAATGCAAGGTTAAAAAAAAAAAAGGGAGAAAAAAGGGGAAGATCATGCATTTACCATATCCCCAGCAAACCATTTCGGTATTCCTTAGTAGATGTAGTAGGTATTCACTTTCAGTTAAAGGGAGTGCTTTTATAAACAGTGACCATTTAGTGAAGAACCTAGTGATATCGTCATCATTATCTATATTCATATTAAATTGTTCAAGGATATATTGTTTTTTTAAGCAATTTTTAATTTCCGGAATACTGGGGACCGTGTGCATTTTCCACTTTTTGAAGATAAGGTATCTAACTGCCAATATAGTTATATTAATGATTTTAGCATTAAGCCACTCGTCTTCTGGGCCAAAATAAAAAAAAAACTATGTTCATCACAGACAGAGGGGAGACCTTTAATATTTTACAGAGCCAAAATTGAACTCTGAGCCAGACATTCCTGATTTTCGGGCAACTCCAAATCATATGCAAAAGGTCTGCAGAAGGAAATGAACATTTAGGACAAGCACCAAAATTGGTGTTTCCACATTTAGTTCCTTTTTCCGGAGTAAAGTAGGTCATATATAATATCTTCAAATGAGATTCCCTCCATGTAGAGGAAAGAGTTAGTCGAGCAACCTCTTGAATTGAAAGTTGAGGTGATACAGAGTCCAGTTCTCGGTTCAAGAGTGTAGCCCACTTAACAGAGATTTTATCCAAGTTAATTGTACCTCTATCAGATACCAAGATCATGTACAGAGGGGAGATTGACATAAATCCATTCTTGGCCAGAATGAGCCATTTTTCTATGTGCCCTAAAGACTAATTCCATCCATAGTCATTCGCAAGTTTCAAGGCATAATGTCTCGCCTGAAGATATGGAAAGAAATTTTTATACAAAAGATTAAATTCCATTCCAAGGGCCTCAAATGATTTAATGCAGTTTTTCTCTATATCAAGTTCCTCAGCCTTCCATTTTAAAAACAGTGTTGATGGTATTCCTGCTTGAAAATGGGGGTTTCCAATAAATGGAATATATCTTGATATACGATATGCTATACCTAACATGTTACAAGCTAGGATTACGCTATATATGGACCTGGGCTTTTTTATTTGAGGTGGGATATAAGCGAGGTCTGAATGAATAAGAGCTATGAGAGAGAGAGGATTTGTGATACTGTCTCCCAGTTCATTATTCGTAACATAGTTACGTGAGAATAAGCAGTCCGCCACTATACGAGCAAGGAATACGTAATTATATGCCCGAAGGTCAGGTAAAGCCAGTCCTCCATATCTAATAGGCAGGGAGTTTTGGAAGTGAAATCCTAGACCTCCTATCCTGCCATAAAAAAGACTGGAGTTGCGAATTAAAAAAGTAAGATCCTTTTTTTTTAAGAGCAGGGGAATATTCTGAAGAACATAGAGTATTTTAGGCAAGAGGATCATCTTATATGCTGCTATACGACCGGACAATGAAAGGGGTAGATTCTGCCAATTTTTAAACATATCCCGAGTTTTATTTAAGATCGGAGTTATATTAAGAGAGTACAAGGTGTCAGGGTTACTAGAGACATTTATGCCTAAATACTGGAAAGAATCGTGTACTATGGCAAAGGGTATATTTGTACATGAGCTATCTGTCTGCTTAATCCAGAGAAGTTCTGATTTGGTTATATTTACTTTATACCCCAAAAAGGAGCCAAACTGTTGTATTATTGAAAGAAGTATGGGTACATTCGTAGCTGTATTAGTCAAATATAGGAGGATATCGTCTGCATAAAGTGCTATCTTTAGTTCGTGCCTTCCGATTTTAATTAATTCAAGTTGCTGTCTAATTGATATGGCAAGAGGTTAAATAGCAATGTTGAACAAAAGCAGCGATAGAGGACAGCCTTGCCGGGTTACCCTAAGTAATCTTATATCTTGAGAGAAATGGCCGTTGACTATCATTCGTGTAGAGGCCATATGGTATAGCCTTGCAATAAATTTAATAAAAATACCTTTCAGGCCAAATTGCTCTAAGGTGAATAGAAGATGATCATTTTTCAGCGTCTATGGCTAGGATTGCCAGGTCTGCAGTAGACCCTTCAGCTATCTGAGCAGAGGCCAGAGTATTCGAAAAATAATCTATCGTTAATAAGAGTTCCCTTATTTTAGCCGCAGAGTTCCTTGCCTTCATAAAACCCACCTGGTCTGAATTGATAATAGAGGGAAGGAGAGATTAAAGCTGTTGAGCAAGAATTGTAGCTAATAATTAGTAGTCCGTGTTCATAAGGGCAATAGGTCTATAGGATTCCATCAATGTTGGATTTTTTCCTTTTTTTAGAATCAAAGTCGTATAGGAGGCTGTGAAATTAATTGTAGGTTCATTCCCTTCTATATATATAGAATTAAATAAAGAGGTAAGATAAGGTACAATATTAGAGGATAGTAGTTTATAAGATTTGTTAGGAAGCGCATCCGGGCCAGGTACTTTGTTGTGGGCCAGCTTTTTAATTGCAGCGGCTACTTCTAGGTCAGTAATAGGGAAGTCAAGTGCCTCAAGTGAGGTAGATGGTAGTGACGAAAAAGAGATCTTTCTCCAGAAATCCTCACATTCCTTGATATTGGATGATCTAACCGAATATATATCTTTATAATAATTAAAGAAAGATTGAACTAAATCTTGTGGTGAGCTAAAGGTTTGCCCTTCTGTGTTTATATTATCTATGAGCTTAGAGCCCATATCTTGTTTGACTAAGTTAGCTAGAAGTTTCCCAGTTTTGTTCCCATGCCTATATAATTTTGCAGAAAACCGAATCTCCTTTTGGGTAGTTTTATATAATAGTAGAGAATCTCTTGCTTCTAGTGCAGAAATATATTTATCCACTTTTGCAGGTTTTTTCCAATAAGTATGCATTATAAGCATTTGTAACCGCGCGCAGGAGTTCGTTCTCACGCTTTTAAAATGTCTTAGTATGCATAATAGTATATGCTAATATTTCCCTCCTTAGTACTGCTTTAGCAGTTTCCCAGAAAAGAGCGGGACGGCTTTTAGCTTCCGAATTAAGAGAAGCAAATTCCACAATCCTAGTTTACAGCCAATTTTTAAATTTAAGATCAGAGAGCAGGAACTTGCGGAAAAAGAAACGATTATTTGAAAATGGAGGAATACTCGCCTGAAACTCGACACAAATAAGAGCATGGTCAGAGACCGCAATAGGTAGTATTTGGGCCAAAACTTTATATTTACAAAGTCTTTCATCGATCTGAAACAAATCTATATGTGACAAGGATTTATGCGCTTTTGAAAGGCATGTAAAATCACGCAAGCCTGGATTTTGTACTCTCCATATATCTTTTACTCTAAGGTTAGAAAAAATTCTAGAGAACATTTTGGACTCAAGATTATCCCTTTTATACTTTTTAAAAGAAGTAGGCTGCCTCAACCTGTCAATGGGATATTGAGGCGCCATATTGAAATCACCGCTCATTATTAGGAACCCTTCTACACAGGTCATAAGCTTAGCTTGCAGTGTATCCCAGAATAATGCATTAAAAGTATTCAGAGCATATATATTACATAGAGTATATGTCAAGTTAGCAATCTTAATTTTCATTATGATATATCTCCCCTCTTCATCTGCTTCAGTGTATAATATCTCATAATTAAGCTTTTTGCCCAGAAGAATAGCGACTCCACCTTTACGACTCAAACTAGGGGAAGAAAATACCTCTTTAACCCAAAAAGATTTAAGCTTAAGAACCTCTTGAGTCTTCAAATGGGTTTCTTGTAAAAAAGCAATGGAAGTACCAGCTTTCCCCAGATAAGATATTATTGTTTTCCTTTTAATAGGAGATGTAAGACCTCCTATATTCCAGGAGGTAAATTTAATTCCTGTGGACATAAGAATTATCTATACATAGAAGAGGGGGAGGGGGAAAAAAAAAAAAAGGAGGGAGGGACGAGGGAAGAGTGGAGGGGGGGGAAGGAAGAGACCCAAACATCTACCACTAAGCAGACGACTAGACCACCTATGCTGTCTGACCCCATACTGAAAGAGCCCAAGCATAATTGTGCAGAAAAACACGTCTATATTATTACTCCTGTTCATTAAATATCCCGTTAGTCAGGGGAGCAGTTTTTAATAAAAAAAGATTCTGCCGCTGAGGCAGTATAAAAAAAATGTGTGGTGTTATCATACACTAACCTAAGCCTAGCCGGGTGCAAAATAGTTGCACGCAGTCCTTGTTGTATAAACTTTGTGGTGCATGCAGGAGCTAATTCCCTCCTTTTCAGGGCTGTTTCTGCTGAATAGTCCTGAAACAGTAGAATTTTGGTTTCCCCCAGATATATGGGTTGGTGTTTACGAAAGGCTTGTAAAAAGGTGACTTTATCTTGGTAGTTCAGGAATTTGGCTATAATTGGTCTTGGCCTTAAATTATTTTTAGGAGAAAGAGATGTTAGTCCTATCCTATGTGCCCGTTCTATGATAATATTAGGGTAGGCCTCAGGAAATTTTAATAAACCTGGAAGTATATTTGTCATCAATTTATTTAGATCTTCAAATTGTTTTTCCTCAGGAACCCCAATTACTCTTAAGTTATTTCGCCTTGAGCGATTCTCCAGATCTTCTACCTTATTCTGTAGTTTAAGCAAAGCCATAGACGTAGCTTCCAATTTGGAATTGTGCCTTGAGGTGAGATCCTCAAGATCTGATACTCTTTGTTCTATTTCAGAGAACCTTTTAGAGAATTGCTTAATTTCTGTAGCTAATTGGGCAATATCTTGTTTGATCTCTACTTTAAGAGAGTCAAACTTAGGTGTAAGGGCAGTGGAAATATTAAGAACCAAAGACTGCACGTCATAAGGTTTGTGAGGATTAAGAACGCCACATGGCGGCGTCTGTACCTCTGCTGGAGCCTCTGCAACTGTTTTATGTTTTTTATCCCTTTGTCTAACCGACATGACTGAAGGTGGAGTTTTAGAATATGGTTGTAAAAAATGTATCCATATACTTGAAAAAAAAGTGAACGTGATAGCAGGGAACTAGCAGTCAGTTCCAAGGAGTGTTAAGGGGAGAGAGAACCCCAGATGAAAAAAAAAAGTAAAAAGGGAGGGGAAGGCTGAAAGTGTCAAAAATTGTATTGTCGTGAAGTGGACCAATGTGAATTAATGAAAAAAAAGAAAAAAAAGTGAATTACGTGAATCAGGGACAGTCATGTTGGCGACAATGGGACCTATATGTACTTAATTTGTGAGACCAATATTGCAAAGAACCTTATACGTCTTACAGTTGGCCCTTTTTTTTACAAAAGAGAAAGGGAGAAGGAAAAGAACTTTTCTTTCTTTCGCTTTTCTTACTTCAGTATATTAAGTACAAGACCAAAGTAATGCCTTAGAAAATGCACTAATGTATGAATAAATATGTGTTCAGGAGAAAATAAATCTAGGATTAGGAATATTTTACAGACTATTGAGTCTGAATCTTAACATTTAAAACTCCATAAATCCCATTTAAAGAGATTTTAAAGATACAGAATACAATGGCTATATCAGTCAAAATATTAGCCCTACGTGCAGCTTGTTACCGGGTATTACTATTACACATAGCAGTTAATATGCAGCTGCAGATATATATTGTATCTATCTTATGTAATTAGATGGGTTTTATATGTCTGAGATTTTTATAACCAGTAATGCTGGCTTTTCAACTAGAGAAGATTTGTAGGGATACTACATTTAGTAGTAGTGCTTTAGAATATAGCAACCCAGGGTAATACTCTAGGAAAAGCAATACATTGATACATAAATACTTATATGTCTAGAAAAAATAGGTTTAGGATTAGACAAATTTAAACATTGGAAGACCTACATTTTAGCATATAAAGCCTCTAAACCATAGTAAAAGGACCTAAGTATATAAAATACTATAGCTGTCTCAATCAGAGATAATAACCCAAAGTAGACCTCTTATTTGATTTAATGAGGACTTATTTCTAATATTAGGGCTGCTTAAGAGCAAGAACCAGCAGCTATAATAATCTTATAATCTAATAAGTCTTTTATGTTAATGCACACACTTATGATGAGAGAAAATTGCTGAATATCTTTCCCTTCCCATAGCTGGAATAGGGAACATTTCAAAAATTAACAACATTTAAAGAGCGCAACATAACCCAGGCTAAGTTAAGTTATAAGAAAAAGATGATATAGTATTTTAACAAAAAAATTGTTGCAGTTCTTAGGGCAGGGTCTTTTATAGCCCCAACATCTAGCAGTTCTATTCTTGGCTTGTACTTCTGCGATGATTTGTCTTATCTGAAAATGAAGTAAAGCAAGTCTATGTCCAGCAAAATTTTAGCAAGTATCTGAGCGCATCAGGCACATCAGAAAAGAGAGAGGACAGTCATTGACTCCGTGAACCAGTGATTTTTTAGGGAGGGGGACCCCCTCAAAGTTACCTACGTTATACCAGGAATTCCAGTGATCACCTCGGCTTGCAGTAATCCCCCCTTACACAGCACCGGTGGGAGGGGGGGACGTCTTTCAGGGAGGCAGAACTGAGGAACACAGCTTAGCCTCTGCGGGAAGGAACCTGGCCGTGGAGCAGTATAGCGAGAAAGGCGGGGGGCCAAGAGAGCGCACCAGGGCGCAGCAGCCAACCTTACCCCTGATCACTGCAAGAGAACGCCCAGCCGCAGAAATGTAAGACAAGACAACCAGGGAGACCACAGAGGTGCACCAAGGTGCAGCAGCATCATTCACCCCTCTCGCAGCACCGGTGGGGGGGGGCAGCAGAAGAACAAGAAATGTGGTCTCCCGGTGTC
The DNA here is from genome assembly GCF_027579735.1 of Bombina bombina. NCBI lineage: Eukaryota > Metazoa > Chordata > Amphibia > Anura > Bombinatoridae > Bombina > Bombina bombina. Next base: position 1,393,682,076 of record NC_069500.1, read on the forward strand.
TCTAGGTAGATTGATTGTGCTCACACTTGAAGCTAGAGCAGGCAGTGCGGGGCCGAGGATGTTCAAAGTAGAAGCAGTTCCATGTCAGTGAAAGAACACTGGTGAGCAGGTACTCAGCACAGGTGCACGCTAATCATAAGTCGGCTCCAAATAGACTCACCCAGCACCACGGAGCTAGCCGAAACATTTATCAAACAGGATATTTATGGCAATGACAGTAGAAGTTCAGCCACTTAGATAAGGTCACTTAGCATTAATTTTTAAAGCCACAGAGTACAGTCACTTAACTGGGATCCACATCAGGGCTCCGTCCCAGGAGTGCTTCCCGCAATGCAGGGATAGTATAATGAAATGTCAGCTAATAGCAGGCTCTATCAGTAGCTACAGCACGCAGCTTCTACAGGGAGTGCAGAATTATTAGGCAAGTTGTATTTTTGAGGATTAATTTTATTATTGAACAACAACCATGTTCTCAATGAACCCAAAAAACTCATTAATATCAAACTGAATAGTTTTGGAAGTAGTTTTTAGTTTGTTTTTAGTTATAGCTATTTTAGGGGGATATCTGTGTGTGCAGGTGACTATTACTGTGCATAATTATTAGGCAACTTAACAAAAAACAAATATATACCCATTTCAATTATTTATTTTTACCAATGAAACCAATATAACATCTCAACATTCACAAATATACATTTCTGACATTCAAAAACAAAACAAAAACAAATCAGTGACCAATATAGTCACCTTTCTTTGCAAGGACACTCAAAAGCCTGCCATCCATGGATTATGTCAGTGTTTTGATCTGTTCACCATCAACATTGCGTGCAGCAGCAACCACAGCCTCCCAGACACTGTTCAGAGAGGTGTACTGTTTTCCCTCCTTGTAAATCTCACATTTGATGATGGACCACAGGTTCTCAATGGGGTTCAGATCAGGTGAACAAGGAGGCCATGTCATTAGATTTTCTTCTTTTATACCCTTTCTTGCCAGCCACGCTGTGGAGTACTTGGACGCGTGTGATGGAGCATTGTCCTGCATGAAAATCATGTTTTTCTTGAAGGATGCAGACTTCTTCCTGTACCACTGCTTGAAGAAGGTGTCTTCCAGAAACTGGCAGTAGGACTGGGAGTTGAGCTTGACTCCATCCTCAACCCGAAAAGGCCCCACAAGCTCATCTTTGATGATACCAGCCCAAACCAGTACTCCACCTCCACCTTGCTGGCGTCTGAGTCGGACTGGAGCTCTCTGCCCTTTACCAATCCAGCCACGGTCCCATCCATCTGGCCCATCAAGACTCACTCTTATTTAATCAGTCCATAAAAACTTAGAAAAATCAGTCTTGAGATATTTCTTGGCCAAGTCTTGATGTTTCAGCTTGTGTGTCTTGTTCAGTGGTGGTCGTCTTTCAGCCTTTCTTACCTTGGCCATGTCTCTGAGTATTGCACACCTTGTGCTTTTGGGCACTCCAGTGATGTTGCAGCTCTGAAATATGGCCAAACTGGTGGCAAGTGGCATCTTGGCAGCTGCACGCTTGACTTTTCTCAGTTCATGGGCAGTTATTTTGCGCCTTGGTTTTTCCACACGCTTCTTGCGACCCTGTTGACTATTTTGAATGAAACGCTTGATTGTTCGATGATCACGCTTCAGAAGCTTTGCAATTTTAAGAGTGCTGCATCCCTCTGCAAGATATCTCACTATTTTTGACTTTTCTGAGCCTGTCAAGTCCTTCTTTTGACCCATTTTGCCAAAGGAAAGGAAGTTGCCTAACAATTATGCACACCTGATATAGGGTGTTGATGTCATTAGACCACACCCCTTCTCATTACAGAGATGCACATCACCTAATATGCTTAATTGGTAGTAGGCTTTCGAGCCTATACAGCTTGGAGTAAGACAACATGCATAAAGAGGATGATGTGGTCAAAATACTCATTTGCCTAATAATTCTGCACTCCCTGTAGTGCGGTGTTTAGGCACTATGGAGGTTCCAGTAGCAGTACTTGCTTGCTAACCCAGCCGCCCCAGGTCAGAGGGTTTAGGCGCGAGTCTCGCCAACAGCTTGTAGGGAAGGTAACTCAGAGCAGGTGCATCACCTGACCACACACCTGAACTCCTCCTCCGGAACCAGCCAGGGCATGCAATTTTAAACAACTTTTTAGTTTACTTTTATCATCAAATTTTCTTTGTTCCCTTTGTGCTATTTTTGAAAAGCTAAAGCTAGGTAGGCTCAAACTGATTTCTAAACCGTTGAAAACCGCCTCTTAGCTCAGAGCATTTTGAAAGTTTTTAACAGTTAGACAGTGCAAGTTCATGTTTGTAATATAGATAACATTGTGCTCACTCCCATGAAGTAATTTAGGAGTCTGCACTGACTGGCTAAACTGCATGTCCGTTAAAGCACTGAGATAAGGGGGCAGTCTGCAGAGGCTTAAGTACAAGGTAATTACAGAGGTAAAAAGTATATTATTATAACTGTGTTGGTTATGAAAAACTGGGGAATGGGTAATAAAGGGATTATCTAAAGGGATTAAACAATAAAAATTCTGGTGTAGACTGTCCCTTTAATTGATCAAACATGAAGGCTTTTTCAGTTTTGCATGAGTTTGGCCTAGAATAAAGAATATCTTCTTTGAGGGAAATTAAAGCGTCATTAAACACATTGGGATGGTAATATAAAATGATAAATCATATAAATATTTATATATATAAATATAAAAATATATATAAACAACTCTGCAATATAATTTCATTATTTATTTTGTCCACTTTTTCCTGTAATGCCACTTTTCACTGTTATATTCCACACAGCTATTGGCTGCATACTCTATTGATCTATTTATAACTGTCCCTAATTGGCCACAGATGAGAGGGCGACCTAAGTTACAACATGGCAGCTCCCATTGTTTTACAGACACTAAGGGGCCTATTTATTAATCTGCGAGCGTACATGATCCGATATTGCGGATCATGTCCACCGCACATCGATAAATGCTGACAGCATATGCTGTCTGCATTTATCATTGCACCAGCAGTTCTTGTGAACTGCTGGTGCAACGCCGCCCCCAGCAGATTCGCGGCCAATCGGCAGCCGCCAGCAGGGGGTGTCAATCAACCCGATCGTATTGGAGCGGGTTGATATTCGGCGATCTCTGTCCGCCTGAAGGCTCTCCGGAAACACGGGGCTTCAAGCTCAATAGGGATATGCCCCTAAAACTTTACACTTATTTAGTCAATATTTAAACAGCTAAAAAATACATTTACATGTTGTTCTCAGACTAATCTTTTCTTTGAATGCATCATTCTATCTAGCATTTATTTAGTGTTTAATGCCCCTTTATTATCTTTTAGAAGTGCCTGCAATCTCTGTGGTCTACATTAGCAAGTTAAGTTGTAAAACTTGTTTCAATCAAAGACTGGAGCGGTTTTCTTCTCACCAAAAGTTTACTTACAGGACAGGGATCTAAGGCTTCAACAATCAACATGAATGTAAAAATATATGATCTTGTTGGCATCAACACAACTCCCAAGACAAATCGTGTTTTCATATTTACAAAATTATAGTCATTTTATGAGCATGTTTGCCAAATGGGAGTTTTTTTTCTCAAGTCTATAACAGTTTTTCTTTGCTGTGTGAGATATGAATTTGGCCAATTAATACAATGAAATATGTTAATTAAAGAACTGCCAACTAACACTGGACATGGGCAAAATGTTTGGTTCGGCCGAATCTTTTGTTACAAATATATTCATCGCCTGTTCTGTTCGGTATACCAAGTGACGGAAAAACTGACAAGAAGGGACCTTTATAATAATTTTGAGCCTTCCCCTAATAGCATTTGGATTGGTCAAGAAAGCTACATACTTATTGGCTGACACAAGGATCAATCAAGTCACTGGGACAATACTGGATCATTATTGGATAGTGTATGAAGAAAAAGGAGTGAAGGAAACAATCAAACAAAGCAAAATATTTTCAAGTATAACTTCTGTATCTTTATTTGAAAAGCAAGTATGTAAGTTTAGGAGCCGGACCATTTTTGTTTCAGCACCTGGGTAGCGCTTGCTGATTGGTGGCTAAATGTAACCACCAATTAGCAAGCGCTACCCAGTGTACTGAAACAAAAATGGGCCGGATCCTAAGCTTACATTTACTGCTTTTTAAAGTAAAGATACCAAGAGAATGAATAAAACTGGATAATAGGAGTAATTTAGAAAGTGGCATAAAATTGCATGCTCTATCTGATTCATGAAAGAAATAATTTGAATAACCATTTTATGCAGATATTAAATGATGAGCTTAATAACCCTATTATTATAATTTTATATTATGTGTAAACAAAATTCTTCACATTCATATTTAGAGAATTATCCTAACTGCCTAATCTATCCTCACATTTTTTTTCTAACTCAGCAAATTCAAAATGTGATCAATGCATTAAAAAAAAAAAAAAAGTAATTTTTTTATATGATGTTAAGGGACAGTCGACATCAGAATGTTTGTTGTTTTAAAAGATAGATAATCCCTTATTTACCAATTCCTCAGTTTTGCATAACCAATACAGTTATAATTATACACGTTTTACCTCTATGATTACCTTGTAGCTAAGCCTCAGCAGACTGCCCCATTATTTCAGTTCTTTTGACAGACTTGCATTTTAGCCAATCAGAGCTGTCTCCATGGTAAATTCATGTGCATGAGCTCAATGTTATCTATATGAAACACGTGAACTAATGCCCTCTAGTGGTGAAAAATTATCGAAATGCATTTAGATTAGAGGCGGCCTTCAAGGTCTAAGAAATTAGCATATGAACCTCCTAGGTTTAGCTTTCAACTAAGAATACCAAGAGAACAAAGCAAAATTGGTGATAAAAGTAAATTGGAAAGTTTTGCTTCCTTTTTGGTCTGAAACCCCCTCTGTTTGCACATTGACTAGTTAAATATTTTGGAATCTATTTGAATGTAATTGTTGTATATATCCTTTCTAGTAAATAGCAGTATAAGTGTTAAGGTAACTTGAGGATAGCTTTCCTTTCGTGGTTAGTAAAAATTGTACATACTTACGCACAAAGTTATACTATATATATAAAATATTGCAAGATTTAAAAGCAATTGGAATTAAAAGAAATATTTATTAAATGAAATAAATAAAGATTAATGTTTGGTTTTAATTATGGTTGTTTGCGCATATTGTAAATGGTTGTATGAATGTTTTGCTTTTTTGTATCTCCTTTATGGTATTAAGTTGGGTATACTTCACGTAACAAATGTTGAAGTTGGACACAAAGTATTTGTAATAAACATTACGTTTTGAAATGCTACACTTATCAGATTAGTCAAGTCTTGCTACTTTGAAAATAACTAAAGCATGATTGACAAGTATGGCAACGAATCAATGAACGACCGGCAAATACTATGCACCAATAAAAGGATACTCTAATTTAGGTGACGTCAGCACCCGGAAGAAGCTCCACGCTGCACTATGTGAAGCAGTGAAACAAGCGTTCAGACTCGTCGGTGCTTTGCAGCCTCTTTCTGTTACCGCAGCATTGGATCCCGGCTAGCCCCGACCTGCCCTGTAAGACCGCGCTCCATACAAGCATTGAAGATTCTGCCGTTGGCATTACGAACACAGGTAGTACTGTTTACCAAATGTGGTTAAGAAGGATATGACAGCTCCTGCACCTGTGAATAACATATACATGCACGGCTTTTAAAGGTATGCTTTGAAGGTGATTTGATCACTGTTCTGGGTCAAGGGTTTGGTCTGGCTAGTTCGGCTGAGCGGCACTTTGGGGACTTTAAAGATATGGAACTATCTCCTTTGTGGATTACAAATATTTAATACCACTGGTTAATATACATATATATCCAGTTTGCCCTGGTGCACCAGAAGGTTATTCTCAGCCCATTGACTTTTTTATTACTGGGATCCCATGCATGAATGCGGTATGTTTGTGAATTGTGTGATTTATTAAAGGATATTTTTACTTTTTGACACTTATGTTTCTTGAGTTTTTATTATTAACGGTTGTGCTGATTTAGCCTAGACTTTTGGAAACCCCTTTTTTTGGGGAATCCACTTTCTTGCTATGTTTGTGAAAATATCATTTTCTAGGTAGCACCTGTTTCTTTTACAATAAGTATCTGAGTGCAGCTGTCCTGTTTTGTTTTGTTTAAATTGGAAAGTTGTTTAAAATGACATGCCCTATTTGAAACATGAACTTTTTTTTGGACTTGACTGTCCCTTTAGTCAATATACGCATTGACCACACAGATTACAGAATCTTTTTTATTGCAAAAAAAAAAAAATTGCCCTACATGTATTTATGAGAGTTCATCTTTAACTCAGTTTATGCTCCCACTGTATATTTTCGCGCTTTTGTGATTTTATTTTTAACATGTCCCTAATACAACTTAAACAAAGTTTTCTGACTTAAATTGACTATAAGAATGTCGCAATATTAAGAATAGAGGAAATGATTGCTGCATAATCTCGCTTATCTGCTTGTGTTTGGTGATGCGTGAAGAATATGAATTACGTGCGAAAAATAAAAAAAGAGATAATACAGCTTTGTCTGCTGTTCCTACATTAGCCTACATAAATATTTAGCTTAACATTGTAATGTACCTGCAAAACAATTATAGTGGTAATAAATGGCATGACAAATATTCTCCTTATCTTTCTGTAATAACCTACTTTAAAAAGTCACAGTATTAGTCTAAAATTGCAACACATCAACATTTAAGAGGTTATGCACACAGCAAAAAGTGTTAAACATTTCTGTATAGCTTCCATTCTCAATGTGAGTAATTTATTTAAAACTGGTGCTTAAAATTACTCACTTGTCTTGCTAATTTATTAAAGATATTTATAAAACGTTGTACAGTTTAATAGTATATTAAAGGGGCAGCAAAGTCAAAATTAAACACAGAGAGAGCATGCAATTTTATTTAAAAAAATCCAATTTGTTTATATTATCAAATTTGTTTTGGTTAATTGATATCCTTTGTTAAAGATTTAACTAGGTGATCTCATAGAAGTACAAGAGATAGCATGTTTCTTTAATTCACAAATACACAAAAAAATTACCAAAGTCAAAAGATATATGTATTGGCATAGTCACATATGCTTTATAGATAGTTACATAAGATGTGGAATGGTGCAATGAATCAAAATTACCCCAGTAAATATATATATATATATATATATATATACATACTCACATATGCTTTATAAATAGTTATATAAGATGCGGAGTGGTGCAATAAATCAAAATTACCACAGATATATATATATATATATATACAGTATATATATATATATATATATATATATATATATATATATATATATATATATATATATATATATATATATAAAACAAAGAGGTGTAAGTTGGGCGCTGGGAACCTAGAAATCCTGTAGCTATAGCGCTCTAATCGTTGACATTTATATAGAAAAAAACACACAGGTAGTTAATAATATATATCTATACATATGTATATATGTATATATATATATCTTTCCAAAGAAGTAGGTAACTGCAGCTGCAACCAGGGCTCAAATTGGTGGAATACTCTGTTCCACTAACTGTCGCTAAAGAAATTGGTAGGAAAGGTTTATGGTACGCTGTTACAAAAGGCTTTGGAAATATAAAAAAATATATATATTAAAATTATTGTTTACAATATGTGGCTAAGAATAAATTAGTAGTACATAATACTCTCAGAGTTAGAATACATCTGGAGTGAGGAAAATGACATAAATCTGAAAACAAAGTCCTGTAATATATATAGTCTTGAAAACTCTAAGGGATGATATTCTTATGCTGTATCCGTTGATGTGGAAGAAACAAACTACAGGTATACCTCACTTTACAGCACTTCACTTTACAGCGATTCGCTAATACAGCGCTTTGTGGAGCTGAAGTTCAACCTCCAAGGATTATGAAATAGTGCTGTAATCATTGTGAGTTTGCGAGAAAAGTGACTGGCACCATTTTATTATGAGCAGTTCACTCTGTTTACAGCTTTACAGTGCAATCTGTGTCTCAGTGCTATAGTTTGGCAAATTTTACTACAGTAATTGTCACTATTTTAAGTACAGTATTTATTGAATTCTGTGCTGTGCTAGTGTTAAACTAAACGTAGCACTATTGCACCCCTAATATATGCTAGTTCAAACATGTTTTCAAGTTTTTAAACACACTGGCAAGTGGAAAGAAAGCTAAAACTGCCTTGTTTCACTTTAAGGCGGTTTTCACTTTACAGCGGGGCTCCGGTCTCTAACCCGCTGTATGAGCGGGGTATACCTGTATCCTTTTTGTGGAAGGTAGATGAAATGTCTACTTACAAAACTTAACCTCAATCGATATGAGGTAAGTAAATGCCAGTCACAGTATCCTAGAGAAGATCTCTGTAGTCCCGGATCTCCCTTGGATCCGTGTAATCTCTATGGGGTTATGCCTTCTGTGTTTCCTGAAGTGCAGTATTTATCCAGAAACTTTCCTCCCTCATGCAGTTATGGATGCAAAGTGAGAAAAAACACAATAATAGTGCAACTCTGTTTGAACTGCGTGAGTTAAATAAAACCAGTTGAGGTGCATAGATAAATAAAATGCCTACTTACAAAATTTAACCTCAATCAGTGTGAGGTAAGTTGAAGGACTGCAGGGTAGTCAGGTTGGAGTTCTGTAATCCACGATATCCGCCGCTTTGTTTGGTTACAGTAGAACTTTTTCATCCTTGCTCCCTGAAGTTTTGCGTAGGTCTAGAAACTTCCCTTCAGATGTAATGAGGGTAAAGGATGTAAACAGAAATACAATAATAGTGCAATCCTGTTTATTAAAGGGACATGAAACCCAAAAATGTTCTTTTATTATTTAGATAGAGAATACAATTTTAAACAACTTTCTAATTTTCTTCTATTATCTAATCTGTTTTATTCTCTTGGTATCATTTGTTAAAGGAGAAGCAATGCACTAATGGTTTCTAACTGAACACATGGGTGAGCCAATCCCAATCTGTATATATATGCAGCCACCAATCAACAGCTAGAACCTAGGTTTTCTGCTGCTCCTGAACTTGCCTAGATACACCTTTAAGCAAAGGATAACAAGAGAAGGAAGCAAATTAAATAATAGAAGTAAATTGCAAAGTTGTTTGAAATTGTATTCTCTAACTGAATTATGAAAGAAAAAAAATTGGGTTTTATGTCCCTTTAAGAACAAATACAATAATTGACCTCCAATGTGCCCCAAACGATATCTGCTCACATTAAAGGGACATGAAACCCACATTTTTTCTTTCATGATTTAGAAAGAGAATGCAATTTTAAACATCTTTCTAATTTACTTCTCTTATCTAATTTGTTTTATTCTCTTGATATTCTTTGCTGAAAAGCATATCTAGATATGCTCAATAGCTGCTGATTGGTTGCTGCACATAGAAGCCTCGTGTGATTTGCTCACCCATGTGCATTGCTTTTTCTTCAACTAAGGATATCTAAAAAATGAAGCAAAATAAACAATAGAAGTAAATTGTAATGTTGTTTAAATTTGTATTCTCTATCTGAATCATGAAAGAAAGATTTTGGGTTTAGTGGCCCTTTAAGTGTCCTCAGTGTTATGAGGTATACCGAGAGAGTTAGAACAATTGCATATGAGTATATCTTAAAACTTCCTCAGGAGAGCTATGGGGAACTGAAAAGTCCGTCTCTCAGTGGAGGTAGATCTTTTTAAATAAAGGCTAAAATCATTGTTTTTGAAAAACAATTAAATAACATGCAGTGTACACATTTAAAACAACCGTTTTGAAAGTTGCAATTATTAATCCTTTTCCATCAGAGGTGATTCTAATACTAGATCAGTAGTGAATTTAAAGATGGAGGATGCAGCACTTCCTCGATCTCTACCAATTGTAATTAGTTGTAAACATGTCACATGGGTTCTGATGAATCTAAGCGCTTCTCATTGGCTGGAGTTTAGAGCGCTCCTCATTGGTTTGACTATATGTCATGTTAGCGATCAGTTGGATTGTAATAGATAGAAAAGTTATCATATGAAATCCGTTTATATTTATGAATATGTTATCTGTTGGCTATGTGCTCAAATTAGATCGTAACCAGCTTAATTAAAGTAAACTCAAAGGTTTCATTATAAGGCTTACTGTGTCTTTTGAAATGTGAAACTTATGTCACATATGAGTGTATTATATGTAATTGTGTATAGCTTTGCTGGTACCTGCCAGCTTGCTAAGTACATCTATTGTTGAAAACTAAATCGCATTGATATGGATAACAGTCAATAAAATCCGTTACATAGTAATGTGCTAAAAAAATATCACATGTGATCTGTTTATAATTATATCCTTATTCTAGGTTTTCTTAGTGTACCACTATGATCTAAGCTGGCAGAAATGAAAAAAGCGTAATAGTTAATTTTAAGACTAAGTGTAACTAGAAGAATCTAACTTTTAAAATATGGGGCCCATGTCCCCTATGTATCAAGTGTGTCACAAAAAATGCTACATTCAATTACATAAGAATGATATATGTTTGGAAATTAGACAACATTATTATTCTGTTGCCTGATACAAATCCTGATAGCGTTTAGCAAATGATACTAACACACACATATATATAGCATTTGTGAACCTAACTACTGTATAACAATTCCTTACTAATAATTGTACCTTAACCATATAAATGTGAACGTCCTTCTAGTGGGGTTGCCGTTACATACATTACTTATTTATAGCCAAAAAATACTGTAATGTGAATTGTTAATATTGTGTTCCAAACAATCCCCTTTCTGAAATCAGAAACCTTGTAATTCTTATATTAAAAAAAAAGTAAATTAAAAATATTAAATTATTATGTGTATAAAATTGTAAAAGTTTTTGTTTAACAATGTATATAAAGGTATTTAAAAGGATGTTTATAATAGTCATAATATATCACCTTACTAATTAACGTTAATATAAACTGAAACTGTGTGAAGAGATATCAAATATTATTATCTTTATTGACCATAACTGATCAGGTTCAATGATGAGTGTGAAGAGACCATATGAAAGAATATATAAAGATGTATTTTAGTGTTAAAAAACACCTCACGTTTTTACTAGTGTATTCTTAATCATGTTTCTAGATATAACATCCCCCCTTTTATTTTAAGAAGAATACATATATATGTTTATATATATATATATATGTTTCTCCATCTACGGTAGGGGTTTGTTTGAGTTTTGCGACAGAAATATAGTTTGTCTACGTGAGAAAGGCAGCTAGATCAATGTCCTTGTTTAAGCCTTTTGGGAGTAAAGTACCTAAAGTGTGTATCCAATATGTTTCTCTTTGTCTTAATTTCAATGTTCTGTTACCCCCCCCCCCTTTATCTCTTTGTAAATGTTCCAATATTGTTCCTCCTAGACACTTCAGGTCCTTATTGTGAAAATTGTTATAGTGTGCTGATAGGTTGCGGGATTTTAAACCTCCCTTGATGTTTGTTATGTGTTTGACTTATCTTTTTTTATAAGGTCTAGTGGTTTTTCCTATATATTGGAGATTACAACTGCATTGAAGTAGATAGACCACATGGTCCTTTCTGCAGTTGCATTGACATGTTAATTCATAGGTTTCATTAAATGTAGCAGGGGTGAAGGACTTGGTCGGTTTGGTTTTATTGTAGTCGTGTAAACAGGCTTCACAATTAAAGGGACATAATACTCATATGCTAAATCACTTGAAACTGATGCAGTATAACTGTAAAAACTGACAGGAAAATATCACCTGAGCATCTCTATGTAAAAAAGGAAGATATTTTACCTCACAATCTCCTCAGCTCAGCAGAGTAAGTTCTGTGTAAAAAGTTATACTCACCTGCTCCCAGCTGCAGGTAAAAATAAAAAATAAATGAAAAAATGAACAGCAGCCAATCAGCATCAGCAATGCTGAGGTCATGAACTCTTTTACTGTGATCTCATTAGATTTCACTTAACTCTCATGAGATTTCATAGTAAACTTCCTTTACCTGATTGGTGAAATAGCATGAGAGTGCATGATGCTCATCCTTTCAGCTGTCCCAGGACAGACATACTAAAATGCTGCTTAGAAATCCTTTACAATGGGAGGTCGCTACTGAGGAACTTTTGAGGTAAAATATCTTTCTTTTTTTACATAGAGATGTTCAGGAGATATTTTCTAGTCAGCTTTTTACAGCTATGCTGCATCACTTTCAAGTGTTTGAACATTTGGGTATTATGGCCCTTTAAGTCTGTTCCATTTGAAAAAAATACTTAAATTTTTTCCCCAAACCAATTGGAGTTATTCAGACAGGTAGACTTTAATTTACTTGGTGCCCAAATTGATTTCAAGTTTTTGTTCAGTCGGAAAACAACTGAAGTACCGGATTCAGTAATCTCTATAAGTAATAGATCCCATTTAAGAATATGCAAGTGTTTCTTTAAGATGTTCCTAATCTCTCCCGCTCCTTCATTGCATGTAGTTATAAAAGTTGGCATAATACTGATAAAGTTTTGTTTATTTTCATTGTTTTGTAGCTGTTCTTAACAAAAGTACTAGCTGAAATGCTGTTCCCTGGTAATTCATTTCTTTAGTTTTTATATCTTTGTTTATTGAGGATTTCCTCTCTATCTAGATCTCTTGCTCTTTTTTGGGCTTTTTCTAGGAGACCTGCAGGATGCACTTTTGACAAGAGTTTGTTTGTAAGTTCTTTTGCTTCTCTAGCATAGTTCTCTAATTTAGAGCAGTTTCTATGAATTCTTTGGTATTGGCCATATGGTATATTTTTGATCCATTAGCTGTTGTGGTTGTTCTTAGCGTGTAAATAACCATTACAATCTGTTTCTTTTTTATATAATTTTGTAAGTATTTTGCCTTTCTCATGATAGAAAACTAGGTCCAAGAAGTCTATTTCGCAAGGACTGGTTTTGCTAGTAAATTTTAAATTATAGTTATTGTTATTTAAATTGAGTACAACGTTTTCTAGACTATCTTCAGTGCCTGACCATATCATAATGATTTCATCAATGAATCGGCCCCAGAAAACTATCTTATTTAGCTGTCCATTGTAGGATCTCCCTTCAGTTTTTTATGGGTCAGATCATCATTTAAAAGTTTATAAGCCGCCTCTAGATAGTCTTCCCTGTCCTGAATGACAATACCACTGCCTTTATCGGCTTATCTAATCATGGTTGTTTTGTCAAAGTTTTCAGGATTGCCTTTTCTCTCTTAGTTAGATTATCCCTCCTTATCTTATAATTTCGACAGAATTTTCTCAATTTCCTCACGGGTATATGGTTTCCCTTGGACTGAGGGGGATAAAAAATGGAATTTGGCCTAATCTCTGTGTGTTTAGCATAGGAAATTACATTGATATTATTCTCAGTTTCTGTTATATCTACATTTTCTTGTTGTATATGCTGATCTGATGTTTCCAATTCATACAGTACCAATAGTGCTTCTAGGTCATCATTATTTAGTTATTCTATTTCTGCTTCCATCAAAGCCCCAACTTTGTCCTTTTTGTGTTTTTCAAAATGTATCTTTAACGTTAATTTTCTGACATATTTATTTAAATCAATGAATAGATCAAACGGGTTTGGACCCTTAGTTGGTGCGAAAAAGAGAACCTTTTGTAAAACCTGTAGTCCTTGATTATTTAAACTCCTTTTAGATAGATTAAATATTTTTATATCTGTGTCAATATTTCCATATGTTTTGATATGTAATCCATATAAATATTGGCATACTCACATATGCTTTATAAATAGTTATATAATGTGCGGAGTGGTGCTGTAAATCAAAATTACCACCGGTCAAAAGAAATATATATATATATGTAATCCACTCTTCAGACCAACCCACCAGAAGCCAAATGCCTGGGTGCAAAAATATAATCTAAATATTCACCAAACGAATGCACTCACAGGACTTCCACAAAAAAACCAAAATTAATTGGAACGTTTTCGGAGATCAACTCTCCTTCATCAGCATGAAAACAGTGTGTAAAATACACAAATATATAGTGCTCATATTATTGCAAACAAACACAGTATCTACCCCCCTCCAAGCAGTGTGGCGCCAAACAACTGTATTGGAAAGCAGGCTTGCGTTTCACCGTTTCGTTAAACTGGAAGTGCAATTTCGTCACTTCCAGCAGTGCCAAACTATAGAAATTTTTATCATCATAATTTAAACATTGTATATAAATCATATATATGCACAAAGGTAGCAATGCTACATGGTAATCTCTCATAGCAATATTGCCTGATTTAGAGGGATTTAACTACAGTGTTATGTATTGTTGATTGTGTAAAAAGCTTGTAACTTGTAACCATGGTTACCATTTGACCGGTAGGTATACAGTACACTATGTTAGCTTAGTATTGTCTTCATACTAATAGCAGTGCATCTGATTCTATGCCCACTTCTCAAAGAATAACATTAGATGTGCAATAATTGTGTAAAATACTGCTATTGAGGTGTCAGTTTTGCCCAGTTTTGGCACATTTAACAGCACTTGGAAAAATGAATCTGTTATTTCACCCCTAAAGTGATGTAATCAAGTGCATCCCATATTAATGTGAAAAAAATTGGAAGGTACATTGTTTTTATGACGTAGGCACCCACTAAGGAAGGATTTTTGGAAATTACCTATATCTCAAAAACCAAAGATGTTACAGACCTCAAAATTGGTATTTAGATTCTTCTTTAAAAATAAAGAAACATGTGTTTTACCATTTCCTGAAAATCCACTTAAGGGGGGTAAAAAGGGGGAGTGATTTATGATGTTAAAATGTTAGGAAAGTAACAATTATAATTTAAAATCTTCATTTTAAAGTAAGTTTACATGCCAAATTTCTTGCTCCTCACATCAGTAGTTCTCAAGATATGGATATCACTAAAAAGTAATACTCTTTTTTCACATCTGACAGTTGAGTCATAATATATAATTACAATTTAATATTAAAGTAATTGTAAACAGAATATTAATAACATATTTTTGATTTGCCGGATGGACCCCCCGCCAACAACTTGTTGATTGGTGCCCATGTACAAGAAACAGAGAGCATTCACGAAAACTAACAAAGTTCATGTCAGCGAGTGTGCAACCCGAATGGGCACACACATGAGGGAACACGACATTGCGAGTGGTCGCATTTTCCTCTATTTTTTGCAAATCACAAAATCCACGAGAGAGAAGCCGCAGGCAACAGCTAGTATATATATATATATACTGTATATATGTATATATATACTGTATATATGTATATATATATATATATATATATATATATATATATATATATATATATTAATATGTGTACATATGAATTTATGTATTTATATGTGAATATATATATTTACAGACATATGTACACATATAAACACATAAATTCATATGTATACTATAGACATACAGTATATATATACTGTATATATATATATATATATATATATATACATTGCAGTCAAGTAGATAAAAACATTTATATATTTATATATATATATATTTATATATATATATATATATATATATATATATATATATATATATATCAAGTTATTTTACAGGGACTTGAAAATGAAGCCCTCCATCCACTTAATCTCTGGGAATTGTACCTTCAATCCGAAATCAGTTTTCTGTCCTTCTTATTCGAAAGGTAAATTTATAAATATGTTTGAGGATTCAGTTTTGTGAGACTTAGATACCATGTGTAACTCATTCAAATAAAAAAAAAACACAAATTTAAACAGAAAAGAGAAATAAGTACTAGTGTTCCTGTTCCCACAAACATTCTCATTCATCGATAATACTTATATAATTAATAAATATAAATATTATATATCATTTTTTGACAACATCAATTAGTTTATGATTGTTAAAGTATCATCAGTTCCAACACTCTTCCAGCGCTATTCTCTTTTCCTTTTTCCATATATATATATATATATATATATATATATATATGCATTGTAGTAAAGTAGATCAAAACATTTAAAAGCATATTTATGCAATATTAATTTTTAATAAAGTGCAATACTGTGTATTTACTGTAAATATTTCACATTCCAATGTTATGCACATAGAAGAAAATATTTTATGTATTTTTTAAATATTCACATATATATGTACATATATATATATATATATATATATATATGTATGTGTGTTTATAATCATAGACATAATTAAAACAATGTGTGTTGTTTAAAATAAATACCTTATGCTGTATTATTATTGGTTAACCACTAATTGAGTGATGAACCTAAATTCACTTATTTATTGAATGCTCTCTGGATCTATTTCACAAAACATAAATAAATACAAAATGGCTATATCAAAAACAGATATTGAAAAAGGAGCTATAACACTTTTGAAAACAATAATATGAGAATGCCAAAGTAATAAATAAATAAATAAATGTAAACAAAATCTTGTACAGCTATATTTGCATGTATTTATAATTTATTCTATCTAGCTATATGTTGCTTAACCTTTAATACATATTATCATCAATTGTATGGCACAATACTTCTGTAAGTTAATTTAGTGATTTATAGCTGACTTATTGTGAAAAATAATAATAACCTGTCCAAAATAAATATATATATATTTGTGTATCATAAAGGGTTTACTCTACTCAACTGTATCTTACTAAGCCTTCAGTGTAAATGTTCATGTATGGTACAACTCTCCTATATTTCTCTTATGGACTTACTGGTTTTATTATTATATTATATGATATGACCTATTATCGCTAGAGCTATTAGAGAATATGAATAGATCCCTAAAGGTGTGACATAAACACCTCCTATACAGCCATTACAATGCTTGAATATATAGCCATCTAAGAGTGTGAACCCTATTTCTAGTATACTTTATTAAATTTTATTTTTTATTAAATATGATTAATGTAACTTGTAGACTATTAACTAACATCTAGTGATTATAAGGTTGGACTCATCTGAGCCTATATTCCAATTATCTTATTCCATATCTGTACCTTTGCTTGTGTGCTACAATTATCAAGTAAATGTCATTAGTTAATTAAGTATGGCTATTTTTATTATTGGTGTTATTAGGAAACAACAATAATATTAATAATGGTCTACAATATTATTCTATTCCCAAAAATTAATGATGTCATAAATGGAGTTGTACCCATTGGGGATCCTAGTGGCCAAGGAAACAATCCAAAAAGCCTCTCATTTTAGCAATAACTTATTCAAATCTCCCCGTCTTTTGGGTTTCTTAAGTCTTTCGATTACCATCCATCTAAAGGTCACATTGAAACTGTCATGTTTTTGAATAAAATGTTTTGCTAATTCTGATCTGGCATCAGATCTCTTGATATTTGATAAATGCTGTTGTATTCTCTCTCTGACCTCCCGTGAGGTACAACCGATGTACTGTTTGTTAGTTCATGTGCACCAGGTCATATAAATAACACATTTAGACCTGCAGTTGACACAACTATCAATCTGATACTCTTTGTTGTTTACTACTGACCTAATATTTCTCCTTTCTGTATAAAGCTACAGGGAATGCATGGGCCATAACCACATCTAAACATTCCTTTAGATGTAAGCCAAGCACTCATTGCCATATTCTGTGGTAGATCACTAGGTGACAAAATGTTTCCCAGTGTGACCCCTTTCCTATAAGAAAACCCACATCCATTTCTTTTTTTTTTTTTATATATTTCTCTTTATTGTTTTTCAAATCTTTTTCACCATAATCTTAAAATAAATGTCATATAACATGAACCAAGACAAGATCCAGAGCTGGATCTTATTTACAGCAGGTTGTATTATACAATTCATATAACATTTTACGCATGATCTCTAGATCTATCTATCTATCTATCTATCTATCTATCTATCTATCTATCTATCTATCTATTGGGTACTTGTAAAGCGCAAACTAATCACCCGTGAGGGTCTCAAGGGGCTATGGGAGGGAAGGGAGAGGGGGGCTAAGGGAAGACGATTCAGTCGAAGAGCCAGGTCTTGAGGTCCTTCCTGATGTTTTTAAGGGAGGTGGATTGTCTGAGGTGCAACGGGAGGGAGTTCCATGATCTTGCTGCCATATAGGAGAAGGATTTTCCTCCAGCTGTTTTTTTCTTGATGCGGGGGATGACTGCGAGTGCTTGGTCGGCAGAGCGGAGTTCTCTGGAGGGGGTATAGAAATTGACACGGTGGTTGATGTATTCAGGACCGATATTGTGGAGGGCCTTGAATGCATGGGTTAGGAGCTTGAAGGTGATTCTCTTGTTGACGGGGAGCCAGTGTAGGTTCCTTAGGTGTTCGGTGATGTGGTTTTGGCGAGGGATGTCAAGGATAAGTCTGGCCGAGGTGTTCTGGATGCGTTGGAGTCGTTTCTGGAGTTTGATGGTGGACCCGGCGTAGAGTGCATTGCCGTAGTCCAGTCAACTACTGACGAGGGCGTAGGTGACAGATTTTCTAGTTACGGTGGGGAGCCACTTGAAGATTTTTCGCAGTAGGTGGAGTATGTGAAAACAAGTTGAAGAGACAGCGTTGACTTGGCGGTCCATGGAAAGTGATGAGTCGAGGATGACGCCTAAATTTCGTGCTTGGTGTGTTGGAGTTGGAGGGTGTCCGAGGGCTGTGGGCCACCAGGAGTCATGATTTGGTGGGTCCGAGGAGGAGGATTTCAGTCTTGTCAGTGTTGAGTTTGAGACGGTTGTTGTTCATCCAGGTGGCGATTGCTGTAAGTCCTTTGTGGATGTTTTTCTTGGTGGTGGCGGGGTCTTGGGTGAGTGAGATGATTAACTGGGTGTCATCAGCGTAGGAGATGATGTTGAGGTTGTGTTGTCAGACGATGGTGGCGAGGGGGGCCATATATATGTTTAAGAGGGTGGGGCTAAGAGAAGAGCCTTGGGGTATGCCGCAGCTGATAGCTGTGGGATTGGAGGAGAAGGGTGGGAGTCTGACTTTCTGGGTTCTGCCGCTGAGGAAGGAGGTGATCCATTCCAGGGCCTTATTGTGGATGCCGGCATCGTGTAGGCGCGTGAGGAGGGTGCTGTGGTCTACAGTGTCGAATGTGGCTGAGAGGTCTAGGAGGATGAGGGCGGCAGTCTCTCCTTGGTCGAGCAGGGCACGGATGTCGTCTGTGGCAGCGAGGAAGGTGGTCTCGGTGCTGTGATTGCTCCTGAAACTGGATTGGGAGGGGTCCAAGATGTGGTTGGTCTCGATGTGGTCAACAAGTTGTGCGTTGATGGCCTTCTCGATTACTTTGGCTGGAAAGGGGAGTAGAGAGATGGGACGGTAGTTTTTAGGATCTATGGGGTCAGCTGTGGGTATCTTCAGCAGGGGTTTCAGCTCTGCATGCTTCCAGTCATCTGGGAAGGTACCCGTTTTTATGGAGCAGTTTATGGTGAGGTCTAACTTTTAACATTTAATTGTGCCTTTGGACTATTTATAGTTAATTTTGTCCTCTACTAGACAAACTGTTTCTCATAACTTGAGCATAAGACATAAGACATAAAAACAAGAAGAACAAAGAAAAAAAAAGAGAAGAAGATAGACCTCTCAATCACAGCTATTACAAGTCCTATAAACCCTTCCAACGTGCCTCAATGAAAGTGATACTTCATATATCTTTATGTGCTTTGATTTTTAGTGCCAATCTTAGTATACAGTAACTTGTAATAATAACCTATACATGATCCAGGTCTGGATCTGTTTTCATCAGATTCTAATATACACCTCTTGTTACTTCTACACACCATAACAGACTAAGTCTGACTTTTGATATTTAATTATATGCTTAACATATTTGTAGACCACTCTGTCCTTGTCTGACAAACATTTCTCAGCACCTACACATACACATAAGAAGTTAACCCACCGATCACCTTATACCAACTTAAATAAAGCACTGAGCATCCTGCCTGTGTGACTCCCTGAAATAAACATTTGTTAGGACTTAGGGTAGTTTAGATGTCTGGTCTGATCTGTTGTCTTATTTTTCTCTTTTTCGTGAACTAATGGACGTGTTTTTACTAATCTAGCACAGTAAGGTATTATTATGTCATTCAATCTTTAATCAACATTTTCTATATTGACCCCAGCCCCACTTTCCCTTTATATTCCCTTCCATATCTCCTTTATCTGTGGGAACACAAAAAAAGACAAAACAAAACAAAACATTTCCCCCATATAAGATAATAATAATTTCCCCCCCAGCCTGCTCTCCCTCCTCCGCCCCCTCAGTCTGCCCAGGAGCTAGGCAATCTGCCTGTTAATAACGCCATTCTAAAATAGTCAGATTTAATGGAGATATTATCTGTTTCTGCAGTGGTTCCGAGAAAGATACTATCACCTTTAACCATTTGTGAAAAAAATTGCAATTTTTTTTTTCCTGAGGAAGCGTGATCTCAAATTGCTCCACATGGATCTGTGAAATAATTTTATTATTGAATTCCCTCATAGATGGACCATTTTTCGCTTTCCAGGACCTTAGCAACAGATTATGTCCTATTAGAATTGCTGTATTTATTAAATCTATGTTTTCTCCGGTTTGACCCCTATCCTGCAGGAAAAAAACATGCCCAGCATCCAACCTGGTTTTGCTCTCCAAAAATCTGTTTAACCAATAGTTTATTCTGTTCCAAAATTTTGGGATTTTTGGACACAACCATATGCAATGGATAAGATCTGCTTTCTGAAATCTACATCTATAGCAACTATGTTCCTCTCGCTTTGACCACCTAGACAGATCTGCCGGTCTGATATATGCTTTGTATAGTAATTTCATATGCGATTCTCTCCACCTGATATTCCCAGAAGATTTATGCATCATCCGGATGCTTTGTTGTAGAGGAGATCTCTGCAAATTCTCTCTGCCATTTTAGTTGGATCTTCTCTAAATTCGTTTTGCCCACACTTCACATCGGGGGGTTGTACCATATTGAAATTGGATTTATCTTAGCCTGATGTAGCTTGATGCTGCACTCTATAATCCCCAGGGACCAATTATTACCATGCTTTCCTGTCAGTTGTCCATAATAATTCCTGATTTAAAGGTATGCATAGAACTCTTTATGTGGTAAGGAAAATTCCTGCCTTAGCATTGCGAATGTCTTGATTGTCTTTAAATCTTTGTCCTCTAATCGATAAAGAAATATTAAGTATTTTTGTGCCCATCCCTTAAAAACCATATAAGTTAAGCCTGGCAGATAATCAGCATTGCCCATGATAGGCAGGAAATGTGAGATCTGATTGTTTATACCCCCTTCTTGCAGATATTTGATCCATGCCACTATAACATTAAAGATCGTTTTTTTTTTTTTATTAATTTCTTTAGGAATATTTCTAATATTCAAATTTAAGATCCCTTTCAGGGTGAGAGGAAAGATCATATTCTGTTCCATCCTTGAATAGGAGAACATATCTTTCCCTGTAAGCCAGTCGCAAGCGATCTTCACCAAAAAAGCATGATTATACAATTTAATATCAGGGAACCCGAACCCCCCCCATTCTTTTCTTTGCCTCAATTTATTGAGAGCTATTCAGGCTTTCCCCCCTTTCCAGAAACATTGCCTACAACCAGAATATAACTTCTTTATATCCTTTTCCCTAATAAATAGTGGCAGATTCTGACACAGAAATAGGATTTTTGGTAAGATAAGCATTTTTATTAAATGCACTTTCACTGATAAAGTCAATGGAAGAGTCTTCCATTTCTGTAGATCTTTTAGTCCCGATGCCCAAACTTTCTCATAGTTTAGGTCATACCAGTCAGCTGGATTTTTACTTAAAGTAATTCCCAGATATTTGATCTGCTCTTTAGCATCTTTGAAAGGTGTCTTCATTATGCTCTCTGTAGTTCTATATAGCCATAAAATTTCTGAGTTTGATACATTAATCTTGTATCCTGAAAATGAACTGACATCCCATATAATTTCTAGTAGAATAGGGATATTCTTTTTTGAATCCCCAATGAATACCATCAGGTCGTCAGCGTACAGCGACAACACTTCCTTTCTCCCTCCTAACAGTAAACCTTCCAGTTCATTTCTTGATAACGTCACTAACGACTCTATGGCCATATTGAACAGCAGGGGTGACAGCAGACATCCCTGTCTCATGCCTTTCATGATTTTAATAGAAGCGGACCTTTGACCATTAATTGAAATAACCGAGGTTGGGTTACTATAGATGGTCTTAATGAAGTCAGCGAACTGTCCTGTGAGCCTGAAATTGTCAACCGATGTGAATAGATGGTCCCATGCGATTGAATTTAAAGCCTTCTCTACATTGATGGTAATTATAGCAACCTCTTTTCTATCACTATTTATCCCATTATCCTTGTTGACCCAATGATGTTCAATAAAGGAAAGGACCCTGCACATATTTTTGAGGAATTTCTACCTATCATAAATCCTAATTGATCTGTGTGTATTGGAGGGTCTAGTAAAAATTTCAGCCTATTAGCAATTATTGAGGTCAGCAACTTGTAATCATTGTTTAAAATGTAATCAGTCTATAGAAGTCAACTGATTCTGGGTTTTTATCTTTCTTAAAGGGACAGTCTACACCAGAATTGTTATTGTTTTAAAAGATAGATAATCCCTTTTTTTCAACTAAGAATACCAAGAGAACAAAGAAAAAATGGTGATAAAAGTAAATTGGAAAATTGTTTAAAATTACATGCTCTATCTGAATCATGAAAGGTTTTTTTGGACTAGACTGTCCCTTTAAGTATCAAAGTAATAATAGATGTGGAAAAATATGGGGATTGCATATTGCTTTGTATATAGTATTGGTTGAAAAGAAGTTGCAATGTTGATAAAATAGAATCTTGTAGTATTTTATAGAACTCTATGGAAAGTTGGTCCGGGCCTGGAGCTTTGTTCAGTGCTGCTTTTTGAATTCCTTTGTTAATATCTTCCTGTGTTATAGGCACATTTAATATGTTTAAATCATCTTGTGATATTTTGGGTAGTCTGATTTTCTCCCAGAATGTCTTCTTATTTGTGCAATTGATCTCACCCTGTGTATATAATCCCTGATACAATGTTTAGATGTCACAAATCTTCCTTCGTTATTCTTGATGACCTCTATGTAATTTTTCTTTTTGCAGGCTTTTTCCAAATGTGCAAGCCATTTAATGTTTTTACCCGAGAAACTCGAGAATGCCGCTTTCTGCTTCAGTTCGTTCTGTTGTTCCTGTTGGTGTATAAAACTATCTCTAATCTTCTTAGCATCTTGGTATTTCATCCAAGATCTAGGATCAGGATGGTCTATATATTTTCTATAGGTGTTCCTGACCACACTATTCAACCCTGCCTCCCTAGCTTTAAACACTTTTTTTCCATTTTGATAGCATAGCCTTGATTTCTCCTCGAAAGTAGGCTTTCGCTGCCTCCCAAAATATTTCCACTTTCTGCAAATATGTTTTATTATTATTATAAAACTCCTCTCACAGTCTCCTGAGCTCATGTTGAAACTGCATATTATAAATGAAATATCTGGGGAAAATAAGACATTGTTCCCCTCTCCCCTCTTATCCTACCTTTTAATTTTCAGCATAATACATGCATGGTCTGAGAGATATATGTCCGCAATATCTACATCCAGGTCCATCCCGGGCATGTTTTCTCCCAGCAGGAAGAAATCTATTCGAGAGAGTATTTCATGTGTCTTGGACTCGCATGTAAATGCTCTGCCATCTGGGTTATAAGCACGTCAGATATCTTTGAGTTTAAGATTTTTGCAAAATATGTTAAGCAGTTTTGCTTCTTTGTTATATCGTCTAGAGGTCACTGTCTTCAATCTATCCAGTTTAGGATGCATAGTCATATTAAAATCCCCCACCACAATTAAATTTGTATCTACATGTGGTAAGAGCTTAAGGTATATTTTGAACCAGAATTTTACCTCTAGTTGATTAGGGGCGTATATATTACACAGACTATATCTGATCTTATCAATGTCAAATTGTATTATCATATACCGTTCTTCTTTATCTAAATTTTGAGATATAATCTGTACATTTAAATCTTTTTTGAAAAGACATGCCACCCCTCTCTTTCTTCTTACACATGAAGTGGCGACCACTTCCCCAATCCATTTTACCTTAAATTTGTTTATCTCTTGTAAACTTAAATGCGTCTCCTGGATGACCGCAATATCCGTGTGCATTCTTTGTAGGTGGCTTATTACCCTTTTCCTTTTGTCTGGAGATGTTACCCCCCCCCCCCACATTCCAAGATACTATTTTAAAATTTTTAGCCATCCTTAATATCTAAAAAAAAATTACTCCATGTGCAGTATCTGTAGCTGGCAAGAGGTCGAGCAGACGGGGGGAGGAAAAAAAACAACAACCCAATCTCCATATCATCATACAATAAACATAAAATGTCTGACCTTTTAATCTACACAAAATAAAAATATCTTGAACATCAAGTTTCCTTCTACTTCTATCCTCCATCTTAAATTCAATAGCATTATAAATCAATACCCTTTCTAATTAATTTCCTTAACCTTTTCTAAAAATGTATTTGCTTCCTGATATGTATGGAGTAGAACTGCTTCAGGGGGTCGATCCGATATAAATCGTCGCCCGCAAAAGCCGGCGACGCCAATATTTACGCTGATTTGGTATCCTATATACGGCGTAACCTAGAAGTTACGCGCGTATATTTCTGCCGTCGCCCGTAGTTTTTTGGGCCATAGGCAGGTATACCAAACCCACGCAGTTTGGTATCCAATATGCAGCGTAAGGACTTACGTGGCGAAAATGGAGAAAACTTACTCCATTTTCACCTCGCCACAAAAAGCAGCCGTAAGAAGCCTTACGCTGACTATTGGAGCCCCGTAACTCCCTAAACTAACTAGAAAATAAACCTAACACCTAACGCATGCGCAATGTCTATCTCCCTGTCAACCGCGATCTGCTAAATAAAACCTAACACCTAACGCATGCGCAATGTCTATCTACCTGTCAACCGCGATCCCCCCCCCCGAAATCCCTAATAAAGTTATTAACCCCTAAACCACCGCTCCCGGACACCGCCGCCATCTACATAAACTAACCCCCTACTGTGAGCCCCTAAAACCGCCGCCATCTACCTTATCTATCCCCTAATCTGACCCCTTACACCGCCGCCACCTATATAAAAATTATTAATCCCTAATCTAATCCCCCTATACCGCCGCCAGCTATATTAATATTATTAACCCCTAATGTAAGCCCCTTACACCGCCGCCATCTCTATTAAAATGATTAACCCCTAATTTAATCTACCTACCCCGCCGCCAGCTATATTATCTATATTAACCCTAAGTATATTATAGTTAATATAGGTATTACATTATATATATTAACTATATTAACCCTAATTATATTAGGGTTAATATAGTTAATATAGTTACTATAGTATTTATATTAACTATATTAACTCTATCTAACCCTAACTAAATTTATATTAAATTAATCTAATTCATTTATAAACTAAAATATTCCTATTTAAATCTAAATACTTACCTATAAAATAAACCCTAAGATAGCTACAATATAATTAATAATTACATTGTAGCTATGTTAGGGTTAATATTTATTTTACATGTAAATTGTTAATTATTTTAACTAGGTATAATAGATATTAAATAGTTATTAACTATTTAATATCTACCTAGTTAAAATAATTACCCAATTACCTGTAAAATAAATCCTAACCTAAGTTATAAATACACCTACACTATCAATAAATTTAATAAACTACAAACATCTATCTAAAAATACAATTAAAATAACTAAACTACAAAAAAAAACAAACACTAAATTACAAAAAATAAAAAAAAGATTACAAGATTTTTAAGCTAATTACACCTATTCTAAGCCCCCTAATAAAATAATAAACCCCCAAAATAAAAAAAATTCCCTGCCCTATTCTAAATTAAACAAATTTCAAAGCTCTTTACCTTACCAGCCCTTAAAAGGGCCTTTTGTGGGGCATGCCCCAAAGAATTCAGCTCTTTTGCATACAACAAATACAATCCCCCCCCCCCATTACAACCCACCACCCACATACCCCTATTCTAAAACCACCCAAACCCCCCTTAAAAAAGCCTAACACTACCCCCCTGAAGATCTCCCTACCTTGTCTTCACCACACCGGGCCGAACTCCTGATCCGATCCGGGCGATGTCTTCCTCCAAGCGGCAAAGAAGAATTCTTCCTCCGGCGATGTCTTCCTCCAAGCGGCAAAGAAGAATTCTTCCTCCGGCGACGTCTTCCTCCAAGCGGCAGCAAAGTCTTCATTCTTCCGGCGGCATCTTCAATCTTCTTTCTTCGCTCCGCCGCCGCGGAGCATCCATCCCTGCCGACTGCTGTACTACGAATGAGGTACCTTTAAATGACGTCATCCAAGATGGCGTCCGCCGAATTCCGATTGGCTGATAGTATTCTATCAGCCAATCGGAATTAAGTTAGAAAAATCTGATTGGCTGATTGAATCAGCCAATCAGATTAAAGTTCAATCCGATTGGCTGATCCAATCAGCCAATCAGATTGAGCTCGCATTCTATTGGCTGTTCCGATCAGCCAATAGAATGCGAGCTCAATCTGATTGGCTGTTCGGATCAGCCAATCGGATTGAACTTGAATCTGATTGGCTGATTCAATCAGCCAATCAGATTTTTCTAACTTAATTCCGATTGGCTGATAGAATCCTATCAGCCAATCGGAATTCGGCGGACGCCATCTTGGATGACGTCATTTAAAGGTACCTCATTCGTAGTACAGTAGTCGGCCGGGATGGATGCTCCGCGGCGGCGGAGCGAAGAAAGAAGATTGAAGATGCCGCCGGAAGAATGAAGACTTTGCTGCCGCTTGGAGGAAGACGTCGCCGGAGGAAGAATTCTTCTTTGCCGCTTGGAGGAAGACATCGCCGGAGGAAGAATTCTTCTTTGCCGCTTGGAGGAAGACATCGCCCGGATCGGATCAGGAGTTCGGCCCGGTGTGGTGAAGACAAGGTAGGGAGATCTTCAGGGGGGTAGTGTTAGGCTTTTTTAAGGGGGGTTTGGGTGGTTTTAGAATAGGGGTATGTGGGTGGTGGGTTGTAATGGGGGGGGGGGATTGTATTTGTTGTATGCAAAAGAGCTGAATTCTTTGGGGCATGCCCCACAAAAGGCCCTTTTAAGGGCTGGTAAGGTAAAGAGCTTTGAAATTTGTTTAATTTAGAATAGGGCAGGGAATTTTTTTTATTTTGGGGGTTTATTATTTTATTAGGGGGCTTAGAATAGGTGTAATTAGCTTAAAAATCTTGTAATCTTTTTTTTTTTTTTTGTAATTTAGTTTAGTTAATTTAATTGTATTTTTAGATAGATGTTTGTAGTTTATTAAATTTATTGATAGTGTAGGTGTATTTGTAACTTAGGTTAGGATTTATTTTACAGGTAATTGGGTAATTATTTTAACTAGGTAGATATTAAATAGTTAATAACTATTAAATATCTATTATACCTAGTTAAAATAATTAACAATTTACCTGTAAAATAAATATTAACCCTAACATAGCTACAATGTAATTATTAATTATATTGTAGCTATCTTAGGGTTTATTTTATAGGTAAGTATTTAGATTTAAATAGGAATATTTTAGTTTATAAATGAATTAGATTAATTTAATATAAATTTAGTTAGTGGTGTTAGGGTTAGATAGAGTTAATATAGTTAATATAAATACTATAGTAACTATATTAACCCTAATATAATTAGGGTTAATATAGTTAATATATATAATGTAATACCTATATTAACTATAATATACTTAGGGTTAATATAGATAATATAGCTGGCGGCGGGGTAGGTAGATTAAATTAGGGGTTAATCATTTTAATAGAGATGGCGGCGGTGTAAGGGGCTTACATTAGGGGTTAATAATTTTAATATAGATGGCGGCGGTGTTAGGGGCTCACTTTACGGGGTTATAGATATAATATAGCTGGCGGCGGTTTAGGGGTTAATAACTTTATTAGGTAGCGGCGGTTTAGGGGTTAATAGCTTTTTTATTGTTAGGATAGTGAGGGGGGATAGCGGATAGAGGGTTAGACGTGTCGGGCTATGTTAGGGAGGCGTGTTAGACAGTGCGGGCTATGTTAGGGAGGCGTGTTAGACAGTGCGGGTGTTTTAGACTTTAGTCAGGTTTTATAGGCGCCGGCAGATTCTAACGTGCCGCAAGTCACTGGCGACGCCAGAAATTTGTACTTGCGCAGATTTCTGGACATCGCTGGTTTGTCAGACTTACGGCACGTTAGCATCTGACGGCGACATATATGGGATAGCTCGAGTTGCGAGCTGAAACTGCGGGCGACGCCGGTTCCCTCGCTTGCGCCGCAAACTGCGATCTATATCGGATCGCCCCTGAATTGTAAATAACTCTTAATTTGGCTGGGTATACCATGGTGGTTTAAATGCCCATGTTGTTCAATTGTTAGCAAATTGGGGACATTTGGCATCTTTTATTGGAAATATACATAGAAAAATCCTGAAATAATAAAATACTGTTACCCCCTATTTTGAAAGGGATTTTTTTCTTATATTGTCTCAGTAAATTGTTTTTATCTTGGAAATCTAAATATTTGATTATCACTGTTCTTTTCCTTTCTTTGTCTCTTCCTTCTTCTCTCAGGCCCCTAGTCTATGAGCTCTTTCTACTGCTATCTTATTGTTTAGTTTTTGAATCCCTAGCTCTGTTGGTAGTGTAAATGATGCGAATAGAAGAAGGTCTTGATATTCTGAAGTTTCTGGTAAACCTATAACCCTGAGGTTATTCCTACGTGACCTCTCCTCTAATTCCTCTATTTTGTTTTGTAAAGATTGGATTCTGACTTCCTGACTTTTAATGGTTCGCTCATGTGAGTTTGTACAATCTTCTAGCTCTGATATTCTATTTTCTGCTTCTTCCATTCTGGCTGAAAACTGTCTAACCTCTGATGTCAACTCAACTAGCTCTTTTCTTAATCTATCAAATTGGGGGATCATTGTCTCCATAATTTGTTTTACCAGATTTTATGAGTCTATCAGCATCTGTGAGGAGCTCCCTTCCATTGTACCATCTAGTGAGTTATCTGTTGTGTTTTTAGGTTTCTTATCTTTCTGTTTGGGGGCCATCCCAGGTGATTTGGTTTTAATATTGTGTATATACAGTATTTATCCATTTGTGTATATGTGCAGGCTTTCGTGGCCAGCAAAATTGTGGAAAAAGGAGAGGGGTGCCCCTATTAAGCTAATAGTGCAGAGCCCCCTATGTGTATGTGACTTTTTTTTTTCTTTTTTTTTTAAATTATAAAATAAAGAACACAAAAAAAGAAGAAAAGAAAAAAAAAAAAGAAAAACCCTAACACACTAAATGTGCCGCATATACGTGTATTAAGAAAATACACAAAGTATTTTCTGTGATCTTTCATCTAATAGTGAATATAACTGTGCAAATGAGAATGGGATAGTCACCCCACTATTTAAACCATACAGGTACTGATTTGTTCCTTCTTGTCGCAGGCAAGGCCTGCTCACCTCCTGCTTTATACCAAACCAAAAGTTATGGCTAAGCAACTTTATTTTAGCCACACTATATTTAGAGCTTTATTAAGGAGGGATCAACACCCACACTTTATATATCTCATTTACTGGCTATATCTTCTGTATAGCAGGTCTATATTAGAGCTTCTTTTTCTTGCCCATTGTATATACAGGGTTTATCATAGGCACCCTAGCCAATTTACATTATAAATCACAGCACCTCTTTTTCTGAACCTCCCGCCGAACCTAGCCCTCTATCACACAGGGCTTAGGTATCTGCTCAATTAAATATATAAAGAGGTTCCTTTAAGAACTCGGATGACTCCTATTTGATATTTTTGTGTTAATATGTACCTCTTGTATACCCTTAAAATACAATATTGATCATACAAAACACATGCATTTTGATATATAAGAATGAACATCTGTGCTTATACAGTATCTTTGTTTTATCAGAATTGTCCTCTCTGTTCAGCACTTTGCTGCGTGAATTAACTCACACCGCAGTGTCCGTTATTTGTCTAACAGGTTGCTTTCTCTTTTCCAGAGCTCTATGGGCTCTCCATTAACATAGTAACATAGTAGATAAGGTTGAAAAAAGACTGAAGTCCATTGAGTTCAACCTATACAAATCTAAAATACTTACAAAAAGCTCCAGTTAAGCTTAAATAACCCCATTAAAAGGTGACCCATTTTTTTTTTTTTTTTTGACATAAATTTTTTATTGAGGCATTGAGTAAAAGCAATACAATAGAAAGTATGTCCAGGCACGGAACAAAAGCAATAAGGAAACTGATACAATTCACATGTTGAAGGCAGACAAGGGTTACAACTTTGGTGTGTCAATGTAATATTTGTTATCGTAGTAACTAGTCCATAGTAGTTCAGCATTGAGTATGAAGTGTAAAATGTAAAACTATATTTATGAAATATATGTGACTGGAACATATAGGAAAGAAGCCTCGTTTTTTTTTTTTTATAACAGGTAACTAGTGGTCTCTTCTCTCAAGATAAGAGGTATTCTAAGCACTGAAAATAGTGAGAGGTAGGGAGCTGGCTTTTGTTAGGCCTCCCGTAGGCCTAAATGTATGGGGGGGGGGGGGGAATACAGCGGACAAGAGCCGCTCGCAACAGAGGGGAGAAGGGAGGGCGGAGCCAGTTAAAGTGTTATGAAGGCACAGACTGCAGGATTAAGTAGGGTGGAATGGAATCTCAAAGCTTCCAAGTACGCCCCTAGTGAGGTTATTTTTAAACTACGTCTTTAGTAAATTAAAGCTAGGGTATGTGGGAGTAAGGGAAGCATCTTAGAGAGGATACAAATAGGGGGGGGGGATAGTTAAGTTTACAAGATGTAGATTACAGGGTTATTTAAAAATAAAATAGAGTTGGGTCTCAGGGTTTATAAGTAAACTTCTAGTGAGGTTATCTTCCAACTACGTCCTTAATATATTAAGGCTAGGGCATGTAAAGATAAGGGTAGCTACTCAGAGAGGGTGCAAACAGGGGGGATGAAATTATATATAACCGGAGAGGAAAGGACTACTATATGGGCCCCTCTCCTGGGGAAATGTCAACCATAGACGATGCTGATAAAAGGGAGTAGGGATATGACCCGCAGGTAATAGGTACCGGCGGGAAAGGAAGGAGAGGGGTCAGATAGAGTTGGTAGAGGACTGAAAAAGCCATGTCCTGAAAAAACTATATGTAATATATAGCGGTACCTAGGATAAAATGTGGTATACCTTGCCTTTATGAGGAGTAGTAACACTGTGTAGAGTTCTAATGGGGGAGACATAGAGAGGAAGCTAGTGGCATAGCGTTGCAGATATACCTAGTTGTTGTATAAGCAATGATCTCTAGGAAGAGTTATACTGATTCCCAAATTATAGTAAACAGAACATGGCTAGAGGGAGAGATTAGTTCCTAAAGTCGAATGTGATAGGTGGGTTGGGGTTAAGTAGGAATAACCCGCCTGCAATACGTATTGTATAAAAAGCTGACTTTCAGTATGCTAAGCAGAAACTTAAGTGGTCAGCTAAAGCAACAGTAAGACAGAACTAATGACATTTAAT
This sequence comes from Bombina bombina, assembly GCF_027579735.1. Classification (NCBI taxonomy): domain Eukaryota; kingdom Metazoa; phylum Chordata; class Amphibia; order Anura; family Bombinatoridae; genus Bombina; species Bombina bombina. The sequence goes on from NC_069500.1 coordinate 1,393,713,732, forward strand.
TGCAAAGTTAAGCTTCTTGAAATCTAGAGAGGTGTGTTTCCCCTACAAAAGTAGATCACATGAGACCGCTAAATAGATATTACATACTAATGGAACCAATAGCATCTGGTTTAGCTATGCAAAACATCAAACAAAAGGTTAGCAAGTGGGAGAGAGATAAATAGTTTGAACAACATAAAACATATTTTAACCTATGCTAATTTAGTACAATAGGTAGAAAAATAGGGTTAAGAATCATTAGATGCCTGCATTGCAACGATGTGTTAAAGGGCTGGATAAAATATGTTGAATATATAGATAGTATATTAATACATTAACTAATAACAGCAAAAGGAGAACCCAACCTCTTGAATAATTGCCCTACTAAGCTTTTAGGAAACATAACAGAATTAAGGGCAGATTCGTACCATAGCATAAAAAGGATGTGATAGGTCTGTGCCCACTCTTACAGCTGGCAAGGCTAACTGCTAAAATAAAAATTTCCTGTCCTAAGTGTTCTCCCACATATCAAAATGCACAGTATTGTCAGTATAGCCTTCTAACCACCACAGATAAGGATAAGCACTATAGGTACTTATTAACTAGCCTTAAATATATTGCGTCAGGGATAGATAGTCACATACATGAGGTTGGAATAAACAGAGTTGTGTGACAAGACATACATTATAGAAATAAACTAGCTATATTTGTGGTCATGTAAGACCTCTCCCAGGTACCAGATGTAAATAGACTTTATATGAGTCGAAATGTAGGTATCCTGCATTTAACTAAGTCCCCTCTTGGTAAACAAATTGCCCTATGCAAGTGTGATGTGAAGAACCACAGTATGCATGTGAATGCCATCCTATACACTCATAGTTGACACATGAGCAAAAGAGCAATCTAGCCATGTACATTGACAAGTGGGCATAAAACTTAAAGTCCAAGCAACAGATGTATCTTAATTAAACACATAGAAAGGGGAGCAACCGTTGACAATGTGAGGATGAGGGATAACCCAGCAAGTCAACCATAAACAGTCCGGGCTTGTGGTGTATAGCTGAGGTGTAGATATAGGCCAGGCAACCTGCTGAGCAGCCCCACATCCCTATATTTTGATTCGTGCAGATGTTAAGATTCCCGTCAAGGAGCCTACTAAATAAGTAAAACCATTATCTACCTGGATATGGTATGTTGCGGGGAGTGGTTGTCATAACAGTTGCATAGAGTAGGGCAAAGTATCGTAATGTGAACATCTAGAAACTGAAAGTACAGCGTAGCAATGGCAATTGGAAAGCCAAAAGTCTCCCACACGTGCTGCACACAAACCACACAAGAGTCTACCTAAGTGCTGCAAGTCTGATCACAGCCTAGCGAGAGTTAGGCACTTGCGGTATGGGACAGGTATAATGCATTTACCCCACTCCCGCTCTAGGTCCCTCCGATGTCGGAATCATCAATTTCCACAGAGTGTTTAGATAGGTGATGGTACTCCCTATAGGAGCAGCTGCGATACAGGACCCTATGTCATAATGGATTGTGGGAAGAAACTGCCCTCCGTGTCTCAGGCTGTTTCCCTGGGGATCCTCCGCTACCTTCCCAGTGGGCAGCCGAGGGCCCAGGGTCTTTACTGCGTAGTTGCGCTGCTCAAACTGTGCATTATGGTATGGCTCTAGCCCATTGTCGGACAACTTGAGTGAAGACAGGTTCGATTTCCTCTGAGTACTAGAATCGGATAAGACACTCTGTAGGTCATTAAAAGGGGCCTCTGAATCAAGTCCAGAGGGGAGCCCATCCGAGTGGTCAGGCAGATCGCTGCTGGCGCCGTATAGTGAAGGGTAGTCAACGGCCACATTAGTCTCCTGATCTGGCTGTAGGGTAGGTAGCATGGCTGTTAACTTGTCTCTGAGATCAATTAGGTCATGTTTTAGCTCGCTATAATAGCTTTGAAGAGAGTGTGCTGTCTTCATTTCCCATCGATCTAGATACTCCATTCTGGTCTAAGATGGTGATTCGTAGCTAAACACTCAGAGCCGGTTTTAGAGACTGATTATCTGTAAAACTCACATTTAGCACTCTCGTCGTATAGAAGGCGATACAAGCTTGATGAGGACTCGAAATGATTTCTGAAAAGAGATCCCCAAGATGTATATAGATTCACTTTATACGGCTATAGATGAGGAGCTCCAGTGAAGTACGTCTTTTCAGTTTGCTTGTTGGCTCCGCCCCCCCAAAAGGTGACCCATTTAATACTAGCAATCATATCCATGAATTTTGTTTATATACAGAAATGTATCCAGACTATTTTTAAATGTATCTATGGTCTTGGCATTCACTACCTCCTTTGGTAATGAGTTCCACAATTTTATTGCTCTTACAGTGAAAAAACGTTTCCGTTGCAGGAGATTAAATCTCCTTTCCTCCAACCTTAAATTATGACCTCTTGTCAGAAACAATTTTCTTGGAATAAACAGAGCTTCTGTCATCTCTGTATATGGGCCTTGAATATATTTATATAAAGTAATCATGACACCTCTCAAGCGCCTTTTTTCTAAAGAAAACAGACCCAGTTTGGCTAGCCTCTCCTCGTAGGTTAAAGGGACAGTATACACTCATTTTTATATAACTGCATGTAATAGACTCTACTATATAGAATAAGATGCACAGATACTGATATAAAAATCCAGTATAAAACGGTTTAAAAACTTACTTAGAAGCTCTCAATTTAGCTCTGTAGAAAAGGTAGCTGGAAAGCCCACTGCAAGTGGGAAATAAGACACTCCCCCTCCCCCTTCTTTTGCATATGAAAAGACCCTTTACACAAACAGGAGCAAGCTGAAGTAGGTAGCTGACGGTATTCACATCAAACTTTGGGGCTTGGTTAGGAGTCTGAAAATCAGAGCAATGTTATTTAAAAATAAGCAAAACTATACATTAAAAAAAAAAACTTTGTGGACTATATAAATAGATCATCTACAAAACATTTATGCAAAGAAAAAATGAGTGTATAATGTTCCTTTAATTTCTCCAATCCCCTTATTAGCTTTGTGGCCCTTCTCTGAACTTTTTCTAGTTCTGCAATATCTTTTTTAGCAAACGGTCCCCAGAACTGCACTCCAAACTCAAGGTGAGGTCTTACCAGGGCTTTATATAATGACAGAATTATGCTTTCCTCCCTTGAATCAATGCCTCTTTTAATACATGCTAGTATCTTATTAGCCTTTGAAGCCGCTGCCCTGCATTGTGCACCCATCTTTAGCTTGTTATCTATTACTACTCCCACATCCCTTTCCTCCTGTGTTTGGCTAAGTCTTGTCCCATTTAAAAAATATGTATCCTGCTTATTTTTACTTCCTTATAGGAATAGCAGTAACTTGCTTCTTCCTTCCCACCCCAAACCAAAATGGGGAGAAAGAAACAGGGAGTAAAAAACAACTCTTTTGCCCCTCACTCTTGCTCTTCAGCTACATTTGGGCCCCAGCATTGCTCACTTTTTATATATATTTCAGACCTGTAGCCTATAACAAAGTTCTTTGCACTCATCAATAATATACAGTTTTAGTCAGATGTTTCTGACAGTAGTCCACATACATATTTCCAGCAAAGAGAAACACAGAGAGTAGTTTACTTAGCACAGTTTAATTTAGAACTTATCTTATGCGTGCCGTTTTCCTCCTGGCGCCTCTGCTTGTCTGACATGCTTCTACACCAACTGTGATCCTGGAAGCTTGTGTCTCCTTATCTGCTCCTTCTCCTTCTACCCCAGTTGTACTACCGCCCTCTCTTGGGTTTCTACCCAGGGAGGGGCAGAGAGGTGGCCCGGGCTCCCGGATCCCCCACACTGCCCGACTCAACCTGGGATCTTGAAAACAGGGTTTCTGTAGTGTCTCCTTGTGTACCGTAAGAGCCCAGTTGGCAGACAATGGGAGGAGGTTAAAAACGAGTGCGGCCTCTGTGACGGGGCCTCTTTGGCATGTACCATGCTCACGTTCCACAGCAAGCTCAGCTGACTGTGAGCCACAATCTGGGCGATATTCCCCACATCGGCCAAGGATACTACCAGCTGTTTGAGGCTGACTACAGGATGCTACTTCCCTGGCTTCGCGCCCAGTCGCCAACGTCTTGCGTGACTCTGCCTCTGGAACTGACCCGCCACATCCATTTCTTATTATCTCTGTCAATCCCTCGTCTACAGTTAACATAGGCAAATGTTTCCTAATTACCCTACAAACTTCTTGATAATCTGAGGAATACTGAGTCACAAAAGTCACTCTCTCAGTGTATTCAGTCATCCTAAGTGAAACCACCTTTGGTGTATCTTTCAGCAAGGTTTTCCTGTCCGTCATGTGCACCTGTTTTTTTAATTTTTCTTACAGTATGTTTGTTATAGCTTCGCTCATGTAATCGTGTAGTGAGATCCTCACTATCACCTAGATTACGAGTTTTGCGTTAGCCTTAAAAAGCAGTGTTGAGAGGTTCCAACGCTGCTTTTTAACGCCCGCTGGTATTACGAGTCTGGAAGGTACAGGTGTACCGCTCACTTTTTTTCCGCGACTCTAGCATACCACAAATCCACTTACGTAAATTGCGTATCCTATCTTTTTAATGGGATTTGCCTAATGCCGGTTTTACGAGTCTTGGAAAAAGTGAGCGGTAGACCCTCTCCTGTCAAGACTCCTACCGCATTTAAAAGTCAGTAGTTAAGAGTTTTATGGGCTAATGCCGTAACATAAAACTCTTAACTAAAGTGCTAAAAAGTACACTAACACTCATAAATGACCTATTAACCCCTAAACCGAGGCCCCCCCACATCGCAATCAGTTAAATAAATTTGTTAACCCCTAATCTGCCGACCGGACATCACCGCCACTTCAATAAATATATTAACCCCTAAACCACCGTACTCCCGCCTCGCAAACACTAGTTAAATTGTATTAACCCCTAATCTGCGGTCCCTAACATCGCTAACACCTACCTACATTTATTAACCCCTAATCTGCCGCCCCCAACGTCGCTGCAACTATATTAAATGTATTACCCCCTAAACCTAAGTCTAACCCTAACCCTAACACCCCCCTAACTTAAATATAATTTAAAATAATTTAAACAAAATTACTACAATTAACTAAATTATTTATATTTAAAACTAAATACTTACCGATAAAATAAACCATAAGCTAGCTACAATATAACTAATAGTTACATTGTATCTAGCTTAGGGTTTATTTTTATTTTACAGGCAACTTTGTATTTATTTTAACTAGGTAGAATAGGTATTAAATATAACTAAAAAATAACTATTTAATAACATTCTAGTTAAAATAAATACAAATATACCTGTAAAATAAATCCTAACCTAAGTTACAATTACACCTAACACTACACTATCATTAAATAAATTACCTAAATTAATTTCAATTAATTACAATTAAATTAAATAAACAAAATTACGAAAAAAAACAGACACTATATTACAGAAAAAAAAATTACAGTTTTTTAAAACTAATTACACCTAATCTAATCCCCCTAATAAAATAAAAAAGCCCCCCAAAATAATAAAAATCCCTACCCTATACTAAATTACAAATAGCCCTTAAAAGGGCTTTTTGCGGGGCATTGCCCCAAAGTTATCGGCTCTTTTACCCACCACCCACACATCCAAACCCTACTCTAAAACCCACCCAATCCCCCCTTAATAAAACCTAACATACCATCTTGAAGATCACCCTACCTTGAGACGTCTTAACACAATCGGGCAGAAGTGGTCCTCCAGACGGTCCGAAGTCTTCATCCTATCCGGGCAGAAGAGGTTCTCCAGATGGCCAGAAGTATTCATCCAGGCGGCATCTTCTATCTTCATCCATCCAAAAAGGAGCGGGTCCATCTTCAAGACATCCAACGCGGAGTATCCTCTTCTTCTGACGACTAACACTAAATGAAGGTACCTTTAAGTGACGTCATCCAAGATGGCCCCAAAGTAATCAGCTCTTTTACCTGTAAAAAAAAGACAATACCCCCCAACATTACAACCCACCACCCACACACCCAACCCTACTCTAAAACCCACCCAATCCCCTCTTAATAAAACCTAACACTACCCCCTTGAAGATCACCCTACCTTGAGACGTCTTCACCCAACCGGGCAGAAGTGGTCCTCCCGACAGTCCGAAGTCTTCATCCTATCTGGGCAGAAGAGGTTCTCCAGATGGCCAGAAGTCTTCATCCAGGCGGCATCTTCTATCTTCATCCATCCAGAGTGGAGCGGGTCCATCTTCAAGACATCCGACGCGGAGCATCCTCTTCTTCTGACGACTAACACTAAATGACGGTACCTTTAAGTGATGTCATCCAAGATGGCGTCCCTTCAATTCCGATTGGCTGATAGAATTCTATCAGCCAATCGGAATTAAGGTAGAAATAGGATTGAAGTTCAATCGGAATTAAGGTAGAAATAGGATTGAAGTTCAATCCTATTGGCTGATTGGATCAGCCAATAGGATTTTTTCTACCTTAATTCCGATTGGCTGACAGAATTCTATCAGCCAATCAGAATTGAAGGGTCACCATCTTGGTTGACGTCACTTAAAGGTACCGTCATTTAGTGTTAGTCATCGGAAGAAGAGGATACTCCGCGTCGGATGTCTTGATTATGGACCCGCTCCGTTTTGGATAGATGAAGATAGAAGATGCCGTCTGGATGAAGACTTCTGGCCGTCTGGAGGACCTCTTCTGCTCGGATAGGATGAAGACTTCGGACCGTCTGGAGGACCACTTCTGCCCGGTTGGGTGAAGACATCTCAAGGTAGGGTAATCTTCAAGGGGTTAGTGTTAGGTTTTATTAAAGGGGGATTTGGTGGGTTTTAGAGTAGGGTTGGGTGTGTGGGTGGTGGGTTGTAATGTTGGGGGGTATTGTCTTTTTTTTACAGGTAAAAGAGCTGATTACTTTGGGGCAATGCCCCACAAAAAGCCCTTTTAAGGGCTATTTGTAATTTAGTATAGGGTAGGGATTTTTATTATTTTGGGGTGCTTTTTTATTGTATTAGGGGGATTAGATTAGGTGTAATTAGTTTTAAAAAATTGTAATTATTTTATTTTTTTCTGTAATTTAGTTTTTTTTTTTTCCGTAATTTAGTTTATTTAATTTAATTGTAATTAATTGTAGTTAATTTAGGTAATTTATTTAATTATAGTGTAGTGTTAGGTGTAATTGTAGCTTAGGTTAGGTTTTATTTTACAGGTATATTTGTATTTATTTTAACTTGGAAGTTATTAAATAGTTAATAACTATTTAATAACTATTGTACCTAGTTAAAATAAATACAAAGTTGCCTGTAAAATAAAAATAAACCCTAAGCTAGCTACAATGTAACTATTAGTTATATTGTAGCTAACTTAGGGTTTATTTTATAGGTATGTATTTAGTTTTAAATAGGAATAATTTATTTAATAATAGTATTTTTATTTAGATTTATTGAAATTATATTTAAGTTAGGGTTAGGGTTAGACTTTAGGTTTAGGGGTTAATAACTTTATTATAGTTGCGGCGACGTTGGAGGCGGCAGATTAGGGGTCAATAATTGTAGGTTGGTTGCAACGACATTGGGGGAGGCAGAATAGGGGTTAATAACTATAGTGTAGGTGTCGGCGATGTTGGGGGCGACAGATTAGGGGTTCATAACTATAATGTAGGTGGCGGCGGTGTCCGGAGCGGCAGATTAGGGGTTAATAATATAATGTATTATAATAATATAATGTAGGTTGCAGCGATGTCGGGGTCATGTTAGGGTTTTAGGTGTAGATATAAATGTATTTCCCCATAGGAATCAATGGGGCTGCGTTAGGAGCTGAATGCTGCTTTTTTGCTGGTGTTAGACTTTTTTTCAGCTGAATCAGCCCCATTGATACCTATGGGGAAATCGTGCACGAGCACGTTTAGCCAGCTCACTGCTACCGTAAGCAGCGCTGGTATTGAGGTGAGATGTGGAGCTACATTTTGCTCTCCGGTCACTTTTTTGCGGCTCACGCTGGTTTTAAAAAAGCCTGTAATACCAGCGTTGTCTGTAGGTGAGTGGTGAGCTGAAACTGCTCTTTAGCACCGCATCCCTCCTAACGCAAAACTCGTAATCTAGCCTATGTATCTTATACTCCCTCTCATTAGAACAATTTCTTTTCATTCTTACAAATTGCCCTTTTGCTATAGATTTTTTAACACTGGCTGGATGATTACTTTTGCCGTGTAGGAGGGTGATTCCCAAAATGGGTTTCCTGTAATTGGAGGTTTCTATTTTTCCTGTTTCCTTGTTGAATAGGATTTTGAAATCCAAATAGAATACTGAGGAATCATTGCACTCATAGGTAAATTTTAAGCCCCATAAGTTCTGATTAAGGGACTCTACAATAAATGTTGCCTCCCTACTGTCTCCCGTCCATATGAATATCAAATCATCTATATATCTGTAATAAGATTTAATTCTACTTGCAAAAATATTGTCTTCTCCATTTATGTGGGTTAGTTCCCACCACCCCATTGTGAGGTGGGCAAACAAGGGGTCAAACTTTGCCCCCATTGCAGTGCCTTTTAGTTGGAGAAAGTAGTTGTCTTCAAATTTAAAATAATTATGCTCTAGAAGAAAACGTGTTACTTCCAATGTATAATTGATGAAATTGGATGTATACTTCATTTCTCTTTTAAGAAAAAAATCTAATCGCTCTCAGCTCCATTTTGTGGGGTATAGAGGAATACAGGGACACCATGTCCACCATTAGCCAACTATACTGTGGTTCCCAAATACAGTTGTCTAAAATTTGTAAGAGATGTTTGTTGTCTCTTAAATAACTTCTCAGGTTCAGGACTAGTGGTTATAAAAGACTGTCCAGCCACTCTGATAGTGGTTCACTTAGGGATCCAATCCCTGAAACTATAGGATGCCCCTTGACCTCAATAATGGACTTATGGACTTTTGGAAGAATATGAAAGATGGGAATTCTTGGTTCTTGCACAAAAAGGTAGTCGTGAGTATCACGATTAATGTGTCCTAATTCAAGGCCATCATCCAAAAGGGACCTTAATTCCCTTGAAAAAACAGATGTCGGGTCTCCTGGTAGAGATCTGTAATCCTCCTGGCTACCTAGTTGTCTCATGATCTCACTCCTATAGGCTTCCCTGCTCCAAACCACAATGCTCCCACCATTGTTCGCCATCTTAATTACCAATTCATCATTCTTTTTTAAAGAATCTATAGCTTGCCTTTCTCCTTTGGAAAGGTTAGGATGATTCTTGGCTTGTTTCTTGGCTATGTCAATCAGGTCTGCCTCTACTCTTCTCTGGAAAGCAAGGAGAAAATCTCCTCTTGGTTGGAAAAGATAGAACACAGATTTTGGTCTATATCTACTATGTCCATTGATCCCTAGTGTCTGTTGATCATTCTCTCTTTTAAGGCTCTCTATATTCTGAATGTCAAGTAAAAATTGTCATTATGGGAATTCGTGTATCTCCGTATAATGTCGTGTTCTCCTCTGCATCAGTAGGATTGTTTTTAAAGTGCTTCTTTAAAGTGAGATTGCAAATTAACCTATTGACATCAACTAATGTTTGGAATAAATTAAATCTGTTGGCACAAAACCTAATCTGTAACCTAACACTTTGAGTTTAGAGTATTTTAGGTTATAATCTGTTAGATTAATCACATTATTAGTGTTGGCTATACTCACTACTGATATTTGGCTTGTTTTTTGTTCTGCCTCAGATGGTAATGTGAATTGTTCATCCTGCCTCTCATTGGCCCTCTTGTTGTGCCCCTTCCTTCCCCTCCTCTTATGGAGGGATTTACTGGGGTGAACTGAAAAACCTGTTCTAGGTCATTATGGTCTCTAATGTCCGATGTCAAAGCATTACTATCTATAGTCAATGAACTAGGCAATTGTCTCCCATTCCCTGGTTGTGCTGAAGTATCAGCCACATTTTCACCAAATGTAACTGTACTTTGGACTTTTTCTTTTGGGGTTTTCAGTGTGGATTTGGGAATGGTGACATACTGACTGTTTCCTTGGTCATTGTCCGAGGTCTCATTATCGGAATTGCTTGTGCCCCCGATTCAGTTCCCCCTACACGTGGCTCTATTGCCTCATTGCCTAGATTCTTTCCCCTTCCTTGGTTTCTTCTTCTAAATCTATCTTGTGACCTATTTCTGGAATTTTTTTGCCAGATATACACTCTGCCTTGTGAGTAATCTTGTTGATCTCTCATAAATGTATCATGTTTGATCTCAATTAACTCTTTTTTGAGTGTGGCAATGGTATCCTTCAAAATACAATCACATTCTTTATATTTAGCCTCAGTGGTGTGTATGTCCAATGTGGTCTGTAGTTTCTCTACTTCCTCTCAGACACCTAGAAGTTGTGTGTCCTTGTACTCCATAATAAAATTCATGAGCTTAAAGGAACATTCAGACAAATTATTATTCCAATTCTCTATGAATGTTTTGTCATCTATTGCAAATGTAGGACATTTTCTGATCCTAAGACCCCTTGGAACTATTCTTAGATGGGTATATCTCTCTAGGGTCCATTTATCCCATTTGAGTTTGGTTTCTTTTTTTTTTTTGACCACTCAAAGAGCTGCTAACCGCAGTTTCATTAAAAATCTGTTCACTGTCATGTTCTAACTGGTCAAGGTCAGCTCTAGATATTTGTGAATAATAAGTGTTGGATCCACCCTTGGTATTGGAGGCTTCCATCTCAAAAGCAAAGAGCAGGTTATATTTGATAAATGTCACTAGGATGTACTTGGGCTTATGAAACTTGGAACCAAGTTAACAATTACAGAGGTTAGTTCTAATCTGTACTTCTTACTAGTACTAGTATCTATATGTATTAGTAATAAGAATATATATTCTATACATGCTATGTTAAATTCAGAGTATAGTGGTTAGGACCCTATAAACCAATATTGGAGTGTAGGCTAATATTGTTGATCTATACATGTACAAAGATACATGAAAGTACAATTAAATTCAGCTTGTATCTTTCAATATTATGTCACTTCTAATAGTATATACTCTCTGTGTTAACCTTGTGATATAATAGATATATGGCCATGTTTTAAAGATAAGCAAAAGTTGTCAAGGGGTACCATATATTAACTTACTAGTTCTATTCAATTGAAAACAGTCACTAATTTAATAATGATCACAATATTGATGAAGGACACTTAAATTATGTATATTTGAGAGGACACTTGTATAACCAACGAGTGTAAATGGAACTGAGAGGTCTTATTGGTTACAAACACACATGTAACTGTCAGGGTGCAAAATACAAAATGCAAAACACAAAATGAAAAGTCTATTCCATAGAAGGGTTGATAAGAAATAGTGTCAGCTTGTTAATATGGATGACAAATTAAATTGTTCGCCTTCAGCTTGTAGTTGATGGTAAAGTTTAATTACACTTATATGAAGTGAGTATCCTATCTCATTGGGCACAAAATTAGTAATATGTAGAAAGTACCCTATACTGAGTATCAGATAACAACTCAGTGCAACTTAAATAGCTGACTAATTACTGACTATTCTGAGACACATGGAATCTAATATAAGGCACAGCAACAACAAACCCTGATATAATAGTATCAATAGTAAATAAACACTCTAAAAAAAGAAAACAAAACAAAATATTTAAAAAAATATAAGCTTTGACAGTTAAGCATTGATGTTGGGTCCCGTAATCATCAAATGTCTGTATGTTTGATTGCCACAAGAAAAGTTTCAGGCAAGGAAAATATATATATAGATCCAATTTCTATTTCTATCAAACAATCAAATGGTTAATTAATCCATATTTAAGATATGTGTTCCTTATGTCGAATTAGTTGGAAAACCTGCACTCTATTAAAGTGTTGATCTCTTGTACTCTTTGTGTGTGGTGGTTATATACTTGAGAGGCACTTAGTGTCACAACAAAGGAAACGGTTATCCCAAGTCCCGTAGATTCTCAATGTGAGCAAGTAATTAGATTAGTTCCCCTATGCGTCTGTGCTCTTAATTTTAAGTTGTCCGGTCATAGTGGTCTGGTCAAGGCAGAGAACTCTTCCGTAGAAGTAGGGGGGTTGTGTATAGCAAAAGTCAGCTTGTGAAAGATTGGTAAGGGAGTGGCTGCAGAACCCAACCCCAAGGTAAGGGAAAATCTTACTTAAGTGATTTTGGGCGCTCAAATCCCACCTTCCGATTCACCACTCACTGCAGCATAACGGGAGGCGAGAGATGCCCCACGGTCCAATCCAGTTACCTCCTTAACTTTCAGGGGTCTTTTTGAAGCTTTTCATTGCTTCACTGCAGCTATCTGCAACTCCTGCAGCTCCTCTGTTCCTCACGCTGTCTGATGCAGCCAAATGTTCACGCTGTGTTGATGGTACCTCCCCTCTCTCTCCCTTGTGACCAATCCACCACCAGTATGAGAATGCTGTGCATTTGCACTATGCGGTAGAAATCCTTAGGACCTGAAGGTGCTCAGCAGTATAGGGAAATGCTTCTTTAGAAAAAATTAAACAGGACGGCCGGCACTTGCTTCTGTTAAAAAGTCTAAATTTATTTAACAATTTTTTTTTAAAGGAAACGCTGCAACAAGCAGCTGACAGAAAACAGCAAAATGCAATTGTGTTAGTCTGACATGTTTCGTCCAGTGGCCTTAATCATAGACATAATTAAAACAATGCGTGTCATTTAAAATAAATACCTTGTGCTGTATTCTTATTGGTTAACCACTAATTGTTTGATGAAAACCTAAATTCACTTATTTATTGAATGCTCTCTGGATCTACTTCACAAAACATAAATAAAAATGGCTATATCAAAAACAGATATTGAAAAAGGAGCTATAACACGTTTGAAAACAATAATGTGAGAATGCCAAAGTAATAAATAAATAAATGTAAGCAAAGTCTTGTACAGCTATATTTGCATGTATTTATAACTTATTCTATCTAGCTATATGTTGCTTAACCTTTAATATATATTATCATCAATTGTATGGCACAATACTTCTGTAAGTTAATTTAGTGATTTATAGCTGATTTACTTATTGTGAATATATATATATATATATATGTATGGATATATAATGTACTAAAATACCATCAGATATATGTAGAAATATGTATTTATGAATAAAAAGAACATATTCTGCTATGTGAAGAACCTTCTAATGTGAAATATTCATATTTTCATGTTGGGTTTACGCATGAGTAAGGTGTTAGTTTTTCCCCCCACTTTTTTTCCCCACAGACTTCCATGGGGTATACGTTTTAGCGCACATTATATTCTAAGTTCGGCTTTTTACGTGCATCAGGTTAGAGCGCGAGCGAAAACAGTTTACTTTCAACTTAATAATATACGTGTACTACCCGATGTGCGCAAAAAGCTTACTTCTAGTGGAGTTAGCACTGGAGTGGGAACGTTAAATACTGCTCCTCTTGTAATCTGACCCCTTATTAAACTGCTGTTGCAGCGTTCCAAAAATTTTAAAAAACTATTAGTAATAGCTTTTTTGCTATCAAGAGTTAAGCCATACACGATCTCATTAAAAGGGCCCTGTTATACTTCTCCAGTTTCCCTGACACTTTTCATTTGATTTGGCTTTATCAAAGATTGGTAGATTTAATATCAATGATATAATTGAGCTATACATTGTATAGGGACATATAATTAACATGATATAACATACACATACATTGGGATATTATTGCTCTGTAATTATTTTTAGTCTAACATGCATGAGATACACAGATATCTTGGGTTTAATTTTATTCTCTATGTTATGTTTTTTTTTCCATTTGTTAATAAAAGTTAAATTTTAACTCTGTTTTAGATTACGCCCTTGAATCCCCAGATTTATAGTCCTATAGATGTATCACTTTGTGGAAGTTTCTTTTTCTTCCTTGATGTAAATATTTGTGGCAATGTTCTACATTGTTGCAGAAACTGCTACTATAGACTACTAAATACATGTGCAGTGGAGGAGACATGATGTTTTAGAGTTGCGTTTATTTGGGAGTCAAGTAAGGTCGCATGATCTTGGCTCTCCTCATCCGAGGAGGAGAGCAAAACAAATTTTAAAGTAAAAGTACATTGGAAATTTGCTTTAAATTGTGCGTTCTATCTGAAATCTGAAAATTTAATTTTAACTTAAACATTTCTTTAAAGTAATTTTCTTGGTTGTATTGAAAATAGTGCACTTGATTTTTTTTTGTGGCCTGAATAAAGCTAGTTATTATAATCATGATCATAGGCGGTAGAAGTGTGTACAGGCAAAACATTTATTTAGGTTCTGAATATTAAAAAATATTTTTTTTGTGAATATTTGTTGCCCGTACTCTTTGGTATTTGTCTTATTTTAAAATAATCTAATACCAACCATTTGTGAAGCATTTCCATTTGTTTTTGTTAAACGGATATAAATCTTCCCCTGTAGTGTAAAATACCTTAGTACACTGGAGAGCTGCACTAATCCTCATCCTTCTTCACAGAGCCCTGGAGCCTGCTGTTAGGAGACTTATCTCGGGGGCGTGCCCTGGGAGTTGGCACACTAAGCCTCCTATTGGCTGGGGCTCTGTGAAGAAGAGGATGGGATTAGTGTAGCTCTCCTGTATGCTAAAGGTAAGTATTTTTTTAAAGGAAATTAATGACTACTGATAAGTTTGTCATTATTTGATAAATGACCTTAATAAATACATAAAAGGATATTAACCCAACATTTAAATTTGAGTAAATTTAATACAGTTTTTAACAGAAGTGTTTTTACAATACTCGCTATTGTAGTGACAGGTTTTACTGTATGGAGCATATGTACATATACACATACACTGTGTGCAGAATTATTAGGCAAATGAGTATTTTGACCACATCATCCTCTTTATGCATGTTGTCTTACTCCAAGCTGTATAGGCTCGAAAGCCTACTACCAATTAAGCATATTAGGTGATGTGCATCTCTGTAATGAGAAGGGGTGTGGTCTAATGACATCAACACCCTATATCAGGTGTGCATAATTATTAGGCAACTTCCTTTCCTTTCGCAAAATGGGTCAAAAGAAGGACTTGACAGGCTCAGAAAAGTAAAAAATAGTGAGATATCTTGCAGAGGGATGCAGCACTCTTAAAATTGTAAAGCTTCTGAAGCGTGATCATCGAACAATCAAGCGTTTCATTCAAAATAGTCAACAGGGTCGCAAGAAGCGTGTGGAAAAACCAAGGTGCAAAATAACTGCCCATGAACTGAGAAAAGTCAAGCGTGCAGCTGCCAAGATGCCACTTGCCACCAGTTTGGCCATATTTCAGAGCTGCAACATCACTGGAGTGCCCAAAAGCACAAGGTGTGCAATACTCAGAGACATGGCCAAGGTAAGAGAGGCTGAAAGACGACCACCACTGAACAAGACACACAAGCTGAAACGTCAAGACTGGGCCAAGAAATATCTCAAGACTGATTTTTCTAAGGTTTTATGGACTGATGAAATGAGAGTGAGTCTTGATGGGCCAGATGGATGGGCCCGTGGCTGGATTGGTAAAGGGCAGAGAGCTCCAGTCCGACTCAGATGCCAGCAAGGTGGAGGTGGAGTACTGGTTTGGGCTGGTATCATCAAAGATGAGCTTGTGGAGCCTTTTCGGGTTGAGGATGGAGTCAAGCTCAACTCCCAGTCCTACTGCCAGTTTCTGGAAGACACCTTCTTCAAGCAGTGGTACAGGAAGAAGTCTGCATCCTTCAAGAAAAACATGATTTTCATGCAGGACAATGCTCCATCACACGCGTCCAAGTACTCCACAGCGTAGCTGGCAAGAAAGGGTATAAAAGAAGAAAATCTAATGACATGGCCTCCTTGTTCACCTGATCTGAACCCCATTGAGAACCTGTGGTCCATCATCAAATGTGAGATTTACAAGGAGGGAAAACAGTACACCTCTCTGAACAGTGTCTGGGAGGCTGTGGTTGCTGCTGCACGCAATGTTGATGATGAACAGATCAAAACACTGACAGAATCCATGGATGGCAGGCTTTTGAGTGTCCTTGCAAAGAAAGGTGGCTATATTGGTCACTGATTTGTTTTTGTTTTGTTTTTGAATGTCAGAAATGTATATTTGTGAATGTTGAGATGTTATATTGGTTTCACTGGTAAAAATAAATAATTGAAATGGGTATATATTTGTTTTTTGTTAAGTTGCCTAATAATTATGCACAGTAATAGTCACCTGCACACACAGATATCCCCCTAAAATAGCTATAACTAAAAACAAACTAAAAACTACTTCCAAAACTATTCAGCTTTGATATTAATGAGTTTTTTGGGTTCATTGAGAACATGGTTGTTGTTCAATAATAAAATTAATCCTCAAAGATACAACTTGCCTAATAATTCTGCACTCCCTGTACACCTTCACTGATCAAGGTCAAAGAACTAGTGATGCAGGGTCAGAACTACCATTGGTGCAGCAGGAGCAGTGGCAACAGTGCCCATGTGCTGAGGGGGCCCATCGCTGCCAGTCTATATACATAACCATGTGCAGATTGTGTACAATCATAATGCAGGGGGATTTTGTATTACTGCTTGTTGCATGTCTATCTATCTATCTATCTATCTATCTATCTATCTACCTATCATCTATCCATCTATCTATCTATCTATCTATCTACCTATCATTATACAGGTTATCATGTTTATTATTACTATTGTACACTACAGAGTAACATTAGAGGTGGTTCCAAGCAGACCTTTATGACTCCCTCACCATGCAAATATATCATAATACCTTTCATTTGTAGCTGTACTTTACCTGTCTCACTCAATACCATAGAAGATCTTGAAGATCATGCCCTTCTGTGCATACATGGTACAAGAAGCAAGGCTTTCTGATTTAATGTACTGTATACTGTGATAAATATCCAAAACAATTAAAAACTGGATATAAGGTAAAAAAAAGGTCCCATAAGGCTTCAAAATGATACTTTACATGGTTTAATGTTAAATGACTGTCTGGAGCCTTTATCTATAAAGTCCTGGTTGCTGGATGCAGTCAGTCTGTGAGATGCTGTGTCCAGGCATTGCACTGGTTGACCCAGCTAACTCTTCATAAGCCACTAGAAAAGTCTATCTGGTGTTGGATCATGATATAATTATCTGCATGTTTAGAGGAGCATTTGGTTTCTTCTACTGGGAGCTGCAGATTTTCTAAGTTTACCTTGTTATCTGGCTACTTAAGGCTTCTCCTTTAGCTCAGGACTCTGACATTGAGGGTGTATGTCACAGAGCTCCTAAATGGTATTGGCATGAGTTCAATACTCTATACCACGGACAATACCTATTTCTAAAATAAAATCAGGTACTGCCACTATTCTGCCCATGGCCAGTACTGACTCTGTCAGACCCCACCTACAAAATGCCAGTCCCCAGCCATGGCACCCCCTGAACTCCCCCTTTCCTAATAGGCTATTCCCAAAAAATACCTATCGGCCACCCCTACATGTCTCCTGAACTCCCAGGCCTGGAAAGCCTCTGGAAAATGTTGGGAGGTAGGATGTCACATAGGATATATATTTTGCTGTGTCTGTGTGTGTGTTTTAATTTCAATTACATATAGTTACAATAAAGACGTTCTCTATGGTGCTGCTATAGGAGAAAAAAGCAATTCTGCATAAGGTACCTTTAAAAAAGCACAGGTTCAAGCTGAGAGCCTCTGGTTGCTATTGGATACTAGTTATGCCATCCTAGAGCTGTGCAGAGGGAAGTCATTTCCAAAGCTGATCTACAAGTTACTGCCAAGTAGATCAGGTGAAATATCATATGTTAAGTTGGTGCAATTGGGTGGTCTATGTGGAGACTTGAGTCTTGGCAGGTCCTATGCAGTCATTTGTTTAACTTGATAAACCAGGACATTTATTGCAAAGAGAAAGCTGCGAAATGGAGGAGGACAGTGCAAAGATCTAGACCCTAATAATCTGCAATATGCATGATTATTGGGAGCTCTTTATATCTCTCACAACTTGAGGTCAGGGGCTCATGGAGGGGTTATACACTAGCTATTGTGGACTAAATACTTTATAATCAAATTAATAAATACAACAATTGAAGGTCATAGGAGTGGGAAGACATCATGTCATAGAACTACCGCTCAACATTTTTCCTCACCAATCCTGCTGCCCTAGGCAGATACTTAATGGCCAATATATGTAGCTGCACATATCATATATAAGCAATCTGGTTGCAAGTTTTTTTTTCACCTTCACTAATGATTTAAGCCATTGGCCCTCTCTAGGAGCACAATTGTCAAAAGCTCTCTATTTGAGTGGGATTATCAAAGTTTCATTAGCATTGTAAGGTTCCTCAAAAAATTTAAAAAGGTAAAATTTATCTTGAGTGCTGTTTATCTAACTATTGGCTAGATTACGAGTGGTGCGCTTACTGTTGCGATTGACCAAAAAGGTATTTATCACGGCTCTTTGCAATGTCAGAAGTAGTGCACGTATAAGAAGTTCAAAGTAAACGTGTTCGCTCAAGCACAATTGAATTTAACGCGCGTCGGGATTGTGTGTCTTTAGAGCTATGGTCAACTGTTACGCAAGACTAAAAGTTGCACAAAACACATTAAAAACACATTAAAAAATTACCAGTAAAATTACAGTAACTCTCATAATAACACTGTCTAATAAAAATGATTAAAAAAAGTGTGCATAAAAAAAGTTATAAAGGCTCAAAGATATGAGGTCTCAGGTGAAGGACAAATATATACACATATAAGCACATAAATACATATATGCAAACATATAGACACACACACACATATATATATATATATATATATATATATATATATATATATATATATATATATATATATATATATATATAAAAGTACAAAAGAGGTATCCGGATCCAATATTAGTATAAAACTTCCAACTTTATTGACAAATTCTCATTAAAAAACAGAGTGTATCAGCAGATACAATTCATCAGACCAGACTGACATTCTTAGCATAGATAGCTGGGCAAACTCCAGCAGACATGTTTCGTGCCTTCTGGCACTTGTTCACTGCTCTGCTGCAGTTTGCCCAGCTATCTATGCTAAGAATGTCAGTCTGGTCTGATGAATTTTATCTGCTGATACACTGTGTTTTTTAATGAGAATTTGTCATTAAAGATGGAAGTTTTATACTAATATTGGATCCGGATACCTCTTTTTTACTTTTGCATCGTTTTTCAGCACTTTGTGGATGAAGGAAGCGCTACCATCCGGATACTCCAGTTACATGCTGACGTGTTTCGTCACCCCACGCTCCATTGTGCCATAGGAAGAAGGAACAGGAAGTGAAGGACGGGTAAGGCAGAGCGCATAGCTAGATTGTGTATCGTATATATATATATATATATATATATATATATATATATATATATATATATATACACTTTGGAGCCCTTTGCGGTAAAGTAGCTAAAAACATGAAAAATCCTATTTATGCATTATTCATATTTCATAAAGGGATTAACTGTCTATGTACTGTAAATACTTCACATAGGGGAATACATTTTATGTAATATTAAATAGATATTTCTATATATATCTGTATATATTAGACGTATACAAGGAATACAATTTCGCTGGCTGCTCTATTCGGTTTTAAAACAGAACAAAAATCTCATTTTTGTTGAACATTTTCATTTGTTTATGTTAATGTGATCTCCAGAGCATGGAGTGCACGTTCAGGTAAGATTAAACGCTTATATATATATTTTTTTTTTTTTAAAAATGCACATACCTAGTATATATCTATCCAGGGCTCAAAATTTCCACTAGCCCACTAACCATTGTCAAGTAAATCTTTCACAGTGGCGAGTAAAAGTTAGTGAGTTAATGTTGGGCTACTTGTTAGAAATATTATCTAAAGGGATATTATATATCCATGAATGGGCAAGGATATCATATTCCTCTTGGGCTATAGGGACCCTATTAGTGTTTAGACTGTTGCCTCTGAGATGGTAAACAAGGGCAGAGAGAGATTGGAGAGGAAAATTGAGAGTGGAGAAAAAAGATAGTGTTAAGAAAGAGTGGAGAAAAAAAAAGAGTGAAGAGTTATGAGAGAGGAGAGATAAATATTGAAAAGAAAAGATATTGCCTTAGAAAGGAGATGGTGAATACAGAGATTGGAAAGAGGAGGCAATGGAGAAAGATTGATAAGAGATAAAACTATTTTCCAGGTCTCCTATGACCTCACATTAATGTCAACACTTTCTGCACTCTCTCAGTTCAACAACATTTTTCTGTCAAGCTGTTGTTTTCATTATAACCCTAGTTGATTTTGCTAAATGTACTTATTTTTGTTAATGTATTATTGTATGAAGCATTATTTTTTTTTTTTTTTTTTAAATCTTTTTTATTGAAGTCATAGATCAATACAAAGTATAGGGTATGTCTCAAAACATTCACAAGACAATGTATACAAAGCATAATTAGGAGACAGTATATTCTAATATCTCAAACATTTCCATAAATTGTGGGCTAACACTTAAAGAGACTTCGGTTTTGTTTTAGAGTTTAACAAATGTAATAAAAACAACAAAATGGTCCTCTCCTAGTTGTATGTAAAGAAACATAAGGTATCTATTCAGATAAGGGTAAGACTAGTGAGGGGGTGACTCTATAATTATATGGGGAAGGGGGATGCAGCGGGCAAGAGCCGCTCAAAATATAATAGGGAGGGAGGTGGGGGGGGAAATGGAGGGCGGAGCAAACTAGTATGTCTTTAGCAGAAGCAAATTTAGGTGGGGCTAGAGCATAATTACTTAGTATAAGCGGAATCACACTTATCAACACCTTTGTACTCCAATAGTGGGAGCCTGAGAAGATATAATATATTATCTAGTGGAGGGGAGGACGTTAGAAAAGCTGGAGTCTGGGGGACCAGGGGTACCTCTGGGTGAGCCCCTCTCCTAGGGAAGTGCCACCTATAGGCGATGTGGGAAAAAGGAGAAGGGATATGACCCGCAGGCATTAAGTACCGGCGGGAAAGGGAGGAGAGAGGCTCCATCAAGACAACTATTATGAGCTAGTAAAGTGAGCAAGAGCATAGATCAAATAGGGATGATAATCATACAGTCACAGAGAATAATAGCCAATAACAAAAAAAAAAAAAAAAAAATATGAATATAACACAGCATTTAAGCAGAGAGAGGTCATATACACCACCATAAACAACAATAACTATTAAGCATAATATAGAACAGGTTTTAAACTTGTTACCTAGTTACTGTTAGTGATTCATGAACTAGTATATTGCTGGCAGTAGAAATAACTCCCCTTAAGATGTCCAAGCTAATTGTACCGTGTGTTAGTAATTCTAATATATGTCCTAAATATTTGTGTCAATTAGCTGCCTATCAAAAGTACATAAGTTACTATATGGTATACCGGGAGGGGAGTATAGGAAGCTAGTATTGTAAAGGCTTTCACAGAGTGCAACAGTTATATGATATTAGTCAACAGTACAAACTATAAACTGATAGACATAGAGCCACATATAGGAAGGCTATAGGAAATGTGAGAGTCTCAAGCAAATGACCTAAATTGGTTAGAACCCTGGGTTAAATAATGCCTTTAGTGGTTAAAATCCCTCTAGTTGTAATGTATGCTAAAAGTGTCTGTCTAAGCTATTATAGCACAGGCTTTCTACAGAAGTCTGCTAATAATGTTGTGTATGACCTGTCTCCAATGATACCTATGGGTTACTCTTATGTTAGTTTAAGTATATAGGGAGATAGAACTGAGTATATGTCACAGCATAATTTTCAACTAAATCCACTCATTGGTACTATCCTATTTTATCTAGTATCATATAGAGAGTAAGAAGACTCGTTGCAGAGTAAACCTCATTAGAGTAAATTTGAGTCAAGACATTAAGTTATAACTACTACAAACATGGGAATCGGAGGGAAGATAACAGACTTAATTAAGCATATGAGGTTTTTATGAAAATGTTGCTATAGTACCTAACGTTATTGAGCTCCTTACAGTGGAGGAAGTGCTTTACTACGCACCTAAATACCCTGATGTTAGGAATATATAACCTGTAAGTTACACAGACATAAACATACACCAGGAAAGTTAGTTTGAGGGGTCCAAATGACTTTGGGAGTATTGAGAGGGAGTCTCTAGGCATCCTGCAACATTCAAAAGACAGTACCAAACAGTAGAGAGCTTGCCACAATAAATAAAATATTCACATGTGATCCAGACACTCTAGGAGAAATGTGTGTCAAATTATGATATACAGCAGTAGTAAAGATAAGCGACATATATAACAATGGGACCCATATATCTGATATAAATATAACATTTAGATGAACTTGATAACACACATAACAACAATAAACAGGCTTACATATAACATATGCTAAGGTGGAGAAATTGTGTATGACCAGGTAACCAATATGGGTCTATATTGTAACCAAGTGTGAGGTAGTAGTGTTTGTCTAGAGAGAAAAGTAGCTTATGTAAAGTATACTTATGTTAGTGTTGAGGATCAATAAATAGAAGCTGGGATATCCTAAGAGATATATGTGGTAATCTAATATTAAGATTATTCCTTGAGGGAACCCAAGTAATGCTCTATTAGTTAAATGTAATAGCAAACCACACTTCTAGCACTAATTAAGATTACAAAGGCTGTATAGTAGCAGCAACATTATAAATAAAATCAACCTTCACAGCTGCTGACAAGATCTACACGTACTCACAAAAACGTGTCAGATTTTAAAGTCCTCATTTGGGTCCAAAACAACTGAGTACAATTAGAGTCCAAAGAGTAAGACTCTGGTGCGTATGTATCTTCAAACATATTAACAGTACAACAATACAAATGGGATCACATTTACTAATAGTCTGGCTTTATAACCTTGGTAAGCTATTTAGTTACAGAGAGCCTAGGTATTGTCCCTCCTATATGAATAGAGCTAGTCCGCTTCAAGTAGGTGAGTACCCATAGCGATCAGACATTTGTGATCGTGGGGTGGGATCTCTGGGGTCTGCAGGGGTCTGTATTAGAGAAGGGGATCTTCATGATCTGGGTCCGAGGGTGAAAAGGGGGCAGTTGGTGGGTGAGACAGTACCTCTTAAAAGGTGGTCAGGCCTCTAGCATGTAGCGCTGTCTGTTGGCGGCAAAATCTCCCAGGGTCCCACAATGACCTCCCCGGAATAAACATGTGAAAAAAGTACCAATTAGCCAACACCATAGGATTATCTGCCTGAAATGATTGGGGATGTATACTGCCTGTCAGGAGAGATCTCACTCCCCAAGTGGAAGCTCTGGCCGTCTTCTGGTGAATGACTCCCCTGCTTACAATAGAGTCCCGTCTGTGAGGGTTAGCGCTCAGTGGTTTCGGGTTAGAGGACCCAGCAACCGCGTGACCGCATCTCAAAGCCCGTGCCATAGACTTGTAGGTGGGACGCAACGGTGACTTTTTGTCAGATCTCCAGGCCTCACTGTGTATAGGTGATGGTAGTGTGGGCTCCCTGCTTCCGTTGTAATACCCGGTCAGCTCATCTCGATGTATGGTTAGCGGTAAGCGATGCGCTTCTCTAGGCATGGGATAGAGTTTGGGGTCCAGGGACTGTCTCAGTTCCACAATCCGCGGGGGTCTTTCCGGTATGGAAGCGCTGTTCCCTGAAAGCATCATGCTATCGCTGAGGAGCGGGTCATAGGGAGCTAATAAAATAACTCCAGACTCTTCATAGCAGATATTCGGTGGAAGGAGATGGAGAAGTTTTGCAGGTGAGCAGTTCTTAGGCAATATTGGCCATGTGACTCCGGGGTCTTTACTGGATAGCGTATTGTTGATAGTTCCCCTTAATGCCGATGCTAGCGTGGCCGATAGATCAGAAAAACATCTCGTCATCTGCTGATCCAGTTCATGAAATACAGCAGACAGTATCTCGTGACTCGCCCCCATATTGTAGAGAGTCCCAGGTTTCATCTAGTAGAGACAAGAATCGGTAGCAGGGAGCGTAGGCCCTGATAACTCGCTGCTTGTAGTGCCGCGTTTTCTTCCAGTAGGAATCGTTGATCCTTAAATTAGTTATGTAGTTCGACTTAGACAGAGTATCCTACAGCCAAGACTTAGCTGATAGTTGCTCACATATGAGTTTTGTGCAGTCTTTGCTGTGAATAAACACTATTTTTTAGTTTTGGGCCTAGGAGCTCAGGAGATGTGCGTCTGGCTACCCCGGCTGTTGGCTCCGCCCCCGTATGAAGCATTATTTAATTTATGGTATAAAACATAAACATTATTAAAAAATCACTGCACCATAAGGTGTTCCACATTACCTAAACATGTGCAAGGGGGTGGGTTAGTGGGTGTGGTATGGGTGGGAAGTGGTTCTGATCAAAAGTGGTGAATAACATTTTGGGCTGGCTAGTAGCTTAGGGCTTGACATTTTGAACTCTGTCTGTACCTATATATAATCATATTTTTTCCTAACTTTTCATGCTTCATTGAAGTCTATCGGGGAATATGTGAACTTGGTAACGATATTCAAACTTCTGCTTTTTACCTGCATTTGGTTATTGATTGTGAAAGAACGTTTTACTTTCAACTTGTAATGCACGCACAAAGCTTACTTCTAGCGGAGTTTATGTGTGAACGGGAACCCAAATTACTGCTCAACACATTTTCTAGCCCAATGTGGATTCTGGATGGTAAGGAAAGACACCTACTTTAGAATATAATATTCAGAAAAAGAGTTTTGTGTTATTTCTATCCTTGATGTAGTGTTTTTGCTAATAAAGATTTAGGTGTTAATGAGTAACTATGTTTACATTTTGAAATGTAGCTACTCCATGGCTTGTAAAAAATGACGAAAACTAACTCATATCAAAATAGATGTGAAATTTGCAAATGTTTAAGGACATATTCAAATAATATTTGTGCTGAAACTAGGGTGAGTTGAATTATATGGGATATTTTCAAGGAAATTAAATAACCCTGAGATTTCATGTTTTACTATAATTAATTTCCTGTTCGCCAGTTAATGTCGGCAAAACCCCAATGAATTGTAGCTGCAAAGTGAAATTAATCATGCAAAAATGGAAATGTATACTATGTGTTTGTTTAATTTGTTAGCATAATGATGTTAAATATTAAAAAAAAAAGAGCAAAATAACATGTTATGTTTACGGGTCTAATATGTAACTTTGAATGATCAGATTTTTAGAAGTACCTGAATTCTGTATCAAGTATAATATTATATTAAATCTAGCAATACAAAATGTCTCTTCAAACAAGCATTAAATGTAAATATCTAGATTAAAAAATATACAAATTTTTAGATACATCCTAAAATAATAACACAGTTTGCTCCTTTAAGAAAAGCAGAAAGTCATAATAACTGCTTTTAAGAAAAACACACAGTTACATTTTATAACTCTGGATCAGTCCAAAATGTAACTGTGCAGTTTCTCTCTTGTCAGCACTGAGTATCCAAAAGTATTTATTTTATAGAGGATAAAAAAAACAATATAAATAAATATATTAAAAATGAAAGCACAATAACAAATCTAAAAGCACAATAATGTGCATATTTAGGGCCAGAATACAAGTTGCGTTTCTGATTTTTTCATTTGAGCTAAATGCGCTTAAAGTAAACTTTTATCGTGGACGTGTTATCATACATATTACAAGTTGAAATTAAAAACCTGATGCAAGCTAACTTCATAGACTTCAAGGAGTGCTTTAGTTATAAATATTTTACTTTTGAATGTTCTTCATATAGAAGAAAATGTTCTTTTTACTTTAAAATATATATTTATACAGTGCCCTCCACTAATATAAGCACCATTGGTAAATTTGAGCAAAGAAGGCTGTTAAAAGTTGTATTTATTTTTGAACCTTTTGATCTTTTGTTCAAAAATACTCTGCTCTCATGGATATCAAACAATTGCAAACACAACACAGGTTTATCCAAAAAAGAAAAATGTTTGTTAAATATATGTGCAGCACAATAATTGACACCCGTTTAGTCAATACTCTGTGCTACCTGCCTTTGCCAAGATAACAGCTCTGCGTCTTCTCCTATAATGCCTGATGTGGTTGGAGAATACATGGCAAGGGATCTGAGACCATTCCTCCATACAGAATCTCTCCAGATCCTTCAAATATTGAGGTTGACACAAGTGGACTCTCCTCTTCAGTTCAACCCTCAGGTTTTCTATGGAGTTAAAGTCAGGGGACTGGGATTGGCTATAGTATTTGATGTATGTTTTGAACCATTGTTCTGCTGAAAGAACCAACCACGGCCCATTTCAAGCTTTCTGGCTGAGGCAGTCAGGTGTTCATTTAATATTTGTTGATATTTGATAGAGTAGGATAAATAGAGAGTCCAGCGAGCAGTTTGGCTGAATAAAATGTAACTTTTATTGTCAACGATGATAAAAAGAGGACAACACAAAAAGCGGTGCAGTGTGTCATAAAAAGCCTACGTATTTCAGCATAGTGCCATAGTCATGGCTTAAGGTTCTGCTATCACAGCCTTGACTTACAAAGATAATACGATGGACTCATTGGTTATTTCAAACTATGACATTACTGTTTTTGAGAAACTGTTTAAAGGAAAATACCCTCTTCTCTTTGCTGCATCCAGGTGAATTATTTTGTCCTCGCGCTGCCAACATTCCATTGAGGATACATGCGCAACTGCCGATGGCGACGGACATTAAAAACGCAATTATAGTATAGATATATATTTTACATTTGTGGATTATAATGTTAAGCTCTTTTGCATTAGTGTGTACTTTGCATAAGTGAGTTTGTTTTGGGTACATTTTTGTAATGAATATCACTGTTACCTCTAACAACATTAAGGTTATTATGTATCTATTTGTCTAAATCTTTGTATTTGGCATAACATTTTGCAGTGGGAATAGGTGTGGGATAAGCGCTCTAATAAATAGAGCTAACCAGAAGATTATATATATAAAATAAAATGAAATAACAAGAGGACCCAATGTTACTAAGAAATAAAAAAGGTTTTTTTTATAATAAATTTATATAGCGGTTTTGGGCAAATGTCATGTTAACACATACAAAATTACAGAAGATGCCAGCATCTAAAACAATAAAACATCATGAATGTATTAAAAAACAAGGGGATCGGCCGATATATTTAAGACACAAGTATAAAAATTCACTGTTTAGATTCTACGGAAAGATATATGGTAAACAGTAAAAATGTATCTATGAATAAACTTGATTAGGGCAGATAACTCTTATCACAGTAATCTTAACTAACTATATATTACCAATACTTCGATTAAACAGTTAGATTTTCAAGCATAGTGTATGGTGAGGGCGTCTGATCTGTTAGCCGTTGGGAGTAATTGTAAGTGATGAGTTCTGAGGTTTGACGTCACGTCACCTGACTAGTAATTTTCCTCCAATCACTATAATGGGCCTGGACACAGTAATTTTGAAAAAATCCAGTTGGAAATATACAATTGTGTCAAAGTATAATTGATATGTAACAGTTAGTAGCGATACTTGCAAATGTCCGATGTCCAACAGTCCTTTCCAAGTTATGTAACAGATTTGTTATATTAGCGATTCTGGATTGTGTGAAGTGTTGATCCGTTCTTTTTTTATATCCCTTTTGCGAAGTTGGTCTGTTATTTGATAAAGCGCCTAAGCACCTTGTTGTTATCCGTACTGTTGTATTGAATAGGGCTATGATGGGAGCAGGATGAAACAGAGGGGCACACAGGGATTATTCATACATCCGTCTCAGTGTTTAATTAAAGAGATAGAAATGAACCTGTTTGCAGTGCCGATAGAACAGTTCAGCAAGTGGATGGCTTTAAATCAAATTGGAATTGTTACACACAGGAATTATTCATATGTCTTCTCTCTATATATATCATAGAGATAGAGATGAACCTGTGAGTTGTAACACTATTGGCAATAAATATCAGAGAACAGAGGTAAGCAAATCTACGCGTTTCGGCAGTGTTAGCTGCCTTTATCAATATGCTTACTAAATGAAGTTACTGCCTTTTATAGGGAATATACAATTGGTGACAGGTGTATTAGAAGATGATCTGAATTAACCCATTCAGTATTTTTAAGGTGAGTGCCTTGAAAATCGTAGATGGAGGATTTTTTCCAAAAGTTAAATACATAGATAAAACAGGGTGCAAAAAATTGGTGTTTAAATTTAAACATTCCGTCATTTCATGTTAGATATCATAGAAACTTTCATTAATAATATGGAAATTAACGGGAAATCATGAATACCTATACCAAAAATTGTACTAAAAAATGCACTAGAAAACTGCAATATATATTTTGTCAAAAAAACGATATATGAAAAAATCTTTTATATAAGAATGCACATTGTTCCATTGGTTATTATCATTCTATTATTCATATTTATAATAATCTTGCAAAAAAAGTTTTTATCTTTTCGTTAATTCTGGTTCATAAATCATTATATAGTTGTGATAAGCACTCGCTTATATAAAGTGAAGAATAATATTTTTCGAAAGGATCTAAAAAATGGTCTTCTAAAGTGTGTAGAAAATCAACTGACTATATCATAATAATAAAATAGGAAGTGGGGGACACATAGTATGAAGTAATTATGTGGTATGCATATATAGATGAATATATCACTAAACGAGGCTATAGTATGGCCTCGCCTATATCTCGTTAGATAATAATTTGAATATGAATGAAATAATGATTTTTATTACAAATGTATTTCAAATATCTTGTTAGTTATAGAACAGGTAACTAGTTATAAAATAGAGTTGAGGTCAAAGGAACTATTAAGTCCCAGTGGATGTACTGTTTTAAATTTAAAGATTAGTTCTGCTTCATTTTTCTATATTACCCCCCCCCTACTGCTAGGTCTAATTTTTTTCATTCCCCAACAGTGAAAGCATTTGAGGTCTCCATGGTGTATTTCAGTAAAATGTTTATAAAGTATGTTTTTTGTGGTTTTGTGCTCTATGTTCCATATGTGTTCTCTCATTCTATCTTTGAATGTACGACTGGTTTGACCTATATAGAATAAATTGCACAAACATTTTATGCAGTATATTATATTTGAATCACTACATATTATCGTGTCCATAATTGTAAATATGGCCTGTTGGTTATTAAATGTTATCTTTTTAATTTTACTACTGTATTTACAAGATTTGCACTTGTAACATGGGTAGAATCCAAAAATTTGTTCTTTCTTTAGATCAATATCCTTAGAGTGATCATTTTTCATTCTGAATTCACTCGGTGCTAAATAGCTTTTAAGATTTTTTGCTTTCTTAAAGATAAGATCTGGATGAGTTTTAACTACAGTTCCTAATATGGGATCTTTTTCAATATAGTGCCAATGTTTTTGAAGGATGTTTTTTATTTCTTTATGATGTGAGTTATATTCAGTAATAAATGGAATAAAATTTTGACCATTAGAAGGAATTGAATTATTCATATGTAGATTTTTTCTTTTATTAGGTTGTTTCTGTAATATAATAGATCTATCAGTTTTTCTCACGGATGTTATGGTGTCAAGAATTTTTTTCTGATTGTTACCTTTATCTGTGAATCTATTCAATAGAATATTAGATTGTGAATCATAGGATTCTAGGTCAGAGCAATTTTTCCTTACTCTTAACAACTGGCTTTTTGGAATATTATCCTTCCACCTATACAGGTGGCAACTTTGATAATGTACAAAATTATTTGAGTCTATAGTTTTGAAATAGGTTTTAGTTTTGATGGAGTTCTCTACTACCTCTACCTCAATATCTAAAAAATGTATTGATCTGGTACTATGTTCATATGTGAAGGTAAGGCCTACATCATTGGCGTTCATGTCTTCAAGGAATAGTTCTAAAATGTCATAATCACCCCTCCAGACCAGGAAGATATCATCGATAGATCTTTTATAGAGCACAAGGTTCGCTCCCCATTGGTCATTAGATAGAAAAGTTTCTTCAAAGAATCCCATAAATAGATTAGCATAGCTGGGAGCGAACCTTGTGCCCATAGCGGTACCCCTGGTCTGGAGGTAGAATTTGTTGTTAAACATGAAACTGTTGTTTTTTAGAATAAACTTAATACTATCTAAAATGAATTTGTTTTGTTCATATAGTAAATTGGGATCATTATCCAAATAGTGGGCAATAGCTTTTAGCCCTAAGTTATGGTTAATATTCGTATATAACGAATTAACGTCACAGGTGACCATTATATAATTATTTTGCCATTTGATTTCATTTAGTATGTTTAAAAATGGGTAGAGTCTTTTAAATATGATGGTAACTGTATAACATAAGTTTGAAGATAATGATCAATGTATTGGGAAAGATTGGAGGATACTGATTCTATACCGGATATGATGGGGCGTCCTGGGGGTTTGGTGAAGTGTTTATGAATTTTTGGCAGAAAATAAAATGTTGGGTTTTTTGGAAAGTCTAGTTTAAGAAAATTATATTCAGATTCTGTAATCACTCCAGATGTTTTTGCCTTATCTAATAGTAAATTAAGTTACTTTTTCTGAGTTTCTATAGGATTATGCTTGAGACCGATATAAGTGGTATTGTCATGTAGAAGCCTATAGGATTCTTCCAAGTAGTAATGTACATCCATGATTACAATACCCCCGCCTTTATCGGCGGGTTTTATTATAATCTCTTTATTATTTTGCAATGATTTTAATGTTTTACGTTCATTTGGTTTAGGATTGTCTTTTATTTTATTGTTGATTTCTAGTTTATCTAGATCTTCTTTAACTTTTATTTCAAAATTTTTGATGAAGTCCCCCTTTTCTTGCATAGGGTAGAAGGTTGATTTCTCTTTTAAATTAGAATGTTTATATTTACTATGTGAATTTTGTGTTCTAGTAAGGGGAGTAGTTAGGAAGTATTTTTTCAGAGTTAGTTTACGAACAAACTGATTTACGTTTATTAATGTTTCGAATTTATTCATTTTGCACATTGGTGCAAAAGTCAAACCTTTTTTTAGGACTCTTTCTTCCTCCATATTTAGTTTATGTTTACTCAGATTAAATATACCAGTGTTCTGATCAGTTTTTGGAGCAATTATCTTAGTCTTTTTTGTTGGTTTTCTCCCTCTTCTCCCTCTCTTTCTCTTTTTCCTTTTAGTGTTCCCCAAATGGAAATTTGTGTTCTTAGTGTATTTTTTTGATGCCCTGTATGTTGTGGAGTAGGTCCTAAAAAATGGCTGTTAGTTTTTTGAAAAGAAACATTGTCAGAATTTTCATGGGTGTCTGTCAGAGGTTCAAAACTATTTGATAGAGGAATTCTCCAGTTATTGGTATTTGTTCTTTCTCTATAATTATTGAAAGATGGGTTCGTATCTGAATCATGATATCTATTGCGATAAGGTCTGTAGTGTATATTTGGATATGGTCTATTATATTGGAATCTATCCTGATATTGGTTGTTTCTAAATGTATGATCATGTTGTTGGTGATTTGATCTATAATCATAATCGTTTCTATCATTATAGTAATTTCTATCATTTCTATCATTATAGTAATTTCTATTTGATGTATAAAAATTATTATTGGTGTTTTATTATCAGATATAAATTTATTTTTTGGGGGCCGGGGTTTGTTTTGAGAATTATGATTTCTATTATAGTTGTAGTTTTTGTCAATATATGTGTTAGTAGATTCTTTATTGAATGTTGTTTTGTTTTCTTTTATTATTTTATATTTACTGAAAATGGATGCATTAATTTGGGTATTTTGTACATCCTTATTAGTGGGTGGTTTTGTTATCTGATCTATTGTAGATGAAGAGCATGGAATAATGTCATTTTCATCTTCTTCTATTTCTGTTGTTATTGGATTATTCTCAGCTTTATTAGCGATTTTATAATCTTCCATGTCTCTTTTAAATTTATTATTTTTGCCTACTAATAACATTTGTTTGAATTCCATGATATTTTTAATCATGATTTGTTGTTTATTTATATATTCTTTTGAACGGTTTTAGTTTATCTTTAAATGTTTCAATGTCATTTTGCAGTGATTCTAAGAAATAATGAACACCCTGTGTCTTTTGTTGTGTGAATATGTTAATATTCTCTTATTAGTCTTGTTTCTATCTATATCCCCCTAATATGCCACACATCCTGGGAAGAGGGTATTTCCCTTTAAACAGTTTCTCAAAAATAGTGAGGTCTTAATTTGAATTAACCAATGAGTGCATTGTATTATATTTTTAAATCAAGGCTGTGATAGCTGAACCTTAACCCCTTAACGACACGCGTCGTACAGGGTACGTCTTGCACAAACTGGTCTTTAAAGACCAGCGACGTACCCTGTACGACGTTGGGGTTGAAAGTGGCTGGAAGCGATCAGGATTATTGTAGTGATGCCTCGATATCGAGGCATCACTGCAATAACATTTTACCCCATCCGATGCAGAGAGAGCCACTCTGTGGCCCTCTCTGCACCGGACATCGATGCCGCGATCGTTGGTGGGTGGGAGCAGACGTGGGAGGCGGGTGGGCGGCGATCGATGGCTTACCGGTGGGCGGGATCGTGGGCGGGCTTGCTTGGGGGCGCACACGGACGCGTGCACATGCACAGGGGAGGCGGGCAAGCGCGTGCACGGGGAGGGAGCGGGTGGGAACCATTACACTATGGAACAGTGTGGTTTCTGGTTTGTGTTTAGAGGGAGAGAGGGTGAATAAATATGTGAATCGAAGTGATCTGGGAGGGGGTGGGGGTTTAGTCTTGGGGGGGAAACTACACTACAGAAAAGCGAGGGAAAAATAAAAAATATACATTTGTTTTTGTAAACTGGGTACTGGCAGACAGCTGCCAGTACCCAAGATGGCTCCCAATAATGTAGAGGGGGAGGGTTAGAGAGCTGTTTGGGGGGGGATCAGGGGGGGGATCAGGGAAGTTTGGGGCTAAGAGGGATCCTACACAGCAGCATATGTAAATATGCTTTAAAAAAAAAAGATACCTTTTATTTTAGTACTGGCAGACTTTCTGCCAGTACTTAAGATGGCGGGGACAATTGTGGGGTGGGGGAGGGAAGAGAGCTGTTTGGGAGGGATCAGGGGGTCTGATGTGTAAGGTGGGAGGCTGATCTCTACACTAAAGCTAAAATTAACCCTGCAAGCTCCCTACAAGATCCCTAATTAACCCCTTCACTGCTAGACATAATACAGGTGGGATGTGCAGCGGCATTTAGCAGCCTTCTAATTACTAAAAAGCATTGCCAAAGCCATATATGTCTACTATTTCTGAACAAAGGGGATACCAGAGAAGCATTTACAACCATTTGTGCCATAATTGCACAAGCTGTTTGTAAATAATTTCAGTGAGAAACCTAAAATTGCGAAAAAAATTACGCTTTTTTTACATTTGATCGCATTTGGCGGTGAAATGGTGGCATTAAATATACCAAAATGGGCCTAGATCAATACTTTGGGTTGTCTACTACACTACACTAAAGCTAAAATGTACTCTACAAGCTCCCTACACGCTCCCTAATTAACCCCTTCACTGCTGGGCATAAAACATGTGTGGTGCGCAGTGGCATTTAGCAGCCTTCTAATTACCAAAAAGCAATGCCAAAGCCATATAAGTCTGCTATTTATGAACAAAGGGGATCCCAGAGAAGCACTTACAACCATTTATGCCATAATTGCACAAGTTGTTTGTAAATAATTTCTGTGAGAAACCTAAAATTTGTGAAAAAGTGAATATTTTTTTTATTTGATCGCATTTGGCGGTGAAATGGTGGCATGAAATATACCAAAATGGGCCTAGATCAATACTTTGGGATGTCTTCTAAAAAAAAAAATACATACATGTCAAGGGATATTTAAGTATTCCTGACAGATGTCAGGGTTCCAATGTAACTAGCGCTCATTTTGAAAAAAAGTGGTTTTGAAATAGCAAAGTGCTACTTGTATTTATTGCCCTATAACTTGCAAAAAAAGCAAAGAACATGTTAACATTGGGTATTTCTAAACTCAGGACAAATTTTAGAAACTATTTAGCATGGTTGTTTTTTGGTGGTTGTAAATGTGTAACAGATTTTGGGGGTCAAAGTTAGAAAAAGTGTGTTTTTTTCCATTTTTTCCTCATATTTTATAATATTTTTTAATAGTAAATTATAAGATATAATAAAAATAATGGTATCTTTAGAAAGTCCATTTAGTGGCGAGAAAAACGGTATATAATATGTGTGGGTACAGTAAATGAGTAAGAGGAAAATTACAGTTAAACACAAACACTGCAGAAATGTAAAAATAGCCCTGGTCCTTAAGGGAAAGAAATTGAAAAATGGCCTTGTCCTTAAGGGGTTAAGCCATGACTATGGCACTATGCTGAAACACGTAGGCTTTTTATGACACCATACACTACTTTTTGTGTTGTCCTCTTTTTATCATTGTTGACAATAAGTTACATTTTATTTAGCCAAACTGCTCGATGGACTCTCCACTCTATCTATTCTGTGCCAGTTCCCCAGCAGAGCATACTTTGAGAGTGTACACACTGGCTCCTAAACCTTTACTGGATACATTGTTACAAGACATTAATGATACCTGTCAGAGGGAGACTAACGAAGCAGGGAGATCCTGGAAGAATATGCTGAAGTGATACAGTGGCATCTCATTGGCCGGTGGGTCCGTCACTCACAGTAGGACTTAAACGAGGCTCAGCGTGAGAGAGACTGCTACACAGAAGCTATGCACTGTAGGCAGCTGCACTGAATGCATGAATAAGAGATCCTCGATGCAAGGAGAAAAGTCATTCTCTCCCCCTCATCCACCATTTGCTCACGTTCTGTATATGACGTATTGGTGACTATCCTATATTCTGGTGAATCTCACCTTTATGTTGACAAATTACAGCTGACAGTTTGTTGCCAGTGTTGCATATATATATATATATATATATATATATATATATACAAATATCCAGACAGGTGCACTCACTGTGACATAAGACATCCGCCGGGGTGCTGCGTTGAAAACATATAGCAATATCCGTTCAACCCCTCAAGGTAGAAAAACGCTTCACTCTCCGGTCTCTTTCAAAATCCTTTATTAAGTATCCAGCATCAAATGACAAAATTCCCAAACGTTTCGATACCAATTGGTATCTTTTTCAATGGGTAATCAGAACATATCTATCCCGAAGATTCCTAATACTAACCACAAACCACTCACCTATATACACCTGTAAAGCCTCTCTGTCACTTCCGGTACATCAGAAAACCGCCCCACCATGCGCATGCGTCCAGGAGTTAGCCAACCGCATGGCTAATTTGCATATTCAATAACGTAATGACGTTTGCGTTCCAACCACGCATAGTTACTCCTTACTGTTTAGCAGCTAATGCGCATGCCCAGGTGGCTGAAGTTCTAATGATACCGGACTAACTCTTACAAGTATAACTACTCTAAAGTGTAAAAAAAACTATCTATACCAAGTTAAAATCTATAATATGACTACCTGAGTTCTCAGAACAGACTTTATTCCTTATATTTATAGAATATTAAGTAAGATACTTAGCATTTTTATATACAGCTTGCTAAGCTAATCACAGCCCCCTTAATTATCTTATCCACAATCTCCAAACCGTCTATTATCTAGTTAAAGTATGTTATACTATAATTATCAATATAACATATAGCTTCTATGCCAATTGGAGTGCAGTGAGAGACTTAGTTGTGGCTACCGCAATACACTAAACACCATATCTTCAGAGACTTTGTGAACCCATATATTCTGGACCAGTCCATCTTCCTGGGTGTTGATGACCTAGACCGATAAATCATGGACATTTCACTTAAAGGAAGACACCAAAGTCCATCTGTACATTCAGACCCTTGGGAGCCACTGTGTCTAAACGATAAATCCAGGAGGTCTCAACTTGGAGTAGTTTCGTGTTCCTATCTCCACCCCTTCGTAAGGGGGGCACATGATCAATCAACATAGTCCTTAAACTTGCCGCTGTGTGCCCAGCTTGAAGGAAATGTCTGGCGACCGGTTGATCAGATGTTTTCTTGTCAATCGCTTGTCTAATCGCATGGCGATGATTGGCCATTCTATCTCGAAATGTAGTAGAGGTCTTCCCCACATAGACAAGCGAACATGGACACATTAGTATGTATACAACATACGTACTCATACATGACAATCTGTGTAGAATCTTGTATTTTCTCCCAGTGTGTGGGTGGTGAAAGAACATCCCTGTTAACATACTATTGCACGTAGTGCAGTCCCCACATCTATAGCAGCCAACTTTTTTCTTGCTGTCCAGCCAAGTACCTTTTTCATAGCACTTCACAGGGTCATTATGGACAAGTAAATCCTTCAAATTGGGTGCTCTCTTATAAGCCATCCGTGGGGCTGATGTGTGCAGGAATGGTAGTGATTTGTCAGTATTGATAATGTCCCAGTTCTTCTTGACCGATTCAGACAATATCTTGGACACGGGGTTGAACGTGGTAACAAAGTTAATGATATCGCTATTGTTTTCTACTTTATCAGTAGGATCATGTGGTTGTAGCAGAGATATTTGATCATCCCCGGCCAGGTTGGTTTGCACCTGTGTTATCAGTTTTCTTGCATATCCTCGTTGCTCCAATTTCTTAATCATTTCATCCTCCTGTACTCTTCTAGTCTCTCTTAGTGTGTTATTGCGGGCCACCCGCGTGAGTTGAGAGGATACCACACTCTTTTTTTGATGTTCAGGGTGAAAACTTGTGGATAGCAACAATGAGTTTCTATCCGTCGATTTTGAATATAAGGAGGTAGAAAATTTGTAACAATCATCTTCTGTATAAACAGATATGTTTAGATCTAGGAATGGTATGCTCACCCTGTTATGGGCCACTTTAAATCGAATAGTTGACTCAAGCTGATTTAAGCTGTCAACCCACTGTTCTAGGGATTCCTCTGACCCTCTCCATACCAAAAACACATCGTCAATATACCTGACGTACAGTTTAATTTTATCAATTGTGCGAATGTGCATGACCATAGTCTCATACCAAGACATATACAGATTGGCGTATGCGGGAGCCATATTTGAACCCATTGCAGTTCCTGATATTTGTAAGAAGAATTCCTTCTCAAATTTGAAAAAGTTTTTTTCCAGACAAAACCTCAATAATTCCAATAGGAACTCAATGGGTGGTCCCGCATACGCCAATGACTCACTTAACATGGATCTGACCGCCTGTACACCACCATCATGCGGGATGACAGTGTACAAGCTGTCAACATCCATTGTAACAAGTAGGTCATCTGGGCCAAGTTCATTCCAGGCAAGTAACCTCCGAATGAGTGAGGGAGAATCCAGTATAAAGGAATATGACTCCTTTACAACTGGCTGTAGGTGATGATCTATAAAAATGGCCACATTAGAACACAAAGAATCCCTGGCAGACACAATAGGTCTGCCATTCGGTTTAATCAGAGTCTTGTGTACTTTGGGCAATAGGTATAGTACCGGAATAACCGGAAATGCAGTAGTCATATATTCAAATTCATTTTCATCAATCATACCTGATTCTAGCCCATATTTCAATATAAGATCCAATTCCTTCTTAAATGTATTTATTGGATTTCCTCTTAGTTTACAATAGATGCGATTATCAGTCAGCTGTCTATAGGCTTCCTCTCTATAGTCAACATAATTTTGAACCACTATAGAGCCTCCTTTATCCGCCGCATGAATAATGATCGTGGTGTCATTTTTTAGACTCTTTAGAGCCTCCTTTTCCCCTTTAGTGAGGTTAGGGAACAAATTTTCTACTTTTGCTCGTTCACACGTATCATTAATCATGCGTGAAAAACTACGGATAGAAGGGTTTAAGTTGATTGGATCAAACTTGCTCTGACTTTTGAACTTGTTGACACTCTCTTGTTCACTATTTTTAAAAAAATCCTTAATCCTAAGCTGTCTCTGTAATTTGTAGGTTTCAACATTCATTTTGAATTTGTCTATAGCTGGAGTGGGGACAAAGGACAGGCCCTTATTTAGCAAACTTTTCTCATCTAAACTTAGAGCTCTATCACTTAAATTGTAGATAATATCTACTTTTTCTTGCCTGTTTTTTTCTTTGAATCCTCCCCTCCTCGTGTGCGGTCTTGCTCGTTTTGCTTTACTGGAAGCGGAGGTTTTTTGGAGGATCTGGTGCTCACCCCACCTAAAGGGTGACCAGCATTAACATTTGGGTTGGACTCATCATTATCTGGCCCAGATGAATCGCCTCCACTACTGTCAACAGTGTCAGCAATGTTTCTATTATTAAAGCGTCTCCTTCGTCTAAATTGTGGTCTATTGTCCTCCTTCCCATAGAGCCACCTATACACTCTTCTCTCCCTGTAATCAGTCTCTACAGTCATTAATTTGTTGTTCTTAAAGGTTAACAAATCGTTTTTATATTTGTTAACTTGTCCCTGTAATTTGTTAATCCAATCTTCCCCTGTATCTTCCGTTAGGATCTGGTAGCTCGTCTCTTTAACCTCATTGATTTCCACTCTAATTAGATGTAATAATCTATTGGATTCCTCAATTACCAATAAAATGAGGTCATATGAGCACTTGTTTAAGATTGAGCACCACTTCCTACAGAATTCAGGGTTAGCCCTACCTATCGTGGGTGTATTCTTAATACGAAAACCCCTTGGTATATTTTTATTGCGATGGTAATTGGACAAGTACACAGTATGTAGATGGTGATCTACCTCTCTTTTCTGTAAATTCAACAATTTATGATAAACATCAAGAGGTGTCTCCCCTCTTAACTCACGCAAGTCTGTACTTGCAAGGATGCGCTCTGCATCTGCTTCTGTAAATATAAAGGATTCCCTATTGACAGTGTCATCACCAATATTAGGAGTGTCAGTAGCAGCGGATCCACTCACTTCCATGTCGGTTGATAAAATAATTGTATCCACTTATAGGTTCAGCCTGTCCTTAATAGGTTAACCGGTCTATTGAAAAACCCAGGTAGTATTCACAACACCATGTGATTTAAAAACAAACACAGCAGTAAACTTAAAGTCAGTATAACTGCAAGTGAAGAAATGGCACTTCACAGGGATACCTTAAGCATAAGTAGTAATGTAGTTGATAGTAGTAATCATAGTCACTTATTTTCAATCAAACAGAATTCACAATGTGCAGGGTGCAAACCAAATTAACAATATACAAATATCCAGACAGGTGCACTCACTGTGACATAAGACATCCGCCGGGGTGCTGCGTTGAAAACATATAGCAATATCCGTTCAACCCCTCAAGGTAGAAAAACGCTTCACTCTCCGGTCTCTTTCAAAATCCTTTATTAAGTATCCAGCATCAAATGACAAAATTCCCAAACGTTTCGATACCAATTGGTATCTTTTTCAATGGGTAATCAGAACATATCTATCCCGAAGATTCCTAATACTAACCACAAACCACTCACCTATATACACCTGTAAAGCCTCTCTGTCACTTCCGGTACATCAGAAAACCGCCCCAGGCTGAACCTATAAGTGGATACAATTATTTTATCAACCGACATGGAAGTGAGTGGATCCGCTGCTACTGACACTCCTAATATTGGTGATGACACTGTCAATAGGGAATCCTTTATATTTACAGAAGCAGATGCAGAGCGCATCCTTGCAAGTACAGACTTGCGTGAGTTGAGAGGGGAGACACCTCTTGATGTTTATCATAAATTGTTGAATTTACAGAAAAGAGAGGTAGATCACCATCTACATACTGTGTACTTGTCCAATTACCATCGCAATAAAAATATACCAAGGGGTTTTCGTATTAAGAATACACCCACGATAGGTAGGGCTAACCCTGAATTCTGTAGGAAGTGGTGCTCAATCTTAAACAAGTGCTCATATGACCTCATTTTATTGGTAATTGAGGAATCCAATAGATTATTACATCTAATTAGAGTGGAAATCAATGAGGTTAAAGAGACGAGCTACCAGATCCTAACGGAAGATACAGGGGAAGATTGGATTAACAAATTACAGGGACAAGTTAACAAATATAAAAACGATTTGTTAACCTTTAAGAACAACAAATTAATGACTGTAGAGACTGATTACAGGGAGAGAAGAGTGTATAGGTGGCTCTATGGGAAGGAGGACAATAGACCACAATTTAGACGAAGGAGACGCTTTAATAATAGAAACATTGCTGACACTGTTGACAGTAGTGGAGGCGATTCATCTGGGCCAGATAATGATGAGTCCAACCCAAATGTTAATGCTGGTCACCCTTTAGGTGGGGTGAGCACCAGATCCTCCAAAAAACCTCCGCTTCCAGTAAAGCAAAACGAGCAAGACCGCACACGAGGAGGGGAGGATTCAAAGAAAAAAACAGGCAAGAAAAAGTAGATATTATCTACAATTTAAGTGATAGAGCTCTAAGTTTAGATGAGAAAAGTTTGCTAAATAAGGGCCTGTCCTTTGTCCCCACTCCAGCTATAGACAAATTCAAAATGAATGTTGAAACCTACAAATTACAGAGACAGCTTAGGATTAAGGATTTTTTTAAAAATAGTGAACAAGAGAGTGTCAACAAGTTCAAAAGTCAGAGCAAGTTTGATCCAATCAACTTAAACCCTTCTATCCGTAGTTTTTCACGCATGATTAATGATACGTGTGAACGAGCAAAAGTAGAAAATTTGTTCCCTAACCTCACTAAAGGGGAAAAGGAGGCTCTAAAGAGTCTAAAAAATGACACCACGATCATTATTCATGCGGCGGATAAAGGAGGCTCTATAGTGGTTCAAAATTATGTTGACTATAGAGAGGAAGCCTATAGACAGCTGACTGATAATCGCATCTATTGTAAACTAAGAGGAAATCCAATAAATACATTTAAGAAGGAATTGGATCTTATATTGAAATATGGGCTAGAATCAGGTATGATTGATGAAAATGAATTTGAATATATGACTACTGCATTTCCGGTTATTCCGGTACTATACCTATTGCCCAAAGTACACAAGACTCTGATTAAACCGAATGGCAGACCTATTGTGTCTGCCAGGGATTCTTTGTGTTCTAATGTGGCCATTTTTATAGATCATCACCTACAGCCAGTTGTAAAGGAGTCATATTCCTTTATACTGGATTCTCCCTCACTCATTCGGAGGTTACTTGCCTGGAATGAACTTGGCCCAGATGACCTACTTGTTACAATGGAT
Organism: Bombina bombina; assembly: GCF_027579735.1. Taxonomy (NCBI): domain Eukaryota; kingdom Metazoa; phylum Chordata; class Amphibia; order Anura; family Bombinatoridae; genus Bombina; species Bombina bombina. The sequence continues at coordinate 1,393,754,970 of NC_069500.1, forward strand.
GTTGACAGCTTGTACACTGTCATCCCGCATGATGGTGGTGTACAGGCGGTCAGATCCATGTTAAGTGAGTCATTGGCGTATGCGGGACCACCCATTGAGTTCCTATTGGAATTATTGAGGTTTTGTCTGGAAAAAAACTTTTTCAAATTTGAGAAGGAATTCTTCTTACAAATATCAGGAACTGCAATGGGTTCAAATATGGCTCCCGCATACGCCAATCTGTATATGTCTTGGTATGAGACTATGGTCATGCACATTCGCACAATTGATAAAATTAAACTGTACGTCAGGTATATTGACGATGTGTTTTTGGTATGGAGAGGGTCAGAGGAATCCCTAGAACAGTGGGTTGACAGCTTAAATCAGCTTGAGTCAACTATTCGATTTAAAGTGGCCCATAACAGGGTGAGCATACCATTCCTAGATCTAAACATATCTGTTTATACAGAAGATGATTGTTACAAATTTTCTACCTCCTTATATTCAAAATCGACGGATAGAAACTCATTGTTGCTATCCACAAGTTTTCACCCTGAACATCAAAAAAAGAGTGTGGTATCCTCTCAACTCACGCGGGTGGCCCGCAATAACACACTAAGAGAGACTAGAAGAGTACAGGAGGATGAAATGATTAAGAAATTGGAGCAACGAGGATATGCAAGAAAACTGATAACACAGGTGCAAACCAACCTGGCCGGGGATGATCAAATATCTCTGCTACAACCACATGATCCTACTGATAAAGTAGAAAACAATAGCGATATCATTAACTTTGTTACCACGTTCAACCCCGTGTCCAAGATATTGTCTGAATCGGTCAAGAAGAACTGGGACATTATCAATACTGACAAATCACTACCATTCCTGCACACATCAGCCCCACGGATGGCTTATAAGAGAGCACCCAATTTGAAGGATTTACTTGTCCATAATGACCCTGTGAAGTGCTATGAAAAAGGTACTTGGCTGGACAGCAAGAAAAAAGTTGGCTGCTATAGATGTGGGGACTGCACTACGTGCAATAGTATGTTAACAGGGATGTTCTTTCACCACCCACACACTGGGAGAAAATACAAGATTCTACACAGATTGTCATGTATGAGTACGTATGTTGTATACATACTAATGTGTCCATGTTCGCTTGTCTATGTGGGGAAGACCTCTACTACATTTCGAGATAGAATGGCCAATCATCGCCATGCGATTAGACAAGCGATTGACAAGAAAACATCTGATCAACCGGTCGCCAGACATTTCCTTCAAGCTGGGCACACAGCGGCAAGTTTAAGGACTATGTTGATTGATCATGTGCCCCCCTTACGAAGGGGTGGAGATAGGAACACGAAACTACTCCAAGTTGAGACCTCCTGGATTTATCGTTTAGACACAGTGGCTCCCAAGGGTCTGAATGTACAGATGGACTTTGGTGTCTTCCTTTAAGTGAAATGTCCATGATTTATCGGTCTAGGTCATCAACACCCAGGAAGATGGACTGGTCCAGAATATATGGGTTCACAAAGTCTCTGAAGATATGGTGTTTAGTGTATTGCGGTAGCCACAACTAAGTCTCTCACTGCACTCCAATTGGCATAGAAGCTATATGTTATATTGATAATTATAGTATAACATACTTTAACTAGATAATAGACGGTTTGGAGATTGTGGATAAGATAATTAAGGGGGCTGTGATTAGCTTAGCAAGCTGTATATAAAAATGCTAAGTATCTTACTTAATATTCTATAAATATAAGGAATAAAGTCTGTTCTGAGAACTCAGGTAGTCATATTATAGATTTTAACTTGGTATAGATAGTTTTTTTTACACTTTAGAGTAGTTATACTTGTAAGAGTTAGTCCGGTATCATTAGAACTTCAGCCACCTGGGCATGCGCATTAGCTGCTAAACAGTAAGGAGTAACTATGCGTGGTTGGAACGCAAACGTCATTACGTTATTGAATATGCAAATTAGCCATGCGGTTGGCTAACTCCTGGACGCATGCGCATGGTGGGGCGGTTTTCTGATGTACCGGAAGTGACAGAGAGGCTTTACAGGTGTATATAGGTGAGTGGTTTGTGGTTAGTATTAGGAATCTTCGGGATAGATATGTTCTGATTACCCATTGAAAAAGATACCAATTGGTATCGAAACGTTTGGGAATTTTGTCATTTGATGCTGGATACTTAATAAAGGATTTTGAAAGAGACCGGAGAGTGAAGCGTTTTTCTACCTTGAGGGGTTGAACGGATATTGCTATATATATATATATATATATATATATATATAAAAAAAAAAATATATATATATATATATATATATATACACTGTGTGCAGAATTATTAGGCAAATGAGTATTTTGACCACATCATCCTCTTTATGCATGTTGTCTTACTCCAAGCTGTATAGTCTCGAAAGCCTACTACCAATTAAGCATATTAGGTGATGTGCATCTCTGTAATGAGAAGGGGTGTGGTCTAATGACATTAACACCCTATATCAGGTGTGCATAATTATTAGGCAACTTCCTTTCCTTTGGCAAAATGGGTCAAAAGAAGGACTTGACAGGCTCAGAAAAGTCAAAAATAGTGAGATATCTTGCAGAGGCACTCTTAAAATTGCAAAGCTTCTGAAGCGTGATCATCGAACAATCAAGCGTTTCATTCAAAATAGTCAACAGGGTCGCAAGAAGTGTGTGGAAAAACCAAGGCGCAAAATAACTGCCCATGAACTGAGAAAAGTCAAGCGTGCAGCTGCCAAGATGCCACTTGCCACCAGTTTGGCCATATTTCAGAGCTGCAACATCACTGGAGTGCCCAAAAGAACAAGGTGTGCAATACTCAGAGACATGGTCAAGGTAAGAAAGGCTGAAAGACGACCACCACTGAACAAGACACACAAGCTGAAACGTCAAGACTGGGCCAAGAAATATCTCAAGACTGATTTTTCTAAGGTTTTATGGACTGATGAAATGAGAGTGAGTCTTGATGGGCCAGATGGATGGGCCCGTGGCTGGATTGGTAAAGGGCAGAGAGCTCCAGTCCGACTCAGATGCCAGCAAGGTGGAGGTGGAGTACTGGTTTGGGCTGGTATCATCAAAGATAAGCTTGCTGGGCTTTTTCGGGTTGAGGATGGAGTCAAGCTCAACTCCCAGTCCTACTGCCAGTTTCTGGAAGACACCTTCTTCCAGCAGTGGTACAGGAAGAAGTCTGCATCCTTCAAGAAAAACATGATTTTCATGCAGGACAATGCTCTATCACACGCGTCCAAGTACTCCACAGCGTGGCTGGCAAGAAAGGGTATAAAAGAAGAAAATCTAATGACATGGCCTCCTTGTTCACCTGATCTGAACCCCATTGAGAACCTGTGGTCCATCATCAAATGTGAGATTTACAAGGAGGGAAAACAGTACACCTCTCTGAACAGTGTCTGGGAGGCTGTGGTTGCTGCTGCACGCAATGTTGATGGTGAACAGATCAAAACACTGACAGAATCCATGGATGGCAGGCTTTTGAGTGTCCTTGCAAAGAAAGGTGGCTATATTGGTCACTGATTTGTTTTTGTTTTTTTGTTTTTGAATGTCAGAAATGTATATTTGTGAATGTTGAGATGTTATATTGGTTTCACTGGTAAAAATAAATAATTGAAATGGGTATATATTTGTTTTTTGTTAAGTTGCCTAATAATTATGCACAGTAATAGTCACCTGCACACACAGATATCCCCCTAAAATAGCTATAACTAAAAACAAACTAAAAACTACTTCCAAAACAATTCAGCTTTGATATTAATGAGTTTTTTGGGTTCATTGAGAACATGGTTGTTGTTCAATAATAAAATTAATCCTCAAAAATACAACTTGCCTAATAATTCTGCACTCCCGGTATATATATATATATATATATATATATATATATATATATATATATATATATATATATATATATAAAATGAAAGTTTATCCCAAACAGGGAAAGAATGGCAGATACAGAGACAAAAACTTGATCAAAAGTAGAATTTATTTAGCAAACTTGCCAAAGTACAGGTATATGCAAATGGACACCTGACGCGTTTCACGCATGCACACATGCGCTTCATCAGAGGCTGAAAATTCCTAGCAATTCCTAGCCAAATTCCTAGTAGCCATTCCTAAATGTTGAATATTACTGGTACACATAGTTATTGACTAATCCACTTGCTCATGGTTATCCTTTATATTGACCTAATAAGTATTGTATACACATTGATACTAAAAATTATATATCTATTGGGTCTTTACACATATAAAAAAAAGCTTGGATTTTATATGTGGCTTTTTTCTTATATATTGACAATTTTTTGTCCTGATTAAGTCTTTTTATTTTTATTCTTATTTTTATTAACCATTTATTGTTTTATTGGATGTTTCCCTTTATATTTCCTACTGATATATACAAAGAAAAAATGAAAAAAATCTTTTTCTTTTTTTGAATGATGTCATTTTTTGTTTTACCCTATTTTTTAGTGTTTAATTATCACAAATTTTGTTTTATTAAGTTCAGGATCATCTATTAGATTTATATTTTATATTTTATCATGTATCACATGTTTTCTATACTTTTATGTTTTTTTTTTTTGTTTTGTTTTTTATATGCATTATGTTTGTTATTGCATTATTATTGAATATGAATATTGATTGCACGGTCCTATACATGAACAGGCAGCTTACTTTCTGGTTAATTGATTTATGTGTTTTATATCAATTAATTTTTCGTATTGTTGATTGGCTGCTCGATCATTTATAGGCTTCCCTGCACTTAGAATTTTCAGCCTATGATGAAGCACATGTGCGCATGCGTGAAATGCGTCAGGTGTCCATTTGCATACTCACCTGTACTTTGGCAACTTTGCTGAATAAATTCTACTTTTGATCAAGTTTTTGTCTCCGGATCTGCCATTCTTTCCCCGTTTGGGATAAACTTTAATTTCATATAGCGGAAGGGATACCGCTTGTGGTAGTCTGTGGACTTAAGCCCTGCCATTTGAAGGAGCTGTCTACACTTTCCTCTATTTGGATCTTGTCATCAAGCGCTGACTGTGCAGCGCACACCACTGACGTCAGAGCGAGTGGAATACTCACCAAGGACGGCGTTTGGTGTTGATACGCCGCTAGCAGGGGGTGTCAATAATCCTGATTGTATCTGATCGAGATGATTGCAGTCCGCCACCTAAAAGGTGGTGGACAAGTTAAGAAGCAGAAGTCTTATGACCGCTGCTTCTTAGCTACAGAAACTACCCGTGGAGATAGCAGCATCTGCTGTTTGGAATATCAGCCCCCTTAGTGTCTATAAAATAGGAGCTTCAATGTTGTAACTTAGGTTACCTTGTCTGCTGTGGCCAATTAGGGATAGTTATAAATATGTTACTAGAGTGTGCAGCCAATGTCTGTGTGTTATATAACAGTGTTTTGCACTTCCGTTTCTAATAGGAACTGAAAAGCTCATCATTTTAGAATATAATTATAGGAAAAGGGGACAAAATAAATAATGAAAGTATATTGTGGACCTTTTTTATATAATACGATTTTTAAGTTTATATTATCATCTCAAAGTGTTTAATGTCCATTTTATAATATTATGTGCAGTGCCGTACTCCAACTACAGTGGTTGCTGTGACTTTTAATTTTATTCTATTGTGATCATAAGTCTGTGGGGTAGATTTACCAAGCAGCGGATGCTTTCTGGATTTCCAGAAATTTAAGTTAAGTAGCAGCGGTCTTAATACCGCTGCTCCTTAACTCGTCCGCCATCTCTGAGGGGCCGACAGCAATCAGCCCCCTGCTAGTGTCCAATTGGCCCAGAATCTGCAGGGGGCGACATTGCACAAGCATTTCACTAGAAATGCTTGTGCAATCATAAATGCCGACAGTGTATGCTGTTGGCATTTATCGATGTGCGACGGATATGATCCGCTACAGTCTACCCGCAAAATGATAATTCGGCCCCCGTATACTTACAGTATGTTTTTTTCTGTTGTTGTCTTTATTTGTGAGCTTCTGTTACACTGAAGTTTAGCAGTGAGCAGTCAGGTGTCAGCTAAGGGGAAGCCATGAGATGTGATATATAATACCAGCGTGGTTAGGAGGCAAGGAGTGAGGAAGCAAGCCACCTCAATAGTGTTGCACAATTTGGAATGTTTAGCCTTTTAATAGACTGAAGTTTTGCTCAGCTCAGGTTCTTTGTGTGCTAGGACTGGAATTAAAGAAACATACAAAAATACAGATTTACTGGGGCATTTCTGGGTCTAATAACCTAATGCCAGAAATAACTTCAGCAGCAAAGATGAAAATGAATCTTTAGCTCTTAAAATGCCACCTTCTTGTTCAATTAAGGTTTTAGCAAAACATAAAAAACAAATTATCAACATAGCTACATATATTGTTTTCTATTCCAGCAGCCCCAACACAGCAGTTAGCAGGTTAAACATATTTATTTAATAGCAGTGTCTAATTTCAAGCTGTGTTACATCTATAAACTGGGGTCATTTGTGGTGTCTCTCTATATGTATGCCAAAGGGTTAATAATTAATTTGATACTTAATGTAAGGGTATTCTTCCTATGCCATTTTTTTTTTGAGAGAGTAATGGTGGTGATGAGGAGCTTAATGATTTAACCTAATTAAAGGACTATAACAGTGAAAAAAAGAAAATGATTTGATATGATATAACAATTTTATTATTGCACTATTATTTGGATATAACCACATGAATAAACTCTGCAATGTGACTCAACACATAGTTAACATCAGTTTCAGATCAAATATGCACTGCTGGGAGCTAGCTGAAGACATCTGGTGAGACAATGACAAAACACAAAATGTGTGTTGACACCAATCAACAGCTAGCTCCCTACAGTGCATTGCTACTGCTGAGGATATATACATATACCTTTCAACAAAGGTACTCAATAGAGAATAGTATAAGTGAATTTAACCATTGTGTGCTCTATCTGAATGATAAAAGTTACATTTCTACTTTCCTATGCCTTTAAGTATTCATGTACATCCGCCAGCAGCATTTGGCTATTTTTGGAGTCAGATTCCTTTTTTGCTAAAAAGTGCTACATACTAAGATCTGTGCAAAACCAGATTTTAGTGTATGTTTCACAAGAAATCCGGTTAAAAAAATATCCGAATGCTGTTGCCGGCCGCCATATTTGGCATTTGTTTGCTTCCAAAAAGTCTGAATACACATGTCCATCTTTAAGCAATCAGTATGGCTAAATTATACTACTAGAATTTTATGTGCTTGTTATGGGGGGGATTAGAGTAGGTGGAGCTATTCAATCCATACCTGGGCGTGGCTCTGCTACAAATTTTTTTTTTTTCAAATGCTGGCAACTATAATAGAATAACACAGAACTACATGAACTACCTGTACACCTCAGCTTAGAACACCATCGGCTTTTCACTCAAGCATTATCTGAATTTTATTACGCGCCCCCATAGAAGTCTATTATGTGAAGGATTTAGTGCACTCTTACTTTCTTTTTAGATGTTAGTTTGTAGTCTGGACTATCGATTGAGGGCTAAAATATAACTGTGCTATTGACTGTGCTCAACAAATATTAACGCACAATAGTGCTAACATTTTTTTGCTCCACTTGTGATCTAGGCCATGGTTGCCATTAAGTATCTGAGCAATAGTAGAAGAGATTTTTATTATGTGCACCTTTAATAAATGAATGCATTATTTCTTAAAATCTGCCAAAAAGATATCACCATAAACCAAATTACTTATTTTATTCTGTATCAGCATCAATGAACTAATCTGGCTAGTACATTTAAAATGGTTATATAAGTATAACCTTTCAAAAAGCATGTGCAAAATATAAATAATTATGCTGAACATTCATGTTCTATTGTATGATTTCAGTCCATTCCCTGGGAAGTGTATGGCTTTCAGCTTGTGATGTCATTGTACTTTTCTTATATTCAGAAACTTTTGTACAAGCTAACATTATCTCTTAAACATGCAGCTGGTCCCCCCTATAGTTTTACTTCCTCAAGGGCAACCATTTGCATTCAACATCTTTATCTGACATCCCCTCCTTGTCTAGAAACCTTTTTCTTAGCCACACTAATTAGTGTTCTGATTTTTCACAAACTATCTCCTGATGCCAAAAACCTAAATTCATGCGCTTCACTACAGCAGACTAAACAAAGGCCAGCAATATAGCAGTGCCTACTGTGATATTAAAAGCACAGTATTTGAGACACGTGGTCATTTTCATTATGCATTTGTTCAACTAAATACTGTGTGCAATGTTACAATAACAAATATTAGCAGGCATTTTTCTGTGGATATTGCATGCTGAGTTATCATGCTGTGTCCATATTTATGGTACAGTTAAAGAAAAAAAATATCATATAGCATTACTAAGAATACTAATAGCTTTTTGTATTACACTAAGACTGAGTACTTTATTTTAATTGTGTGGAAATATTTTTTTTTTTTTAGATGAGGTCATTTTTTTTTCAAGCAGAAGTAATTCATATTCACAACAGGAAAATGTACAACAACTTGTCTATAAAACAAATGCATCAGCCTTTTGTATTTTTATTCATTTTTTGTTGACAAATTAGGAATTATGAATAATGTATTAATTAACTTTGAATAATTAAATTTTTAAATTATAAAAACAATGTCAGTGCTTCAGTGCTGAGCCATTTTACACCCATGTGCTAGAGATGTTTTTAGCTGTTTGCCACTCGTTGCTCATAGACTTTTGCATTTCGAAGACTGCTAGCAATCAAAGACTACAATGCCTTTCAATAGACATGGGCATTTGTTTCATTGCAAATGCATATTCGGAACGAAAATAAAGATATTCAAAATGTGTTAGTGTATATTCATTTTTAAGGTGATATACTTACTTCTAGTGTACTGGGGAGCCGTGCTAATCCTGAGCCTTTATCACTGAGTTCAGGGCCAAAGTAATAGGAGGCTTAGGGGGGTAGTTATCAAGCCGTCTACTTTACCTGCCTTCGCCGGTCCAATACGCCCGCCTAAGCTCTCCTACCATCGCCACCGCGGACCTGAATACGTTCGCCTAAGTTATCAAAAAATCTGTCAAAAAGCCGCGCACCAAGTACAGGGCGATGAGCAGCAACTAAATAAAGTTTGTAACCCCTAAACCGCCGCTCCTAGATCCCGCCGCAACTCTTATAAATGTATTAACCCCTAAACCGCCGCTCCCGGACACCGCTGCCACCTACATTATACCTAGTAACCCCTATCCTGCCCCCCTATACCGCCGCCACCTATAATTAAGTTATTAACCCCTATCCTGCCGATCCCGGACCTCGCCGCAACTAAATAAATAGTTTAACCCCTAAACCGCCGCTCCCGGACCCCGCCGCCACCTATCTTAAACTTATTAACCCCTAATCTGCTCCCCCTACACCGTCACCACCTATAATACATTTATTAACCCCTATCCTGTCCCCCCTACACCGCCGCCACTGTAATAAATGTATTAACCCCTATCCTGCCCCCCCTACATCGCCTTAAACTTAAATATTAATTAAATACATCTAAATAAATTTAACTCTTATTAACTAAATTAATCCTATTTAAAACTAAATACTTACCTTTAAAATAAACCCTAATATAGGTACAATATAAATAATAATTATATTGTAGCTATTTTAGGATTTATTTTTATTTTACAGCCATCTTTCAATTTATTTTAACTAGGTACAATAGCTATTTAATAGCTACCTAGCTAAAATAAAGAGAAATTTACCTGTAAAATAAAAACTAACCTAAGTTACAATTACACCTAACACTACACTATACTGATCTCAATAGAATGAGAGCTCAATCTGATTGGCTGATTGGATCAGCAAATCGGATTGAACTTCAATCTGATTGGCTGATTCAATCAGCCAATCAGATTTTTCCTACCTTAATTCCGATTGGCTGATAGAATCCTATCAGCCAATCGGAATTGAAGGGACGCCATCTTGGATGACGTCCCTTAAAGGAACCTTCATTCGTCGTTAGTCGTCGGGAAGAAGAGGATGGCTCCGCGTCGGCTCGTCTGAAGATGGCTCTGCTCCGGATGGATGAAGATTGAAGACGCCGCATGGATGAAAACTTCTATCGGATGGAAGACTTCTTCAGCGCCGCCTGGATGATGACTTCATCGGATGGAAGACTTCTTCAGCGCCCCTTGGATGATGACTTCTGCCGCTCAGTATCTCCTCTTCGGTTCCATCGGTGGTCGGCTGGCGGAAGACGACTCAAGGTAGGATGATCTTCAGGGGGGTAGTGTTAGGTTTATTTAAGGGGGGTTTGGGTTAGATTAGGGGTATGTGGGTGGTGGGTTTTAATGTTGGGGGGGTTGTATTTTTATTTTACAGGCAAAAGAGCAGAATTCTTTGGGGCATGCCCCGCAAAAGGCCCTTTTAAGGGCTGGTAAGGTAAAAGAGCAGGTAACTTTTTAATTTAGAATAGGGTAGGGCATTGTTTTATTTTGGGGGGCTTTGTTATTATATTAGGGGGCTTAGATTAGGTGTAAGTACCTTAAAATTGTTGTAATATTTTTGAAATGTTTGTAACTTATTTTTTTTTATTTTTTGTAACTTAGCATTTTTATTTTTTGTACTTTAGTTAGTTTATTTAATTTAATTTAATTTAATTGTAGATATTTGTAGCTAATTTATTTAATTAATTTAATGATAGTGTAGTGTTAGATTTAATTGTAACTTAGGTTAGGATTTATTTTACAGGTAATTTTGTATTTCTTTTAGCTAGGTAGTTATTAAATAGTTAATAACTATTTAATAACTATTATAACTAGCTAAAATAAATACAAAGTTACCTGTAAAATAAATATAAATCCTAAAATAGCTACAATGTAATTATTAATTATATTGTAGCTACCTTAGGGTTTATTTTACAGGTAAGTATTTAGTTTTAAATAGGAATAATTTATTAAAGTATAGTGCAGTGTTAGGTGTAATTGTAACTTAGGTTAGTTTTTATTTTGCAGGTAAATTTATCTTTATTTTAGCTAGGTAGATATTAAATAGTTAATAACTATTTAATAACTATTGTAAATAGTTAAAATAAATTGAAAGATGCCTGTAAAATAAAAATAAATCCTAAAATAGCTACAATATAATTATTTTATATATTAAGGTTTATTTTAAAGGTAAGTATTTAGTTTTAAATAGGATTAATTTAGTTAATAAGAGTTACATTTATTTAGATGTATTTAATTAATATTTAAGTTAGGGGGGTGTTAAGGTTAGTGTTAGACATAGGTTTAGGGGTAAATAATTTTATTATAGTTGCGGCGGTGTAGGGGGGGCAGGATAGGGGTTAATAAATTTATTATAGGTGGCGACGGTGTAGGGGGGGCAGGTTAGGGGTTAATAAGTTCAATATAGGTTGCGACTGGGTCCGGGAGTGGCGGTTTAGGGGTTAAACTATTTATTTAGTTGCAACGAGGTCCGGGATCCGCAGGATAGGGGTTAATAACTTTATTATAGGTGGAGACGGTATAGGGGGGGCAGGATAGGGGTTAATAGGTATAATGTAGGTGGCGGCAGGGTCCGGGAGCGGCGGTTTAGGGGTTAACATATTTAGTATAGTGGCGGTGGGCTCCGGGAGTGGCGGTGTAAGGGTTAACATATTTATTATAGTGGCAGCGGGTCTGGGAGCGGCGGTTTAGGGGTTAATCAGTTTATTATAGTGGCGGTGGGCTCCGGGGGCGGCGGTTTAGGGGGTAATACATTTATTTAGTTGCGGCAGTGTGGGGGGGGGCAGATTAGGGGTGTTTAGACTTGGGGTACATGTTAGGGTGTTAGGTGTAGACAGCTCCCATAGGAATCAATGGGATGTCTGGCAGCAGCGAACATGAACTTTCGCTATGGTCAGACTCCCATTGATTCCTATGGGATCCGCCACCTCCAGGGCGGCGGTTTGAAAACCAGGTATGCTGGGCCAGAAAATTGATGAGCGTACCTGCTAGTTTTTTGAAAACTTGCAAAAGTAGTCAGATTGTGCCGCACTTGTGTGCGGAACATCTGTAGTGACGTAAGCATCGATCTGTGTCGGACTGAGTCCGGCGGATCGAAGCTTACGTCACTAAATTCTACTTTTGCCGGTGTAAAGGGCTTGATAACTAAGGTGAATCAGCCTCGCCACAAATACGCTGCGGAATTCCAGCGTATTTGAGGTTGACGGCTTGATAACTAGGGGCCTTAGTGTGTCGGAGATGGTCCTTTAGCGCAGGATCTTGGATCTGCCAAACTAAGGGCTCGATAATCGAAACCTTGCCAGATTGTGTTTTTTCTCGAGGACCTTTGCAGGGTCTGCCCTGTTGGAATGATCGTAAAAAAGAGCAGTCCCTGCAAGTAGCAAGATGGCTCCTATGGAAAGTAATGGAACTGTGGGGAAAGGAGCATTTCGCTCTAAAGAGTGAAGGTAGCAGGGAGCAGGAGGGAGACTTTGAAAATTAAATACTGAAGCAAATGAATATTCTGAAAATTTATTTTTTGAGAATAATTGTTACAAATAATTAAAGGGACAGGAAACCCCAACATTTTATTTGCATGAGCTTTGCATGTGCACGTGAAGGAAATCGAAATAAATGCAACATTTAGTTCCTTGTATTGTGCATTGTGTTTGTGATATCTCAATTTACATGGTACAAGTCACTGAGCAGACACTGTTTAAAATGCTAGTGCATGAAGCCTATTTAGATATGCTTCATGTGCACATGCACAGTAAAAAACAGTAATAACCTTTGCACTTTTGCATTTCCTCTATTTTTTCTGTAAAGTACCCACACCAATCATATTTTTTCAGCTCACCAAACTTTTTAAGAAAACAAATTACTCACAAATCTGATTTATTAGAGGGTGGGTGAATCAATTTTTACAATGTATGCATGCTACTACTAATGTATAAACTCACTCAGAGTTAAAATATATCTATCTATCAATATATCTATATACAGGGAGTGCAGAATAATTAGGCAAATGAGTATTTTGACCACATCATCCTCTTTATGCATGTTGTCTTACTCCAAGCTGTATAGGCTCGAAAGCCTACTACCAATTAAGCATATTAGGTGATGTGCATCTCTGTAATGAGAAGGGGTGTGGTCTAATGACATCAACACCCTATATCAGGTTTGCATAATTATTAGGCAACTTCCTTTCCTTTGGCAAAATGGGTCAAAAGAAGGACTTGACTGGCTCAGAAAAGTCAAAAATAGTGAGATATCTTGCAGAGGGATGCAGCACTCTTAAAATTGCAAAGCTTCTGAAGCGTGATCATCGAACAATCAAGCGTTTCATTCAAAATAGTCAACAGGGTCGCAAGAAGCATGTAGGAAAAAACAAGGTGCAAAATAACTGCCCATGAACTGAGAAAAGTCAAGCGTGCAACTGCCAAGATGCCACTTGCCACCAGTTTGGCCATATTTCAGAGCTGCAACATCAATGGAGTGCCCAAAAGCACAAGGTGTGCAATACTCAGAGAAATGGCCAAGGTAAGAAAGGCTGAAAGACGACCACCACTGAACAAGACACACAAGCTAAAACGTCAAGACTGGGCCAAAAAATATCTCAAGACTGATTTTTCTAAGGTTTTATGGACTGATGAAATGAGAGTGAGTCTTGATGGGTCAGATGGATGGGCCCGTGGCTGGATTGGTAAAGGGCAGAGAGCTCCAGTCCGACTCAGACGCCAGCAAGGTGGAGGTGGAGTACTGGTTTGGGCTGGTATCATCAAAGATGAGCTTGTGGGGCCTTTTCAGGTTGAGGATGGAGTCAAGCTCAACTCCCAGTCCTACTGCCAGTTTCTGGAAGACACCTTCTTCAAGCAGTGGTACAGGAAGAAGTCTGCATCCTTCAAGAAAAACATGATTTTCATGCAGGACAATGCTCCATCACACTCGTCCAAGTACTCCACAGCGTGGCTGGCAAGAAAGGGTATAAAAGAAGAAAATCTAATGACATGGCCTCCTTGTTCACCTGATCTGAACCCCATTGAGAACCTGTGGTCCATCATCAAATGTGAGATTTACAAGGAGGGAAAACAGTACACCTCTCTGAACAGTGTCTGGGAGGCTGTGGTTGCTGCTGCACGCAATGTTGATGGTGAACAGATCAAAACACTGACAGAATCCATGGATGGCAGGCTTTTGAGTGTCCATGCAAAGAAAGGTGGCTATATTGGTCACTGATTTGTTTTTGTTTTGTTTTTGAATGTCAGAAATGTATATTTGTGAATGTTGAGATGTTATATTGGTTTCACTGGTAAAAATAAATAATTGAAATGGGTATATATTTGTTTTTTGTTAAGTTGCCTAATAATTATGCACAGTAATAGTCACCTGCACACACAGATATCCCCCTAAAATAGCTATAACTAAAAACAAACTAAAAACTACTTCCAAAACTATTCAGCTTTGATATTAATTAGTTTTTTGGGTTCATTGAGAACATGGTTGTTGTTCAAAAATAAAATTAATCCTCAAAAATACAACTTGCCTAATAATTCTGCATTCCCTCTATCTATCTATCTATCTATCTATCTATCTATCTATCTATCTATCATCTATCTATCATCTATCTATGTCTATCATCTATCTATCTATTATCTATCTCTCTATCTATCATCTATCTATTATTTATCTATCTATCTATCTATCTATTATCTATCTATCATCTATGTTTATCTGTCTGTCTTGTTTTAGGTTTTTATTTAACTTTGCGGTTCAATTAAAGTTAGCACGTCGACTTTTGATTAAGTGCAAACCATTTACTTTTAACTTGTAATATGTGTGCTAACTCATACGTATTAAAAGTTTACTTCTGGAGGTATTTGTGGTGAGCAAAATCCCTTACTAGCACACCCTTTGTTTTCTATAAAATGTCATTAGGTTGGGTGCTCCCACTTACATCAGCTCTTTCCTTTCGTAGTTTTCCATTTCAGTGAGAGTTATTACTTTCTATAGAAGGCAACTTGTCACTTGCTGAGACTTCCTGATTTAACCATAAAGATACACGCCTATGAGCATAGGCATTAGACAAGATATTTCACTCTATGCTATAAATATTAGAGAATCTGGGGCCAATTTATCATCGGCCTGTGTGACATCATCCACTCAGTATATCATGTCCGAAAGACATCGATGAATGCCGACAGCATAGGCTGTCTGCATTTATCATTGCACAAGCAGTTCTTGTGAACTGCTTGCGCAATGCCGCCCCACGCAGATTTGTGGCCAATTGGCCGCTAGCAGGGGGTGTCAATCTGCCCGATCGTATAGGATCGGGCGGATTGATGTCTGTAGCCTCAGAGCAGGCGGACCATGCGGAGCTTGATAATTCAGCCCCTCTGACTCTAAATGTTGTTTCCAATACATTTAGCGCCCAGTTCTAAACACTCACCTTAGACTCCTTCAGTTCCATAACACAATATCTCACTATCTCCCTCTTTCTACACCTCTGACTCCCTCTTACACTATCCCTAACACAATGTATCCCCATCTCCCTCTGCCTCCTTCTCTTACTCCCTCTTATACTACCCTTAATACAATTTATCCCCATCTCCGTCTCTCTCCACCTCTAACTCCCTCTCACAATACCCCTAACACAATTTATCTCCCTCTCTCTCTCTTCCTCTGACACCCTCTTACACTACCTCTAACACAATCTCTCCAGATCTCCCTCTCTCTCCACCTCTAACTCCCTCTTAAACTACCCCTATCTCAATCTTTTCCCATCTTCCAATCTCCCCCTCTGACCCTAGGTTTTATTTTGGGACCATGAAAAAAACAATAGCTCAATAGCTTGTTTTATGGCGCGTTACCACCTGTGATCAGTCTCTTTTAGCCCTATTGTGCTTTCCACAAAGGAGAACTGAAGTATATCAATCTGATCCCACCTAACAAGGTCAGTCCAGCCTGAAATACAAGGAAATCATTCTCTAAACAAGGAACATGGCAAACCCAGATTATTCTTGTATTTAATAAAATATCATATTTACAATAATGGAAATACAAAAATAAAATTTCCATTAAACACAAGCAAAAACATAACAGCAACTTTAATAACTTTCCTTTAGTGATAGCATGAATTCCAAAAGCAAAATTACTTTCCCAAGATAGAGGAAAGTAAATAAACTATCACTAAAATGCTTCTAAAACCTGTCCCTAAATACTGTCCCTCAAAAAACTTACATAAACAATAGCATTCATCTCACCCAGTAGTCCCTAAAATTGTCCTAACACTGTCCATCTGATACTTTCTCTCTCTCTCTCTCTCTCTCTCTCTCTCTCTCTCTCTCTCTCTCTCTCTCTCTCTCTCTCCCTGAAGTAACTCCAGCTAACCCAAACAAGAAAAGTAAATTAAAAAAATACGGCAGTCAGCAGCAATGAAATTATCAGTTAAAAATATATATACAAATCTATGTACACCAGTGTTTCCATTTTTTAGTTTTCCAAATGCCTTGAGAATCATTTTCTCAAATACTGTTTTTGTTAGCACAAAAATTATCTTCAGTGGATCACACGTTCACAAGCACTCACATCCCCCACATCTTTCATAAGAACATCCCACAAAGACTCTTTTACAGAATGTGGCAATAACCACATCACTCTTGATTTCACTTCTTCTACTACATAAACCAAATATAATAATTTCATATTTAATCAACTCTATCCCTGCCAAGCCAATAATCCTCTTAGCAGGTGCTTTTCATACATTTTTAGTATACTTACAACTCTACATCACAACCACTAGATTTTCCACTACTTGACCACATCCATTACTTTGACAACACTCAGTATTTACCAATCTTCTCCTACCTAGTTGGCAAACACCCATGGACTGCCATCCATTCCACATCCTTCTGCCTATTAACCAAAGCTTTATCATTAACATTGTTCAATACCTGCACACTCTGAGGGGACTATTTATCAAAGCTTCAACTATGTTGCATTTGCCTGCATCAATACGCTTGCGAGATATTCCTGTCGCAGATCTGAATACAATCCCCTTATTTATCAAAAAAGCTGTCAAAACATGTGCATCAAGTACGGTGCGAATAGCATCGGACTGGTGTTAACTAACAGTCATTGATGTTGCGGTTATTCTGGTTTTTCCCAACTTTATTTATACCAATGCATTACTGTCCATGAACAAGCACATTTCTCTAAAGCTAATCTTTTATTTTTCATCTGTTAATGTCCAAGAAAAAGATTGATTTATACCTCAACAAACAATATATCATAGAAATTTATTTTTATATTGATTTGTTATATGATACTTTCACATAAATTAATGTATCTTTGTATTTTGAGAAGTCATATTTTTTATTAATTTTTTAAATTATTATTAATGCTAGAATTTGTACAAATATCCTTGCACATACTTGTGTATATATATATATATATATATATATGTGTGTGTGTGTGTGTGTGTGTGTGTTATGTCAGAAATCTTTTGCAAACATATTTACATGTTGTTCTAAACTATGTTGTCTGTCATAGCTCTGTGTTTACTTATACCACTTTATGTATATATTGTAAATGTATTATTATTTTGAGCAGGAATAGTTGTGAATATAACGTAATCAGAGTATCATATATATTTATTTGCAATCAATGGATATTTTAAACTGATAGGAAAGTAAAAATGTAAGTTGCATGATTCAGATAGAGCATGTAATTTTAAAACACTTTAAAATTCACTTCTATTTTACAATGTGCTTTGATTTCCCTTGTTGGAAAAGAATACGCAAATATCCTACACTAGTGGGAGCTAGCTGCTAATTGGTGCCTGCACACATTTGTCTCTTGTGATTGGCTAAATAGATGTGTTCAGCTAGCTGCCAGTAGTGCAATGCTGTTCCTTCAGCAAAGGATAACAAGAGAATTAAGCAAATTTGACAATAGAAGTAAATTTGAAAATTGTTTAAAATTGTATGTTCTATTCAAATCATGAAATAATATTTGGGGTAATTTGGGGTTTCCTGTCCCTTTAAGAGCTGGGCAAGGTTTCTCTCTGCACCTCTGTAACCCCTCCTGATTGCAATCTATTTTTAAAAACCACCCCTACACAGGTATTATAAAATGGACTGGCATATAAGATGACATTTCTTACTGAAAAAGAAATTAAAGAGAAGGGAGAAATACACTGAAAATAGCATGACAGTAAAGAGGTGATTTTAATTTCTGCTGTATCTTTATCATGACAGTTTAAAGTTAGGTGGGCTATCCCTTTAAACTATCAGCTTGAGATTATATTGAATCAAACATCAATTAGAATTTTAAAATCCTTGTCTAAAATATTACACTGTTTGTCCAAATGTAGTATAGTATAAAAGTAGTGTAGTATAAAAGTCACACTTTATTATAATTTATAAAACAACAAATACACACTCACAAAGGTACCCTCAAACATATGAGGTATGTATGTTCATTCAGAAAGTTTACTCCATACCCCTCCAGCGATATTGCGGTCTCTCTTTGGTCTCCCACTGTGTATTCAGTGCCAGTATATAATGTAATAATGACTCTACAGGGGATATTGTTACCAAAATACGCTGTGGGATAATAAACTGTTGCTACTGTATATAAGGAGATCGTGAGTTAAGCTGTTACGTCTGAGCAATATTAGCCAGCTTTTGCACAGAACACAGCATCTTTCACACTCACTTCTCCTAGGATTATGGGCATGGCCTTACGCATTTTGCGGGCTCCTCCCGCTTCGTCAGAGGCTATGCCCATCCTATCCATAATCCGCCCTCTTATTTGGTTTGACTATACACGCCCCACTCCTTCTATTGGTTAAATATGGGGGGGGCGTGGCGGAGGGGAGTATCTGACTCCTTTTACTCTGTGACAGTTTAGATCTAGTGCGATCTGTACCCGTTATATTATACCGTAATACGAATGGCAATGGCTATGTTTCAATAACCACAGGAAATAAAAAATATCGTAATCTACAGCTACACTTTGCATCAGTAAAGGAAATGTACTACTGTCTTTACAGCCAATATATGCAAAAAACCTGGCAATACCTTATCGCATTGTATTAATTATTTTCAAACTCATTTAAAAACAAATACATTTGTTAAAACTGATAATACCGTATGTGAATACCTTGAACTCACATTACAAAATACATTCGAATTCATAATAACTGTTAACATTAACTATGATATTTGTTAGTCTCAGTATATACATGACATTTTTTTTTAAAATCGGTAATAAATATTTGTTAAAAAATATATGATCATAAGAACAAATTAATAAGATTTTGACAGTATCTTTCTAAAACAATTAATAGTATAAAAAACAGATAAAAATTAATATTCATATTTACAACTGGCTTCAAAACAATTGTTATAAAATTAATTATGTTATTAATAGATACACATATATTCTAGACACAGATATTGAATGATGATACTAGAAATAGTAATAATGTGGTTACCATATACTGTAAAATAATGTCCACTGCTAATTCTAGGAAATTTGCCTGAGTCTCGTTAACATATCCGCATTTACCACAGAAATATTTTACTGCTGTGATGCCCAATGCATGTGGAATTGAAGTATACAATGAGCATACATCCATCGTGACCCACATACATTCCTCCTGCCATACAAGATCTTCTAGTAATTTCAGTATGTGAATTGTATCCTGTACATATGATCTCAAACAGGGAACCATAGGTTTTAATATATGATCAATATACTCAGACAATTTGGTTGTTAGGCCTCCAATCCCAGACACTATTGGTCTACCCGGTGGGTTCGTAAGACCCTTGTGTATTTTGGGTTGATGGTAAAAAATTGGAAGGACTGGATCCTCAACAACCAAATAGCTGTATTCCTGATTTTTCAGGACTTTGTCCTCTCTACCTCTTGATAGTAGTATATTATACTCCTCTAGAAATGTCTTTGTAGGATTACAATCCAATCTACGGTAAGTTGCCTTATCACTTAGCAGTCTATCTGCCTCTGTTATATATTCTTTTCTGTCTAGCACCACAATCCCTCCGCCTTTATCGGCGCTACGGATCACTAAATCCCTATTCTCGCTAAGATCTTTTAGTGCTGACTTCTCAGCTCTTGAGAGATTTTCTTTTCTTTGATTCTTATGTTTGTTTTTAACTTTATCTTTGGCACAAATTTCTGAGAGTTCTTTCTCTAGTAGGCTTTCAAAGACTGAGATAAAATTTCCTTTTGAGTTTAAAGATCTTATGACATGTAAAACTAACTATGTAGTATATTTATTAAGGTGTTCATGTGATAAGATATATATAGGTCGCACGAAACGTTCCATAAAAACAAGGTTTAGTGAACACCTTAGAAATATAGAGGCAGGTCTAGATATTCATGACGTGTCAGCTAATTTTTTTGGAGACACATAATAAAGACAGTACAGGTCTAACGGTCATTGGAAAAGAACACATTAAAAGAAATGTGAGAGGAGGAAATCGCCTATTACAACTTAGGCAGCGAGAGTCCTTCTGGATCCATAAGTTACAAACTATGGGTCTGGGGGGGCTAAATCGCGAAATAGACCTGGCAGAATTCTTGGAAATTTAAGTGCATAACAAAACAAATATCCAAAATTTAGAGATACTATAGTATAAGAGGATAGAAAATCACTGTTGTCTGTATCACTAACACTATTAATCACGAATATCCCATATTATAATACTTCATAATAAAAGAACCTTCAATGTCCTATTTAGAAAAGGTGCTACGTGTATACCACTTCATGAAGGGTCAGACATTATTTTACAGTATATGTACTCACTATACTGGTAACCACATTATTACTATTTCTAGTATCATCATTCAATATCTGTGTTTAAAATATATGTGTATCTATTAATAACATCATTAATTTTATAACATTTTTTTTGAAGCCATATGTAAATATGAAGATTAATTTTTATCTGTTTTTTTATGCTATTAATTGTTTTAGAAAGATACTGTCAAAATCTTATTAATTTGTTCTTATGATCATATATTTTTTAACAAATATTTATTACCAATTTTTTATAAAAATGTCATGTATATACTGAGACTAACAAATATCATAGTTAATGTTAACAGTTATTATGAATTCTAATGTATTTTGTAATGTGAGTTCAAGGTATTCACATACGGTATTATCAGTTTTAACAAATGTATTTGTTTTTAAACGAGTTTGAAAATAATTAATACAATGCGATAAGGTATTGCCAGGTTTTTTGCATATATTGGCTGTAAAGACAGTAGTATATTTCCTTTACTGATGCAAAGTGTAGCTGTAGATTACGACATTTTTTAATTCCTGTGGTTATTGAAACATAGCCATTGCCATTCGTATTGCGATATAATATAACGGGTACAGATCGCACTAGATCTAAACTGTCACGGAGTAAAAGGAGTCAGATACTCCCCTCTGCCAAACTCCCCCATATTTAACCAATAGAAGGAGTGGGGCGTGTATAGTCAAACCAAATAAGAGGGCGGATTATGGATAGGATGGGAATAGCCTCTGACGAAGCGGGAGAGCCCGCAAAACTCGTAAGGCCATGCCCATAATCCTAGGAGAAGTGAGTGTGTAAGACGCTGTGTTCTGTGCAAAAGCTGGCTAATATTGCTCAGACGTAACAGCTTAACTCTTACACGATCTCCTTATATACAGTAGCAACAGTTTATTATCCCACAGCGTGTTTTGGTAACAATATCCCCTGTAGAGTCATTATTACATTATATACTGGCACTGAATACACAGTGGGAGACCAAAGAGAGACCGCAATATTGCTGGAGGGGTATGGAGTAAACTTTCTGAATGAACAGACATACCTCATATGTTTGAGGGTACCTTTGTGAGTGTGTATTTGTTGTTTTATAAATTATAATAAAGTGTGACTTTTATACTACACTTAGATCGTGGATGCGCTCTATTTTGTTTCTCTCTAGAGAGCCACCTTTTTCTATGTATTTGAATCAGATTGGCCAATGTCATAAATCATGTGATTATGCATATTCCAATCAAAAGTGGTGGAAAGATTCACTAGTGTGTGGGTTGTTTATGAGTTTGCGTCATAATTGGTATGGAAAGTTTTGAGTCAAATATGGCGCGAAGTGGAGAGTGGGACTTGTATTACATGGCTCAAACAAGGTGCACATAGATTTTTCCAACAAATTAAAAGGAAGCTAGCTATATTATGTTGTGTACTTATTTCATTCTTATCTCTATATCTATTTGTGCAACAAGTTTGGGGCAAAACTTTGCACCAAATTTGTAGAAATAATATTGTCCCCTTGCTTTGTAATTAGAGACAATGGCCTATATTTATCAAAGTCTGGCGGACCTGATCCGCCAGTGTGGATCAGGTCCGCCAGACCTCGCTGAATATGGAGAGCAATACGCTCTCTGTATTTAGCATTGCACCAGCAGCTCACAAGAGCTGCTGCTGCAACGCCGCCTCCTGCAGACTCGTGGACAATGGGCCACCAGCAGGGGGTATCAATCAACCCGATTGTACTCGATTGGGTTGATTTCCAGTGATGTCTGTCCATCTGCTCAGAGCAGGCGGACAGGTTATGGAGCAGCGGTCTTTGTGACCACTGCTTCATAACTGCTGTTTCTGGCGAGTCTGAAGACTCGCTAGAAACACGGGCCATCAAGCTCCTTTCAGAGCTTGATAGATAGGTCCCAAAGTTGTAACATAATTCATAAGTAGTAATGTATTTTTAATTTTTAGCACCATATCTACTAGTGCACCAAATGTGGAGCAATAATATTGTTTGATTTCGAAAGGGTATACAAATTTAAAAAAGTTTCTAATTTACTTTTATTATGTCATATGCTTCATTCACTTGCAGCATGGAACATAAGCTTTCTGTGTTTTCCGACTCCAATTGACTTCTATGGCATCCGCAACCTCAAGGGTGGCGGATTGAAAACTAGGTACGCTGAGTTGGAAAAGATGCAAGTGTAAATGTAGAATTTTTGATAACTTTGTGAGAGCTTAAGATAGTGTTGACTAGGAGGGTGAATGAACACGATTCTGCTCAAATACCACAGTTTTCAACTCTTATCGATCTGCGTCGTATTGAGATCGCAAGATCTTATTTTACATCACAAATTTTAACATTTGCCGATCTTGATGCTTTGATAACTACGGCAGATCAATCTCGTGAAAAATATGATGCGTATTTCCAGCGTATTTTCAGTTGACACTTTGATAAATAGGCCCCTGAGTCTCAGACAGTTCACCAATACATGCAGCTACTTACTATCCGGAAAAAGTGCCATCAATTTCTTACAATCACACAACTTTTGAAATACCCACCAACTGATACTTCTGTATGTTGTTTTCAATATCCACATAAAACCATGGTTATTCAAAACACTCAGGTTTCCTGTTAGTTCTGATGCACAAACCAAACCTTCGCAAAACACACCACCTTCAGCATACTGCACCATACACTCAAAAAAAATAACTTTCATGCTTAGCCTCATAAACATACTTACATACTTGATGTCAGGCCCTGCTTTCATTTGTTATTTGCTGTTGGCTGCCATTTTTACTCACCTGTCTCTCTCCTCGCCTGCTGCAGAGTGTGTAACGCTGCTCACTACACCTAGGCACCATCTTATGGCCAAACTGGAGAACATCATCAGTGAGAGACAGGTTGCAGTCCCACAATTATGATGTCATCACTTACTATTTAAAGTGCCTCAGTTCAATCTGCCTTTGCCCTTGCGTTGTCTCATACTTCTTTATCAGTTCCTATGTTCCTGTTCCTGTGTATAACTGCTTGTTTGATGTCCCTTCTGGATCATAATCCATGGCTTTTTCTTGACTCTGCTGAAATTTGTTTTTGTTACCCCGGCTTGTCTGACTACTCACTTTGGCTCCTGAGCCGGCTCATCTGACTACCTGCTCTGGCTTTGACTCCTGGCTTGTCATTTGGCTTTTGGACTTGTTATTATTTTCTTTTTGTTATCATTTAATAAACGTGTGATTATTTTAGCATTTCACATCTCTGTCTGATTCATGGTACCCTGACACTTGAGAATCAAAAACCTCTCAATTTCAGGCATATTCTTTCCTCCTTTGTCTCTCACATGTATGATATTTTCCCTACTCAGTTTTCCCTTATCATAACTCCAGAATAACACAAACACCATTCTCACATTGCATATGCGTACCTCTTGTACCATATAACATCCACAGGCAAATCAGACACTAAGCAATCTGTCTACCAGGCACAGAACACTCTTGTTCCTCACCAGCAATCTTACCAACCACATTCTTAGTAATGGCAGCCACTACTTTGGCAAACACTTTATAGTCTACATTTAACAAGGAAATTTGTCTCCAGTTACTTAAATCCTGTTTCTCACCATTCTTATACAACAATGTATTTAAACTCTCTCTCTTTGATTTGCATTTCATTTTTCTCAAAAATCCATTTGCAAACATTAAAAAAATCTTCACCAATTAAATCTCAAAATTTACAATTAAAATCTTCAGACAAGCCATCTTTTCCTGAGGTTTAGAGTTTTTTTTTTTTTTTAATTTTATGAATAATCTCTCCCAATTCTATCAAAAATACTTCCCTTACCCAAAAAACAAAAAACTATTTCTCCTCTATCTCATTCAATTCATCATGCATCATAGCTTTATCTACATCTTTCTCTCCAAACAGATTAGCATTAAAATTTCCAAACCACATTCAAAATCTTATATTTTCCACTAACTTCCTTACCAGACCCGTCCAAAACACTAATAATACATTCTTTTCCAGCAAACACTTTTTTTTAAAGAAAAGTCTAGAACATTTATCATATTTCTCACATGCACCTATCCTTGCATGCACCACAATCTTCCTACTTTTCTCATTCAAATATATTCTAATACTTATTTTGCTTTATACAATTCATCACATACATCCTCCCCAAAATCCCTCAATTCTTTCAAATAATCCAGACACATCTGCCATCTTTCGTTCTTCAACCTTTCTTTGTAAGCTTTCTTACAACCAATACTGATAATAAAAAATGTCTTAATGTCACCCTTAACCCATTCCCACCTGTGGGTGGTTTGGCTAGTTAGGAAGACAATCATTTGACCATTATGGTTCGTTTTCAATGAGGATATTGTTTATTGATTACAGACACAACTCTTGCAATTTTGGAGGCACGGCATCCTTTCTTTCCTTTATATAGTTACAATAACACGCAAACAACCCATTGCAAGATTATCTTATCTAAGCAGACCATAGCTATATAAAATGGCATGTTTTTCTTCCACTTTTCCTATAGCCTTCAGAATTACATTTTTGCCTGAGTTTCTGCTTTTTACTGAAAAACCCTTATATCATCCTCAGGAAATTTTGGTGGGTAAGTCAAGGTGCACAAAGCTTAGCTACTTATCTTAATTTTAGCATATTTAACATTTCACAGTAAGTAGGTGGTTTAGTCAAAACGGCAGAAAAAGGACAGACAAAAACAAAATGTTTTAACCCCTGATCTCCCAGTCTACTCCCACCTTCATGAAGGGTCCCCCTCAACCCTAGATTTCACAGTCCCTTCTATTGGGGCTAGTGTAAACCCTTACATGTAGGGGCCTATTTATTATGGTGCAGGTGGGCATGATACGATATTGCGGATCATGTCTGCTGCACATCGATAAATGCAGACAGCATACGCTGTCGGCATTTATCATTGCACCAGCAGTTCTTGTGATACTGCCCCCTGCAGATTTGCCGCGAATCGGCCGCTAGCAGGTGGTGTCAATCAACCCGATCGTATTCGATGAGGTTAATTTCTGTCCGCCGCATCAGAGCTGGCGGACAGGTTATGGAGCAGTGGTCTTTACACCTGAAGGCGCACTGGAAACACGGGGCATCAAGTTCCATACGAAGCTTGATAAATATGCCCCCCTAGTGTCATATTTCAATGGCATTTAGGCAATCTAGCTCTATCATTTATAGAGAATCTCCAGCAGATTAAACTGGTTGGTCCATTGGGATTCTCAAGAAAGATCTTCAAATATATTTGACAGTTGGAGGGCATACATGTTGATGAGGGGGCATCCGCATTGTGCGCACAAGCCAGAGGACCAGGAAATGAGTACAATAGCTTGTCAAAAACACACAAAGTATTAGTAAGGTGAATACCACGAGACTGCAAAATCTTCATTCCTAAATCACCCAACAATCCTCCCAGCCCAAGGGTCCAATCAAACCCAGTGAGGTATTTTGCAATCATGACTGAACAAATCTACAAGCAAATTAGCATATGAACCTCCTATGTTTAGCTTTCAACTAAGAATACTAAGAGAACAAAGCAAAATTGGTGATAAAAGTAAAATAGAAAGTTGTTTCAAATTACATGCCCTATTTGAATCATGAAAGTTTTTTTGGGACTTGACTGTCCCTTTAATTTTCTGACTGGCATCTTGTATCTGGGAACTAATTCCTGCAACAACCTTTTTGCTGTCCATTTTGTCAGGCACAATACTATGAGAGCATGTTACTGGAGATACCTGAGATTTGACTGCACATTCACAAATGGTTCCCCATGAATTTACAAAGTGAAACCACAATAGGCAAACTCTCAAGGACTTTTTTAAAAAAAAATTGGGACCCACTAGTCCATTGGTTAACGTTACCAGCCATGTCTAGGAAAACTTGTGTTATTTACTTCTTTGAATTCTACTTCTCAGACTGTTTCAGAACCTGCATATATTTTAAATGAGAGCTCTCTTTCTTATATTAAGTCAAAAGTCTCTAGGGAAATTACACTATTTCTAACACAATTTAAAACAAACAATCAAATAATTTCAGCACATTTGAATCCTTGAAAACAACTCTAAGTAGATGAAGGATATTACACATTGTTATGTTACCATTTATAGCAGAATTAGATACACAAATACAAGTATAAACAGTACAACTAATGCTGAACTACTCTACTTGCCCAGACACAGACCCTAAATACTTTAGATACATTTAATAACGTACAACTTATGAACATTCTTTTCTTTTTTCATCTTTTCCATAAACTATTTTCAAATATCTCATACCCTCTTAACAACATACTTAAATCTATATATTAATAACATGCCAGAAGAACTTTCTTGTATTCACCTTGTATTCAAGAACTTTCTTATTTTCAGTTTGAAATCCCAATGGAAAAATGGCTTCTGAAACAAGAGGGTTATCCAAAGAAAAAATGGGCAAGGATGGCAACTGGACATCCGAACAAGATCCACATACCAAACCTGTGAGGCCATGCTGATCCTATTAGAAACACATGAGACTGTTCCAATATGATCTTGAAAATCACCCTTGAAAGAAAAAAAAAAGAGGCGAAAATATGTAGTCAGGTTGCAAAACCAAGACACTGCTAATACATCCAACCTGAAAAGGTACCTGGGAAATTAAGATAACACATCTGTATAGAGATACCACTCTTCCAGATGTTAAGACTGAAGGCTGAGATAATCCATCTCCCCAAATGAAGGCTGAGATAATCCATCTCTCCAAATATCTAAACCAGAGATATAAGTCGTAAAAATTAGACAGGAGATGAATTCCACCTAAGAACGTATTCAAGATACTTCTTAATTGCTAAGGGACTGCGAGTCCCTATTCGATGATTGACATATGCCACAGTTGTGATATTGTCTGTCTGAAAGCAAAACAAATAAAATATATCTCCCAAAAGAGGCCAAGAGGCTGAATTATCAAATGTCTGTCGGAGCTGATCCGACAGTGCGGATAAGGTCCGACAGACATCGCTGAATGCGGAGAGCAATATTCTCTCCGTATTCAGCATTGCACCAGCAGCTCACAACACCGCCCCCTGCAGACTCGCGGCCAATCGGCCACCAGCAGGGAGGTGTCAATCAACCAGATTGTACTCGATCGAGTTGAATTGTGGCAATTCCTGTCCACCTCATCAGAGCAAGGAGACAGGGTTATGGAGCAGCGGTCTGAAAACTCGCCAGAAACACGGGCCATCAAGCTCCATACGGAGCTTGATAAATGGGCCTCCAAGCCTGAAAGATCTCTGAAATACCACAGAGTTCTAAAATATCAATTGGAAACCTTGCCTCTTGAAGTTTTCAAACCCCTTGTGCTGCCAGAGACCCTCAGACAGCTCCCCAACCTGTAAGATTTGCATCCATTAAGAATACAGTCCAGGAAGGACGAACAAAAGGAGGCTCCCTGAATAAAACAATGATAGTCTAATCACCAAATCAGAGAAAGTTAAATGTTGGGATTTAAGAATATCAACTGAGATATCTGAAAACAATCCCTGCACCACTGAATCAGAATGCAAAGCAAAAGAGGTCTCAGATGAAAAACGAGCAAAGAGAACCATGTCCAAAGCTGCAGTTATGAGACCTAAAACTTCCATGCACATAGCCACTAAAAGGAATGTTCTAGACTGTAAGTCAGACAGGCTAACTCCAATACAATCGACATTTGTCCGATAAAGACAAAGTCATGGACACAGAATCCATCTAGAAACCCAAAAAGAAGTGACCCTTGTCTGAGGAATCACAAAACTCTTAGGTAAAATAAATCCTCTAACCATGTCTTGAAGAAACAAAACTAATTGATTCATGAGAGATTCTAATAAAAGAAAATATTAAGCTAATACCAAGGTATCATCCAAATATGGAAACACCACAGAATCTTTCGAAAAGATCTATAAAGCTGTTGCTAGACCAAATGGAAAAGTAACACATTGGTAAAGCTTATCTTATCTTTCTTATATTAAGTCAAAAGTCTCTAGGGAAATTACACTATTTCTAACACACAATTTAAAACAAACAATCAAATAATTTCAGCACATTTGAATCCTTGAAAACAACTCTAAGTAGATGAAGGATATTACACATTGTTATGTTACCATTTATAGCAGAATTAGATACACAAATACAAGTCTAACTAGTTACATAGTGAGCTCCATATATTCAATCAGCTAAGAGATAGTCTACTAACTATACTCAAGTGTCTTATATCTTACCTATTGTTAGTTATTAATGTAGACGATAGACATCTATTACAGATAGAAGCAATATGTCTGTCCATTCATTACAAGTTGAAATTTTCAAATAAATGTTAAATACTAATATATTTTTATTATATACATTTTTGCAGAAAATATTCTTTTTAACCTTTGCTTATTTTAAAGGATGGGAGGGGGTAGTGTTCATACTGGAATATGTTATCTAAAAATGTATGAGAACTATATATAAAAAATAATGTAAAGAATATACAGAACCTTTACGAATGTTAGATTATACCCACACTTTAGACCATAAATGCTTGTAGGTCTATGTCTATATTAAGACCTTTAGGGCTAAGCTTTCTAGCAAATGTATCTATTTAGTTTCAGCCTTGCTTAGAAGTATGAGGCGATTACTAATATCGCTATTATTGATATGTTCTAAAACTTTAAACTTTATCCCTACGCTATTACATTGATGCGTGTTTGGGGGTGGCCATTTCTAAAACGTCTTGCGAATCAGCTGATGGGATTTATCCTATTTTGACCTGAAACTAGTTGGTGTGTAAGGGGTAAGGAAGGGTTTTCGGGTTCATGCTGATGAGGATACTGAATAAAGAATACAACAGATCATTAAAAGGGCAATTGAGGATGCTGACTGGGTAATGAAAAAAGTATCTGGATAAACAATACCTAGGATTGGCGGCAGAGGACCATTACGCAATGACGTCACACGTGGTGTAGTGAAACCACTCCCCTTCGCTCCCTTTAAATTAAATACCGGACGAACTGCACAATACCACACCTCTGACGAAGAAGTACCGAATAGCAAAACTTCGAAACGTGTAAGGATTAATGTTTTGAAGTGGCAGTGCAGTTTCACACCCACAGCGGTCTGGTTTTTCAGCTCGCTCCTAACACCTAAGATTACTATATCGCATACAGGTGGTAGTATTACCCTTAGTAAGCAAATGTTTCAAGTGTTCAGCTTGGCTCACAGCTATTCCATCTTTTAGTTGTGTACACCAATCCAGTTTGGTTTTGCAAGTGCACTGCATTTCCAGAGACTTTTTTGGAGTCACTTATATTTAACGGAAACAACTCAGCTAATAACTTTGTTTTACTCAGGTTTTTATTTTATTTATATGTATGTAACCTGATTTTTTGGAATCCAAGGTTATTTTACCCTCTATTTTTAAAGAACAACTATTGTCTCTATTGAATATTTTGGACTATAGTTCTATCACTGGGTGTACTACCTTTCACCCTACATACTTTTATATGAGGAAAACTATTTGTCCTGCTATTACATATTGGCCTGGTCCAATCAACATCTATACCTATCTATATATGTGAATGCTTACCTCATCACGGATTGAGGGCTTTTAATGTAAGTGCATAGTGTTTACGTGTCTGTAATAAATTTACTATCCAAACAGTATTACGCTATGTGCCGTTTGTTCTTTTCCCTCTTATAATATCACCTCGGAGGAATACCATACTCCTGGGAGACCACAAGGAGGATCCTTAAAGGAAAAGTTTTGGAAGTTTCCATTCGACAAGTGGCATGCACAAGAGTAAAGTAAAGAACAAACTTACTACTGCATAAGGAATCGTTACAGATGAAACATCACCCAAGACCCAGGGCTGCCTTGGCTATCATTTGAGAGCATACATTACCTCATACGATTGAGGGTAATTCCAGTAAGGAGACACCTACTACATTACAGTATCAACGTTGTATCTACTCCACATGATACATTTGTCACCATAGATTGCTTTATAAGCATAAAGAACAGAGATTAGAGAAACCTTCTACATTAAGACGTTTTTGTATTATTTATATTTCAATTGTGTTTGTTGCGCTGAAATGTTATTGTGATTTATTCTCTTTGAGTTGACATTTTTTAAAGTGTTAAGGGTACACTTAATCATCTTTTCAAGCTGCACAATCATATACTAAAAGTCCTAATCTTACATTAGCCATCATTATTTTCCTCAAGTGTTCATAATTTAGCGCTGGTATTACATCTTGTTTAATGCTATTACATTGATGTTTGATTTTACAGTGATTGGACACACTATATCCCTCTAATCTGACCAATATTAAAAATGGACTAGAGGGACATAGTGTGTCCAATCACTGTAAGATCAAACATCAATGTAATCAATGTAATCAAATAGAATTCTATCAGCCAATCGGAATGTGAGGGACGCCATCTTGGATGACGTACCTTAAAGTGAAACTTCATTCTACGTTGACCATCAGAAGAAGAGGATGCTCTGCGCCGGATGTCTTGAAGATGGACCCGCTCCGTGCTGGATGGATGAAGATAGAATATGCTGTCTGGATGAAGACTTCTGCCCACTTGGATAAAGACTTCTGCTGGCTTCAATGAGGACTTCTGCCCGCTTGGATGAAGACTTCTGCCGCCTGGATGAGGATTTATGTCCGTTCCTCGAAAACTGTAAGTGGATCGTTGGGGGTTAGTGTTAGGTTTTTTAAGGGTTTATTGGGTGGGTTTTATTTTTAGATTAGGGTTTGGGCAGTAAAATAGCCAAATGCCCTTTTAAGGGCAATGCCCATCCAAATGCCCTTTTCAGGGCAATAGTTAGCTTAGGTTTATTTAAATAGAATTTTATTTGATGGGTTTGGTTGTCTGGGTAGTGGGTTTTACTGTTGGGGTTGTTTGCATTTTTTTACAGGTAAAAGAGCTGATTTCTTTAGGGCAATGCCCCGCAAAAGGCCCTTTTAAGGGCCATTGGCAGTTTAGTGTAGGCTAGAGTTTTTTGGGTTTCTTTTTGGGTGGGCATTTTATTTTGATAGGGCTATTAGATTAGGAGTAATTCGTTTTTATTTTTGATAATTCGTTTTTTTATTTTGTGTAATTTAGTGTTTATTTTTTTTGTAATTTCGATAATTGTATTTGATTAATTTAATTAATTTCATTTTATTGTAATCTTAGGTTTTAGTGTAAGACAGGTTAGGTTTTATTTTACAGGTAAATTTGTATTTATTTTAACTAGGTAGCTAGTAAATAGTTAATAACTATTTACTAACTAGTCTACCTAGTTAAAATAAATACAAACTTAATTGTGAAATAAAAATAAAACCTAAGAAGGCTACAATATAACTATTAGTTATTTTGTAGATAGCTTAGGTTTTATTTTATAGGTAACTATTTAGTTTTAAATAGGAATTATTTAGGTAATAATTGTAAGTTTTATATTTAAGTTAGGGGGTGTTAGTCTTAGGGTTACGTTAGGGTTAGGTTTAGGGGTTAATATATTTATGTAGTGATGTGGGATGCCAGAGGTTTAAGGATTAATAGTTTATGATAGTATATTTTGTTGTGGGGGGCTTGCGGTTTAGTGGTTAATAGGTTTATTATAGCAGCGGTGTGGGCGGACGGCAGATTAGAGGTTAATAATATTTAAATAGTGTTTGTGATGCGGGAGGGCGGTGGTTTAGGGGTTAATAATTTTATTATAGTGGCAACGATGTCTGGAAGCAGCGGAATAGGGGTTAATATTTTTTTAAAGTGGCGGCGATATCTGGAGCAGCAGATTAGGGGTTAATAAATTTATTATAGTGTTTGTGATGCAGGAGGGCCTCGGTTTAGGGGTTAATAGGTAGTTTATGGGTGTTATTGCACTTTTTGACACTTTAGTTATTAGTTTTATGGTACAGCTTTGTAGCATAAAACTCATAACTACTGACTTTGGATGGCGGTACGGATCTTGTAAATTTTAGGCTGTACCGCTCACTTTTTGGCCTCAAAGCAAAACTTGTAATAACGGCGCTATGGGAGTCCCATTGAAAAATGACTTTTCTTAAAGTGCGGTACTGACGTTGCGTGATGGCCAAAAAGGTGTGCAGTACACTTATTCTGACAAGACTTGTAATAGCGACCTTAGGGGAAAAGCATTGTTATGGGCCATAACGATGCTTTTTGAGTCATAATGCAAAACTCGTAATCTAGCTGATAGTTAATAGGAGGACTAGACTCCTGATAGCTAAAAATGACAAATTGTCCTTAACAAAGAACAAATAATGTTTAAATTAAAAATAAGGAGAATTTTAATAAAACTGTCTTTTTTTACAGGATCCTTTGAGCCAAAGAAAACCTTCATCAGTAGAATAAACTTAAGTATGCTGTCGGTCAGAACAAAATTAATTAAATCTTAACAATTTTGAAAAGACCTCGTAAGTTTACTTAAAGGCATAATAGCAGTCATAACCTTTATGATAAAAGCAATAATTGCAGATGAAATCAAGTACATGAACTGAGTAAGTAAGCACAGTAAATGTCATTGTACATGTAGAAACATTTTAAGCATACAATAAACAAATAAATGACACAAAATTGAGCTGAAGAAAATAAAAAGAACACACTTAGCTTTGTAGAATTGGGTTTCAGGGCATCATAGTTTGTACAGTAACATCAGAGTCAGGATCAGAATGAGACATCTTGCAAAATGTAACAAAAAGAGAAAAAATAACATTAGGCAAAACTTTCAATTTCCACAATGTTTCAGTAGATAGGAAAATAAAGTTAGTATTTTTTATTTATTTTTTAAACAAAAAATAAAATCAATAAGCAGGCATAATAGTTTTCAAAAATTCATGAAAACAGTGAGCAATAGAGGGAGAGGGGTAAAATAACTAAATTTTGGTGCCAAGAATGACGCATTACACAAAAGTAAGTTAAACAATTTTTTTTGGTGCAAAACTAACACCAGGAAATCACGCAACTCCCGTCATAACAAATGCAACTTCATATCAAACTAAGTAGCGTCAACAAAGACACAGGAAATTATGAAATTTTCAGCATCAAATTTTGCGCCAAGAATGACATAATAAATAACAGCATTTTGCGTCTTCGCGAGCCTAGATTCGCCCGCGAAAAAAATTGAGAATCAAGTCAAATTAGAAAAAGACTGAATCCCAGGTAAGAAAAAAAGTTTAAATAAACTTCCCAAACATTATTCCTATACTAAAACTGTTTAGACTGCAAAAGGGAAATATACCTGGACCTGACTCATGGCAAATATATGTGAAAAACATATATTTAAAACTTTATATTAATACATAAAGCGCCAAACCATAGCTGAGAGTGTCTGACTCTTAAATAATGATACATACTTACCGAAAGACACCCATCCACATATAGCCAATAGCCAAACCAGTACTGAAAACTATCAGCAGAGGTAATGGTATATAAGAGTATATCGATCTGAAAAGGGAGGTAGGAGATGTATCCCTACAACCGATAACAGAGAACCCTCTAAAAGATTTCCCATGAGAGAAACCATAAAATCAATAGGCGATACTCTCTTCACATCCCTCTGACAAACACTGTACTCTAAGTGGAAGTGGGCTTCAGAATGCTTAGAAGAGCTTATCATAGAAGAAAATTTTAAAAACAGCAGATAATGGGTTAATAACATTATTTAGGTGGCTGCAATGTCAGGGGCAGCAGATTATGGGTGTTTAGAAGTTTATGCTAGGGTGTTAGGTTTAAATGTATCTTTTATTTTCCACATAGATATCAATGGGGCTGTGTTACGGAGTATTTTATTCCATGATCGCAGGTGTTAGGATTTTTTCAGACACCTTCTCCCCATTGATGTCTATGGGGAAAGTGTGCACGAGCACATCAAAACAGTGCTTGTCTTTGGTGCGGTATGGAGCTTAAGGCAACCATATCGCAACCATATCGCCTGCAGAAGCCAGCTTTTTCAAAACTTGTAATGGCTGCGCTATAGAGGGTTAAATAACGCAACTTTTGTTGCATTTATTAAATTCCCTATAGCGCAGAAAACTCGTGATCTAGGTGTTAG
Organism: Bombina bombina; assembly: GCF_027579735.1. NCBI lineage: Eukaryota > Metazoa > Chordata > Amphibia > Anura > Bombinatoridae > Bombina > Bombina bombina. The sequence goes on from NC_069500.1 coordinate 1,393,789,865, forward strand.
CTAGCTACAATATAACTATTGGTTATATTGTAGCTAGCTTAGGTTTTATTTTTATTTCACAGGTAAGTTTGTATTTAGTTTTAAATAGGTATTATTTAGTTAATAATTGTAACTTTAATTTAGCTCTATTTTTATTTGTTAAAGTTAGGGGGTGTGAGGTTTAGGGTTATGGTTAGGTTTAGGGTTAGGTTTAGGGGTTAATATAGTTTAATTTAGGTTATTGCAATGTGGGGGGGCTGTCGGTTTAGGGGATAATAGGCTTAGTGGTAGTGATGTGGGAAGCCAGAGGTTTAGGGGTTAATAGCTTTATTTAGTGGCAGCAATGTCGGGGAGCGGTGGAAAAGGGATTTATATATTTATTATAGTGTGGGCAATGTTGGGGTGCGAGGGAATAGGGGTTAATAACTTTATTATAGTGGCAGTGATATCGGGAGCGGCAGATTAGGGGTGAATAGATTTATTTAGGTTGCAGCGATGTCAGGAGCAGCAGTTTAGGGGTTAATAAATTTATTGAGTTGCCAGTGATGTCAGGGGCGGCAGATTAGGGTTAGAAGTGGGGTTTATGTTAGTGTGTTATGTTTAAACGTAACTTTTTTTCCCCCATAGACATCAATGGGGCTGCGTTACAGAGCTTTTCATTCCGCAGGTGTTAGTTTTTTTCAAACACTCTCTTCTCATTGATGTCTATGGGGAAAGCATGCACGAGCGCTTCAAAGCAGCGCTTGTATTTTGTGTGGTATGGAGCTCAACGCAACCATATCACATGCACAAGGTTCCTTTTCAAAACTTGAATGGCAGCGCTATGGGGGGGGGGGGTGAAATAACGCAGCTTTTGTTGCATTCGTTTTGCACCCTCTATAGCGCAAAACCTGTAATCTAGGTGTTTGTCTATACCCCAGTATAGAAACAAATTATTTGGCAACAAATCATCTTCATTGGGTGCCTAGCTGGAACATGCATGCCTATATGTTAGGAGAATATGGTATTATCCCTTGTAGCATGTTGAAAAAAAAGTCAACCTAAAAAGCCTCAAGCTGATATATAGCATACTGTAAGGATAATGTCCTGAAGTAACATTTAGGATCTTAAAGCAGATCATGTCTATTATTTGATTGCCCTGATTGTTTAATTTCTAACCTGTGAGATGAATTAAAAGTGAATATTCATTTAAAAGCCATTTCCTAAATGTTAAAGGGACCTGTTGCTTGTAAAAAAATTCAGTGTTCTTAAATTGATATTAGTGTATAAACTATCTCTGCAGTCTTTGGACTCTGAAAAGGGTTCTGAGTGCATACGATCTGCATGCTGGTTGTTTTATGCTTTAAAGTCTTTATGTCATTATGAGCCTATTGGTACCTTGATAAGCTGCCTTAAAAAGGGAAACAGGAATGTATAGCTGAAGTATACCACTTTGCTGATTTACACTTGAATGTGTCAGTGTTAAGTTATCATAAGAATCTATTAAGTGGCTATGTATTACAAATGTTTCTCCCCATAACCCATTATTAAGTACTAGAATAATATATTGCACATGACACAGAGGTGATTTTACTCATTCACTCACTGTATGGTGGTTAAACAGGATTTAGTTTGCAAGTGGGGGGAGGGGAAGGAGGATGCTGATTGTATGGGGGGTGGTTAGTTTAATATTCACATAGACCTGATTATCCCCATCAGGATATCTTATTCTAACTCACCTTAATATTTTGTATATGTATTGATTTCTTTTTTCTTTTGCCACTAATATATATGGAGATATTTGTTTTCTCTGTTAAAGTTAAATCTCCAGTGATGCCAGGTAAAAAAGAAAAGAAGAGCAAAGCTAATATATTATCTCAAGATAGTGTTCATGAAGAAAGTCCTGAAATGAGAATGGATATAGAGTCCCAACAGTTAGCTAAGGCAATTTACGAAATCATGGTTCCACAGTTTGACCAAATAAAGCAATAATTGAGTTGAGTATGATTCAAAACACCATAATTCCTCTTTTAAAAAAATTGCAAGACAGGCTGGGCGATCTTGAAGATCAATCCAAGAAGAATTATTTGGAGATTGTAGGGGATCCTTAGATGCAGGAGTTTAAAGATATGAAGAAGTTCATAACAGAAAAGCTAGCTATCCTACTAGAAATACCTAATACTAGGCAAAAAAAAAGTATTCTAGAAAGAGCTCTCTCTCTCTCTCTCTCTCTCTCTCTCTCTATCAGCTGCAAGAGTTTGTCTGAACTGCGCATGACGGCTTCAGACAAACTCTTGTCTTTTATAATATAGGATCTTTAACCTGTTTTTAGCTATGTTTAATGTGATTGGTATGTACACCAAATGCCTCTTTTTGTGTGTGTGTGTGTCTCCCCTCCTCAGTGGTGTTACATTTTTTCTTATATATGGGTACATCTATTTGTTTAGTAATTAATCTTAATGCTTGTTATGTCTAATGTTAATCTTGTATCTTGATTAAAATCTGCGAGAAATTACCTTGCCCATTAAGAGTCAAATGATAATTAAATAGCTAATACATTTTAAGAGTAGTATTGTGTTTTTACAAGAAATCTACATGCAACAAAAATAAATCTATGTTAAAAACTGGATGGGTGGGAAGTGTTGCAATCCTTTTACATAAAAACCTCAAATATGAGATTATTAAATCAGAAATAGATGTTGAAGGCAGATATATAATCTTACAGATAGATATTCGTGAGCAGAGATATGTTGTATACAACCTTTATGGTTCAAATAGCCTAGATAGGGAATTTTGGGATAAAATGAAAAAGGAAATGTGTAGAGTTTGCAGATAGTAAACTGATACTAGCTGGTGATTTTAATTTGATAGCTCAATATCCTATAGATCGGTTGTATCAAAAGAAAAATATCACTAAAAAGAGCAAACATGAAACTAGTTTATTTAGAGTATTCAGAAACACCCTAACATTTAAAAGATATCTGGTGCCTCCAAAATCTATTTTGACTTTTTTTTTTTAGCTAAGGAAGGGTTAACTGGCTATGTAGAGGCAGATATCTAATCAATTCTAATCTCCGATCATGCCCCATTGTTACTACATAGAGCAATAGATAAATTTATATTTCCTAACAGCTAGATTTAGAGTTTTGTCAGTAACGACCCGCGTAGCTAACGCTGTTTTTTTTTCCCTGCACCTTTTAAATACCGCTGGTATTTAGAGTTCACAGAATGGCTGCGTTAGGCTCCAAAAAAGGAACGTAGAGCATAATTTACCACCACTGCAACTCTCAATACCAGCGGTGCTTACGGACGCGGCCAGCTTCAAAAACGTGCTTGTGCATGATTCCCCCATAGGAAACAATGGGGCAGTTTGAGCTGAAAAAAAACCTAACACCTGCAAAAAAGCAGCGTTAAGCTCCTAACGCAGCCCCATTGTTTCCTATGGGAAAACAATTCCTGTCTGCACCTTACACCCTAACATGTACCCCAAGTCTAAACACCCCTAACCTTACACTTATTAACCCCTAATCTGCCGTCCCCGCTATCGCTGACACCTGCATATTTTTTTAACCCCTAATCTGCCGCTCCGTACACCGCCGCAACCTACATTATACCTATGTATCCCTAATCTGCTGCCCCTAACACCGCCAACCCCTATATTATATTTATTAACCCCTAATCTGCCCCCCACAACGTCGCCGCCAGCTACCTACAATAATTAACCCCTAATCTGCCGACCGGACTTCACCGATACTATAATAAATGTATTAACCCCTAAAGCTAACTCTAACCCGAACCCTAACACCCCTCTAAGCTAAATATAATTTAAATCTAACGAAATAAATTAACTCTTATTACATAAATTATTCCTATTTAAAGCTAAATACTTACCTTTAAAATAAACCCTAATATAGCTACAATATAAATAATAATTATATTATAGCTATTTTAGGATTAATATTTATTTTACAGGCAACTTTGTAATTATTTTAATCAGGTACAATAGCTATTAAATAGTTAATAACTATTTAATAGCTACCTAGTTAAAATAATTACAAAATTACCTGTAAAATAAATCCTTACCTATTATGTTCCTAACGATTAGCAGCCCTGACAACTGACCTGAGGAGAGCTGGGGGAGAGGAAGGTCTCGGCAACCCAATTTACTCCCCCCCCCTTTTTTTTCCCCCCTTCCCAATTCAGTTATTAGGAGTTCCAGAGAGCACTGACAGTGAGTAATTGGGACCTTTTTGATCCTATTTTGTTAATGTTGTAGATTTTTATGTAATTCATTGTTATAGTTTTATGAAAATTGATACTCTTGAGACAACACACCTTGGAAACACCTAGAAAATGAAAGTTGGTGGGATTTGAAAGACACGCTGAGCCTTGTGAACATGAAGCGGCTGAACATTACTTTAGCTCTTGTTAAGCAAAGAAAACAAAACTCTTATAGAACACTGCTGTGTTCTCCTGTACTGTAATATTTTCCACCTAAAACTTAATGCTCTACATATTAAGCTATAGATAAATTAGTTGTTCCATTGATGTGAAAATATATGCTGTAATCTGTTAATCCACAATAAAAAGATTTAAACATAAAATAAATCCTAACCTAAGTTACAATTAAACCTAACACTACACTATCAATAAATTAATTAAATAAAATACCTACAATTATCTACAATTAAACCTAACACTACACTATCAATACATTAATTACATAAAACACCTACAAATAAATACAATTAAATAAACTAACTAAAGTACAAAAAATAAAAAAGCTAAGTTACAAAAAATAAAAAAATTATTTACAAACATAATAAAAATATTACAACAATTTTAAACTAATTACACCTACTCTAAGACCCCTAATAAAATAACAAAGCCCCCCAAAATAAAAAAATGCCCTACCCTATTCTAAAATTAAAATTGAAAAGCTCTTTTACCTTACCAGCCCTTAAAAGGGCCTCTTGCGGGGCATGCCCCAAAGAAATCAGCTCTTTTGCCTGTAAAAAAAAACACAATACCACCCCCCAACATTACAAAGCACCACCCACATACCCCTAATCTAACCCAAACCCCCCTTAAATAAACCTAACACTAAGCCCCTGAAGATCTTCCTACCTTGTCTTCACCACGCCAGGTATCACCGATCGGTCCTCCAGAGGGTCCCGAAGTCTTCATCCTATCCGGCAAGAAGAAGTCCAGAAGAGGCTCCAAAGTCTTCATCCTATCCGGGCAGAAGAGGAGATCCGGACCGGCAAACATCTTCATCCAAGCGGCATCTTCTATCTTCATCCATCCGACGACGAGCGGCTCCATCTTCAAGACCTCTGGCGCGGATCCATCCTCTTCTTCCGACGTCCTAACACAGAATGAAGGCTCCTTTAAGGGACGTCATCCAAGATGGCGTCCCTCGAATTCCGATTGGCTGATAGGATTCTATCAGCCAATCTGAATTAAGGTACGAAAAATCTGATTGGCTGATGGAATCCTTTTAGATCTGTGTGCTTTTCACAGAGGTACACTTTCCTGTAGTATATCAGTCTGATCCCGCCAAGTAAGGTCAGTCCAGCTCCGAAATACCAACCAATTCTCCCCTGAACAAGGAACATGACAACCCCAGACAATCGTTTTGGCCTTCTATGGGCCTCGTCACTGATGTGCAGCCACATTCCTCTGAACACACTGGGCAAGGAGTCCACATCTGGTTTCCCCCATCACCCATAGGGAGACCTCCGTAGGGTCATATTAATTTGCATACAAAGAGAGAAGTGCTCTATCAGGAATGAACAACAGCTCATCAGCTTGTTCTATGGTGATTTAATACCCAGGAGCAGCCTCTTTTAGACCAGTGTGCTTTTCACAAAGGAACACTTTACTGTAGTATATCAGTCTGATCCCACCAAGTAAGGTCAGTCCAGCTCCGAAATACCTGGCAATTCTCCCATGAACAAGGAACATGACAATCCCAGACAATTGTTTTGGCCTCCTATGGGCCTTGTCAGTGAGGTGCAGCCACATTCCTCTAAACACACTGGGTATCAGGATACTATCAGGTACACAATTCATAAGGAGAAGGAGTGTTACTTAAGTTTAGTTTGTTGATCACAACTGCAGATTCTATAACATTAGTATTAGTAATTATATATTTTCACTAATAGTGTGTATGTAAGTATCCTTGTATACAGGCTAAGGATTTAGGATTGGCAGCAGTTCTGAGACAAGACAAAACTCTGTATAACCAAGGAAACAAACAATTCATCTGAGGGAAAGTGGTATTAAGCAATTACACATGAAGCTCTAGTGCAATTGATTTTACCAACCCTCTAAACTCATGAGCATAATCAAACTTAAATATATAAGTGCTAGTTAAACCTTAAGTAAGGAATAGATACGTTAGTTACAATGGCACTGCGGTATAATTAAAAGAAAGGAGAATAAATTGATAAGTTAAAGTTAACAGATGTTTCAAGTTTGTAACGTTTGCAAGTTACTTTTTGATTCAGAAGATACTTCTAAAACAGATCATGCGCATTTATAAGTATATCAGTTTAGATATTTAAATAGTCAAGCACACTGGGGGACAGCACATTAATTATAGGTACGAGGTGAATTAAAAGCAAATTACCAGAGACCTGCAGTCGAGCTGGCAGATAGTAAAGTTTAGGCAGGTTGAGCGTAAGCTCCGAGTGTGAAGATCCGGTCCGGTTTGTTGGTTCGTAGGCGTGTGACGTCACCGCAATGGAGTTTCTGTAGCGTAGAAGCCAATTAGGTAATTGATCTGTGGAGATAGCTTGTAGCTTATGCCGAGGGAAGGCAGGAAGGAGGCTGATACATCCTACTTCAATGAAGAAATACCAAGCAATGAACTTAAGGTGGATATAGTATTTATAAAGAGGCCAAGTGGGCGTAATATTATTTAAAGGTATAGCTTGAATAAATGTTCATGAAATACTAGGATGGAAGCACAATAAGGAAATATGAGAAGGAGCAATTAAGGAGACATGACACTGGGCAAGGAGTCCCAATCTGGTTTCCCCCATCACCCATAGGGAGACCTCCCTGGGGTCATATTAATTTGCATACAAAGAGAGAAGCACTCTACCAGGAATGAACAAAAGTTCATCCGCTTGTTCTATGGTGATTTACCACCCAGGATCAGCATCTTTTAGACCAGTGTGCTTTTTAAATATACAGTCAGCACTAGACCCCTGTTTTATGTGTTTTTTATTAAATTTGAATTTTCATTGGGTGCTGCTATACTTGTAAGTATATACTTGCACCTTCTTATGAAACAGTGTTAATACTTTATCACAGTAGGAGGCACCCTTGTCTTATGATTTCCCTCACAGAGTATGTCTGCAGTCTGATTGATTTTTGTGACAAGGAGCTGACTCCATCTGGCAAGGTCCTTCTACGTGGAACTTCACTAGTTCGGATTGGAGACCTAGAATCCTATTAAAGGACTGACTGACCTGGAAACCAACTAAAGGACGGATATTCCAAACAGCTAAGATTTATTGAGCCAAATGTCTTGTTGTATTATATATAGTAATTATATTTAACTGAGTGTCGAATCTTGCAACAATATTTTTGATTATTAATGTTGTCTTAGAAATTTGATACTAGTTCAACATTTTAATTGTCAAATATTTTGTTACTCCCCCTAGAGTTGACACAAGGAATTGTGTTTCAACAGATTAGGATTCCTTTGGTTAAGACCATACTAATTTCAAGAAGTATTTCTAGAGCCTGGATTGCACCACCTCAGCTTTCTTGGCGTGAATCACATATAAAGCTAATCAACAGGATATAATTAGTGAACTGGAATAAAGATCAATTATTTGGATGTTTCAGGTGTAATTTCCCTTTGACTAACTTATTGCACTGTATTTGGTACTGCCTGAAAATAAGAAGTTTCTGGTGTAAAATTACGTACTGGCTCTCTAAGATCCTTAAACATGAAATCAATTTCCAGAAGGAGGAGATTATCTTTGTAAGAGAACCTGTTAATAAGTCAGCAAACATACACTTATTATAAGTTGTGCGCTCGCTATACCGGGTGTGTAAAGAACGCAAAAAAATTAGCGTTATCGCACTTTCCATAGCGCTGCCATTACAAATTACTGAAATACCTCCTTGTGCTGTGCGTTATAGTGCGATAAGCTCCATTCAGCACAAAAGCCAAGGGCTGAGTTTACATGCTCGTGCACACTTTCCCCCTTAGACATCAATTGGGAGAAAGTGTTAGAAAAAACTAACACCTGCAATCGCAGAATGGAGATCGCCGTAACGCAGCCTCATTGATGTCTATTGGGAAAAGAAAGTTATGTTAAAACCTAACACCCTAACATAAACTTCTAGTTTAGACACCCCTAATCTGACGCCCCCGACATCGCTGACACTAAATAAAATGATTAACCCTTAAACTGCCGCCCCCTACATCGCCAACACTAAATAAATGTATTAACTCCTAATTCGCCAGTCCCCGACATTGCTGACACTAAATAAAGTTATTAACCCCTAATCCGCCACTCCCTGACATAGCCGACACTAAATAAAGCTATTAACCCATAAAGCTATTAACCCCTAAACTGCCGGCCCCCACATCAATACTACTATAATAAACATATGTTTATAAATAATAAACATATTAACCCCTAAACCGTTGCCCCTCACATCGCAACGAATAAACTAATCCTATTAACCCCAAAACCACCAGCCCCCCACATAGCAACTAATAAACTAAACCTATTAATCCCTAAACTGCCGGTCCCCCACATCACAACTAATAAACTAAACCTATTAACTCCTTAACCACCAGCCTCCCACATAGTAATTAATAAACTAAACCTATTAATCCCTAAACTGCCGGTCCCCCACATCACAACTAATAAACAAAACCTATTAACCCCTAAACCCCCAGCCCCCCCACATCATAACTAATAAACTAAAACTATTAACCCATAAACCACCAGCCCCCAACATCGCAAAACAGTGAATTAAACTATTAACTCCTAAACCTTACACCCCCTAACTTTAAATTAAAAGTTACAACATAACTATCTTAAAATAAATACAAACTTACCTGTGAAATAAAGAAAAATAAATAAGATTAAACTATAAATTAACCTAACATAACTATTCTAATAAAATAAACTACCAATTAAAAATCCTATATTACATGATTTAAAAAAAATCTAACTACAAAAAATAAAATACCTAAATTACAAATTTAAATAAACCTATTACTATGAAACAAATTTAAAAGTCTAACATTACAAAAAAAACCCATTAAAATTACGAAAAATAAAAAAAACACTAAGATTACAAAAATAAAAGACAAAATTATCAAAAATAATAAAAATTACACCCAATATAATAGCCCTATAAAAACAAAAAGCCCCCCCAAAATAAAAACACCACCTAAACTAACAATAAACTACCATGAGCCCATAAAAGGGCCTTTTGTGGGGCATTGCACTTAGTTAAACAGCTCTTTTACCTAAAACAATTACAAAGTCCCCCCTAAAAGTAAACCCCCTCACCCAACCAACCCCCCAAAATAAAAAAAAACTAAGCTACCCATTGCTAACGGGGCATTTGTATGGGCATTCAGCTCTTTTACTGCCCAAAACCCACCCAAAAAAAAAACAAAAAACATAACACTAACCCCAGAAAATCTACTCACGGTTCCTGAAGTCCGGATATCCATCTTCATCCAGGCGATGAGAAGTCTTCATCCAGGTGGCGACATCTTAATCCATCGCAGGGGCATCTTCTTTCCTTACCCCGGCGCGGAGCTGTGGAGGCGCAGAGCATCTTTGCCGGCGGCACGGACATCCAGCATGGAGGATCCACTTCATACGGTCACCGCCGTACACTGAAGCTTGAATGCAAGGTACCCGTTTAAATAAGGGGTACCTTGCATTCCTATTGGCTGACATTTTCAAATCAGCCAATAGGATAAGAACTACTGAAATCCTATTGGCTGTTATTTTGGGGGGTGGGGGCTTTTTTTTTTTATAGGGCTATTAGATTAGGATAATTACTTTTAGGGGGGACTTTGTAATTTTTTTTGGTAAAAGAGCTGTTTAACTTAGGGCAATGCCCTACAAAGGCCCTTTTAAAGGCAGTTTATTGTTAGGTTAGTGTCACGCCGTGCAGCTCTAGCCATTGCTAGGGGTGCAGCGTCTCCTTCCTGCTCGTTGCCAGGGGCAGTGTCGGCTCAGGATGCGTGCGGCACTGACGTCATCGCCGCACACTCCTGATGCTGCTGGGAGCTCACTGGCGCGAATCCTGCACCTATTTAAACCCTGCACTAACGATCTGTCACTGCCCAAGTATAGGTGTTACTCTGTGTGCTCCTGGGTGTGACAGAGCGTTCTATACCTAAATACCATTGTTGCTGAACCTGCCTGTTTACTGACTACTCTACCTGCCTTAACCCTTAAACTGCTGGACTGATCTTTGTTGCTGAACCTTCCTGTAGCTGACTACTCTGCCTGTTTAACCCCTAAATTGCTGGACTGATATACTGCTGCTGATCCCTGCCTGTATGACTTCTCTGCACACTAACTCCTGTTGTTCTGGATTGCCTCTTTGTTGCCAAACCCTGCCTGGCTGCCTGACCATTCTAGTAGTGTGCCCTTGGACTGCTTTACTGTTGCCAAACCCTGCCTGCCGGACCATTCTAGTGTTGTGCTCTTGGACTGCTTTACTGTTGCCGAACCCTGCCTGACGGACCATTCTAGTGGTATGCTCTTGGACTGCTTTACTTTTGCCTGATAGAGGAGTATCCCACGAGCATTACATTATACTTGGGCCATGCAGCTTCAGGGACAGATGTTGGGAACCCATACCACACAGTTGCAGAATATGGATCCCAAGCTAGAGGCTATTACCGCTCAGCTCTCCTTACTAGTTGCAGCGAGGGATGCCACTCCTGTTGCTACACCACCAGCCCCTACTCCCAGTACTGTGACTTCTTCCTCTGTTTCTAGAATTATACCCCGGATACCCTTGCCTGACAAGTATGAAGGTACTACTGATTGCAGGGGGTTTCTAAACCAATGCAGGCTGCACTTCCACAATGATCCTCACATCTTTCAGTCTCATCAGTCAAGGGTGACCTTTATCATTTCTTTGCTAAAGGACAAGGCCCTAGCCTGGGTCTCTCCTCTTTTGGAACAGAACACTACACTCCTGCATGATGCTGATGAGTTCACATCTGCTTTGTCTTCTGTGTTTGGGACTTCTGGCCATACCTCTGCTGCAGAATATTCTCTCCTGGATCTCCACCAGGGTAATAAAACTGTGGCACAATTTGCCATCGAGTTCCGCTCCTTGGCACTTGAAACCACCTGGGATGGCAGTGCTCTCAAGGCAGCATTTAGGAGGGGTCTCTATGAACGCAACAAAGATGAACTCACTTATCGTGATATGTCTTCTTCTTTGGATGACTTTATAGTGCTTTGTATCAATCTGGACCCTCGCTTTCAGGAAAGGAAAGCCGAGAGAGATAGAAAAAGGAGGGTCCTTCTCTCCCGTCCTCCTATTCGCCCAATTTCGGCAGCATTCGCTACCCCTTCAGCAGCTCCAGTTACCTCGATAGAGGAACCCATGGATCTCTCCTCCTTCAAACCCTCAGAGTCTGAAAGGCAGAAAAGAAGGAGACTGAGACTATGTTTTTATTGTGGATCTAACACCCACCAACTAAAGGACTGTGATGTTTGGCCGGGAAAAGCCATTGCTTAGAGGATAACACTGGGGTACCTCTAAGCATGGTCTCAACTAAATCTCCTCACTCTTCTCAGATTCTGGTACCTGTTACCCTTACCTTCCTTCAGAATACAGTCCACACTCAAGCCTTCATTGATTCAGGGGCAGCTGGAAACTTCCTGGATCACTGTTTCATGATTCAAGCTGGTTTGCCTCTTCTACAGAAAATACATTGTCTCAAAATAACTAACCTGGATGGCACCCCCCTTGGTTCGAGCATGATCCATTTCGAGTCAGCACCCCTGACCCTGACTGTGGGAGTCCTCCACACTGAACAGCTGCAGTTTGAGGTTATTCATTCCCCAGCACAGCCTGTCATCCTTGGTCTTCCTTGGCTTCGGGTACACAATCCAGAGTTCAACTGGACTGAGGGACAACTGGCCTCCTGGGGCACCTCCTGTTTCCACTCTGGCCTTGCTAAAGTTGTTCCTCTGCCTCGTATTCCCATAGCCACTATACAGACTCCTCCAAACCTTAACTCAGTATATGCGGACTTCACTGATGTGTTTGAGAAAAAAGCAGCCGACGTGCTGCCACCCCACCGTCCTTATGACTGCAAGATCGACCTTTTTCCCGGAGCCCCACTTCCCAGAGGGAGGACTTATCCACTCTCCAAGGCTGAAACCAAATCCATGGAGGAGTACATACAAGAGAACCTAGATAAAGGTTTCATTGATCCTTCCTCCTCTCCTGCTGGGGCCAGCTTCTTTTTTGTCAGTAAGAAGGATGGTGAGCTCAGACCCTGCATTGACTACAGGGCCTTGAACAACATAACCATCAAAAATCGCTATCCCATACTATCGATCACCGAACTGTATGACTCGCTCCAGGATGCCTGCTTTTTCACGAAACTGGATTTATGAGGGGCATATAATTTGATTCGCATCTCTCCAGGCCACAAATGGAAGACTGCCTTTAACACAAGATCTGGGCATTATGAATACCTTGTAATGCCCTTTGGGCTGTGTAACGCCCCTGCAGTCTTCCAAGCATTTGTCAATTATGTCTTCTGTGATCTCCTCAACCGCACTGCCATCGTTTATCTGGATGATATCCTTGTTTTCTCTCCCACTGTAGAGGAGCATCATAGGCACGAGAGACAGTTGCTTCTTCGCATCAGGGATAATTCCTTGGTAGCCAAGCTAGAAAGTGTGAGTTTGATCAAGTGCAAATACAATTCCTTGGTTATGTCATCTCGAAGGAGGGTTTTGCCATGGATCCTGCTAAACTCACTGCGGTACTAGAATGGCCTCATCCTACCTATTTAAAAGAATTGCAGAGGTTTTGGGTTTCTCCAATTATTACCACAAGTTTATAAAGAACTTTTCTCAAACAGTAGCTCCTCTCACTGAATTGACTAAACGGAACAAGGACTGTAAACATTGGCCTCCTGAGGCCGTAAATGCCTTCTCTTGAATGAAAAAGACTTTATGTTAAGCTCCTCTGCTCCGCCATCCTGATCCTGACCTACAGTTTACTTTAAAGGTTGATGCCTCTGAGATAGGGGCTGGAGCAGTTCTCACCCAAAGGGACCCTTTGACTTCCAAGTCACACCCTGTAGCCTTTTTCTCTAAACGCTTTACTCCTGCTGAGAGGAACTATGATTTGGGTAATCATGAACTCCTAGCCATTAAGATGGCCTTAACTGAATGGCATCATTGGTTAGAGGGCACCGCCAATCCTATTCAGATTCTCACCGACCATAAGAATCTGACTTACCTAGAGACTGCTCACCGACTCAATCCTCGACAGGCCAGGTGGGCCTTGTTCTTTTCTCGTTTTAACTTTGTGGTCTCTTATCTTCCTGGGACCAAGAACAAGAAGGTGGATGCCATTTCCCGTCAGTTCCCTCATTCAAGTGATTCCTCAGAAGCTCCTCTTGAACATATCATACCCCCTCCTGTGTGGTTTCTCAACTCAATACCACACTTCTGCAGAGATTGCAACATGCTCAGTCTAGTAAACCTCCTGGAGCCCCCATGTCCTCCGATATCCTTTTTGTACCCCGGAATCTACATATCCCTGTGTTAGCCTGGGCTCATGATAGCAAACTCTCAGGACATCCCGGTTCGACTAGGACTTTCAAGCGTCTTTTCCAAACATTTTTGGTGGCCTTCTATGAAGTCTGATGCACAGGATTATGTCAAAGCCTGCACAACTTGTGCTGCCAACAAGACTCCCCGATCTTTGCCTCCTGGCTTGCTCTAACCATGGTCCATTCCCAAATAACCATGGACACATATAACAATGGACTTCATTGTGGATCTTCCTTTTCTGACCACCATACAGTTATCTGGGTTGTGGTAGACCGCTTTTCCAGACTGGCTCACTTCGTACCACTAACCAAACTACCTTCTGCTCAAGAATTATAATCCCTTTTTCTCTTGCATGTGGTACGACTTCATGGCATACCTGTGAACATTGTTTCCGACAGAGGTTCACAGTTTATCTCTGCCTTTTGGAGGGCCTTTTGTAAATTGATTGGAACCACTGTTTCCTTGTCTTCTGGCTACCATCCACAGACCAATGGACTAACTGAGAGAGCAAACCAGGATCTTGAAGCCTACCTTAGAGCCTTTGTCAATGCTAGCCATACCACCTGGTCTGAGTTTCTACCCCTAGCTGAGCTGGCAAGAAACACTAATTGGCACTCTTCTCTTAAATGTTCTCCATTTCAAGCCACAGCAGGATATCAACCTCGTGTGTTCCCTCTTTTAACTCAGTCCACTGGGGTCCCTGCCGCAGACCGACATGTCACTGGACTCACCACTCATTGGCAACATATTCGCTCTCAGCTACATTCAGCTGTCTCTAGATATAAGAAGTTTGCTGATCGTCATAGGACTTCTGTACGTGCCATTCCAGTGGGTGAACGTGTTTGGATATCTACTTGACACATGCGTCTACGTCAACCCTGTCACAAATTGGGGCGTAGATTTATTGGCCCTTACAAGGTCCTATAAGGCTGTCTCTTGTTGCCTACAAAGTGGCCTTGCCAAAAACCCTACACATACATCCAGTCTTCCACATCTCACTGCTTAAACCTTACATCAAGAATAGATATACCCGGCTCCGAGCTCCTCCTCCTCCATTCCTGGTCCATGAGGACCCCGAATATGAGGTAGCTAAGATCCTGGACTTCAGATACAGGTGCAGACAATTGCAATGCCTGGTACATTGGAAGGGTTACTCCCTGGCAGATCATTCCTGGGTTCCTGCCCGTGATGTGCATGTTTTATCTCTGGTCTCCAAATTCCATGCTGCTCATCCTTTGAGGCCGACTCTGGTTCCCAGAGGGAACCCTTGTGGAGGGGGCTATGTCACGCCATGCCGCTCTAGCCATTGCTAGGGGCGCGGTGTCTCCTTCCTGCTCATTGCCAGGGGCAGTGTCGGATCTGGCGTCTCCTTCCTGCTCGTTGCCATGGGCAGTGTCGGCTCATGATGCGTGCGGCGCTGACGTCATCGCCGCACACTCCTAATGCTGCTGGGAGCTCACTGGCATAAATCCTGCACCTATTTAAACCCTCCACTAACGATCTATCACTGCCCTTGTATAGGTGTTACTCTGTGTGCTCCTAGGTGTGACAGAGCGTTCTATACCTAAATACCATTGTTGCTGAACCTGCTTGTTTACTGACTACTCTACCTGCCTTAACCCTTAAACTGCTGGACTGATCTTTGTTGCTGAACCTGCCTGTAGCTGACTACTCTGCCTGTTTAACCCCTAAATTGCTGGACTGATATACTGTTGCTGATCCCTGCCTGTCTGACTTCTCTGCTCATTAACTCCTGTTGTTCTGGATTGCCTCTTTGTTGCCAAACCCTGCCTGCCTGCCTGACCATTCTAGGGGTGTGCCCTTGGACTGCTTTACTATTGCCGAACCCTGCCTGCCGGACCATTCTAGTGGTGTGCTCTTGGACTGCTTTACTGTTGCCGAACCCTGCCTGCCGGACCATTCTAGTGGTGTGCTCTTGGACTGCTTTACTGTTGCCGAACCCTGCCTGTCTGACTATTCTAGTGGTGTGTCCTTGGACTGCTCTGCCGTTCCTGTTGGGGACCCTCCTGCCTGTGGTGAGTGCCGCTCTCCTCATCTTACTAACTTTCTCTGCTCTGGGATATTCCATATCATTCCGGCTCGACGCCAGGATAACAAGACTACTGGCCGAGTTCGGTCTGATAGAGGAGTATCCCACGAGCATTACAGTTAGGAGGTGTTTTAATTTTGGGGTGGCTTTTTTGTTTTTACAGGACTATTAGATTAGGTGTAATTTTTATTATTTTGGATAATTTAGTTAAATATTTTTTGTAATCTTAGTGTTTTTTTTATTTTTCGTTAATTTCAGTGTTTTTTTTTTTATGTTAGATTTTTTTAATGTTTTCGTAGTATTAGGTTTATTTAAATTTGTCATTTAGGTTTTTATTTTTTCGTAGTGTTAGGTTTTTTTTAATCATGTAATTTAGGATTTATAATTGGTAGTTTATTTTATTTTATTAGAATAGTTATGTTAGGTTAATTTATAGTTTAATCTTAGTTTTTTTTTTTTATTTCACAGGTAAGTTTATATTTATTTTAACATAGTTATAATGTAACTTTCAATTTAAAGTTAGGGAGGTGTTAGGTTTAGGGGTTAATAGTTTAATTTAGTGTTTTTTTCGATGTGGAGGGCCGGCGGTTTAGGGTTTAATAGGTTTAGTTTATTAGTTGTGATGTGGGTGGCTGGAGGTTTAGGGGTTAATACTTTATTATAGTGTTGGCGATGTGGGGGCCCGGCGGTTTAGGGGTTAATTGATTTTTATAGTAGTAGCGATGTTGGGGCCCGGCAGTTTAGGGGTTAATAGGTTTATTTAGTGTTGGCTATGTGGGTGGGCATCAGATTAGGGGTTAATAGGTGTAATATAGTATTTGCGATTAATTTTACAGTGGTATAGCCGTACCGCACCATAACGCAAAACGTGTAATTTAGCCAATAGTTTTTATAAATTTTGGATAAATGTGTGCAAGGAACGCTATTTTTTCCTCCTGGAAATCTAAAAAGAGCCCCAATTTCTCTGAATTCTTTAATAATGTACATGCTAAATTAGTTTTAGAACAGTATGATGTCTCCTTAACTTCGGAAAAAGAAGTTGAAACTTTTTTTAGGAAATGGGGCAGCTTAATTTACTCTCTACCAGCTAGGATTAAACAACAGTATATCACCCCATTCGAAATACGTATTTTTACAGAATGTGACTCTCAGAGGTGATCATGTAGCTAATGAATCAATTAAATGGAAGGAGGAGATGTGTTGGAGACATACTTTTTTTTCTTCTAAATTCTTTCTTTCTTTTCTTTTTTTCATTTCTAATATAAAATGTGTAAAATACAAGTCAATGCAGATATATTAATTTAGGATATGATATTGCTGCAAAATAATGTATACTGTAAGAGCTGTCTTAATGACAGACAGATATGCCAGGCAGAATAATTTGCTCTTTGCTCTTCTCGATGGTATTTAATGTTGATAATGCCTTCTTGTAATGTGTGATTTGGTTAAAAGTACAGCAGAGATGATAACTATAATCCCTGCATTTTTGAGATATGTGCTTGTATTACATGTTGCGTTAACATTTAAAAAAAGGATTTTTAAAAAAAAATCAGTTTGATCCCTCCTAAAAAAACTAGTCTAGCCTTGAAATACATGGCAACCCCAGACAATCGTTTTGGCCTTCTTTAGGCTTCATCAGTGAGGTGCACCCAGGGTCGGCGTTTTGTATTAGACAGTATAGGCAGCTGCCTTTGCGCACCAGCAGGGGGTCGCTGAGAGCGGTGCGCGGTGCTGACTGCCGAGGATAAATTCTGCCACCCTGCGCCCTGAACTAGAAGTGATGGATCATTCATGAGACAGTGAGGGACAGACAGACAGGGAATGTTTAGAATGTAATAATAATGTTAATAATAATTTAATTTATTATATTGTTGTGTGTGTCATTCTTTTTTATCTGCAACTGCAATTCGCCGTGCCCAGCGCTCTGGCTGACTCCCTGCATGATAGTACAGTGTGTACTTCCTGTTCCTGGGCTGGCTCGGCTATTGCTTAGCCTATTTGAGGGCCGCGGTGCGCGTGCGTGTGATGTGAGACTCAGAGAGTGAAGGAGGAGGAGCCCACTTGCTCAGCTGCGCTGTCATATTCAGAGTCAGACTATATGACTATATACAAAATATATATATATATATAAAATAGTGCAGGAAGCGGGATGAGCGCCGCCTGACTCCACGTGACTGAGGCTCACACGTCTGCACCATAAGAGTCACGTGTGGGTGAGTGATTGCTGCCTAAGACAAGACGTGAAGACGTAGACATCCAGCCAGCCCGCAGAGTAGACGCTGATGACCGAGTGACGAGTAATGAGGTAGGAATCATGGTGGGGGTCTCTCTGAGGAGGACGGAGCGGACTGCGGGCATTATGGGGGGCATTGGCATAGCAATACATACTTAATGAGTGAGTCCAACCATGATAAATTGATAATATTTATGTAATATATGGCAGCAGACAAAAGTATCAATAATTGCTGTGCCAATATTTATACTATACTGCTATACATACACTATCTGGTGGGTTAAGCTGTTTACTAGTGCCAACACTGAAGCAACACTTTGACTGGTTTGAGCTTTGAGACAATTGCGAGTGCATACATCTCTTTTAACTCATTCAGTGCTGAAGCGCATTGCAGAAGGCTCCATACGCCAAATCCGCATGCACTCTACCTTAGGAAAGAAAATATTCAGTTATTTAAAATAAAAAAAGAATCCGCAATAAAATGATCATCTTATCTACACTGTGTTATTACTGTAGTTCCAATTGTGTGTGTATAACTTCACTTGGAGATAACTTGAGGAAACTAATTCCATATATGCTTTGATATAATATACAGGGAGTGCAGAATTATTAGGCAAGTTGTATTTTTGAGGATTAATTTTATTATTGAACAACAACCATGTTCTCAATGAACCCAAAAAACTCATTAATATCAAAGCTGAATAGTTTTGGAAGTAGTTTTTAGTTTGTTTTTAGTTATAGCTATTTTAGGGGGATATCTGTGTGTGCAGGTGACTATTACTGTGCATAATTATTAGGCAACTTAACAAAAAACAAATATATATCCATTTCAATTATTTATTTTTACCAGTGAAACCAATATAACATCTCAACATTTACAAATATACATTTCTGACATTCAAACACAAAACAAAAACAAATCAGTGACCAATATAGCCACCTTTCTTTGCAAGGACACTCAAAAGCCTGCCATCCATGGATTCTGTCAGTGTTTTGATCTGTTCACCATCAACATTGCGTGCAGCAGCAACCACAGCCTCCCAGACACTGTTCAGAGAGGTGTACTGTTTTCCCACCTTGTAAATCTCACATTTGATGATGGACCACAGGTTCTCAATGGGGTTCAGATCAGGTGAACAAGGAGGCCATGTCATTAGATTTTCTTCTTTTATACCCTTTCTTGCCAGCCACGCTGTGGAGTACTTGGACGTGTGTGATGGAGCATTGTCCTGCATGAAAAATGAAGGATGCAGACTTCTTCCTGTACCACTGCTTGAAGAAGGTGTCTTCCAGAAACTGTCAGTAGGACTGGGAGTTGAGCTTGACTCCATCCTCAACCGGAAAAGGCCCCACAAGCTCATATTTGATGATACCAGCACAAATCAGTACTCCACCTCCAACTTGCTGGCGTCTGAGTCGGACTGGAGCTCTCTGCCCTTTACCAATCCAGCCACGGGCCCATCCCTCTGGCCCATCAAGACTCACTCTCATTTCATCAGTCCATAAAACCTTAGAAAAATCAGTCTTGAGATATTTCTTGGCCCAGTCTTGACGTTTCAGCTTGTGTGTCTTGTTCAGTGGTGGTCATCTTTCAGCCTTTCTTACCTTGGCCATGTCTCTGAGTATTGCACACATTGTGCTTTTGGGCACTCCAGTGATGTTGCAGCTCTGAAATATGGCCAAACTGGTGGCAAGTGGCATCTTGGCAGCTGCACGCTTGACTTTTCTCAGTTCATGGGCAGTTATTTTGCGCCTTGGTTTTTCCACACGCTTCTTGCGACCCTGTTGACTATTTTGAATGAAACGCTTGATTGTTCGATGATCACGCTTCAGAAGCTTTGCAATTTTAAGAGTGCTGCATCCCTCTGCAAGATATCTCACTATTTTTGACTTTCTGAGCCTGTCAAGTCCTTCTTTTGACCCATTTTGCCAAAGGAAAGGAAGTTGCCTAATAATTATGCACACCTGATATAGGGTGTTGATGTCATTAGACCACACCCCTTCTCATTACAGAGATGCACATCACCTAATATGCTTAATTGGTAGTAGGCTTTCAAGCCTATACAGCTTGGAGTAAGACAACATGCATAAAGAGGATGATGTGGTCAAAATACTCATTTGCCTAATAATTCTGCACTCCCTGTAGAAAAAACAGCGCATTATTTTTACATTAGAAATGTCATTATTTAGAAAAAGTTCAAAAGGCAGTATATGCAAACACTTATTTTTTTTTTGCAACATAGCCATAGTTTATGTGATGTGATGTCTGAATAACATTTACATTTAGGAAACATGACATACTGGGACATTATTTTAACTTAATACATGTTTTTTTACTAGTCATCTTGTTAGATCGTGATGATAAAAGCACTGCAAAATGTCTGCAATATCAGTAATGCTGGTACTTCATGAAACCTAATATAAATGTAAAGCCCTTTTTGCCTTTATACCTACAATACATATACATAGGCCCCTATTTAAGAAGGTCTGGTGGACCTGATCCGACAGTGCTGATCAGGTCCGCCAGACCTCGCTGAATGCGGAGAGCAATACGCTCGCCGTATTCAGCATTGCACCAGCAGCTCACAAGAGCTGCTGGGGCAACACCACCCCCTGCAGACTCGCTGTCAATGGGCCGCCAGCAGGTGGGTGTCAATCAACCCGATCGTACTCGATCGGGTTGAATTTCGGCAATGTCTGTCCGCCTGCTCAGAGCAGGCGGACAGGTTATAGATCAGCGGTCTTTGTGACCAGAAAACACGGGGCACCAAGCTCCATTCGGAGCTTGATAGATAGGCCCCATAGGATAAACAGTATATTACCCTGATTTTAGTAATCTTTCGATTGCAATCACTATTCGCTACTTAGGTGCCAATATACACAGAAGATATTCAGTGTATGTTACCTTAATTTAGTGATCTTTGGTAATGATCACTGTTTAAATGCTAATAATAGCTTGTTACTTTACTTATACTGTACACCACAAATGTTTTTTTTATGTTAAAGAAAAATAAGTTAGCTTAATGGAGCGCAAATTAAATGTACTTGTTATGGGGGTGGTCTGGAGGAGGGCAGGGAGGTTGGTGATATTGTCTGGATTTTTTATGGTGTTGCGGGGTGGGCGTCTAAATGCACCTTTGCCTGTGTAGACAAAAATCCTTGCACCGGCCCTGGGTGCACCCATATTCCTCTAAGAACATTGGACAAGGAGTTTACGTCTGGTTTCCCCCATCATTTCCTCAATCACCCTTAGGGAGACTTCGCCAGGGTCATATTTCAAATGAATACAGAAAGAGAATCACTCTACCTGGACTGAATAACAGTTCAATATCTTGTTCAATGGTGAGTTACACCCTGGGAGCAGTCTCTTGCAGCCCAAGGAGAACTAAAGTATATCAGCCGGATCCCACCTAACAAGGTCAATCCATCCCTGAAATACCAGGCGATATCTTTTCTTTCTATCATTCTTCTTCTAGATATATCTTCCTTCCGACTCCTTCTCTTGCTACCCCTATAATATATCCCACTATTCTTTAGACTTCTTCCAGTACCAGTAGGTCTAAGCTGTGTGAGAATGACTTTATAAATTAAATATGCTTTTTATATATCTGTGCTTGATTATGCCAACAATAGGAGGCATTGATAATATTAATGACCTACTATGATAACGACCCATGAGAATAGCCCAAATGCTCAGTAAAGTATCTGGCTGTTCTATGGACCACAATGCTTTGCCTCTTCCTTGAGCCTGGTTTATTGGTGGTGAGTGTGAGTGACCATGTTCTTTGTCAATACAATGGCCTCTAGTTATCAAGCTCCGTAAGGAACTTGATGGCCCTTGTTTCTGGCAAGTCTTCAAACTCACCAGAAACAGCAGTTATTAAGCAGCAGTCACAAAGACCGCTGCTCCATAACCCTGTCCGCTTGCTCTGAGCAGGCGGACAGACATCGCCGGAAATCAACCCGATCAAGTACAATTGGGTTGATTGACACCCCCTGCTGGCGGCCTATTGGCCGCGAGTCTGCAGGGGGCAGCGTTGCACCAGCAGCTCTTGTGAGCTGCTGGTGCAATGCTGAATACGGCGAGCGTATTGCTCGCCGTATTCAGCGAGGTCTGGCGGACCTGATCCGCAGTGTCGGATCAGGTCCGCCAGACCTTAATAACTAGAGGCCAATGCATAACCTAGATAGAAAGCTACATGAGATTGTATTTGGTGATAAAGATGACAAATAGACCTAGAAAACCTACTGCACATATAAAAGAAAGACAGAATGAAGGATTGCTAAGTAATTTACCATTAACCAGAGTTAATTTGCAATAGAAGCTTTTTGCAAAATATTCTATTTACCAAAATTGCTTTTAGTGAAAGCTATTACTGTTTAAGTTACATCTTTCACTGTGTGACACATTCACAGCTTGTGGCTTATATAAGGGTTATATATACATGTAAAATATTCTTAAAGGGGCAGTAAACCTACAAAATAATGTTATATAATTCTGCACATCGTGCAGAATTATATAACATTATCTTAGCGCAAACTTTATGCAACAAAATATTGCAGCTGATATTTGATTTATAAAGAGGATTTTTCAGACCTCCGTTCTTTGCTCTATTAAGCAGGTCTGGTTTTCCCCCTGAGCGCATCTGGGCAGCTGTGTGGTCACAGCCCAGGCTGGTCACTCCATTACACTCAATGTAGCTCGCTCCTGCTATCAGACAGAGCAGGAGTGAGCTACATTGACTGTAACGGTGCGATCGGGCCAGCCTGTGACTAGACAGCTGCCCAGATGCGCTCAGGGGGAAAACCAGACCCGCTCAGTAGAGCAAAGAGCGGCAGTCTGAAAAATCCTCTTTTATAATCAAACATCAGCTGCAATATTTTGTTGCATAAAGTTTGCGCTAAGATAATGTTATATAATTCAGCAATATGTGCAGAATTATATAACATTATTTTGTAGGTTTACTGCCCCCTTTAATAGATTCCAAGAACAACGTACTAGGACAGAAAAGATCATATGCAAAGTTTAGACAAATGTTCTTATACTTTTTCCATTGTGCAGTTTTTGAAGTGCCATTTATCAATCATAACAATGCTAATTTAGCAATAGTTGCTGTTAATTATAAAAAGATGATCATATTTTATTAACAATGTCTATTTGTTCCAAAGCAGTAAACCTAAATTGTTCTGTAGTGGTGTGTGGTATATAGGCGCAGGTGTTTTCTTATTCTGTGCTCCAAAATTGCTCCGATAAAATCGGAATCTGGCTCCTTTTGCAGCACTCCCGCTGGTGTAATTGAAAGAAATCCAAAAAGGCAGCAAGCAAAAGTTCATAAAAATACGAATTTATTTAAAATGTCACTATGGACAAATAGATAAAAGCTCATAATCAAAAGCTCTACGCATTTCAATGATGCCTCGTCTTTCTCAAGAGCAGTAAAAAGGTAAGATGCTGCCTTTGGATTTACACAGGTGCTTTTATACAGAAATAATTAATGTTCCTTTTCCGGTCTAACCGGAGCCAGACTCACAAAATTTACAAGATTTACAAAAATTGAGATGTCAATATTGTCAGCCGATTTCTATTTAAATCATTGTTAGTGTGCAAAAAAGCAAAGATCTAATTATAATTATACTATATAAATCGGATGACATTATGGGAATTTCACCTTGTTTTTAGGACCAATCAAAATCAGTTTAACAGTAGTTCCCTTTCGAGTTCATATTGGATGTAAGTTCTAAATCAGGTCCGTTTCTGACTTGTGATCACATGTTTGACGGAAGAGCCAATCCTGGATGTTTTTCAGCAACCTTTTGTTTCCATTCCAATTTTCGTCAGATGTGAAAGAGTTCTTTATCGGCTTATCCATAGTCATTGTTAAAAGTCCAGTACTTATGTGCCACGATCTGAAAGTAATAGTGCAGATCACTTAGGGTTCAGTTAACAGAAAGGAACCGAACAACAAAGGAACTTTGCGTTTTTATAGATAAAGATTACATTTCAAAAATCTTTATATTATTCTGAACTGGATATGTATGACATATTTGAATTAAATAATATTATAAAAATATAAAGATAAAAAATAATAAAAAATATACATACAAAAAGACATGATAATATATGAATACATTGTAATTCATTTGTTACGAATATTATAAATAAAACATCTTATCATGTTATACTCTTAGATTATATAAAGGCCACTACTCTAATGTCTTTATTTAATCTGTGCTGGCCATAGGTCTTTAGCGTGTGTATCCACCAAAGTTCTCTCTTATTTAGTGATTTTTCTATCTCACCTCCTCTCCAATGTAGAGAGACTTTTTCAATACCTATCCAGAATAGATGATTTTGTAACATTGGCAATTATTAAAATGAATGGGGACACCATGATCGTCCTTTTTTTCTATTTTACACAGATGTTCAAGTATTTCATTTTTTATAAATCTTGAGGTTTGACCTAAATATTGTATTTTACATTCACATTGTAATAGATATATTACATTCTTAGTTTTGCAACTGATGAAATCTCTAATTGGATATGTTTTACCTGTTACTGTTGAACTGAAAGTTTTATATGTCTTTTTTGTGTGGTTGCATGCTTTGCAATGTCCACAAGTATAGAAGCCTGTCAAATTTGAAATCTGGATGGGTTTAGGAGGATTCATTCCTTTTATAAGAGATGCCCAAGAGGTGCCC
Source organism: Bombina bombina (assembly GCF_027579735.1). Lineage (NCBI taxonomy): Eukaryota > Metazoa > Chordata > Amphibia > Anura > Bombinatoridae > Bombina > Bombina bombina. The sequence goes on from NC_069500.1 coordinate 1,393,814,629, forward strand.
AAGTGGCACCAGGTTCGCCCCAAGTTACGCCAACATTTACATGGACCACTATGAACACACTTATGTGTGGTCCAATGGTGCTCTTGGGGCGGGCCTGGTGTCCTGGAAAAGATACATAGATGACATTTTGTGCATATGGAATGATAGTGAAAGCGGAATTAACACTTTTGTTTCTCATTTGAATAACAACAATATGATTATTATTCTGACACCTGAAACTAGTAAAACAGAAATCACTTTTTTAGATTTAACCATATACATATTAGAAGGCAATATACATACAAAAACCTATTTCAAAAAATGTGACACTAATACATATATTATGAAGGACAGTGACCATCATCCAACATGATTGAAAGCAGTCCCCAAAGGACAATTTCTTCAAATGAGAAGAAATTGTGATACTATAACTGACTTTGACATACAATCAAAAATTATTAAAGAAAGATTTGAAACAAAGGGATATGAAACAAACCAATTAGAAAAGGTTAGAATAGAAGTAGCCAATAAAGATAGAACAACATTAATATCAAACACCACTTGAAAACAAGAACTTTTTAATACTCATTTTCCAAGATTCACTACCTCTTTCAATTGTGGTCACAGACAAATAAAACACATTATAAACAAACATTGGAAAGTTTTAAAAAATGACGAATATTTAAAAAACATTATTCCAAATAGACCATCTATTACTTTTAGAAAAGGCACAAACTTTAAACAAAAGTTAGCACCATCTCTTATAAAAGGAATGAATCCTCCTAAACCCATCCAGATTTCAAATTTGACAGGCTTCTATACTTGTGGACATTGCAAAGCATGCAACCACACAAAAAAGACATATAAAACTTTCAGTTCAACAGTAACAGGTAAAACATATCCAATTAGAGATTTCATCAGTTGCAAAACTAAGAATGTAATATATCTATTACAATGTGAATGTAAAATACAATATTTAGGTCAAACCTCAAGATTTATAAAAACTAGAATACTTGAACATCTGTATAAAATAGAAAAAAAGAAGAACGATCATGGTGTCCCCATTCATTTTAATAATTGCCAATGTTACAAAAACAAAAATCATCTATTCTGGATAGGTATTGAAAAAGTCTCTCTACATTGGAGAGGAGGTGAGATAGAAAAATCACTAAATAAGAGAGAACTTTGGTGGATACACACGCTAAAGACCTATGGTCACCACGGATTAAATAAAGACATTAGAGTAGCGGCCTTTATATAATCTAAGAGTATAACATGATAAGATGTTTTATATATAATATTCGTAACAAATGAATTACAATTTATTCATATATTATCATGTATTTTTGTATGTATATTTTTTATTATTTTTTTATCTTTATATTTTTATAATATTATTTAATTCAAAAATGTCATACATATCCAGTTCAGAATAATATAATGATTTTTGAAATGTAATCTTTATCTATAAAAATGCAAAGTTCCTTTGTTGTTCGGTTCCTTTCTGTTAACTGAACCCTAAGTGATCTGCACTATTACTTTCAGATCATGGCACATAAGTACTGGACTTTTAACAATGATTATGGATAAGCCGATAAAGAACTCTTTCCCATCTGACGAAAATTGGAATGGAAACAAAAGGTTGCCGAAAAACATCCAGGATTGGCTCTTCCGTCAAACATGTGATCACAAGTCAGAAACGGACCTGATTTAGAACTTACGTCCAATATGAACTCGAAAGGGAACTACTGTTTAACTGATTTTGATTGGTCCTAAAAACAAGGTGAAATTCCCATAATGTCATCCGATTTATATAGTATAATTATAATTAGATCTTTGCTTTTTTGCACACTAACAATGATCTAAATAGAAATCTGCTGACAATATTGACATCTCAATTTTTGTAAATCTTGTAAATTTTGTGAGTCTGGCTCTGGTTAGACCGGAAAAGGAACATTAATTATTTCTGTATAAAAGCACCTGTGTAAATCCAAAGGCAGCATCTTACCTTTTTACTGCTCTTGAGAAAGACGAGACATCGTTGAAACGCGTAGAGCTTTTGATTATGAGCTTTTATCTATTTGTCCATAGTGACATTTTAAATAAATTCGTATTTTTATGAACTTTTGCTTGCTGCCTTTTTGGATTTCTTTCAATTATACCAGCGGGAGTGCTGCAAAAGGAGCCGGATTCCGATTTAATCGGAGCAATTTTGGAGCACAGAATAAGAAAACACCTGCGCCTCTATACCACACAACACTACAAATACCACAGTCTCATTTTGGGAGAGACGGATAGACGGCAGCGGTGTATACAGAGGGGAGTATTTTAACCTGTGTACATAGATATTGTTTGTCAACATTCTAACATATTTTGTACATTTGTTTTGTTTATCTAAATTGTTCTGTGAAGATGAAAATGTTAGATGTGATGAAGAACTCTGGGATTGATCACAAGCTATATGCATATTAAGGGGTGCAGATTAGCCTTTTTCGGTGTCCAGGATATCTCAATCAGCCATTTTCATTGTATATCTGAATGATGTTTTATATTATAATTTTTTGTAAAGCATGACTCAGTTTAACTGATCACAATCAACATTTGCAATACTTAATTGTACACAAGTCACCTGTTATTATTGTTATGCATTATTTATAAACATACAACCTATGTTATTATCACTAAACCCACCAAATTGTTATTTTGTTTCTCATTAATAACACACATTTGATTTTTAGATTACAAAATTGGGAATTTAAGATGCAGATAATTATCTTGTCTTGCTTTTTGGGTGGTAACATTTGAACTTCAGGGCTATTAACCAGGACTGGACTGGGACCAAAAATTGGCCCGGGCATTTAAAGGCAGAGCATCCCACACCATCTAGACCTCTAGGTTGCCATAATAGACCAGATCTCTCATCCTGCAGCATAGCAGAAAATGTACTTTCTGCTTTACAAAATAGGTAGACTGTAACAGCGTTCCTATTGTTACCCATATTAAAGCGACACTGAACCCAAATTTGTTTTTTTGTGATTCAGATAGTGCATGACATTTTAAGCATCTTTCTAATTTACTCCTATTATCAAATTTTCTTCATTCTCTTGGTATTTTTATTTGAAATGCAAGAATGTAAGTTTAGATGCCGGCCCATTTTTGGTGAACAACCTGGGTTGTCCTTGCTGATTGGTGGATAAATTCATACACCAATAAAAAAGTGTTGTCCAGAGTACTGAACGTAAAAAAAGCTTAGATGCCTTCTTTTTTCAAATAAAGACAGCAAGAGAACGAAGAAAAATTGATAATAGGAGTAAATTAGAAAGTTGCTTAAAATTGCATGCTCTATCTGAATCACGAAAGAAAAAAATGTGGGTTCAGTGTCCCTTTAAGAGAGCCGGGCTTCTATATAGCAACAAGGCCCACATAAATGCATAGCTCACCTTGGTATTTGCCTTGTATGCCCTATGGCCAGTCTGGGTTTGGTATTAACAACATTGTCAATTTAGAATTATGTTCACTGGAAAATTTCGCAACAAATAGTTATCTGCCAAAAACAAGCACAGGATTGGGATTAACTCCTTCATCGCTGATTAGCAATGCTGTTGAAAAGAAATGTCTCTAATTGCAATATTATTTTTGAGGCTGCGTTCATATGCATCACCACACACTTTAGTTTCCATAAATGAATATATTATATATAAGTAAGCTCTTATTTGGTGTAGTGATTCTATCCAATGTATTAAATAAATCCGGACAATTAGCAATGATGTGTAATATGCTTGTGTTGAACATGAAGAGATGATACTCTTTATAAAGCTTTCTGTATTATAGAGATATTTAACTTTGCTTTCATATTAGACTGGAAGAGAAAAAAAATATTTACAGTGGATTAGTTTCTCCTCAATATGTTTTCATTTTGTATTCCTTTTACAGTTCTTGGCATTTTAACTACAATGTACTTGCAAAACAGGAATTAGAGATTTACATTAATATTAACTTAGCATGGGGTTGAAATTCTGATTATTAATTTATTCAAGATTATAAAAAACACATATTTATATGTGGGTCAAGTGCCTTTTGCTACAACAATCCACAGTTTTTTTTATATAATCATTAATCCTGTGCACAGTGAGAGGTTTTTTGGGCTGTAATTTCAAGCATGTGATGTGTGAAATCATTTGCAAACTGTTAAGGAGACTTAAACTGAAGAAAAACAAATAGAAAAGAAGCTCAGACCCTTCTCAGCATAATAATGTATATGATCTTATTGGACATGTAAGAAAGGAAAGGCTTATGTATATAAAGTATTAAGCAGACTAAAAATGTAACAGTGTATTTGCCTAAAAATAAGTGTATTTGATTTAGTTTCCAGTCCATCAGAATTTCTCTGGAAACACTAACAAGGATTACAATGCTCAACCAGGTATTACAAGTTGGATAAAATGTTTAAACAAAGCATTTAATGTGTTTAATAAAATATATAGTACACCTATTACTTTCAAATCTATAGTACAAAGCAATAATAGACTGCTTATTATGCCTATAATACAAGACGTTAAGTTTTGCGATTGCATAGAATCCATTTTCATTTACATTTTATAAAAAAAACTGGTATTAATTTTTATCTCTGGCTTTTGCGTATTAAACTTTAAAGGTGAAGAGGACCAATGGCACTACTCGTCCTGTATAAAATATTATTCTGTATATATAAATAAAAAGAGAGAGGCACTCAACCTGGGAATGAACAATAGCATAATAGCTTGTTCTATGGCCATATCCCTCTAGGCACACTGAGCAACGGGTCCACGTGTGCCTAGAGGGATATAGCTGCACCTCACTGACGAGGCCCACACTAGGCCGAAACATACGTATGGGGTTTTGCCGTTTCCCATGTTCAGAGAGGGATTGCCTGGTATTTCGGGGCTGGACTGCACTGTTAAGTCAGGATCAGACTGATATGCTACAGGAAAGTTCTTTGTGAAAGACACATGTTGAGCAAAAAGAGGCTGCTTCTTGGGTGGTAACTTGCCATAGAACAAGCTATTATGCTATTGTTGGTTCCCAGGTTGAGCGCTTCTCTCTTTTAATTTAATCTTTATATATGTGTAATTTCCAACAGGCAAATAAAGGTAGGAAGAGGTGCTGTGTATTAATTACTATGCCAAAACAGGGAAGAGTGGAATGCATTCCACTCAAAAGAATACACCAATAGCAATCAAAAGTCTGAGAGATCAGATAACAGATGGAATTCATACTTAATGATGCCTCATGGGACACAAAGACATTAAAAAAAACAATAAAATAAAATGTAACTTTTATTGATAGGCAATTTAAAATTGGGAAATTAAATTAAAACCACAACTAGTGAGCAGGATATAGTGAATCAAAAATGTAATGGATTCGCTTGAAAAGTAAAGCACATAGTTAGGGTCATATAGAGGTTACAGAAGTGTGTCAGTGTGTTTAGTGTATATCTTATCGATCCTGACCTGTCAGAGGATAGGCTCAAAATACTTGTAATAATATGTAAGGAGCCCAATACCAGTATTGGAGTATCAAACTAATTGGATAACTGGCAAGGATCTAGCACCAGTACCTGTGGTGATGGCAATCAACTTGAAAAATTTACAGTAAATAGCATACATGATAAAACATAAGGCTTAAAAGACATATCATACTGTAGCTATTAGGTATTATGGGGCCGATTTATCATTGATCTGTCTGACATTATTTAACATTGCACAAGCAGTTCTTGTGAACTGCTTGTGCAATGCCGGCCCATGCAGATTTGCGGCCAATCGGCCGTTAGCAGGGGGTGTCAATCAGCCCGATGGTATGAGATCGGACGGATTGATGTCTGCAGCCTCAGAGCAGGTGGACCAGTTACGGAGCTACTGTTTCCGGTGAGCCTGAACGCTCGTGCGGAAATAGGGGCATAAGGGGCCATTTGGCCCTTGATAAATCAGCCCCTAAGTATATGTACGCAGGAGCAATTAAACTGTATGCGCTGATTGCTACACACTCTGGATCAAAGACAAGTATAATGGCGTGTATAACACAGTAACATGTAATTGCAACTGTTGCATATGTTCAGGTATTAGCTAGCAGAGGTGAGTAGTTGTAACGCATTCCCCCATCACTTGCACTAAATGTTGGCTAAGCGGAAATGCTCCACACTCAGTGGATAACATGTAACAACTCAAAAATATGCTGTACAGATAGCTTGTATAGTGATATGGGGTTAATTGCTTCATCTAGAGGTAACATCAATGGTGGGATTGCTAAACAGCAATAGTGGCTAGATATAGGTTGCTAACGTGCACAAGACATCTCTATACTGTCTGGCTATAATATCGAGCAGGTACTGGAAACTTATGTGACATGTAACCTCCTGAAGCTGTAAAATTTACCCTTAGTGAGAGCAAGAAATTAGGTAAAATGATAGTGATAGCAAGTCATATTTGGAAGCTATCAAAGTACAGCCCCATCTCAGGTACTAAGGTATAATAAAAACCTCGGTGAGCCTACTAATTAAAGCAGAGTATACTGTGAAGAATGTATCCTGCTACCCTAAAAATACAGGAGCTCCCAGACTCCTCACCAATTCCCTGACATGTTTTGCCGCTAACCGTCTTTCTCAAAGGGATGAGTTACGACTATTCACCTCTGCTAGCTACTATCTGCACATATGCAACAGTTGCAATTACATGTTACTATGTTATACACGTCATACTTGTCTTTGATCCGGAGCGTGTAGCAATCAGCACATACAGTTTCATTGCTCTGACGTACATACTCTTAATATCTAATAGCTACAGATATGTCTTTTAAGCCTTATGTTTTATCACGTAGGTTATTTACCATAAATGTTTCAAGTTGATTGCCATCACCACAGGTACTGGTGCTAGATCCTTGCCAGTTAACCATTAAGTTTGATACTCCAATACTGGTATTGGGCTCCTTACATATTACAACGAGTATTTTAAGCCTATCCTCTCGCAGGTCAGGATCGATAAGATATACACCAAACACACTGACACACTTCTGTAACCCCTATATGACCCTAACCATGAGCTTTACTGTTCAAGTGAATCCATTACATTTTTGATTCTCTGTATCCTGCTCACTAGTTGTGGTTTTAATTTAATTTCCCAGTTTTAAATTGCGTATCAATAAAAGTTACATTTTATTTTATTGTTTTTTTAATGTCTTCGTGTCCCATGAGGCATCATTAAGTATTAATTCCATCTGTTATCTGATCTCTCAGACATTTGAGTGCTATAGGTGTATTCTTTTGAGTGGAATGCATTCAACTCTTCCCTGTTTTTGTATTGCGTATTTAAATATACCTTAACATGCTATACGAATAAATGAAAAATTCAACTAACTGAACAGATTTTTTTTTGTGCTAAATTAGCTTTGTTCATTTACATTATCAAACATATTTTAGTGAAGTGCCTCATAGAAATCTATTACTTTAGGGCAATTACACATCTGTGTTATCCGACATGAGTACAATATTGAGGGTCATACTACTGTTCCCTTGATTAATATTAAACATCCCCGTGTAATAGCAGAACAAAAGTACACATTGAAGTCCAATATTCCATGTGCCAACTGTGCTTTTTTTGTGCTCCACATGTTATGGTGGTTTGATAGTGATAGTTTAAATATGAATTTTATGTTTCCCTCAGCCATTAAAGGGACATCACAATGAAAATAAGGGGTTACTAGGCTAGGAGAAAACAATATAAGGGGATTAAATGTTTCGTAGCTATGATGCAACCTAAGCAACCTGGATTGGTCTTTTCAGATTGTGGGAGGAGTTTAGCAGCTTTTATTTGTTATGTTAATGCTTACCTCTCTGTTCGGTTTTCTCTGCACTGCCCTCCCTACCATAAAAGTTAATGTAATTGTTAGTTTTTTTTTACTTCTGCAGGTGTAGTTTTTAGTGTACAGGTGCTATGGCAAGCTGTTAGCTAAAACCATCAGCTGGGGTTGGTTAATAAGTAAGCCTTAAAGGGACATAGAACCAAAACATTTTCCTTAATGGTTCAAATAGAGCATACCATTTTAAACAGCCTTCCAATTTACTTCTATTATCTAATTTGCTTAGTTATTTTGTAATCTTTTGTTGAAAAGCTTACCTAGGTAGGCTCAGGAGGTGGGAGGTAGATGCTGATTGGTGGCTGTACATATATGCCTCTTGTTATTGGTTTACTGATGGGTTCAGCAAACTCTCAGTTACCAAGAAAATTAATCAAAATTGATAATAGAAGTAAATTAGAATTCTTTTTAAAAATATATGTTCTATTTGAATCATGAAATATTTATTTGGGGTTTTATGACCCTTTAAGTAAGTCTGAGGTGCACTAATAGTTTTCAACTATTCTCTGGGGAGCTGTGACAACGTCCGTATGAATTAGGCGCTTTCCTAAACTGTGGAATACAGGGAAACCTTCTTTTAAGTCCCCTTAACGCATTGCAAGAGGTAAGATGGTCAAGACCACCTCTGTTTGTGGAAGCTCAGTTTTGGGAGTTCTATTTTGATGTGCAGTTTCAAAACGGTGTAGCGCTTTGGTACATAATTACCAGGGTATAAGATTGATGGACTCCCTGGGAGACCATTATACATAGGCAAGCTGTGGGCTGGAGTTGTTGCTCATCTGATAGGTTAAGCCACTAGCCGTTTAACTTGGGGTTGTAGTCATCCCTTTTATTGTTGGCATTAATAAAGTTTAAATTGAAATCCAAAAGGCATTGTGGTGGTGCTATTTGATTAATTTATCAGTGGGAATATACTGTTTATCACCAAAACTTTCATGATTCATATAGAGCTTGTCATTTTCAAACAATGTCAATTTTTTTTTCATAATCAAATTTACATTGCTCTCTTAGTATCCTTTGTTGAAGAGTATACTATGGAAGGTTCCGAAGTACATGCACTTTTTGGCAACACAAGGCAACAAAGTCAGTTGGCGGAGAGACTGGAAGGGGCAGAGTCACATGTTGGCGCGTGTGCTGATGTCAGGGGTTTTCCCCTGCTTTGTTTTCCATGTGCTGCTGGCAGCCATTTTACTCACCTATCTTGCTGAGTCTGGTGCAGAGTGTGTGATGCTGCTCATTTCCTGCATGCCCTCTTATGTTCAGACTGGTGTACATGATCCGTGTGAGACAGGTTGCAGTCTCAGAATTTTGATGTCATCACTTATTATTTAAAGGGCCTCTGTTCAGTATGCTTTGCCCTTGCATTGTCTCAGACCTGTTTGTGAGTTCCAGTTCCTGTGTATTACCTGGCTGTCTGACATCCCTCCTGGTTCCTGATCCCTGGCTGTTTCTTGATTCTGCTGTTCTCCTTGTTCCTGATTCCGGCTAGTCTGACTAGCATTATCAAAAATAAATGTTAAAAAGGCAGTGGGTCTTGATAATATTCATCCAAGGGTTTTAAAAGAACTTCGATCAGTGCTAACTGTCCCATTAACTGACCTGTTTAATCAGTCACTATTAACAGGAGCTGTCCCAGATGATTGGAGAATAGCAAATGTAATACCTCTTCATAAAAAGGGCAGTAGAGAAGAATCTGGCACCTACAGGCCAGTTAGTTTAACTTCAGTAGTAGGGAAATTAATTTAAATCCTCTTAAAAGAAAGAATTATGACTTACATAAAGACAAACAATTTAGAGGACCAAAATCAGCATGGTTTTACTTCAGGGAGATCATGTCAGACTAATCTAATTGACTTCTTTGATTATGTAACAAAAGTATTAGACAAGGGTGGAGCAGTTGATGTAGCATATCTAGATTTCAGCAAAGCATTTGACACCGTCCCACACAATAAACTAATTCACAAACTATATCTCCTTGGTCTAGATTCAAAAATTGTGAACTGGGTGGAATGCTGGCTTAAGGACAGAAAACAAAGTGTCTTAGTAAATGGAGTTCATTCAGCAGAGGGGGCTGCTACTAGTGGTGTTCCTCAGGGGTCAGTTCTGGGGCCTGTTTTGTTTAACATATTTATCTGCGATATCAGCAAAGGGCTACAGGGGAAAGTATGTCTCTTTGCAGATGATACAAAAATTTGCAACAGAGTGGATGTTCCAGGGGGGGTAGACAAAATGAGAAGTGATATACAACAATTGGAGGATTGGACAAACGACTGGGATCTAAAGTTTAACACAGCAAAGTGTAAAATAATGCATTTAGGGAAGAAAAATCCAAATGTTAATTACAGACTCAATGACACTTTACTGACTGTTACAGATGAGGAACAGGACTTGGGAATTATTATTTCAGATGATTTAAAACTTAGTAAACAATGTAGTAATGCAGCGAGTAAGGCTAGCAGAATGCTTGGATGTATTGGTAGAGGTATTTGCAGCAGAAATAGTAAGGTTCTTATGCCACTTTATAGATCATTAGTTAGGCCTCATCTTGAGTATTGTGTGCAGTTCTGGAGGCCGTATCTTCAGAAGGATATTAACAAACTTGAATCTGTGCAAAGGAGAGCTACCAAAATGGTACATGGTCTAAAAAATAAAACTTACCAGGATAGGCTCAATTACCTAAATATGTATAGCTTAGAGGAGAGAAGGGAAAGAGGTGATATGATAGCAACTTTCAAGTACAATAAAGGGTTTAGTAAAACTGAGGCTGTGGGTATTTTACATAAAATGGAAAATTCTAGGACAAGGGGTCATGAGCTCAAGCTAAAGGGTAGTAGATTCAGGAGTAATTTGAGGAAGCACTTCTTTACAGAAAGAGTGATTGATTTATGGAATAAACTTCCTCAAGAGGTAGTAGCAACAAACACTGTGGGGGACTTTAAAAATGCATGGGACAAGTATAAGGCTATCCTACGAACTAGATAAGTTTATACTGTTAGGTAAGGTCGGGCAGCCTTGCTGGGCCTATGGCTCTTATCTGCCGTCAATATTTATGTTTCTATGTTTCTATGTTACTCACTTTGGTTCCTGACTTGGCTCGTCTGACTATTCGCTCTGGCTTTGACTCCTGGCTTGTTATTTGACTTGTGGACTTTTTATTATTTTTTGTTATTAATAAAGGTGTGATTATTTTTGCACTTCTCGTCTCAGTCTGATTCCTGGCACCCTGACATTATGCAAGGGCCATGAATCCTGATGGTTCTAATAATCCAACTTTATCTACCATCAGTTCCAGGATGGATGAACGGGATCACCGTTTGGATCAATTTGCACTAGCCCTGCAAATCCTGCTGACTCACACTGCACATTTGGACCAAAGTGTCCGCAAGTTGTGGCTGCTCCTGTTTCTGCTGCTGCAGCTAGTCCTACCAGGAGCATTTCTGGTTCTGCACCTCTACTTCAGCGATATGGAGGTGATCCTATTCAGTGCAGAGGGTTTTTGAAACAGGTGGGCATTTACTTTGAGATGTTACCTCAGGCGTTTGCCTCTCACAGAGGTGGGATTTCTCATCTTGTTACTCTCTAACACAGCTCTTGCCTGGGCTAATCCCTTGTGGGAGACTAATAAACCTGTGATTTCAAATTACCCTGAATTTGTGGCCTCCTTTCAAAGGGTATTTGATGTTCCAGCTCGCTCCTCCTCTGCTGCTAAACGACTCATGTCCATTCAGCAAGGTACAAGATCTGTTGCTCAGTATGCCATTGAGTTCCATACGCTTGCCGCAGAGGTAGGTTGGAACAATGAAGCACTTGTTGCCGCCTTCTTTTATGGGCTCTCTGATGCGATTAAAGACAAAGTTGCTGCCAGAGATTTACCAGAGGATCTCGAGGCGTTGGTGTCATTTTTTATCCTAATTGACATCAGACTCAGAGAGAGGCCCTCTTTCAAGGAGTGCTTGCAGAAGCCTCCTTTTCTGTTGTCTCCTACATTTTGATTCCCACCCATGCCTCCCTCTCCTCCCATGCCTCCTGGTCTCGAGTCACCAGGTACTGCTGAGCCAATGCAGTTGGGATTCATGCATCTCTCCATGGTGGAGAGGGCTTTTAGGAAGAGGGAGGGGCTCTGCCTCTATTGTGGGTTACAGGGCCACCTTTTAAAGTCTTGTCCTACACGGCCGGGAAACGCTCGCACCTTAGGTCCTGTTGGGGGCAGACCTTGGGTGGTTTATCCTCGTCCCGGAACCGCTAAAGAAGAAACCTTTGATCACAGTTGTCCTTTCCTGCATGGACTCCTCCATAGTCACCCAGGCTCTTGTTGACTCCGGTGCTGCGGGCTATTTCATTGACAGTGCTTTTGTATCAAAGCACTCCATTCCTGTTTTGTCTCAGTCTGTTCCACTTGCTTTTGAGGCCATTGATGGCAGGCCCCTTCAGCCCACACTCGTTACTCACGAAACCGCTCCATTATCCATGGCTGTTAGGGCTCTACATTTTTAAACCCTCCAGTTTGAGGTTATAAACTCTCTGCATTTTCCAGTTGTTCTGGGTTATCCTAGCTCCAAAAGCACAATTCCAGTCTCGATTGGTGCAATTCCAAAATTTTGTCATGGTCTCCACAATGTATTTCCACTTGTTTTTAGAAACCAGTTAAAGTCTTGTGCACTTCTTCGGTATCTCAATTTTCAAAGGAGTACCGAAAGTTCCTAGACATTTTTTACAAGGTGCGTGGCAGTATATTGCCTCCTCACTGGTCTTACGATTGTGCGATTGACCTACAACCTGGAGCCAATCCTCCTCGGGGCCGGGTTTATCCTCTGTCTGTTGCGGAGAATTGTGCTATGGAAGAGAATGTTGCCGATGCCCTGTCACGGGGGATCATCCGCAAATCCTGCTCTCCTGCAGGGGCTGGCTTCCTCTTTGTGAAGAAAAAGGGTGGTGAGTTAAGACCATGCATCGATTATAGGAGTCTTAATCGTCTTACCATTAAGAATGCTTACCCTATTCCTCTCATTACGGAACGCTTTGACTGCCTCAAGGGAGCTACGGCCTTTTCTAAACTTGATTTGAGAGGAGAGTACAATCTTGTTAGGATCAAGGAGGGCCACAAATGGAAAACAGCATTTAACACCAGGAGCAGGCATTATGAATATCTTGTAATGCCCTTTGGCCTATGTATTGCTCCTGCTGTTTTCCAGGAATTTATTAATGATGTCCTACCAGTTATGTTGCAACAGTGTGTTGTGGTGTCCTTAGACGACATCCTCATACACTCACCCACACTTGAAGCTCATCGTTCTGATGTTACACAGGTTCTTCAAAGACTACGTTAGAACGGCCTGTTTTGTAAACCCAAGAAATGTGAGTTCCAGCAGACTTAATTAACCTTCCCAAGGTTATGTTATCTCCGTTGCAGGGTTCTCCATGGATCCTGACAAGTTGCCTGCGGTTCTGCAGTGGCCTCGCCCAGTTGGTCTTCGGTCTTTTCAACATTTTCTGTGCTTCACCAATTAATATAGAAAGTTTATTAAAAACTTTTCTGACTTGGTCAAACCTATTACAGACATGACCCGTAAAGAGAATGATCCACTCCATTGGTCACCTACTGCCATTAAGGCCTTTGATAGTCTTAACACTGCCTTTGCTGCCGCTCCAGTTCTGGCTCATCCTAACCCTGTCCTGCCTTTCGTTCTTGACGTTGATGCGTCTGAGACTGGAGTAGGTGCCCTCTTGTCTCAACGTCCTATGACTGACGGTTCCTTGCATCCGTGCGGTTTATTCTCTAAGAAATTGTCTCCAGCGGAGTGCAATTATGAAATTGGTGACAGGGAATTACTGGCCATAGTTTTGGCACTCAAGGAATGGAGGCATCTTCTCGAGGGTATACAACAAATGCAGGAAAGCGGTGCTTACCCCCAGGGTGTATGATGACGGGCTTCTTCTGCGAGGGTACTTGCGTACCAGTGCTCATTCTTACTGACCACAAAAACATATCTTTCTGAAGCAAAACGTTTGTCGCCCCTGCAGGCCAGATGGGTGCTATTTTTGTCTCGGTTTAATTATGTGGTCTCCTACCTGCCTGGTAGTAAGAATGTTAGGGCTGATGCCCTCTCTCTACAGTTTTTGCCTCTGTCCATGGAGGAGTCTGTACCTACTCCAGTTATACCTCTTGACCATATTTTGGCTACCATACATACTAATTTGACTTCTCCCTTGGGAGAGGAGATCCTGGCTGCACAAACCAATGCACCTCCTGAGAAACCTAGTGGTAAGTGTTTTGTTCCTGAGCACCTTCAAACTAAACTTTTGCACACTTACCACTATCCTAAAGCCGCAGGTCACCCAGCCAAGAACCAAATGATTTGGTCTGTCACTCGACAATTCTGGTGGCCAGGTCTTCGTTCTAATGTTGCTGCATATTTTGCCTCCTGCTTAGTTTGTGCACAGAATAAGACTCCTCGACGTCTTCCTGTGGGTCTTCTTCAACTTATTGCTAATGGTGAGTGTCCTTGGACGCATCTTTCCATAGACTTCATTGTCAAGCTCCCTGTTTCCAGTGGCAGTACTGTTATCCTTATGGTGGTTGACCATTTTTCTAAAATGACACATTGCATTCCCTTGAAGAAGCTGCCTAACGCTCAGGAGCTTGCTTCATTTTTGCCCGGGAGGTCTTCCGTTTACATGGGTTACCCAAGGAGATAGTGTCGGACCGGGGTGGTAGCCAGTTTGTCTCCGTATTTCAGCGTTCCTTTTGTGCTCAAATGAGGATCCAGCTTTCCTTCTCCTCGGCATATCACCCTCAATCCAATGGGGCTGTGGAACGGTCTAATCAAGCTCTGGAACAGTTCCTCTGTTACTATGTCTCAGATCACCACAATAATTGGTTTGAACTGTTACCTTGGGCAGAGTTTGCTCGTAATAGTGCTATTAATGCTTCCTCCCAGTTATCCCCGTTCATGGCCAATTATGGGTTTCAACCATTCTTGTTGCCCGATTCATTCATGTCTCAAGGTATTCCAGCTTTGGAGGAGCATCTCCGGCAACTCCATTCCACGTGGGTGCAGATTCAGGATTGCCTTCATCATTCTATGCAGCACCAAAAGTTCCAGGCTGATCGTAGGCATCTGCCTGCGCCTTCCTACCAGGTTGGTAAGAGGGTTTGGATCTCCTCCCGCAACTTGAACCTTTGTGTGCCTTCCAATAAACTAGCTCTTTGTTATGTTGGTCCTTTTCGAATACTCCGACGGGTCAATCCTGTGGCCTACGCTCTTGACCTTTCTCCTGCAATGCACATCTCCAATGTTTTTCATGTATCCCTCTTGAAACCATTGGTTTGTAATCGGTTTACCACTGTGTTACCTCGTCCCCATCCTATCTCTGTTGACAACCATGAAGAATATGAGGTCAGCAGCATTATTGATTATCGTATGTCCAGGGGCCGCGTACAGTATTTGGTTCACTGGAGGGGCTACGATCCGGAGGAGCCTTCATGGGTTCCCTCCTCTGATGTTCATGCTCCCGCCCCCCTCCGTGCCTTCCATGCCCGTTTCCCCAATAAGCCTTTTGTCCTCCCGCAGGGGAGGGGTCGTTGAGGGGAGGGTACTGTCAGGGTTCTTTCCCTGCTTTGTTTGCCATGTGCTGCTGGCAGCCATTTTACTCACCTATCTTGCTGAGTCTGATGCAGAGTGTGTGATGCTGCTCATTTCCTGCACGCCCTCTTATGGTCAGACTGGTGTACATCATCCGTGTGAGACAGGTTGCAGTCTTAGAATTGTGATGTCATCACTTATTATTTAAAGGGCCTCTGTTCAGTATGCTTTGCCCTTGCGTTGTCTCAGACCTGTTTGTGAGTTCCAGTTCCTGTGTATTACCTGGCTGTCTAACGTCCCTCCTGGTTCCTGATACCTGGCTTGTTCCTGAGTCTACTGTTCCCTTTCTTCCTGATTCCGGCTCGTCTGACTACTTGCTTCGGTTCCTGACTCGGCTCGTCTGACTATTCGTTTTGGCTCCTGATTCGGCTCATCTGACTACCAGCTCTGGCTTTGACTCCTTGCTTGTTATTTGACTTGTGGACTTTTTATTATTTTTTGTTATTAATAAAGGTGTGATTATTTTTGCGCTTCTCGTCTCAGTCTGATTCCTGGCACCCTAACAGCTGAGACTCAGCTTGGGATAGTGTGCAGCCCCAGCTATACAATGACAAGCCTATCCTTGGAGCCATATATCATTGCGGCTGTCGGATTCCAGAAGCTCAAGGAGTGAGCAGCTTGTGTGCAGCGCTCCACATCCAACAAAGGAGCGGCTGCAGCTCCAGTACCTACAGAGGAGATAAAAGGCCACCTATGCTGAAACGCTACCACAGCACCTGATACCTTTGTGTAGCGGGGGAAGTCGGACCAGACGGTAGATCACACTGTCATCTGGGAGACACTCTACGGAGGTGAAGATTTGCTCGGAATCGCTGTTTGCGGTCTTGTTTCTACCAGCTAACAGAGCAGAGAAGTCATCCCATAGACTGTTAGTCCAGAGTGACCGGTGGTACCTGAATTGTATACTTCCTAGCCTTGCAAGGAGACCTGAAGCAATACCAAGTGCTTTTTAGCACAGTTCATAATAATACTAGGTGTATTTTTGACTGACACAACACATTAGCTGCTATATAAGCACGCAAAACAGATTGGCGTATCTCTCAAAGAAGAGACTGAGGAACGGATTCCTGAAAGGGGATTTGGAACCACTTAAAGGCCCCCAGTCGGGGAGGCCCCGGATCTGAAAGGTATCATTTCTGGCTACCCTTTTATGTGTACTGGGGCAAGTACAGGTGTGTTAACCTGACATTCAAAGGGCTGGAAGAGGAAACAACAAAAAGATTATAACAAGCTGTGAGATAGTTGTAGGCCCATGGTGGTCTTGCCCCCGTCAAGTGGAAATCTGACTGAGGAAAGACACAACAAGTAGATTTTGACTAAAAGGTGACCTCTTGCAGCTGAGATTATGGTAAATACTCGGTACTTTGGAAATATATAAAGTCACAGGACTGAAATCTGCTCCTAGAATTCCAGCTTTGGATACTCTGGGAGTCGAATCATAGGTACAGCTACTATTTACTCACCAAGTGGGACTAAGGTCCTGTCAAAAACGTACACAGTTTTGTTTTTTGAGAAATAAATACAGCTAAATAACCTAGAGCTCTGGACCTGGGGAGACTTTACATAGAGAATAATACTCTCAAAACACATATTAAGTCCTGTATCTTAATTTGTAAAAAAAAAAAAAAAAAAACATGTTGATTACTGAGGTTTTTACAAATATGTGCATTTGGTATCTTTTATTCTTGGTTAGATATTTTCCTATGTTATTTAACCTAAAAGCCTAAAGGAAAATATATTTTTGGGTACAAAAGGCTTAATGGTTATTGGTGTAACAAACGAAAGCTATAGTAAATCATCTATAGTAACCTCTAAAATAGTAAACACCAACTCATACAGATAGGTATTAAATGTAAATTGCTGTTAATCTGCTGTATCTAGGAGTTGACTAGAGTAACTATACGCACCTTCTCTTTTTTTTCTACACATAATTATATGCACCTTTTTTACACTTAGAAATAAAAAAAAGTTTTTTCACGGGGTCTATTTCATAGACCCAATCTTTAATCACATTTTTTTTTTCTCTGCCCTCAGACTGGGCACTTAACACAAAATCTCATAAGCACCATTTCGTGGATACTGATATATGTTTTTTTCACTCTGTCCTTATGTCCTTACTACATGGACAGATTTATCACAAACTATAAAAAACAATCACCTAACATGCCAGCTAAAGTTAGAGATAAGGCAACATGCTTTTAACAATATTATATATTTTTCAAAACTCTGCTGCCATATACCGCTTAAGAAATTTGTTCTCTCCTGAGCAGATTGAGATCTAGGCCTGATCACATATGCGAAGTCGCCCGCAAAAGCCGGCTTCAGCTATCTTTAGATGGATCACATATACGGCACACATATTTCACCCATCGGCCACTATTTTTACTCCCATAAACTAACATAGAACCGGTGTCGCAAGTCAGTATCACATATTCGGCGCAAGGACTTACGCAATGAAAATTGAGAAATTTTACTCCATATTCACCTTGCCACACATAGGCAGGCACAGCTAGCCTTACGCTGAGTTTATGAGCACCGTAACTACCTGGAAGTTTTAACAAACACCTAACGCATGTGCAATAGGTACCTCTTAACCGCCATCCCCACACCGCATGTCAGGGTTTCCTCTCATACTACCTGTCAGAAATCACTATCCCTTTAATTTTCCTATTTAAGGTTGCCTCCCACTTCACAAATTGCTTAGTATTGAAGTTATACCTCTCATACACTACAAGCCAACTCCTGCTCTGTACTGAGTTTTCAACAGAAGGATCCTCGCAACCAGATCAAAATATCAAAGTGAAGAATGTTCACATTTCCTACGATTCAGCATCTGGTAAAATTATATTATTGCTATTAATCCACAGCGCTCTCTAACACCTTGTCATCTCTACTGCTCTTTATTTTCTCTACTCCGGATTACACTGCATCGGCAGTGAGCTGCGATACAACCACGCTCATCCAAGCCACGAGGCTGTGACGTCACACGCCAACTTCAGCACAGTCGGACTAACACAGCGTTCTATAACCATACATTGTATCGCACAGCTCTCTCAAACGAATTGATTCTCCGGTAAGCCTAAACTTCATAATTATTTTGCTGTGGTATCCTGCACCTAAATTCCACTCATATTCAGTTTTTATGCTAATTGGACAATTTACAACGTTCATACTTTCCTATAAGACTTTATTCTTATTTTTTCAATCACACCTCATTCACTTACATTTGTTGCACTAACTATTGATTATTTTTTATAGAAGTTGTGCATCATATTTTATTTTTTGTTTTACCTTTATGCCTTATCTGACCTCTGGGGTGTAAACCGATTTCCCTGCTGCATTCCCTCAGTGCATTCCTATGCACATGTGGCAGCTATAGGGTAATACTATTTACACCACCATTATAGAAATCACAGCTTGGTGTTACAAATGAAGATACAACCTGTCATTGTATTTTTCAGTAACTTTCTGCTACATTAATATAGATTTATTTTTGTCTCGGCAATTGAGGTCTTACCATTGATACTGAAATTATTTTGTATTCCTCAGATTTGCATACGGGTGTGACAGAATACTAAGCCCTAAAGTAATATGGACCCAGCTGAGACCAACCCACACATAATTGCCCTTCAACAAAGGGTTGATTTATTAACTGATGGTCTCAATTCCCTTAAAACTGAGAATGAGACTATAAAAGCTTATATTAGGGATGTGGTTGACAAAAGAATTTCTGGCACTGAGCCCCAAGTTAGTCCCCCAGAGAAATTCCATGGGGATAGATCCCAGTATAGAGAATTCAAAAACGCATGCTTGCTTATGTTTGCATTAAAACCCCATACCTATCCTACTGATAGGGTGAGGGTTCTTACTACGATATCATACTTAAGAGGTGAACCCCGTACTTGGGCGAATACATTCTTTGAGAACAACGAAGAAATCTTAAACTCATTAGAGAATTTCTTCACAGCTATGGGTCAGTTGTATGAGGACCCATACAAACAGATTACGGCAGAATCAGCCATGAGAGGGTTGAAACAAAAAAAGAGGGTTGTAGAAGACTACATCACAGAGTTCAAGAAATGGGCAAAAGATTCACAGTGGAACAACTTATCATTGCGGAACCAGTTTAGATTGGGTCTGTCTGACCCTATTAAAGATGAACTTTCACGAATAGATCTACCTCCTACACTAGAAGATTTGATGACCCTGTCCATCACCATAGATAGACGCCTCAGGGAAAGGCAGCAAGAGAGGTCATCACATGATTTCTCTTACAAAAAACAAGTTACTACCTCACATACTACTTCCTCTACTAAAAGCCTGGCCGAACCTATGGATATAGGATTCGTAAAAGGTCCTATTTCTCCCCAAGAGAAACTCAGACGACGCAACTTAAATCTTTGTCTATACTGTGCCTCTGACGATCACACAGTAAAAGATTGTCCATCCCTTCTCAGACAGAACAAGGGTAAGATTTCATACCAGCCATTTTGTTGTACTACCCAGGTACAAACTCATACTTATTTAACACTGTCTCTTCTCTTACAGTGGGAACAACAGCGGGCCAGCGCATCCGCGATAGTTGATTCCGGAGCCACTGCCTCATACATAGATAAGGAATATGTCACTGTAAATAAAATACCACTAACTCAGAAAAAGTCTCCTGTTTTTCTTAGGGGGATAGATGGTAGAGAAATCACCACTGGTCCTGTGGTCTATGAAACCGTACCCCTCCTGGTGAGTACCACTGACCACCATAGAGAATTTATTACTTTTGATGTAATCTGTTCACCTGTCTCTCCTGTGGTTCTGGGTATTCAATGGCTTAAAACTCACAATCCAACTATAAACTGGTCTAACAACTCACTGACCTTCTCTTCTCCTTACTGTATTAACAATTGTTTTCCGGTCACTATCCTACAGACAACCGAAGTGTCACCTGAAAACCTTGTACCTGATGTGTACAAAGAGTACATTGATGTTTTTAGTAAGACAGAAAGTGAAAACCTACCCCCTCATCGTAAATACGATTGTCCCATTGATATCATTCCAGGATCTGAAATACCCTGTGGGCATATATTCCCTCTGTCGAACCCCGAACTTCTGCATCTAAAAACTTATATCCATGAAAATCTAAAAAAAGGCTTCATTCGCCCCTCTACTTCTCCCGCAGGTGCGGGGATATTTTTCGTGAAAAATAAAGACGGTTCACTAAGACCCATAATCGACTATAGAAAATTGAATCAGATTACCATAAAAAATAGGTACCCTTTACCGTTGATTCCGGAGCTCATAGAGAGACTTGAAGGGGCCAAATACTTCACTAAATTAGACCTAAGGGGGGCTTACAACCTAATCCGAATAAGATCTGGGGATGAATGGTTGACGGCGTTTCGAACTCGTTACGGATTGTTCGAATACGTCGTCATGCCATTTGGGTTATGTAATGCCCCTGCTACTTTTCAGCATCTTATCAATGACGTGTTCAGAGATATCCTGGATGTTTACATCGTCATCTACCTGGATGATATACTAGTATACTCCAAGTCCTTATCTGAACATATCACTCATGTTAAACAAGTTCTCTCCAGACTTAGAAGTAACCATCTATACGCAAAGGCTGAAAAATGTATATTCAATTCGCAGTCTATTTCATTTCTAGGTTACGAAATTTCCCCAGCAGGCATTCGTATGGAGGACAACAAAATCAATACAATTCTACAGTGGCCCATCCCTAAAACAAAAAAACAGGTACAAAGTTTTATGGGATTTGCGAACTTTTATCGAAAGTTTATAAAAAAATTCTCCAAGCTCACAGTTCCACTTACTTCATTAACAAAATCCAATAGAACTTTCAAATGGTCCCCTGAAGCTCAAAAAGCATTTGATTTCCTAAAGGAAAAATTTACCACCGCTCCCATCCTCCGCTTCCCTGACCCAAAATATCAATTCGTCCTGGAAGTCGATGCTTCCAACTATGCAGTAGGCGCAATCTTGTCTCAGAGGGAAGATTTGAAAAAACCCCTACACCCTGTCGCCTACTACTCACGAACCCTGAATTTGGCTGAACAAAACTATCCCATCGGGGATAAAGAGTTACTTGCTATAAAGCTATCTTTGGAACATTGGCGACACCTGTTGGAAGGGACTGCTATTCCTATTCTAATTTATACCGACCATAGGAACTTACAGTACCTAAAGTCTACTAGGACCTTATCTGCTAGACAAGTCCGCTGGAATCTATTCCTATCAAGGTTTAATTACCTAATTACTTTTCGCCCATCTGGAAAAAATCAGAAGGCGGATGCCCTCTCACGTATGCCAGTCGACAAACCTTCACCGTCCCTTCAACAATCTCTTATCCCACCTCAAAATTTTCTCTGTTTCACCACTAACTCCCTGCCTATCCTAAAAATCGAACAAAGAAAGGATCAAACAAAGGCGAAGCTTGATCTTACTATCAAACCTGACGGCTGTTACTACTTCAACTCTAAATTATACATCCCACCTACTCTCAGATCTACTCTCCTCCATTCTGTACATGACTCTGTACTCGCTGGGCATCCAGGCATTACCAAGACTTTAGAATTAGTTAACAGAAACTATTGGTGGCCTCACATGTCCACTGACATAAAGAACCATGTTCAAACTTGTGGTACATGTATAGTTTCAAAAAAGGAAAAACAGCCCCCCTATGGTTTGCTACTTTCTCTACCTACACCAAAGAGGCCATGGTCTGACATTGCACTTGATTTTATTGTTGACCTACCTCTTTCCTCAAAAAATAACACCATTCTTGTTGTTGTGGATTTGTTCACAAAAATGTGTCATTTTATTCCATATAACAAACTACCTACTGCTATGGAGACTATCCGTTTACTTATTTCCAATGTCATCAAATACCATGGTATACCCACTACTATCCTTTCCGATCGAGGCACACAATTCTCCAGCAAGTTATGGTCGCAATTCTGTAAAATATTCAACATTGACAGAAGACTTACTACTGCCTATCATCCACAAACAAATGGACAGACGGAAAGATGTAATCAGTGGCTTGAACAATTCTTGAGAGCATTCTGTTCTACACAACAAGACCATTGGTCTGAACTTTTACCTTATGCCGAATTCTGTTATAATAATACGTTACATTCCACTACCAATCAAACCCTGTTCTTTGCAAATTATGGTTTTCACCCTTCTTTTCAGTTGTTACCTACTTCTCAGTCCCTCTCTCCCAGCATCTCGGAATTGTCTGACTCCATCTCCTCTAACTTCAAATCTATCGAATCCTCCATAAAACGGGCCAAAGACATACAAAAACATTACTATGATAAACACAGAAGAACTCCTCCAGTCTACCAAATAGGCGACTTAGTATGGCTTTCTACAAAAAACTTGAGATTGAATACTCCATCCAGAAAACTCTCCCCTCTTTTCGTTGGACCATACCCAGTTGAGAAAGTGATCAATCCTAATGCTGTTCGCCTCAAGTTACCTGATACAATAAAGATTCACCCAACATTTCACGTCTCCCTACTAAAACCCTATAGGGAGGTTAGACGTATCTCAAATCAACGGTCTACTCCAACCATTACCATTGATCCAAATGTCGAGTATGAAATAAGATCTATTCTCGACTCCCGCCTGTACCGAGGAGCTCTACAATACCTCATCAGCTGGAAGGGATACTCCAAGGAGGAAGACTCTTGGGAACCTGCCAGCAACATTTCAGCACCTCGTCTGGTTTCCAGTTTCCATCAAAGAAACCCTGATCGCCCTGGACCATGAGCACCTGGAGTTGCTCATTAGATGGGGGATTCTGTCAGGGTTTCCTCTCATACTACCTGTCAGAAATCACTATCCCTTTAATTTTCTGCTCACCTTATCCTCTCCACCCTATTTAAGGTTGCCTCCCACTTCACAAATTGCTTAGTATTGAAGTTATACCTCTCATACACTACAAGCCAACTCCTGCTCTGTACTGAGTTTTCAACAGAAGGATCCTCGCAACCAGATCAAAATATCAAAGTGAAGAATGTTCACATTTCCTACGATTCAGCATCTGGTAAAATTATATTATTGCTATTAATCCACAGCGCTCTCTAACACCTTGTCATCTCTACTGCTCTTTATTTTCTCTACTCCGGATTACACTGCATCGGCAGTGAGCTGCGATACAACCACGCTCATCCAAGCCACGAGGCTGTGACGTCACACGCCAACTTCAGCACAGTCGGACTAACACAGCGTTCTATAACCATACATTGTATCGCACAGCTCTCTCAAACGAATTGATTCTCCGGTAAGCCTAAACTTCATAATTATTTTGCTGTGGTATCCTGCACCTAAATTCCACTCATATTCAGTTTTTATGCTAATTGGACAATTTACAACGTTCATACTTTCCTATAAGACTTTATTCTTATTTTTTCAATCACACCTCATTCACTTACATTTGTTGCACTAACTATTGATTATTTTTTATAGAAGTTGTGCATCATATTTTATTTTTTGTTTTACCTTTATGCCTTATCTGACCTCTGGGGTGTAAACCGATTTCCCTGCTGCATTCCCTCAGTGCATTCCTATGCACATGTGGCAGCTATAGGGTAATACTATTTACACCACCATTATAGAAATCACAGCTTGGTGTTACAAATGAAGATACAACCTGTCATTGTATTTTTCAGTAACTTTCTGCTACATTAATATAGATTTATTTTTGTCTCGGCAATTGAGGTCTTACCATTGATACTGAAATTATTTTGTATTCCTCAGATTTGCATACGGGTGTGACACCGCAATGACTAGTAAAATGTATTAACCCCTAATCCGCCAACCCCCAAATCGCAAAGTACCTAATAAAAGCATAGATTTAGAGCTCTGCGTTAGGGTTAAAAAGCAGCACTAAGGGGTCCTAACACTGCTTTTTAATGCCTGCTGGTATTTAAAGTCAGACAGGAAAGAGTCTACCACTCACTTTATTTCCGCGACTCGAGGCTACCGCAGATCCCCTTACATCAATTGCGTATCCTATCTTTTCTATGGGATTTGCCTAACGCCGGTATTACAAGTCTTGGAAGAAGTGAGCGGTACAGCCTCTACCGCCAAGACTCCAACCGCAAAAAAAAGTCAGTAGTTAAGAGTTTTATGGGCTAATGCCGGAACATAAAGCTCTTAACTACTGTGCTATAAAGTACACTAACACCCATAAACTACCTATGAACCCCTAAACCGAGGCCCCCCCACATCGCAAACCCTATAATAATTTTTTTTAACCCCTAATCTTCCGACCGGACATCGCCGCTACTTACATTATCCCTATGAACCCCTAATCTGCTGCCCCTAACATCGCCGACACCTATATTATATTTATTAACCCCTAATCTGCCCCTCCAACGTTGCCGCCACCTACCTACACTTATTAACCCCTAATCTGCCGACCGGACATCGCTGCCACTATAATAAATGTATTAACCCCTAAACCGCCGCACTCCCGCCTCGCAAACACTATAATAAATTTTATTAACCCCTAATCTTCCCTCCCTAACATCGCCGCCACCTACCTACAATTATTAACCCCTAATCTCCCGCCCCCAACGTCGCCGCTACTATAATAAAGTTATTAACCCCTAAACCTAAGTCTAACCCTAACACCCCCCTAACTTAAATATAATTTAAATTAAACAAACTAAATTTACTATCATTAAATATATTATTCCTATTTAAAACTAAATACTTACCTATAAAATAAACCCTAATATAGCTACAATATAACTAATAGTTACATTGTAGCTATTTTAGGATTTATATTTATTTTACAGGCAACTTTGTATTTATTTTAAATAGGTACAATAGCTATTAACTAGTTAATAACTATTTAATAGCTACCTAGTTAAAATAATTACAAAATTACCTGTAAAATAAATCCTAACCTAAGTTACAAATACACCTAACACTACACTATCAATAAATTAATTAAATAAATTACCTTCAATTATCTAAACTAAAATACAATTAAATAAACTAAACTATAATACAAAAAAAAACAAACACTAAATTATAGAAAATAAAATAAAATTACAAGAAGTTTAAACTAATTACACCTAATCTAAGCCCCCTAATAAAATAAAAAAGCCCCCCAAAATAATAAAATGTCCTACCCTATCCTAAATTACAAAGTAATCAGCTCTTTTACCAGCCCTTAAAAGGGCTTTTTGCGGAGCATTGCCCCAAAGTAATCAGCTCTTTTACCTGTAAATAAAAATACAGTACCGGAACAGCCAATAGAATGCGAGGTCAATCTGATTGGCTGATTGGATCAGCCAATCGGTTTGAACTTCAATCTGATTGGCTGATTGAATCAGCCAATCAGATTTTTCCTACCTTAATTCCGATTGGCTGATAGAATCCTATCAGCCAATCGGAATTCGAGGGACGCCATCTTGGATGACATCATTTAAAGGAACAGTCATTCGTCGGGAAGTCGTCCGCCAGGATGGATGTTCCGCGTCGGAGGTCTTCAGGATGATGCCGCTCCGCTCCGGATAGATGAAGATAGAAGATTCCGCTTGGATAAAGACTTCAATCGGATGGAAGACCTCTTCTGCCCCGCTTGGATGAAGACTTCAACCGGATGGAGGACCTCTTCTGCCCCGCTTGGATGAAGAATTGAGCTCGGCTGAGTGAAGACGACTCAAGGTAGGGAGATCTTCAGGGGGTTAGTGTTCGTTTTTTTTAAGGGGTTTTGGGTGGGTTTTAGAGTAGGGGTATGTGGGTGGTGGGTTGTAATGTTGGGGGGGTATTGTATTTTTATTTACAGGTAAAAGAGCTGATTACTTTGGGGCAATGCCCCGCAAAAAGCCCTATTAAGGGCTGGTAAAAGAGCTGATTACTTTGTAATTTAGGATAGGGTAGGGCATTTTATTATTTTGGGGTGCTTTTTTATATTTTTAGGGGGCTTAGATTAGGTGTAATTAGTTTAAACTTCTTGTAATTTTTTTTATTTTCTGTAATGTAGTTTTTTTTTTTGTATTATAGTTTAGTTTATTTAATTGTATTTTAGTTTAGATAATTGTAGGTAATTTATTTAATTAATGTATTGATAGTGTAGTGTTAGGTGTATTTGTAACTTAGGTTAGGATTTATTTTACAGGTAATTTTGTAATTATTTTAACTAGGTAGCTATTAAATAGTTAATAACTATTTAATAGCTATTGTACCTAGTTAAAATAAATACAAAGTTGCCTGTAAAATAAATATAAATCCTAAAATAGCTACAATGTAACTATTAGTTATATTGTAGCTATATTAGGGTTTATTTTATAGTTAAGTATTTAGTTTTAAATAGGAATAATTTATTTAATTATAGTAAATTTAGTTTGTTTAATTTAAATTATATTTAAGTTAGGGGGGTGTTAGGGTTAGGGTTAGACTTAGGTTTAGGGGTTAATAACTTTATTATAGTAGCGGCGACGTTGGGGGCGGGAGATTAGGGGTTAATAATTGTAGGTACGTGGCGGCGACATTAGGGAGGGCAGATTAGTGGTTAATAAAATTTATTATAGTGTTTGCGAGGCGGGAGTGCGGCGGTTTAGGGGTTAATACATTTATTATAGTGGCGGCGATTCCCGGTCGGCAGATTAGGGGTTAATAAGTGTAAGGTAGGTGGAGGCGACGTTGGGGGGGGCAGATTAGGGGGTAATAAATATAATATAGGTGTCGGCGATGTTAGGGACAGCAGATTAGGGGTTCATAGCTATAATGTAGGTGGCAGCAGTGTCCGGAGCGGCAGATTAGGGGTTAATAATATAATGTAGGTGTCAGCGATAGCGGGGGCGGCAGATTAGGGGTTAATAAGTGTAAGATTAGGGGTGTTTAGACTCGGGGTTTATGTTAGGGTGTTAGGTGTAGACTTAGAGAGTGTTTCCCCATAGGAAACAATGGGGCTGCGTTAGGAGCTGAATGCTGCTTTTTTGCAGGTGTTAGGTTTTTTTTCAGCCAGCTCAGCCCCATTGTTTCCTATGGGGATATCGTGCACAAGCACGTTTTTCCAGCTTACTGCTACCGTAAGCAACGCTGGTATTGAGAGTAGAAGTGGAGCTAAATTATGCTCAACGCTCACTTTTCTGAGGCTAACGCAGCTATTTAGAAAACTTGTAATACCAGCGTTGGAAAAAAAAGGCTCGTTAGCACCGCAGGTCTTTACCGACAAAACTCTAAATCTAGGCGAAAGTTATTAACTCCTAATTCGCCACCACCCAAACCGCAAAGTATCTGATTACATTATTAACCCTTAAATCGCCAACCCCCTGCAATTTCTGATGGAAGCCTTTGTATGTAAAGTAGCTAGTGCTACTCATTCTTGGAGTGTGCAATGTATTTTGTGTGTACACTTTTTAAATAGGGCAGCAGCTGTCATATGATAAAGGATGCAGGGAAATTAAAGAAAACTTTGAAAGGAAATAAGAAAAACAATCTATAACTCCAAAGTATGTTTGCATGTTTTTATTATGTACTCACCACCGGGCCGTCGCGTGGCCCATCCGGCATCCTGCATCCTGGGTGGTCCAGCGGCAGCGTCATCCGGTGGTTTAGAGGCCAATGGTACCCGCCGGGCATTGGTGGAAGCGCCCGCCGGGTACGGGCCTGGTCCTTCAGGCCTCACTAGGCCTCCGCAGGCCTTGGAGCCTGCATTCCAGCCCATCCGTGCGCCTGGAGCCCCGCCCCCTGACGTACTTCCGGCGGGCGGGACTTCCGGTCGCGGCCGCAGTAGGACTCTGAACGCAGCCAGGAGAGGAGCGAAAAGAACAGCTCTCTCTGCATCCCTCTCACCGGAAAGTAGGAGGGGGGTGCCGGCTGCGGGGGGGGGGGGTTGGGGGGTGCGCGGCGAGGGGCTAATGCGCGCGCGTGGGGAGCAAGTCTATAATGCTGTGGGGAATAGGGGGGAGGCACTTGGGGGGATGAGGGATGATAGGAGGGCATTCATCAATAGGGGTGATACATTTGGGGAAAGGGGGGATGATACTGTATACTACAATATGAGCCCTGGGCAGCTAGACCCACGGGACAGGGGTACGATTTGGTATGAGCAAGGCAGGGAAGGGGCAAATTTGCCCAATGCATGGAGGATGCAGCAAGGAAGGGAACAACAGGCTGAGTTTGGGCCAGAACCCCGCAATTGGGGGGGGTTAGGGAACATGCAAGATGGGGTTCAGCATTTGATGCAAGGGGGGCAGATGCATAGGGCTGATGATATGGCATGCAGAATGAATGCTGGAAGCATGAATGTACCCTTGCCTCCCCAGTCAGCCGGTACTCTTCTCCTGTCTTTATTCCCACAGGTGCAGTCGCAGCAGGCGGCGGTACAGGGGCCAGGAATGCCTTCAGATACTTCCATGACAGCAGCAACATCGTCGGCGCCGCAGGCACTGCCGGCCCAAAGGGGACAAGGAAGCACAGAGGCAGGTGAGCAATATCTTGCACCACAGACACTAGAGGAAGGGGACACCAGTTCGACAGAGTCAGGGTCTGAAAGTGACACCGAGCTAGGTTTGCACAAGAAAGGGGAGAAGCGTATGTGGATGCTAAGGACACTGATGGCAGATAGGAAGAAAGCGCGCAGCCAGGGCTCAGTGCCTCAAACCGAGCAAGGGGGTAGTGAGGATACTGGCGCGGCCGGAGACCGCGGGGTCACCCAGGAGGGTAATAGAAAATCGGCTCTGGAAGGGGATTTGGTCACGGTCAAGGTGTATTGCTTGCACAAGCACCTGAAGTCCAAAACCGTTAAGAAAATACATGGTAGAAAATATGTTAACATATTTGTGCTCTCGGCTGAGGATCAAAAAACAAAAGGAAATGGCGGAGGACGGGACAGGCCCTAAGAAGCTGAAAAGGCCAGACACCTACGAAGAGTGGGTGAGCTGTTTTAGGGTGCTGGGGTCTTGTTATTGGGCCAAATGGCCTACGCAGGGGGCAGATATCCTAAAATATCAGAGCACGATAGAGAGGATCTATAAATGCCAGAAGGAAGGAATATGGAGGGATTATGATATCGCGTATCGCAGAAAGATGGCGGCGGATCCGTCCCTGTCGTTTGGGTCCATTGAGTTACTACTATGGAACAAACTAGGGCCTGAGGTGCAGGCATCACCTGCAGGGCTGTCGGGTAGTCAGCCCTTGCGGGCAGGCACACGGGCGCGGCGTAAGGGGTGGGAATGCTGGAAATTTCAAGAGAAGCAGTGCGACAGGGGGCAAAGTTGCTCCTTTCGGCACGTGTCCCGCCACTGCGGCGGACAGCACCCAGGAGTCGAATGCACCAGAAGGTGCGAGCAGGCAGGGGATCGCCCTTGAGAGATGGCTTGCAGAGTACCCGGACCGGGAGGCGGCAGGCTTGCTGCTGTCCAGCCTGAGGGAGGGGTTTGTCATTCCCGTACGGGGAGTTATAACGGGGTCCATAATTCGGAGGAACTTGAAATCTGCGAATTAGTTCCCGGGGGTCGTTAGTGAAAAAATTATGAAGGAGGTTAGTTTGGGGCGCATGACAGGACCATTCAAACAGCCGCCCGTTGAGGGACTAATTGTGTCTCCGCTGGCTGTGGTGCCTAAAAAAGAAAGCGGAAAGTTCCGCCTCAAACAGCACCTTTCGTTCCCAAAAGGGGGGTCAATGAATGATGCCATTTCACCGGAGCTCAGTTCCGTGCAGTATCAATCATTTGAATCTGCAGTTGATATTGTGTGGGAAACGGGGGTGGGCTCGCTGATGGCGAAGCTGGATATCGAATCAGCATTCCGGCTACTCCCCATTAACCCGGTTTCATTCCTGTTAATGGGCTGCTACTTCGAGGGCAGCTATTATGTGGATAGGTGCCTCCCGATGGGTTGCTCTATTTCATGTGCCTATTTCGAAGCGTTCAGCACGTTTCTGCATTGAGCGCTGGCAAAGTTTGCGCGATCAGAATGGATCGCCCATTATCTGGATGATTTCTTACTTGTGGGGGCGTTCGGGGTTCCTCTGGCATCCGATAAAACGGAGGGCCCCTGCACACGCCTCACTTTCTTGGGGATTGAAATAGATTCCATAGCGAAACTATGTAGGCTTCCGGAGGACAAGCTGAGCCGCCTGCTAGACATGGTGCGCAGCACCAGGGCGGCTAAATCGGTGAGGGTGAAGGAGCTGCAATCATTGCTTGGTCTCCTGAACTTTGCGGGGTGGGTCATCCCGATGGGCCGCATTTTTAATCGCAGATTAGAGGCGCTGGGGGGTGGTAGGCCTCAGCTGGCAAGCATATATATCTCAGAAGGGATGCGCGAGGACTTGTGGGTTTGGGAGGAGTTCCTCACAAACTTCAACAGAGTCTGTATATGGAGAACACCCGCGGAGTCCAATCAATTCATGCATCTATTCACCGATGCAGCGGGCTCCGTGGGGTACGGAGCTATGCTGGGCACGGAGTGGAGCGCAGATGCGTGGCCGGCTTTGTGGGTTCGACAATAGTAGCCGTGGAATTATGGGCACAAAGGTTGGCGAATCGAACGGTTATCTTTTGGTGCGACAATCAGAGTGTGGTTTTCTCTATTAACCACTTGTCAGCAACCTCGGCTGTGGTAGTCAGGCTCTTTAGGCAGCTGATACTCAGATGCCTCCAGCATAATATCAAGTTTTCAGCCAAGCATGTGCCATGGGTTAAGAATATCATGGCTGACGCGCTGTCTAGAGGGAAATGGGAGGTGTTCAGGAGGGTTGCCCCTTGTGCCTCACCTCACGGCCTGCCATGCCCGTCTTATCTCTGGCAGCTGGCGTTCCCTGGGAGTTCGTGTTCCCCCTAGTTAAGGCGTCATTGGCTCCGGCAACCTGGACATCATATGTGAGGCACTGGAATGAATGGCAGGAGTTCTGCGGGAGAAGGAGGTTACCTTACTGTGACACTTCTCAGGTAACCCTGTTAGAGTGGTTAAGGGACCTTCAGAGTAAGGGTGCCAGAAAATCGCTAGTGCAGGGTAAACTGGCAGCCCTATCTTTCTTTAGTAAGCTCTTTAGGGTGCGAGATTTCACGAGTACTTTCCTCGTTAAACAAACATTACGAGGTTGGGGTCGAAGGGAGCCCCCTAGGGCGGACAGGAGGGAACCCATTACGGTGGCTCGGTTGGTGGATCTGATGCACGCCTTAGAGGCGGTGTGCGCAGGGCAATATGAGGTTGTGCTGTTTAAGGCGGCATTTGCGCTGGCATTTCACGGGGCACTGCGAGTGAGCAAACTGGTGCCGCCATCCAAAAATTGCCCGCTATTGGGTATTCAGGGGCACCACGTTAGATGGGCCAGGAATGCGGTTTTGTTGCTTATTCCAAGGTCCAAGACAGACCAGGAAGGGAAAGGGGTATGGCTACACCTACCAAAGTTAGGGGATGCCAGAATTTGTCCGGTCTCGCTGTTGACAGTTTATGAGGGTTTACGCCCTCAAGGGTCAGGCCCGTATCTGATCCATTAGGACGGGTCGGTGCTTTCCAGATTCCAATTCCATAGGGTTTTGGCGATGGCAGCGGAGTGGGCCGGTTTGGATGCGTCACGCATAGCGCCGCATTCTTTTCGGTGGGTGCAGCAACCAGCACGGCGGCGTTGGGTTGGTCGGCAGACAGAATCAAGGTGCTGGGTCGGTGGAGTTCGCAGCGCTATAAAACGTACGTTAGACCTTCTAAGGCA
This sequence comes from Bombina bombina, assembly GCF_027579735.1. Taxonomy (NCBI): domain Eukaryota; kingdom Metazoa; phylum Chordata; class Amphibia; order Anura; family Bombinatoridae; genus Bombina; species Bombina bombina. The sequence goes on from NC_069500.1 coordinate 1,393,846,840, forward strand.
CCGGTAGATTGAGTGAGAAAGGGGTGCGGTGTCTTGGGGGGGGTTTGCTCTCTGACCAGGGTAGGGGGTCATTGGGGAGATCAGTTGTGGTTTGCATAGTTTAACAGAGTTTTGTGTTTTTTCAGGAAGGTGCAGAGGTTCTTGTAAAATCTGGATTGTCGGCCACTCGTTCATACACTGGGCCTCCATCCGAGCGGCAGCACTCCCGGCTGGGAGCCGCATGGGCTTTCACCCCTCCCGGGCGTCCATCAGGTGGCTCGGCCGCAGAGGCCTCTGTTGGCACGAAATGCCTGCATTGATACAGGAGGCCTACCGAAGGTGGGGTCATCCTGATGTGATAGTCATACATCTCGGGGGCAACGACCTAGGGGCGATGCCTACCCTAGAGTTAATTCAGATTATGTGCACTGACGTTAGGTGGTTGCATGCATGGTTGCCTGGGGTAAGAGTAGGGTGGTCACAGGTGATTCCCAGGTTGCATTGGCGGCATATGGTCTGCCATAAGGCCGCTTTTGGAGTAAGAAAGAAAGTTAACAGGGACGTAGGGAAGGTCATCAGAGAATTGGGAGGTTTTGTGGTGAGGCACCCCGACATCTCGGCAGGGGACAGGAGCTTGTATAGGCAGGATGGGGTCCATCTAACGGACCTGGGGTTAGACAGGTTTATAGAGAACATTAGGAAAGGGTTAGTAGCTGTAGTTTTGTAATTTATAAGGTAGTTAGTCATAGGTTTTGGCGGCAAGAATCAGGTAGTTGTTGTTTCTTGTGGCGGGCGGTAGCGACCCAGGCGTCAGATAGAAAGCGGGGAGGAGTGACGGCCATTGCAGGAGGAGTGACGTAGTCAGGCGCGTGCCTGGGGAAAGCTTCTCCTGGTTTGCGGTGGGCCGAACAGCTCTAGTAAAACCTTCTATCCGTTATGCGTTGTAGCCGGGCTCCGCTTTGTGTCAGCTGCCTGGGCCTGCTTCCCGCTTCATGTGAGTTAGGTAGTTAGGTTATGCCGCTTAATGTTCTTTCAAGTTAAAGTTATAGCATTTACATGTAACCATGTAAATGAGTCAGAGTTGAATTAGGTAAAACACCCTGATGTTTTAGTTAAATAAACATCCAGGGGTGCCTCGAGTTAATAAATGACCCAAGGGTCTTTAAATCCCAATTGTTGTTGTGTCTTTATTTATTAGTTTAAGTAGATGGTTAAGTGGGGAAAGGTTTTTTTTTCTTACAGGGTCGCACGACATTGCTCCTTTAATCCCTTAGGAAAGTGCAGGGCTGCAGATTAGCCAGAAACGGCTTACGGGTTAAGGAAGCAGGGAGGAGGAGTGTATGTGGGTTGTGTGAGTGAGACTGGCAACAATGTTGCAGGCTAAGGGAGGGAACTGGACTTACCAATAAAAAGGGGCTTCTGGGAGTTTTAGGCCCTCTTTTTCTGTTCCTGGCCATCACAGATCTTCTCCCACCCCTCCCACCCTGATAGCGGCTTTTTGGTTTAAAGTTGTAGAGTTAGGCTCCCCCTGGCTCCGGGCAGAGTTAGTCGACTCATAGTCCGTTGGTAAGTCCAGGGCGTTAATTTTTCAGCTCCTTTCGGAAATCGTTTGGTGTTAGCCTGGCGATTCTGGAGGACCACTAAGGTTTGAGCGGTGTTGACACTCTAAGGGGCGGGCGGTAGCGACCCAGGCATCAGATAGAAAGCGTGGAGGAATGACGGCCATTGCAGGAGGAGTGACATAGTCAGGCGCGTGCCTGGGGAAAGCTTCTCCTGGTTTGTGGTGGGCCGAACAGCTCGAGTAAAACCTTCTATCCGTTATGCGTTGTAGCCGGGCTCCGCTTTGTGTCAGCTGCCTGAGCCTGCTTCCCGCTTCATGTGAGTTAGGTAGTTAGGTTATGCCGCTTAATGTTCGTTCAAGTTAAAGTTATAGCATTTACATGTAACCATGTAAATGAGTCAGAGTTGAATTAGGTAAAACACCCTGATGTTTTAGTTAAATAAACATCCAGGGGTGCCTCGAGTTAATAAATGACCCAAGGGTCTTTAAATCCCAATTGTTGTTGTGTCTTTATTTATTAGTTTAGGTAGATGGTTAAGTGGGGAAAGGGGTTTTTTTCTTACAGGGTCGCACGACATTGCTCCTTTAATCCCTTATGTCTTTTTATTTAAGGTATTTCTTTTTGTGCTTAAAAACTGTAATAATAACATTGCATTTTAGAGACAGAACAAAACAAATATTTGGTTTAACAGCTTTGCAAAACATCTCAGGCATGCTAAACATTATGTAAATATATTCCAATTCTATTCTATCATCAAGTTTAACTTAAGTTTTACAACAAAATAGTTGCAATACTATGCAAGTTTTTTTTTATTATGTAACAATAAAACTAAGATACTTATTTTTATTAGCTTTTTGAACATTGTCAGATTAACGCTCGCTAAAAGATATTGGGCAAGATTACAAGTGGCACGCTACTTTGCGCTTTCTTTTATTACAAGTTAAAAAATAAATTGCAAGCGGGCGAAACTCAACGTGCACTAACTTCAGGACTTTGAATATCCCGGTCTTGTTAATGTCGTCTTTCCATCGACTTTAAAAAATGGAGCGTGCCTTAAAACAACAACACTTATTGCTTGTACGCTAACCTGACAGGGACTGCATTTGACCTAAAGTGCTAAACCCAACGGTAGTTATAAATATTTCCCAATCTAGTCTTTTTTGCATAGAAAAAATGTTCTTTTTAACTTTAAACATATACTGTGTATATATATATATATATATATATATATATATATATATATATTTATATATATACATATATATATATATATATAAATATATATGACTAATTTATATATATTTTGGTACATATATATATATATATATATATATATATATATATATAAACAGGTACAAACTAGTGATGTCGCGAACCTAAAAATTTGGGTTCGCGAACATCGAACGCGAACGTCGAACGCGAACTTCCACAACTGTTCGCGAACGGGTGAACCGGGCGAACCTCCATAGAAAAGTTGTTTCAAGGGGACTAACACCTGGACTGTGGCATGCTGGAGGGGGATCCATGGCAAAACTCCCATGATAAATTACATAGTTGATGCAGAGTCTGGTTTTAAGCCACAAAGGGCATAAATCACCTAACATTCCTAAATTGTTTGGAATAACGTGCTTTAAAACATCAGGTATGATGTTGTATCGATCAAGTAGTGTAAGGGTTACGCGGCTTACGCCCGCTTCACAGTGACAGACCAATCTCCCCGTTTAAAGGGACAGTCTACACCAAAATTTTTATTGTTTTAAAAGATAGATAATCCCTTTATTACCCATTTCCCAGTTTTGCATAACTAACACATTTATAATAATATACTTTTAACCTCTGTGATTATCGTGTATCTAAGCCTCTGCAAACTGCCCCTTTTTTCAGTTCTTTTGACAGACTTGCAGTCTAGTCAATCAGTGCCTGCTCCCAGATAACTTCTCGTGCACGAGCACAGTGTTATCTATATGAAATACGTGAACTAACACCTCTAGTGGTGAAAAACTGTTAAAATGCAGTCTGAAAGAGGTGGGCTTCAAGGTCTAAGAAATTAGCATATGAACCTCCTAGGTTAAGCTTTCAACTAAGAATACCAAGAGAACAAAGCAAAATTGGTGATAAAAGTAAATTGGAAAATTGTTTAAAATTACATGCTCTATCTAAATCATGAAAGTTTATTTTGGCCTAGACTGTCCCTTTAACGCACTGCAAACAACCGCAAACAGTCCATTTGCACAACCGCAAACTCCCCATTTGCACAAGGTTGGATACCAAGTTAGCCATGTCCCGTTCCTTGTCCTCACTGATGTCATTGAAGGTCTCTTCCTCCACCCAGCCACTTACAACCCAAGGGTCCCTGAAAGGTGACAACAAGCCCCCTGGGATGCCTGCTGTGTTTGGTCTTCCACCTCCTCAAATTCACCTTCCTCCTCTGACTCCTCTTCTTCAGACTCCTCTCTCTGTGTTGCCTCTCTCTGCATTATTATAAGGTGTGTTAAGTAGTACTATTCCTATCAGTTTAATCCCTGTTACGTCCCCTATCAGGGGACGTGTATATGGCATCGATTTTAGGAACCAGGAGATGGAAAAAGATGCTTGGTCGGTCCTCCTACTTCAAATTTGGGGCATTGCGCATGCAATCTAATGTGCCACCAGATATGAGTGGTGTGTTAAGTAGTTCTATTCTTATCAGTTTAATCCCTGTTACGTCCCCTATCAGGGGACGTGTATATGGCATCGATTTTAGGAACCGGGAGATGGAAAAAGATGCTTGGTCGGTCCTCCTACTTCAAATTTGGGGCACTGCGCATGCAATCTAAAGTGCCACCAGATAGGAGTGCTGTGTTAAGTAGTTCTATTCTTATCAGTTTAATCCCTGTTACGTCCCCTATTAGGGGACGTGTATATGGCATCAATTTTAGGAACCGGAAGATGGAAAAAGATGCTTGGTCGGTCCTCCTACTTCAAATTTGGGGCACTGCACGTGCAATCTAATGTGCCACCAGATAGGAGTGGTGTGTTAAGTAGTACTATTCTTATCAGTTTAATCCCTGTTACGTCCCCTATCAGGGGACGTGTATATGGCATCGATTTTAGGAACCAGGAGATGGAAAAAGATGCTTGGTCTGTCCTCCTACTTCAAATTTGGGGCACTGCGCGTGCAATCTAATGTGCCACCAGATAGGAGTGGTGTGTTAAGTAGTACTATTCCTATAAGTTTAATCCCTGTTATGTGCCTTTTTTTTGTTTGATTTTTGAAGCCACAGTGCAGCACCAGAGGCCAGAAAAATTAGGCATGTACACATGCCTGAAAAATTAGGTATTGTTGCATCCGCTGCTGTAGCAGCGGCCAGAAAAATTTATGTTTGTTTCCCAGGCAGAAAGTGCCCTAAAACATTGCAGTTTGAACCCTAGGTGGTGGCGGATAAGTCACGCAAGTCATCCGGCATTCAGAGATCAAATACAGCAGCGTGTGGACCATTTTTAGCCCAAGGCAGCTCATCTCATCAGGCCTTTTTTAGTCTAATGTATCGCCCACTGTCAGTCCCTTCGGGATCCATCCCGCATTCATCTTAATAAAGGTGAGGTAATCTAGACTTTTTTGACCTAGGCGACTTCTCTTCTCAGTGACAATACCTCCTGCTGCACTGAAGGTCCTTTCTGACAGGACACTTGAAGCGGGGCAGGCCAGAAGTTCTATCGCAAATTGGGATAGCTCAGGCCACAGGTCAAGCCTGCACACCCAGTAGTCAAGGGGTTCATCGCTCCTCAGAGTGTCGATATCTGCAGTTAAGGCGAGGTAGTCTGCTACCTGTCGGTCGAGTCGTTCTCTGAGGGTGGACCCCGAAGGGCTGTGGCGATGCGTAGGACTTAAAAAGCTCTGCATGTCCTCCATCAACAACACGTCTGTAAAGCGTCCTACCCTTGCCGGCGTGGTCGTGGGAGGAGGAGGATTACTTTCACCTCTTCCCCTGTTAGATTCCCGTTGTGCTGTGACATCACCCTTATACGCTGTGTAAAGCATACTTTTCAATTTATTTTGGAACTGCTGCATCCTTTGTGACTTGCGGTAATTCGGTAACATTTCAGGCACTTTATGCTTATACCGGGGGTCTAGTAGCGTGGACACCCAGTACAGGTCCTTCTCCTTCAGCTTTTTATACGAGGGTCCCTCAACAGGCACGACAGCATGAAAGACCCCATTTGCACAAGGTTGGATGCTGAGCTACTCATGTCCCGTTCCTCATCCTCAGTGATCTCACTGAAGGTATCTTCTTCCCCCCAGCCACGTACAACACCACGGGTACCAGATAGGTGACAATGAGCACCCTGGGATGCCTGTTGTGGTTGGTCTTCCTCCTCCTCCTCAAAGCCACATTCCTCCTGTGACTCCTCTTCCTCACAATCCTCTTCCAGCGTTGCCGCAGGTCCAGCAAGCAATGCTGATAAGGCTGTCTGGTGGTGATGGTGACCACAACTCTTCCTCTTCCTCTTCACGCTCATCTACGGCCTCATCCAGCATTCTTCGCAGGGCACGCTCCAGGAAGAAATCAAATAATATGATGTTGCTGATGGTGCCTTCGGTGCGACTGACTAGGTTTGTCACCTCCTCAAAAGGACGCATGAGCCTACAGGCATTGGGCATGAGCGTCCAGTAACGTGGCAAAAAAATTCCCAGCTCCGCAGAGGCTGTCCTAGCACCCCGGTCATACAAATAGTCGTTAATGGCTTTTTCTTGTTGGATCAGGCGGTCGAACATTAGGAGTGTTGAATTCCAACGTGTCGGGGTGGCACAAATCAAGCACCTCACTGGCATGTTGTTTTGCCGCTGGATATCTGAAAAGTGCGCCATGGCCATGTAAGAACGCCTCAAATGGCCACACACCTTCCCGGCCTGCTTCAGGACGTCCTGTAAGCCTGGGTACTTATGCACAAAGCATTGTACGATCAGATTACACACATGTGCCATGCACGGCACATGTGTCAACTTGCCCAAATTCAATGCCGCCACCATATTTGTCACTAACCACTTTGCCGATCTCCAGTTGGTGCGGAGTCAGCCACTGATCCACCTGTGAGTTCAGGGTGGACAGGAGTGACGGTCTGGTGTGACTCTCTGCTTTCAGGCAAGTCAACCCCAAGACGGCGTGACACTGCCGTATCTGGGATGTGGAATAGTACCTGGGGAGCTGGGGGGGTACCGTTGATGTGGAGCAAGACGCAGCAGCAGAAGAGGACTCAGCTGAGGAGGTTATGGAAGAGGATGGAGTAGGAGGAGTAGAGGAGGTGGCAGCAGGCCTGCCTGCAAGTCGTGGCGGTGTCACCAACTCCTCTGCAGAGCCACCATTCCATGCTTGGCAGCCATCAGCAGGTTTACCCAATGCGCAGTGTAGGTGATATACCTGCCCTGACCATGCTTTGCAGACCAGCTATCGGTGGTCAGATGGACCCTTGCCTCAACACTGTGTGCCAGACATGCCATTACTTCCTTTTGCACAATCGAGTACAGATTGGGGATTGCCTTTTGTGCAAAGAAATTTCGGCCGGGTACCTTCCACTGCGGTGTCCTAATAGCTACAAATTTTTTGAACGCCTCAGACTCCACCAGCTTGTATGGTAAAAGCTGGCGGGCTAAGAGTTCAGTCAAGCCAGCTTTCAGATGCCGGGCAAGGGGGTGACTTTATGACATTGGCTTCTTACGCTCAAAAATGTCCTTGACAGACACCTGACTGTGGGCAGATGAGCATGAACTGCTCAAAGCGAGACACAGAGTGGCGGATGGTTGAGAAGGGGCATGGAGGACAGCAGTGGTTGATGTGGCTGAAGATGCTGGACCAGGAGGAAGGTGGCGGCTTTGAGTTTGTGTGCTGCTTGTACTCATGTGTTGATCCCATAGGCATTTGTGATGTGCGATCATGTGCCTTCGCAATGCAGTTGTACCTAGGTGGGTGTTGGACTTCCCATGACTCAGTTTCTTTTGGCACAGGTTGCAAATGGCATCGCTGTTGTCAGAGGCAGACACACACAAAAAATGCCACACTGCTGAGCTCTGCAATGACGGCATTCTGGTGGTGGCAACAGCATGCGTTGATTGGTGTGCTGTCTGGCTGACCCCGGGTGCCGATGCATGCTGTCTGACTGTGCCACTAGCTCCTTGTGACGACCTCCCCCTCCTTCCAACTCGTCTCCTCCTCCTCTCTGTCTCTCCATCTGAACTTTCCCCCTCTTCTTCTTCTCTTCTAGCGGGCACCCACGTGACATCCACAGACGCATCTTCATCATCAACCACTTCACTTGTATCTGACAACTCAGCAAAGGAAGCAGCAGCGGGTACAACATCATCATCATCACACCGTACATCCATGTGTGTAATGTTGACTGACTGAGTCATATCCCTGTTATCTACATCCTCTGGCAATAATGGCTGCACATCACTATCACTCATTTCTTCCAACTGATGTGTAAATAACTCCTCTGACAGATCAAGTGAAGCGGCTGTGGTGCTAGTGTTGGTGGTGGCGGCAGGCGGGCGAGTGGTAACTTGAGAGGTGCCCAAAGATAAGCTGGAGGAGGATGGTGCGTCAAGGTTCCCAGCGGAAGCTGTAGAAGATTGGGTGTCCTGTGTTAGCCAGTCAACTATGTCCTCAGAAATGTTCGAGTTCAGGGTACGTGGCCTCTGAACACTGGGCATTATTCTAGGGCCAAAGGGAATCAAAGCACCACGAACACGACGGACCCTGCGGGGTGGCTTGCCTCTGCCTGTAAATTTTTTTTCGATTAGTGGTACAATGCGTGCAAGCTTCTGTGACAACAGATATGAGTGGCACTGTGCACTTGCAGAAGTTGGCAGAGTAGACGCTGTAAGCCTGACACACACGCTTGCAGACAACTAACTGCTATTCAATCTATTACAGTAAAAAAAAAAAAAATTCTTAAATGTACACTACTGTTACACCAGATATGAGTTACGCTGGGGTGACACTGTGCCCTGGCAGGCACTGAAACGCACACGTGTGAAGGTAACTGACTGCTATTATTTAACACAGTCAAAAAAGTGTTTTTTTTCTTTAAATGTACACTACTGTTACACCAGATATGAGTTGCACTGGGGTGACACTGTGCCCTGGCAGGCAGGCACTAAAACGCACACGTGTGAAGGAAACTGACTGCTATTATTTAACACAGTAAAAAAAGTGGGTTTTTTTTAAATCTACACTACTGTTACACCAGATATGAGTTGTACTGGGGTGACTCTGTGCCCTGGCAGGCACTGAAATGCACAAGTTTGAAGGAAACTGACTGCTATTATTTAACACAGTCAAAAAAGTGTTTGTTTTTTTAAATCTACACTACTGTTACACCAGATATGAGTTGCACTGGGGTGACACTGTGCCCTGGCAGGCAGGCACTGAAACACACACGTATGAAGGAAACTGATTGCTATTATTTAACACAGTCAAAAAAGTGGTTTTTTTTTTTAATCTACACTACTGTTACACCAGATATGAGTTGCACTGGAGTGACACGGTGCCCTGGCAGGCAGGCACTGAAACGCACACGTGTGAAGTAAACTGACTGCTATTATTTAACACAATCAAAAAAGTTTTTTGTTTTTTTTAAATATACACTACTAATACACCAGATATGACTTGCACTGGGGTGACACTGTGCCCTGGCAGGCAGGCACTGAAACGCACACGTGTGAAGGAAAGTGACTGCTATTATTTAACACAGTCAAAAAAATGTTGTTTTTTTTAAATCTACACTACTGTTACACCAGATATGAGATGCACTGGGGTGACACTGTGCCCTGGCAGGCAGGCACTGAAACGCACACGTGTGATGGAAACTGACTGCTATTATTTAACACAGTCAAAAAAGTGTTGTTTTTGTTAAATCTACACTACTATTACACCAGATATGAGTTGCACTGGGGTGACACTGTGCAGTGGCGTCACTAGGGTTGGTTTCACCCGGTGCGGTAAGTTATGGTGTCACCCCCCCCCAGAAAGTAGACACACACAAAAAGACAGGCACAGACACATACAAACACTCAGACACACTTAAATACATACTCAGATGCACACACAAACACTCGGAAACCCACTCAAACACACACAAAAACACTGAGACACACACACAAAAACACTGAGACACACAAACACAAAATCTCAGACACACACATACAAAATATGTAAACTGCACTGCATTAATTATAAAGCTCATGCCTAGAGCTGCTCCCTGGTTCAGCAGAGCATCAAATGAAAGATAAACAGAGCACTCTAAAATAAATCAGTGAAGAAAAGGTTTAGGCGCGCAAACTATGAAAATTCTGCTCTCTGACCCTGTTCCAAGTCTGTCAGTGCCCAGCCCTGGGCCGCATGTCACTGAGCAGTGAGAACAGATAGGCAGGCAGGTTTAGGCTAGCAGCGCAACTTCGCAAACCCAACGGCACGCCCACAACATTCATAGTGAAATTGGGCAGGGGAGGAGCAAAGTACAAACAAGCAAAAGCAGCTGAGAAAACTATTTGTTGAAATTGCAGCACTGGCTCAAGGGGCAAAAAAATTGTGTGTCTACAACTTCCCCTGTCCCACTAATGTTCACAAATGCCAGACCCTCTAATAAAATAATCTATGCATCTCAACATTGTATTTCTTTGAATTTCCTTAAAATTAAAAAAATTAAAAAATATATATTTTTTTTTTTGGTGTCACCCCCTGGAGGGTGTCACCAAGGTGCGGCCCGCACCCCCCGCACCCCCCTAGTGATGCCACTGACACTGTGCCCTGGCAGGCAGGCACTGAAACGCACACGTGTGAAGGAAACTGACTGCTATTATTTAACACAGTCAAAAAAGTGTTGTTTTTTTTAAATCTACACTACTGTTACACCAGATATGAGTTGCACTGGGGTGACACTGTGCCCTGGCAGGCAGGCACTGAAACGCACACGTGTGAAGGAAACTGACTGCTATTATTTAACACAGTCAAAAAAGTGTTGTTGTTTTTTTAAATCTACACTACTGTTACACCAGATATGAGTTGCACTGGGGTGACACTGTGCCCTGGCAGGCAGGCACTGAAACGCACACGTGTCAAGGAAACTAACTGCTATTATTTAACACAGTCAAAAAAGTGTTTTTTTTATTAAATCTACATTACTGTTACACCAGATATGAGTTGCACTGGGGTGACACTGTGCCCTGGCAGGCAGGCACTGAAACGCACACGTGTGAAGGAAACTGACTGCTATTATTTAACACAGTCAAAAAAAGTGTTGTTTTTTTAAATCTACACTACTGTTACACCAGATATGAGTTGCACTGGGGTGGCACTGTGCCCTGGCAGGCAGGCACTGAAACGCACATGTGTGAAGGAAACTGACTGCTATTATTTAACACAGTCAAAAAAATGTTTTTTTTTTTAAATCTACACTACTGTTACACCAGATATGAGTTGCTCTGGGGTGACACTGTGCCCTGGCAGGCAGGCACTGAAACGCACACATGTGAAGGAAACTGACTGCTATTATTTAACACAGTCAAAAAAGTTTTTTTTTTTTTTAAATCTACACTACTGTTACACCAGATATGAGTTGCACTGGGGTGACACTGTGCCCTGGCAGGCAGGCACTGAAACGCACACGCGTGAAGGAAACTGACTGCTATTATTTAACACAGTCAAAAAAGTGTTGTTTTTTTTTTAAATCTACACTACTGTTACACCAGATATGAGTTGCACTGGGGTGACACTGTGCCCTGGCAGGCAGGCAGGCACTGAAACGCACACGTGTGAAGGAAACTGACTGCTATTATTTAATACAGTCAAAAAAGTTTTTTTTTTTTTTTTAAATCTACACTACTGTTACACCAGATATGAGTTGCACTGGGGTGACACTGTGCCCTGGCAGGCAGGCACTGAAACGCACACGTGTGAAGGAAACTGACTGCTATTATTTAACACAGTCCAAAAAGTTTTTTTTTTTTTTTAAATCTACACTACTGTTACACCAGATATGAGTTGCACTGGGGTGACACTGTGCCCTGGCAGGCAGGCACTGAAACGCACACGTGTGAAGGTAACTGACTGCTATTATTTAACACAGTCAAAAAAGTGTTTTTTTTCTTTAAATGTACACTACTGTTACACCAGATATGAGTTGCACTGGGGTGACACTGTGCCCTGGCAGGCAGGCACTAAAACGCACACGTGTGAAGGAAACTGACTGCTATTATTTAACACAGTAAAAAAAGTGGTTTTTTTTTTAAATCTACACTACTGTTACACCAGATATGAGTTGTACTGGGGTGACTCTGTGCCCTGGCAGGCACTGAAATGCACAAGTGTGAAGGAAACTGACTGCTATTATTTAACACAGTCAAAAAAGTGTTTTTTTTTTTTTAAATCTACACTACTGTTACACCAGATATGAGTTGCACTGGGGTGACACTGTGCCCTGGCAGGCAGGCACTGAAACACACACGTATGAAGGAAACTGACTGCTATTATTTAACACAGTCAAAAAAGTGTTGTTTTTTTTTAAATCTACACTACTGTTACACCAGATATGAGTTGCACTGGAGTGACACGGTGCCCTGGCAGGCAGGCACTGAAACGCACACGTGTGAAGTAAACTGACTGCTATTATTTAACACAATCAAAAAAGTTTTTTTTTTTTTTTAAATCTACACTACTAATACACCAGATATGACTTGCACTGGGGTGACACTGTGCCCTGGCAGGCAGGCACTGAAACGCACACGTGTGAAGGAAAGTGACTGCTATTATTTAACACAGTCAAAAAAATGTTGTTTTTTTTAAATCTACACTACTGTTACACCAGATATGAGTTGCACTGGGGTGACACTGTGCCCTGGCAGGCAGGCACTGAAACGCACACGTGTGAAGGAAACTGACTGCTATTATTTAACACAGTGAAAAAAGTGTTGTTTTTGTTAAATCTGCACTACTATTACACCAGATATGAGTTGCACTGGGGTGACACTGTGCAGTGGCGTCACTAGGGTTGGTTTCACCCGGTGCGGTAAGTTATGGTGTCACCCCCCCCCCAGAAAGTAGACACACACAAAAAGACAGGCACAGACACATACAAACACTCAGACACACTTAAATACATACTCAGATGCACACACAAACACTTGGAAACCCACTCAAACACACACAAAAACACTGAGACACACACACAAAAACACTGAGACACACAAACACAAAATCTCAGACACACACATACAAAATATGTAAACTGCACTGCATTAATTATAAAGCTCATGCCTAGAGCTGCTCCCTGGTTCAGCAGAGCATCAAATGAAAGATAAACAGAGCACTCTAAAATAAATCAGTGAAGAAAAGGTTTAGGCGCGCAAACTATGAAAATTCTGCTCTCTGACCCTGTTCCAAGTCTGTCAGTGCCCAGCCCTGGGCCGCATGTCACTGAGCAGTGAGCACAGATAGGCAGGCAGGTTTAGGCTAGCAGCGCAACTTCGCAAGCCCAACGGCACGCCCACAACATTCATAGTGAAATTGGGCAGGGGAGGAGCAAAGTACAAACAAGCAAAAGCAGCTGGGAAAACTATTTGTTGAAATTGCAGCACTGGCTCAAGGGGCAAAAAAATTGTGTGTCTACAACTTCCCCAGTCCCACTAATGTTCACAAATGCCAGACCCTCTAATAAAATAATCTATGCATCTCAACATTGTATTTCTTTGAATTTCCTTAAAATTAAAAAAATTAAAAAATATTTTTTTTTTTTTTTTGGTGTCACCCCCTGGAGGGTGTCACCAAGGTGCGGCCCGCACCCCCCGCACCCCCCTAGTGATGCCACTGACACTGTGCCCTGGCAGGCAGGCACTGAAACGCACACGTGTGAAGGAAACTGACTGCTATTATTTAACACAGTCAAAAAAGTGTTGTTTTTTTTAAATCTACACTACTGTTACACCAGATATGAGTTGCACTGGGGTGACACTGTGCCCTGGCAGGCAGGCACTGAAACGCACACGTGTGAAGGAAACTGACTGCTATTATTTAACACAGTCAAAAAAGTGTTGTTGTTTTTTTAAATCTACACTACTGTTACACCAGATATGAGTTGCACTGGGGTGACACTGTGCCCTGGCAGGCAGGCACTGAAACGCACACGTGTGAAGGAAACTAACTGCTATTATTTAACACAGTCAAAAAATTGTTTTTTTTATTAAATCTACAGTACTGTTACACCAGATATGAGTTGCACTGGGGTGACACTGTGCCCTGGCAGGCAGGCACTGAAACGCACACGTGTGAAGGAAACTGACTGCTATTATTTAACACAGTCAAAAAAAGTGTTGTTTTTTTAAATCTACACTACTGTTACACCAGATATGAGTTGCACTGGGGTGGCACTGTGCCCTGGCAGGCAGGCACTGAAACGCACATGTGTGAAGGAAACTGACTGCTATTATTTAACACAGTCAAAAAAATGTTTTTTTTTTTAAATCTACACTACTGTTACACCAGATATGAGTTGCTCTGGGGTGACACTGTGCCCTGGCAGGCAGGCACTGAAACGCACACATGTGAAGGAAACTGACTGCTATTATTTAACACAGTCAAAAAAGTTTTTTTTTTTTTTTTAAATCTACACTACTGTTACACCAGATATGAGTTGCACTGGGGTGACACTGTGCCCTGGCAGGCAGGCACTGAAACGCACACGCGTGAAGGAAACTGACTGCTATTATTTAACACAGTCAAAAAAGTGTTGTTTTTTTTTTAAATCTACACTACTGTTACACCAGATATGAGTTGCACTGGGGTGACACTGTGCCCTGGCAGGCAGGCAGGCACTGAAACGCACACGTGTGAAGGAAACTGACTGCTATTATTTAATACAGTCAAAAAAGTTTTTTTTTTTTTTTTAAATCTACACTACTGTTACACCAGATATGAGTTGCACTGGGGTGACACTGTGCCCTGGCAGGCAGGCACTGAAACGCACACGTGTGAAGGAAACTGACTGCTATTATTTAACACAGTCCAAAAAGTTTTTTTTTTTTTTTTTAAATCTACACTACTGTTACACCAGATATGAGTTGCACTGGGGTGACACTGTGCCCTGGCAGGCAGGCACTGAAACGCACACGTGTGAAGGTAACTGACTGCTATTATTTAACACAGTCAAAAAAGTGTTTTTTTTCTTTAAATGTACACTACTGTTACACCAGATATGAGTTGCACTGGGGTGACACTGTGCCCTGGCAGGCAGGCACTAAAACGCACACGTGTGAAGGAAACTGACTGCTATTATTTAACACAGTAAAAAAAGTGGTTTTTTTTTTAAATCTACACTACTGTTACACCAGATATGAGTTGTACTGGGGTGACTCTGTGCCCTGGCAGGCACTGAAATGCACAAGTGTGAAGGAAACTGACTGCTATTATTTAACACAGTCAAAAAAGTGTTTGTTTTTTTAAATCTACACTACTGTTACACCAGATATGAGTTGCACTGGGGTGACACTGTGCCCTGGCAGGCAGGCACTGAAACACACACGTATGAAGGAAACTGACTGCTATTATTTAACACAGTCAAAAAAGTGTTGTTTTTTTTTAAATCTACACTACTGTTACACCAGATATGAGTTGCACTGGAGTGACACGGTGCCCTGGCAGGCAGGCACTGAAACGCACACGTGTGAAGTAAACTGACTGCTATTATTTAACACAATCAAAAAAGTTTTTTTTTTTTTTTAAATCTACACTACTAATACACCAGATATGACTTGCACTGGGGTGACACTGTGCCCTGGCAGGCAGGCACTGAAACGCACACGTGTGAAGGAAAGTGACTGCTATTATTTAACACAGTCAAAAAAATGTTGTTTTTTTTAAATCTACACTACTGTTACACCAGATATGAGTTGCACTGGGGTGACACTGTGCCCTGGCAGGCAGGCACTGAAACGCACACGTGTGAAGGAAACTGACTGCTATTATTTAACACAGTGAAAAAAGTGTTGTTTTTGTTAAATCTGCACTACTATTACACCAGATATGAGTTGCACTGGGGTGACACTGTGCAGTGGCGTCACTAGGGTTGGTTTCACCCGGTGCGGTAAGTTATGGTGTCACCCCCCCCCCAGAAAGTAGACACACACAAAAAGACAGGCACAGACACATACAAACACTCAGACACACTTAAATACATACTCAGATGCACACACAAACACTTGGAAACCCACTCAAACACACACAAAAACACTGAGACACACACACAAAAACACTGAGACACACAAACACAAAATCTCAGACACACACATACAAAATATGTAAACTGCACTGCATTAATTATAAAGCTCATGCCTAGAGCTGCTCCCTGGTTCAGCAGAGCATCAAATGAAAGATAAACAGAGCACTCTAAAATAAATCAGTGAAGAAAAGGTTTAGGCGCGCAAACTATGAAAATTCTGCTCTCTGACCCTGTTCCAAGTCTGTCAGTGCCCAGCCCTGGGCCGCATGTCACTGAGCAGTGAGCACAGATAGGCAGGCAGGTTTAGGCTAGCAGCGCAACTTCGCAAGCCCAACGGCACGCCCACAACATTCATAGTGAAATTGGGCAGGGGAGGAGCAAAGTACAAACAAGCAAAAGCAGCTGGGAAAACTATTTGTTGAAATTGCAGCACTGGCTCAAGGGGCAAAAAAATTGTGTGTCTACAACTTCCCCAGTCCCACTAATGTTCACAAATGCCAGACCCTCTAATAAAATAATCTATGCATCTCAACATTGTATTTCTTTGAATTTCCTTAAAATTAAAAAAATTAAAAAATAATTTTTTTTTTTTTTTGGTGTCACCTCCTGGAGGGTGTCACCAAGGTGCGGCCCGCACCCCCCGCACCCCCCTAGTGATGCCACTGACACTGTGCCCTGGCAGGCAGGCACTGAAACGCACACGTGTGAAGGAAACTGACTGCTATTATTTAACACAGTCAAAAAAGTGTTGTTTTTTTTAAATCTACACTACTGTTACACCAGATATGAGTTGCACTGGGGTGACACTGTGCCCTGGCAGGCAGGCACTGAAACGCACACGTGTGAAGGAAACTGACTGCTATTATTTAACACAGTCAAAAAAGTGTTGTTGTTTTTTTAAATCTACACTACTGTTACACCAGATATGAGTTGCACTGGGGTGACACTGTGCCCTGGCAGGCAGGCACTGAAACGCACACGTGTGAAGGAAACTAACTGCTATTATTTAACACAGTCAAAAAAGTGTTTTTTTTATTAAATCTACATTACTGTTACACCAGATATGAGTTGCACTGGGGTGACACTGTGCCCTGGCAGGCAGGCACTGAAACGCACACGTGTGAAGGAAACTGACTGCTATTATTTAACACAGTCAAAAAAAGTGTTGTTTTTTTAAATCTACACTACTGTTACACCAGATATGAGTTGCACTGGGGTGGCACTGTGCCCTGGCAGGCAGGCACTGAAACGCACATGTGTGAAGGAAACTGACTGCTATTATTTAACACAGTCAAAAAAATGTTTTTTTTTTTTAAATCTACACTACTGTTACACCAGATATGAGTTGCACTGGGGTGACACTGTGCCCTGGCAGGCAGGCACTGAAACGCACACGTGTGAAGGAAACTGACTGCTAGTATTTAACACAGTCAAAAAAGTTTTTTTTTTTTTTTAAATCTACACTACTGTTACACCAGATATGAGTTGCACTGGGGTGACACTGTGCCCTGGCAGGCAGGCACTGAAACGCACACGTGTGAAGGAAACTGACTGCTATTATTTAACACAGTCAAAAAAGTGTTGTTCTTTTTAAATCTACACTACTGTTACACCAGATATGAGTTGCACTGGGGTGGCACTGTGCCCTGGCAGGCAGGCACTGAAACGCACACGTGTGAAGGAAACTGACTGCTATTATTTAACACAGTCAAAAAAGTGTTGTTTTTTTTTTAAATCTACACTACTGTTACACCAGATATGAGTTGCACTGGGGTGACACTGTGCCCTGGCAGGCAGGCAGGCACTGAAACGCACACGTGTGAAGGAAACTGACTGCTATTATTTAATACAGTCAAAAAAGTTTTTTTTTTTTTTTTTAAATCTACACTACTGTTACACCAGATATGAGTTGCACTGGGGTGACACTGTGCCCTGGCAGGCAGGCACTGAAACGCACACGTGTGAAGGAAACTGACTGCTATTATTTAACACAGTCCAAAAAGTTTTTTTTTTTTTTTAAATCTACACTACTGTTACACCAGATATGAGTTGCACTGGGGTGACACTGTGCCCTGGCAGGCAGGCACTGAAACGCAGACGTGTGAAGGTAACTGACTGCTATTATTTAACACAGTCAAAAAAGTGTTTTTTTTCTTTAAATGTACACTACTGTTACACCAGATATGAGTTGCACTGGGGTGACACTGTGCCCTGGCAGGCAGGCACTAAAACGCACACGTGTGAAGGAAACTGACTGCTATTATTTAACACAGTAAAAAAAGTGGTTTTTTTTTTAAATCTACACTACTGTTACACCAGATATGAGTTGTACTGGGGTGACTCTGTGCCCTGGCAGGCAGGCACTGAAACGCACACGTGTGAAGGAAACTGACTGCTATTATTTAACACAGTCAAAAAAGTGTTTGTTTTTTTAAATCTACACTACTGTTACACCAGATATGAGTTGCACTGGGGTGACACTGTGCCCTGGCAGGCAGGCACTGAAACACACACGTATGAAGGAAACTGACTGCTATTATTTAACACAGTCAAAAAAGTGGTGTTTTTTTTTTAAATCTACACTACTGTTACACCAGATATGAGTTGCACTGGAGTGACACGGTGCCCTGGCAGGCAGGCACTGAAACGCACACGTGTGAAGTAAACTGACTGCTATTATTTAACACAATCAAAAAAGTTTTTTTTTTTTTTTAAATCTACACTACTAATACACCAGATATGACTTGCACTGGGGTGACACTGTGCCCTGGCAGGCAGGCACTGAAACGCACACGTTTGAAGGAAGTGACTGCTATTATTTAACACAGTCAAAAAAATGTTGTTTTTTTTAAATCTACACTACTGTTACACCAGATATGAGTTGCACTGGGGTGACACTGTGCCCTGGCAGGCAGGCACTGAAACGCACACGTGTGAAGGAAACTGACTGCTATTATTTAACACAGTCAAAAAAGTGTTGTTTTTGTTAAATCTACACTACTATTACACCAGATATGAGTTGCACTGGGGTGACACTGTGCAGTGGCGTCACTAGGGTTGGTTTCACCCAGTGCGGTAAGTTATGGTGTCACCCCCCCCCCAGAAAGTAGACACACACAAAAAGACAGGCACAGACACATACAAACACTCAGACACACTTAAATACATACTCAGATGCACACACAAACACTCGGAAACCCACTCAAACACACACAAAAACACTGAGACACACACACAAAAACACTGAGACACACAAACACAAAATCTCAGACACACACATACAAAATATGTAAACTGCACTGCATTAATTATAAAGCTCATGCCTAGAGCTGCTCCCTGGTTCAGCAGAGCATCAAATGAAAGATAAACAGAGCACTCTAAAATAAATCAGTGAAGAAAAGGTTTAGGCGCGCAAACTATGAAAATTCTGCTCTCTGACCCTGTTCCAAGTCTTTCAGTGCCCAGCCCTGGGCCGCATGTCACTGAGCAGTGAGCACAGATAGGCAGGCAGGTTTAGGCTAGCAGCGCAACTTCGCAAGCCCCACGGCACGCCCACAACATTCATAGTGAAATTGGGCAGGGGAGGAGCAAAGTACAAACAAGCAAAAGCAGCTGGGAAAACTATTTGTTGAAATTGCAGCACTGGCTCAAGGGGCAAAAAAATTGTGTGTCTACAACTTCCCCAGTCCCACTAATGTTCACAAATGCCAGACCCTCTAATAAAATAATCTATGCATCTCAACATTGTATTTCTTTGAATTTCCTTAAAATTAAAAAAATTAAAAAATATTTTTTTTTTTTTTTTTGGTGTCACCCCCTGGAGGGTGTCACCAAGGTGCGGCCCGCACCCCCCGCACCCCCCTAGTGATGCCACTGACACTGTGCCCTGGCAAGCAGGCACTGAAACGCACACGTGTGAAGGAAACTGACTGCTATTATTTAACACAGTCAAAAAAGTGTTGTTTTTTTTAAATCTACACTACTGTTACACCAGATATGAGTTGCACTGGGGTGACACTGTGCCCTGGCAGGCAGGCACTGAAACGCACACGTGTGAAGGAAACTGACTGCTATTATTTAACACAGTCAAAAAAGTGTTGTTGTTTTTTTAAATCTACACTACTGTTACACCAGATATGAGTTGCACTGGGGTGACACTGTGCCCTGGCAGGCAGGCACTGAAACGCACACGTGTGAAGGAAACTAACTGCTATTATTTAACACAGTCAAAAAAGTGTTTTTTTTATTAAATCTACATTACTGTTACACCAGATATGAGTTGCACTGGGGTGACACTGTGCCCTGGCAGGCAGGCACTGAAACGCACACGTGTGAAGGAAACTGACTGCTATTATTTAACACAGTCAAAAAAAGTGTTGTTTTTTTAAATCTACACTACTGTTACACCAGATATGAGTTGCACTGGGGTGGCACTGTGCCCTGGCAGGCAGGCACTGAAACGCACATGTGTGAAGGAAACTGACTGCTATTATTTAACACAGTCAAAAAAATGTTTTTTTTTTTTAAATCTACACTACTGTTACACCAGATATGAGTTGCACTGGGGTGACACTGTGCCCTGGCAGTCAGGCACTGAAACGCACACGTGTGAAGGAAACTGACTGCTATTATTTAACACAGTCAAAAAAGTTTTTTTTTTTTTTATATCTACACTACTGTTACACCAGATATGAGTTGCACTGGGGTGACACTGTGCCCTGGCAGGCAGGCACTGAAACGCACACGTGTGAAGGAAACTGACTGCTATTATTTAACACAGTCAAAAAAGTGTTGTTCTTTTTAAATCTACACTACTGTTACACCAGATATGAGTTGCACTGGGGTGACACTGTGCCCTGGCAGGCAGGCACTGAAACGCACACGTGTGAAGGAAACTGACTGCTATTATTTAACACAGTCAAAAAAGTGTTGTTTTTTTTTTAAATCTACACTACTGTTACACCAGATATGAGTTGCACTGGGGTGACACTGTGCCCTGGCAGGCAGGCACTGAAACGCGCACGTGTGAAGGAAACTGACTGCTATTATTTAACACAGTCAAAAAAGTGTTTGCTTTTTTTAAATGTACACTACTGTTACACCAGATATGAGTTGCACTGGGGTGACACTGTGCGCTGGCAGGCAGGCACTGAAACGCACACGTGTGAAGGAAACTGACTGCTATTATTTAACACAGTCAAAAAAGTTTTTTTTTTTTTTTAAATCTACACTACTGTTACACCAGATATGAGTTGCACTGGGGTGACACTGTGCCCTGGCAGGCAGGCACTGAAACGCACACGTGTGAAGGAAACTGACTGCTATTATTTAACACAGTCAAAAAAGTGTTGTTCTTTTTAAATCTACACTACTGTTACACCAGATATGAGTTGCACTGGGGTGACACTGTGCCCTGGCAGGCACTTAAAAGCACACGTGTGAAGGAAACTGACTTCTATTATTTAACACAGTCAAAAAAGTGTTGTTTTTGTTAAATCTACACTACTATTACACCAGATATGAGTTGCACTGGGGTGACACTGTGCAGTGGATCACTAGGGTTGGTTTCACCCGGTGCGGTAAGTTATGGTGTCACCCCGCCCCCCCCAGAAAGTAGACACACACAAAAAGACAGGCACAGACACATACAAACACTCAGACACACTTAAATACATACTCAGATGCACACACAAACACTCGGAAACCCACTCAAACACACACACAAAAACACTGAGACACACACACAAAAAATCTCAGACACACACATACAAAATATGTAAACTGCACTGCATTAATTATAAAGCTCATGCCTAGAGCTGCTCCCTGGTTCAGCAGAGCATCAAATGAAAGATAAACAGAGCACTCTAAAATAAATCAGTGAAGAAAAGGTTTAGGCGCGCAAACTATGAAAATTCTGTCTGTGCACAGCCCTTGGCCGCATGTCACTGAGCAGTGAGCACAGATAGGCAGGCAGGTTTAGGCTAGCAGCGCAACTTCGCAAGCCCCACGGCACGCCCACAACATTCATAGTGAAATTGGGCAGGGGAGGAGCAAAGAACAAACAAGAAAAAGCAGCTGGGAAAACTATTTGTTGAAATTGCAGCACTGGCTCAAGGGGCAAAAAAATTGTGTGTCTACAACTTCCCCAGTCCCACTAATGTTCACAAATGCCAGACCCTCTAATAAAATAATCTATGCATCTCAACATTGTATTTCTTTGAATTTCCTTAAAAATAAAAAAATTAAAAAATAATTTTTTTATTTTTTTTTTGTGTCACCCCCTGGAGGGTGTCACCCAGGTGCGGCCCGCACCCCCCGCATACCCCTAGTGATGCCAAGTTTTTTTTTTTTTATATCTACACTACTGTTACACCAGATATGAGTTGCACTGGGGTGACACTGTGCCCTGGCAGGCAGGCACTGAAACGCACACGTGTGAAGGAAACTGACTGCTATTATTTAACACAGTCAAAAAAGTGTTGTTCTTTTTAAATCTACACTACTGTTACACCAGATATGAGTTGCACTGGGGTGACACTGTGCCCTGGCAGGCAGGCACTGAAACGTACACGTGTGAAGGAAACTGACTGCTATTATTTAACACAGTCAACATAGTGTTGTTGTTTTTTTAAATCTACACTACTGTTACACCAGATATGAGTTGCACTGGGGTGACACTGTGCCCTGGCAGGCAGGCCCTGAAACGCGCACGTGTGAAGGAAACTGACTGCTATTATTTAACACAGTCAAAAAAGTGTTGTTTTTTTTAAATCTACACTACTGTTACACCAGATATGAGTTGCACTGGGGTGACACTGTGCCCTGGCAGGCAGGCACTGAAACGCACACGTGTGAAGGAAACTGACTGCTATTATTTAACACAGTCAAAAAAGTTTTTTTTTTTTTATATCTACACTACTGTTACACCAGATATGAGTTGCACTGGGGTGACACTGTGCCCTGGCAGGCAGGCACTGAAACGCACACGTGTGAAGGAAACTGACTGCTATTATTTAACACAGTCAAAAAAGTTTTTTTTTTTTTATATCTACACTACTGTTACACCAGATATGAGTTGCACTGGGGTGACACTGTGCCCTGGCAGGCAGGCACTGAAACGCACACGTGTGAAGGAAACTGACTGCTATTATTTAACACAGTCAAAAAAGTTTTTTTTTTTTTATATCTACACTACTGTTACACCAGATATGAGTTGCACTGGGGTGACACTGTGCCCTGGCAGGCAGGCAGGCACTGAAACGCACACGTGTGAAGGAAACTGACTGCTATTATTTAACACAGTCAAAAAAGTGTTGTTCTTTTTAAATCTACACTACTGTTACACCAGATATGAGTTGCACTGGGGTGACACTGTGCCCTGGCAGGCAGGCACTGAAACGTACACGTGTGAAGGAAACTGACTGCTATTATTTAACACAGTCAACATAGTGTTGTTGTTTTTTTAAATCTACACTACTGTTACACCAGATATGAGTTGCACTGGGGTGACACTGTGCCCTGGCAGGCAGGCACTGAAACGCACACGTGTGAAGGAAACTGACTGCTATTATTTAACACAGTCCAAAAAGGTTTTTTTTTTTTAAATCTACACTACTGTTACACCAGATATAAGTGGTGGCACTGGGCAAGTGGGCACAGTATACGCTGTGAGCCTGACACACACGCTGGCAGGCAGGCAACTGCAATTAGATTACACAGGAAAAAAAAAAAAAAAAGATGTTCTAGCCCTAAAAAGGGCTTTTTGGGGTGCTGTCCTTACAGCAGAGATCAGATGAGTCCTTCAGGACTGTAGTGGACACTGAATACACTAGCCTAGCTATCGATTTCCCTATTAAATCAGCAGCAGCTACACTGTCCCTCCTCTCACTAACAATGCAGCTTCCGTATGAATCTAAAATGGATGCTGTCCAGGAGGGAGGGTCTGCTGCTGATTGGCTGGAATGTGCCTGCTGACTGTGAGGTACAGGGTCAAAGTATTACTCAATGATGACGAATAGGGTGCGGATCGATCATCACATATGTTCGCCCGCCACGGCGAACGCGAACATGCTATGTTCGCCGGGAACTATTCACTGGCGAACTATTTGCAACATCACTAGTACACACACACACATATATATATATATATATATATATATATATATATATATATATATATATATATACTAAGAACATTTGAATGTAAACAATTTACAGAACATATAATGTAAAACACATTATATATTATTAAATTTGAATAAAAATGATTTTTCATGTTTTAAGTTATTTGAGTTAAAAAGGCTCCAAAATGTGTGTGTGTATATATATTTATATACAGTATATATATATATATATATATATATACAAACGAACAAAGATGGCGTCAGCCCTGCTTCTTTAGTTAAACAAAAATCTTTATTGTGACATAGAGGAACAGCAACGTTTCGGGGTCTGTGGGACCCGAAACGTTGCTGTTCCTCTATGTCACAATAAAGATGTTTGTTTAATTAAAGAAGCAGTGCAGACACCATCTTTGTTCCTTTGGATATATATATTTGAGGAGTTGCCGGACCCTCAGGTGGATGTGCACTTTACATATGGGAGTATATTTATGTAAGTGCAAGCGGACATGATACGATGTAGCGTATTATGTCCGCCGCACATTGATAAATGCAGACAGCATACACTGTCGCCATTTATCATTGCACCAGCAGTTCTTGTGAACTGCTGGTGCATTGTCACCCCCTGCAGATTCGAGGCCAATCGGCTGCTGGCAGGGGGTGTCAATCAACCCAATCGTATGTGATCGGGTTGATTTTTGTCCACTGCCTTAGAGAAGGCAGACAAGTTATGGAGTAGCGGCTCTTCAGGATTTCTAATACACCTATCACTCTAAAAAGCAGGCAAGAGCAAAATCTGTAAGTCTACCATACTGCAGGAGATGCAGGGAGGATCCTGTCATCTATGCAGACAAATTCATAAGAAAAACCAAGGTCCAGGAGCCATTAATCATTTGGGGATTCTACCATACTACAAGAATCACCAGAGGGATCGTTCACTACCCAGAAAAACGAACCCTGGGATAAAAAGAGCTACCAGAAGTGCACACTAAGGCCTCTATTTATCAAGGTCTGTCGGACCTGATCCGACAGTGCGGATCAGGTCCGACAGACCTCGCTGAATACGGCGACCAATACGCTCGCCGTATTCAGCATTGCACCAGCAGCTCACAAGAGCTGCTGGTGCAACGCCGCCCCCTGCAGACTCGCGGCCAATAGGCCGCCAGCAGGGGGGTGTCAATCAACCCTATTGTACTTGATCGGGTTGATTTCCGCAGAGCAGGCGGACAGGTTATGGAGCAGCGGTCTTTGTGACCGCTGCTTCATAACTGCTCGCCAGAGACACGGGGCATCAAGCTACATTCGGAGCTTGAGAAATATGCCCCTAAGAGTGCCATCCCTCCAGTGCCAATCACTTACCTCATAGGATTGATTTTAGATCCTGTAAGTAGGCATTCCAGAAGTACTACTCTGGGACTTTTCTATACTATTTTACATCTTGGAACTTTTACCAACTATATATGAACTATACACAGAGACATTAGACCTGCTATCCATAATCAATCTCTGTGGTGTGTGCATTAACATCTACCAAATATATAGCTGCTTTATATATATTTATTTAAAAAAACAGGAATCAAGAATTCATTTATAATATCCTAGCATTTGTGTTTATAACCTTTTTTTCAGTATTGTTTATGTACAGCATTTTCTATGCATGTCTGATAAAATTGTAGAATTAGCGCTTTTTTATCCCCATTGTATATATATATATATGTGTAAACAAATATAAATACATAAGTACACCTATATATATATATACACATATTTGTTTGTGCTCGAGCGAATGCGTTTACTTTCAACTTGTAATATGCACACAAGTTAGCGCAGTCACAATATTGCTCAGCATGAGTAAAAATCCATTAACCATTCAGAAAGATAGGTTTTTTTAAAAGCTAATTTTACAGTCTAATTAATTAAAGAACACTAAAGTAAAAAAATTAAAGTTACATGATTCAGACAGAGCAGCCATTTTAAAAATCTTTTCAATTTTCTTCCATTATTAAAATGTGCTCAGTGTTTTTATACGCACACTTTCTAAGGCACCAGCTTCTACTGATCATGTGCAAGAGTTCATTCACAGTATATATATATATATATATATATATATACATCAAAGTTCAAATTACAATTGCAAGTACATCAGAACACATAAATGTTATGAGGGGTAACAGCTATACACATATGGGGTCAATTTATTAAGCTCCGTATGGAGCTTGATGCCTCATGTTTCCGACGAGCCTTCAGGCTCGCCGGAAACAGAAGGTATGAAGCAGCTGTCTAAAGACCGCTGCTTCATAACTTGTCCATCTGCTCTGAGGCGGCGGACAAAAATCAACCTGATCGAATACGATCGGGTTTATTGACACCCCCTGATAGAGGCCGATTGGCCGTGAATCTGCAGGGGGCGGCATTGCACCAGCAGTTCACAAGAACTGCTGGTGCAATGATAAATGCAGACAGCGTATAAATGCCTACATTGTATAATGTCTGCTTGCACCTTAATAAATTGACCCCATGATCTGAAATAAATTGTTAACTGATGATACAACTGAAACAGAAACACATTATAAAAGTAAAAAGTCCTTGGTATATTTTTATTTTTATATAGCTATACCTGTATAAATATATATAGATATATGGGTATAGATATATATCTTACAAAAAATAATCATATATATTTATATCAACTGTATATATATATATATAAAAAATATATGTTTAAAAATAAAAAAAAAAATCACTCTTGCGCAAACCATTTACTTTGAACTTGCAATATGCGTGCTAATGCACATTAACAGTTTACTTCCAGCGGTTTTTGCACTCGAGCGAAAGAATTAAATAGCGCGTCACTTGTAAATATGCGCATCTTTACATGTAACAACATGGACGCATTTATCATTTATACAGTTTTCAGGTGAAGCAATATTTTATGTACGGTATCTAAAACATGACTTCCTTTTATGTTACAGTTATATGGAATTATTTTGCTGGATGCTCTGATGAAAAATTGGTGCCAAATGTAGATAATTTCTCTGTGCATGTTTCTATGTTGGCTCTATGTGCACTTTGTTTACAATAGTGACCTCCAGCAAGCAAACTGAATGGTGATGAGGTGCAAATTTGTGTGGCCGAGACACAACCCCATGTTTTTTATTTAGTTATCCCACAAACTATAATTGCCTGGGGCTAAATAAATTGCAAGACCATATTGTTTCCTGCAACCATCAGAACATCTGGTGCTGTGTCTCATATGTGACAGAATTTATGTCTTAGTTATTTCTGTCCATACACATATTTTTAAATATCAAGTAGCCATATTACATCCATATTTCATATGGATTTGCCTTTAAGCTTGATTTTGAATAGGGCTGATCATATCTCTGGCTCTTGCTTCACCAGATTAGCATACAAGTGATTAGGTGATACATATGTATGATGTTCCTCATTAGTTCCGCAGCCATATACTTGTCTGAAGAAGAAATTCACTGTGCAAGGGTGTGTGACTATTAGGGATGGGCCAATGTTTTGCAACATTAAAAAAATAGAACGGATTTTAACACAGTTGTTCGTTCATTGTGAATGTTGAATACTTGTACAACATTCTAACATTTGTTTAAAGTAATAGTATTTCTAATTAGAATCAAATTATGCAATATTCTAATTAGAAAAATTTGAATCAATATATAATTGTAATAGTATTTATAATACTCTACTTAAATGTAATATTCAAATTATGCAAAATTCCAAATAGAAAAATGTGAATCAATATATTTGTATCTATTATGTATCTATTTACTAAATTCCCTACCATATGAACTATTGAACTTATTAATAGTATTTGTTAAATTGAATGTTACATTCCAAATTTTGAATGTGGATATTCAATCTAATTATGAACATTCAAAAATGAAAGTAACATTCGAAAAACAGAATTAACATTCGATTACTGAATTTTATTGCATTTTTGTTCTTATCAACACTTGATTGTCCAAAACGAAAGTCCACAGAACTATTCTTTCTACCAAGAGAATTGAACTTTAACCATGTTCGCCCATCCCTAGTGACTACGGGATACATTTATCAAGCAGCGGATGCTGCTTATTTGGCGTGAGCCTTCCGGCTAGCCAGAAACACAAGTTAAAAAGCAGCAGTCATAAAACCGCTGCTCCTTAAAGGGACACTGAACCCAAAATTTTTCTATCTTGATTCAGATATAGCATGCAGTTTTAAGCAACTTTCTAATTTACTCATATTATCAAATTTTCTTCATTCTCTTGGTATCTTTATTTGAAATGCAAGAATTTAAATTTAGATGCCGGCCCATTTTGGTGAACAACCTGGGTTGTCCTTGCTGATTGGTGGATAAATTCATCCACCAATAAAAATTGCTGTCTAGAGTTCTGCACCCAAAAAAAAGCTTAGATGCCTTCTTTTTCAAATAAAGATACCAAGAGAACGAAGAAAAATTGATAATAGGTGTAAATTAGAAAGTTGCTTAAAATTGCATGCTCTTTCTGAATCACAAAAGAAAAAATTTGGGTTCAGTGTCCCTTTAACTCATCTGCCACCTCTGAGGTGGCAGACTGCAATCATCCTGATCAGATACAATCGGGGTGATTGACACTCCCTGCTAGCAGCCGATTGGCCATGAATGTGCAGGTGGCGGCATTGCACAAGCATTTCTTGTGAAATGCTTCTGCAAAGTTAAATGCCGACAGCGTATGCTGTCAGCATTTAGCGATGCAGGGCGGACATGATTTGCTATAGCGTATCATGTCCGACTGTGGTTTAATAAATGTACCCCTATATGTGTAATCTATTTACAAGGGATTTAAACACATAATAAAAACTAGGGTATCAATTTTAATAAAAAATGTAATGAGGAATAGAGAATTTCATTTTACACTAGGGTAACTTAACCAGAATTTACAAAAAGTAGTACCTGTATTATTATGGCTAGATTACAAGTGGTGTGCTAAATGTTGCACGCAAATGATGTCAGCTTATTTTAGCTTTTAGTGCGCAACAACAATATTGCTTGTTTTCAAGTTGCAAGTAAACAAGCATATTATGCTCGTCAAGTTAGAGCAAAAGAAAACCTCACAAAGAGGGTTGTGCAGTGAAAAAAAAATTGCACTAAACACAACACAAATACATTCAAAATTACTCATATAAACACTATCTGATAAAAATGGGTCACAAAAATATTTTAAAAAGTTATAAGGTTTAAAAGGTATATGGTATATGACAAAGTGTTTGACTGCAATGGGCTATATTATATATATACACATGTATACATGTCTAAATATGTGTAGGTATGCATATGTATATGTTTATATGTGTGTACATATGTATTTATGTGTTTTACTGTAGATATACTATACATATTTCACATGTCAATGTTCTTCCCATACAGGAATATGTTATTTTTATTGTGTGTGTGTGTGTGTATATATATATATATATATATATATATATATATATAGTATTCAAACATAGAGCACACTCCCACCAAAGTAACAGCTACCAGGGTGCAGGCAAGCACAATCATAGGATAGGAAAAGGCATGCACTCTCTGGGTTTGTGCAAAAAAATGGTGCTTTATTGGCACATCAAAAAAAGTAACGTTTCGGGGATAAATCACCCCTTCATCAGACCAAGTGAAAAATGAGCAAAACACAAGTGATTATAACAGGTGTAAACCCCACCCCCAATCATAGAAGAACAGCCCCTGCTGCAACAGGAAGTGACATGAAAATATACAAAACATCAAATAAAGTATAATACATGTAATGATATCAGTGATCAAAATATCACTGTTGTGGGGCTGTATGAGTGCACAATATACAAACACAGTGTTAACCAATTAAATAATGAAAATATAAAAAAAAATAGAATCCTGATATATGGAGCCTATAAGTGAGACCTCACTTAAGTTCAAGGGGGGGATAACAACCTTTCGGGCTAGAGCCAAAACTATACTAGAATTATAAACACTAAGAGGCCAATTTAACAAATGTCTGTCGGACCTGATCCGACAGTGCGGATCAGGTCCGCAAGACCTCGCTGAATGCGGAGAGCAATACGCTCTCCGTATTCAGCATTGCACCAGCAGCTCACAAGACCTGCTGGTGCAACGCCGCCCCCTGCAGACTCGTGGCCAATCGGCCGTCAGCAGGGGGTGTCAATCAACCCGATCATACTCGATCGGGTTGAATTGTGGCGATTCCTGTCCACCTGCTCAGAGCCAGGGGATAGGGTTATGGAGCAGTGGTCTTTAGATCACTGCTCCATAAGTTGTGTTTCTGGCGAGTCTGAAGACTCGCCAGAAACACGGGCCTTCAAGCTCCCTTCGGAGCTTGATAGATAGGCCCCTAAATCCTTACTTGGATAATAAAGATACATGAAGGTCACATTTGCTGCTGCAGCATAAAAGTACAGGACGCTCAAGACGCCACACGATTGAGGCATGGGCGTGGCTAACAACGTCATATATCTAAACACCCAATAGTGACAAATAAAGTATTCGTCATTAAAAACAGTAGCTCAGTGGTCAAATAGTACCTTGTATAAGTCTAGAATCAATCAATCAATATCAGGATTCTATTTTTTGTACATTTTCATTATTTAATTGGTTAACACTGTGTTTGTATATTGTGCACTCATACAGCCCCACAACAGTGATATTTTGATCACTGATATCATTACGTATTATACTTTATTTGATGTTTTGTATATTTGCATGTCACTTCCTGTTGCAGCAGGGGCTGTTCTTCTTTGATTGGGGGTGGGGTTTACACTTGTTATAATCACTTGCGTTTTGCTCATTTTTCCCTTGGTCTGATGAAGGGGTGATTCATTGTTTCCTGAAACGTTACTTTTTTGATGTGCGAATAAAGCACCATTTTTTGCACAAACCCAGAGAGTGCATGCCTTTTCCTATTCTATATATATATATATATATATATATATATATTATATATATATATATATATATATATATATATATATATATATATATATATATATATTCTTAAAAATATATAGGTATAGTTGTCTATTTTACATTAACATTATTATATATTATATTTTTTCTGTTGTGGACACTTATTTATTACACCGCTATAGTGGCCTTAAATTTAATCTGTTCTTTTTGTTGGTATATTTTATTTGTATTAAAATGACATATTTTTCAGCAATTTAGGTGGTTTCATTCTGATTTTTATATTATGTATTTCATGGTTTGTGCTAGACAAGGGTAGTCTTTAGGAGGATTGGTGGGAGGGGACTGTTTAGTGCCCTGCACCTCTACCCCTATATTTCTTTGCTTCTTAATATATATATATATTTATTTAATATTAAAAACTACATTTTTTCTACGTGAAGAACATTGTAATGTAAAATATGCGTAACACAGTTTGTGTTTTGTGCTTTAGGTCTAACGCGGTGTTGGGTTAGCGCACATGAAGAATTGCAAATCTCATAGCACATTCTTGAAATATTAGATATAAAATATTAATATTATATACACTATCAAAAAATCTATATTATACATATAATAATATATATATATATATATATATATATATATATATATAAAACACAAATTGTGTTACGCATATTTTACATTCCAATGTTCTTCACATAGAAAAAATTAGTTTTTATTATTAATATTATATATATATATATATATATAAATATATATATATATATATATATATATATATAAAACACAAATTGCGTTACGCATATTTTACATTCCAATGTTCTTCACATAGAAAAAATTAGTTTTTATTATTAATATTTTATATATATATATATATATATATAATATAAATATATATATATATATATATATATTTATATATATATATATATATATATATATATATATATATGATAATGCTAAAAAATAAATAAAAAAAATAGATATCTATACCTACAGTATATATCTATAGGAATAGATATATAGGTATATACATATAAATAAATACCGATAAATATAGTTATATATATTTAACAAAATATTTTTTCTTTATATGAAGAACATTGGAATGTAAAATTTTCATAACTCCTTTCGGGTTAACGTGCTAGCAATAAGTGTTAGGTTTATTCTTCTGAACTCTCCATTAAAGTCTATGGGGAAAATACGTTAACACACGTCGGATTTCGCTCGCAGGCAAACATTTTTAATTTCAACTTGTAATACGAGTGCAACCCGACATGTGCAAAAAGATTACTTCTATCAAAGTTTATGTTCAAACGAAAGCGCTAAATAGTGCAACACTTTTTAATGTGGCCCTTATTAGATGGTCAGCATGCATAGATGTAAAATCCAGTGATATAGGGTGTCCTGTCTGGATATAATAAAACAACATGCAAACTTGATAAAGGCTATTTAATTTAAAGTCATTGTGGTATAGTGCCATAAATTTAAGCTGTACATAAAAAACAGGAATGGTGTTTTGCTTTTAATACTGGGTTCAGCTTCTATCATGTAAACTGTTTAATTACTGCATCAGAAGAGCGCCCCTACCTCTTTGTACTTTGTATAAATATATATAAACTGCCAAGACATTTTTATAAGTTAGGCAAGACTATAAGGAGCCAGGCAGTGATGATTCATATATAAATGTACTGTACATAATTATTTTCAGATGTGCTTTTAGGAGCAATCTGGTTTCCTATTTTTTACCTTTCAGATTTAGGTAATTATGCAGAAAAAGAGCAACAGTTTTATGGATAAAATTAGTTAATAAGGTGATGCTGCCTTAAGTTTGTGCCTAGTGTCAGGGGTTCCTTGTTTTGTAACTGTCACTTACTTACAGCAATAGCATATGAGCACAGTGTTACCTATCTTTTAATATATTTTTTATTGTTCCTAATGTCTGGTGACTGCGGTAAACTTGGTGAAAACCTGTTTTTGTTTTGTTGGCGGTGAGTCTGGCCACTTTAAAGACATTTGTATTTTATTATTTTATCAAGAAGGGATCATTCATGATTCAATTTTTTTTGTTTGTTTTTGTAATTTCCCTATAACCTTTATGTAATTGTCAGTGTATTAGATTCATCCCCTTTTCTGTGTCATATAGAAATACATATTTTGACAGGACTTAAATGGATAATAAACCCAAATTTTTTTATTTCATGATTCAGATAGAGCATGCAATTATAAGCAAATTTCTAATTTACTCCTAATATCAATTTTTCTTTGTTCTATTGCTATCGTTTTCGTTGTAAAGCTTAGGAGCTGCCCCATTTTTTGTTCAGAACCTGGGTTATGCTTGCTTATTGGTTAGCTAAATGTACCCACTAATCAGTAAGCACTATCCAGGGCGCTGAACTAAAAATGGTCTGGCTCCTAAGCTTTACATTCCTGCATATACAAAAAAAGATAGCAAGAGAACAAAGAAAAATGTATAATAGGAGTAAATTAGAAAGTTGCTTAAAATTGCATGCTCTATCTGAATCATGAAATAAAAAAAAAATGGGTTTGGTATCTCTTTAAATTTTTTCAATAGCCTTGGACCTGTAATGAACTGCAGTAGATAAGTAGAAAAAAAAATGATATATACTTATCTATAGAGATGTGCATTCAGGCTTTCGGATACATTTGCACATATCTATAAATAAGTATATATTCACCTAGATTACGAGTTTTGCGTTAGAGGCTGTGTGGTGCTAACGAGCAGTTTATGCTTACGGGTTTTTACAAACCCAGCATTAACAGACAAAAAGTGAGCGTTGAGCAAAATTTTGCTCCACATCTCACTCCAATACCAGCGCTGCTTACGTTAGCGGTGAGCTGGTTGTGCGTGCTTGTGCATGATTTCCCCATAGGAATCAACGGGGAGAGCCGGCTGAAAAAAAGCCCAACACCTGCAAAAAAAGCAGCGTTTAGCTTCTAGTGTAGCCACATTCATTCCTTTGGGGAAATAAAATGTATGTCTACACCTAACACCCTAACATGAACCCCAAGTCTAAACACCCCTAATCTTACACGTATTAACCCCTAATCTGCCGCCCCCGACATCGCTGACACCTACATTATACTTATTAACCCCTTATCTGCCGCCCCCGACATCACCGACACCTACATTATAACTATTAACCCCTAATCTGCTGCCCCCAACATCGCTGACACCTACATTATATTTATTAACCCCTAATCTGCCTCCCCCAACGTTGCTGCCACTATTCTAAATTTATTTACCCCTTTACCTAAGTATAACCCTAACCCTAACATCCCCTAACTTAAATATAATTTAAATAAATCTAAATAAAATTCATATCATTAACTAAATTATTCCTATTTAAAACAAAATACTTACCTATAAAATAAACCCTAAGCTAGCAACAATATAACTAATAGTTACGTTGTAGCTAGCTTAGGTTTTATTTTTATTTTACAGGCAAGTTTGTATTTATTTTAACTAGGTATAATAGTTACTAAATAGTTATTAACTATTTAATAAACTACCTAGCTAAAATAAAGAAAAATTGACCTGTAAAATAAAACCTAACCTAAGTTACACTAACACCTAACACTACACTATAATTAAATTATGTCCCTAAATTAAATAAAATTAAATACAATTAAATTAAATTATCTACAGTACAAAAACAAACACTAAATTACAGAAAATAATAAACAAATTACAAGATTTTTTAACTAATTACACCTAATCTAATCCCCCTAACAAAATAAAAAAGCCCCCCCAAAATAAAAAAAGCCCTACCGGGAGAAGTCTTCATCCAACCGGGGCGAAGTCCTCAACGAAGCCGGGAGAAGTCTTCATCCAAGCCAGGCGAAGTGGTCCTCCAGACAGGCAGAAGTCTTCATCCAGACGGCATCTATCTTCATCCATCCGGCGTGGAGCGGGTCCATCTTCAAGACATCCGACGTAGAGCATCCTCTTCATCCGACGGCAAACACTGAATGAAGATTGCTTTGTTTTTAAATAGTTTTTATTGAGGTCAGAATTTTGGCATACAAAGGAAACATGGTAACATTGCATATCATTGCGTGATTACATTGCAAAAAAGAAAAAAGAAAAGACTTATGGAAAGAGACATCATAGAAAGTACATATTAATATAACATATGCAATTAGCAATATCCGCTATATCAATAGAGCATGGTGTGGATTACATGTAACAAACGTCTATTATCTATATGCTATAAGGATCTGGTAAGAAACAGACGCCGCAAAGGGAAAAGAAAAGGAAAACATGTTGAAGTACATATTGTGGTACATATAAGAATCCATATCCCTGCATAGTCACATTTCTCCAGAACACATAGTAAGGTACATCCTATGAATTACATATTAAAAAGGCATATGCAATTAGCAACAGCTGCTACATCAAGGAACATAAAGTAGAGTTTAAAGTAATAGTTTTGTATACAGTAAATGATGTCTGTCATTTATATGATATAAAGCTCTGCGATGGAACATTTGCTAAAAAAAGGAAAGAGAAACACATGCCACTAGTCATCAAAGCCTTCTATGGAGAACAGGAGGCCACTCTTGGACCTCATAT
This sequence comes from Bombina bombina, assembly GCF_027579735.1. Lineage (NCBI taxonomy): Eukaryota > Metazoa > Chordata > Amphibia > Anura > Bombinatoridae > Bombina > Bombina bombina. Next base: position 1,393,882,294 of record NC_069500.1, read on the forward strand.
TTTATAGGGTAATAACATGGGACGAAGGCTATAGTAGAGAAAGGAGACCACTTATGGGTCTCATTATTTAGACCTCAGGTATATTTTGCATTAACTTAAATAGTATGTCAACATATGTAGGTATAGTACAATATCGAAATTGTGGTAGGTGAGTTAGAAGGTAATAATTCAAGTAGGTTACAGCATAGGTAAGATAAGCCATATGGTTAACCCTCCTAAGTTAGGAGGTGTATTATAGGGGAGGGGGGGAGGAGGTGGTAAGTTAAATAATGGACATATTGGCACTTAGATGAGACTTCCATCAAATATATGCTGTTTTGGAACAAGGGAATATCTCTTATGAACAGACTGAACCCTGGCCTATAGAAGATGAAAACATATAAGCTGACATGCAAATATAAAAAACCCTCAAAATGCTGGTTCTCTGAGTGGTATTCAAAACAAGGGACCCAGCCTCATTTATGGGTTAAAGCCTAGCAACCTCTTAAATAGGAAATAGGGGTTCTAAGAAAAGATCTAGTGTTCAGATATATGAATGCCAAAGCAAAGAAAAATAAGATTGCCATGGGGCATGGGCCCATTGCCCAGCGGCAATGAACATAAGACCCCATTCAGGCACTCTTTATAGGCAGTAGGCATAGAAATTACTCAGCAGTATACATGCAATTGTTATTCGCATTTAGTAGAACAATAACTAATATGTACCCTATAGAAAGAGTATGGTTGAAAGTTGGTGCTGCTGTTCGTGTGTGTCCCAATCTTATAGTCATGTCAGGTATTATGGTTAGGCTTTGCGTGGTAGGTATTGAGCTGTCGGCAATCCTGCCAACATCTATGTATACATATCATTATGCTATTAAGGTACTTTGCAATCTCAAGCTAACAGTGCAAAGAAATTGTAATTCAATGAGAGGTTTAATATGTCAGGGTACAAGCAATGAGCAAGATTGACTATATGTGTGGCTTTGTAAGACTGTAACGAGGAAGACAGCTATGTATGATTGTAAGCAGCACCGCCGGCAGCCATGACGCCGCAGCACAATAACTAAATAGGGATATGTGTACAAGCTTGAGTATCAAGCCTGTAGGGGTGCTTTATAGATCAAACTGAGGGACTTCACATTTGCAAGCTGAGAGAAGAGTGAGTAGGGTGTAGCTTAAAAGGATACACATAGAATAGGAGTACATGAGGAGAGGGAAAGATTCACATGTTAAACACTATATAAAACACTCAGCATCAAACTTATTGATCGTAGGTAACTAGGTAAACATAAATGGCTAGGGCGTTAACCACCCTCTATCTACTATTACATAATACAGCATGTATCTAACATAATATAGTTAAACACTAAAACAGGCAGCTGATTTAAACCAAGGTATAGCTGTGTAACGTAAAAGGTGAATGAGCAGCCATACTAGGAACAGTATTGGAAGCACAAGGCCAAGGTAATTAGCAAACATTTGCAGGGTAGGGATATAGCATCAGTCACCATCATAAGATCCTGTTCCTGCGATATAAGATATATGGAGTCCTTAGTGTTCTTAACTGCTCTATAATGGAAGGCAGAGTCAGGGTAGTCACTCCGCATCTGCCAAACAACACAACTTTTCAGTAAAACCCTTAAACTTGAGATACAATGTCTGGAACTCCAAGTGCCCAAAATATACCGACTCAGTATATTCCAATGCTATATACCAGGCTCTGAAAATACAGTCACATAGGTTAATGATGATACTAATACCTTGAGACATTATGAAGACGCAAATGCTGAAACTGATAAAAAGAGGATGCTGAATAGCACACAGTTCCAAATCAGTGTTCTATAATTTACCCCACGCCGGTAGCTAATGCCATGTGGCAGTCTCTCAACTTGTAAGCCACTTCTCCGGATCGCAACATGGACATCAGTGCGGCAGTAAAGAGTGCAGTGCATAGAGGCCACAAAGACAGTGTGGGGCCTTCTCTGTGTAGCCGTCCTTCCTTCGGGAATTGAGAGCGTTTTCTTAAGGTAGGGCTCTTAGACGCATCCCTCTTAATCCCCTGGTTCAGAGTAGAGGCTGAGTAGGTGCCGGGAGAACCATCCCAATTGAGCATTGCGGCATTAGTATTGGCTTCCAAGGCATCTGCGTATGCAATCATAGCCTTCTCCTCAGCTACTGTAAGCGATACGATATCTCGAACCGGCTCTGTCTTAATATTGTGACAGGTACATAGTAAGCCTTGGGACTCCAAACCCCCGCCATCCCCTCGGTCAATTAAAGCTGGACTTTGGTAACTCGGAACAAGAGGTGAAGAGGTGGCTGCAGGCTGGGTGGCTTTAAATAACGCTGCTTCAAGAGAAGCATGATGTTCCTCCACAAGACAGAGCAGATCCTCCAAGAAGCCGACAGTGAACTTCATATTGAGCTGTTACTGAGCGTTTTTCTGATCGTTAGCTGTAGTCTTGTGCTTAGTTTTATATAACATCCATGAGGTCATAAAAATGGCCGCCCTGGAACTGTGCGTAGGTCCTTGCAGTAGATGTTATTCTCTGTCTTCAAGTACCCGTGTTTGCACCTCAGATAGCACTATCATGATCTATGAGACTAGATAAACCTGTGGTATCATTTTAAACTGGATTGAACAGTCTAATAAATAAGATAATAATCCATTCCGATGGAGCTGAAGTGATATGCGACTGTTCAGTTACCAGGCTTGCTCCGCCCCCCCCTGAATGAAGGTTTGCCTTTAAAAGACGTCATCCAAGATGACGTCCCTTCAATTCCGATTGGCTGATAGAATTCTATCAGCCAATCGGAATTAAGGTAGAAAAATCATATTGGCTGATGCAATCAGCCAATAGGATTGAAATTCATTCCTATTGGCTGATCCAATCAGCCAATAGAATGCCAGCTCAATCCTATTGGCTGATTGGATCTTTTTAGCACTTTAGTTAAGAGTTTTAGGCTACGACTTTAAAATGCGGTACCAGTCTTGACAGGAGAGGGTCTACCACTCACTTTTTGGCAGACTCGTAATACCTGCGCTATGCAAGTCCCATTGAAAAAAGAGGATACGCAATTTAAGTAAGTGGATTTGCGGTATTGCCAAGTCTGGCCAAAAAAGTGAGCGGTACACCTGTACCTGCAAGACTCGTAATACCAGCGGGCTTAAAAAGCAGCGTTAGGACCGGCCAACGCTGCTTTTTAAGCCAAACGCAAAACTCGTAATCTAGGTGATTGTTTTTCTACTTATTTACTGCAGTTAATTAGTGGCCCAAGACTAATTTTGCTGGTTCATGGAGTTGTTTGATATATGAACAGCTGAATACATTATTAGATAACACAGGCGAGAAACGAATGACTGTGTGACAAAATCTATTTATTCAATAGTTCATGCAATTCTGTGCCAACAAAAGGTGTAGGTATGGGGGGAAGAAGTTATATTATTTGGTTAAGAAGCTCCTTTGTTTTTAATGATATATAGCAGTTCTTACTGTTCACTTGCCCATCACCCCTGTCTAATCCTGCTATAGTATTACTAATGACTGATGTTAGGGACAGTCGGTCAGGCACTAAATGCTGGATTTTAGTCATATAGGAGTTGCATGTTATTTTCTTGCTTGTTCTTTTATGAAAAAAAACAGATTATTTTAATTGTTCCAATCCTATAATGAAATATATTTTTTTAATACTAATTGTCTATATTAGTTGTTCCAATTGGAAATAACCACAATGAATCCAAATCCAATATTAATCTGAAGCAAATGTCTGCCTGGACAAAATTTGTCCCGAAACAAATCTTTTGGAAAAATGTTCGCAGGTTCAAATGTCTACTTATTTATATCTTAATCATTGTAACTGATTAGTACAAACAAGATGGTGATTACTAACATTGTCCACCAAATATTTAACCAAGCAGATAATGTTCCAAGCTAGGGAATGTCTCCACCCATCTTCACAACAAGCGGGCACTGGACTTTGTTTTCTGGTGCCTTACATTTAATATTACACTAGGAAATTATTGTGCAGACGCCACCCCCTGATCTCACATGACCTGTCAATCACCAAAAACTAACTCACATACGCCTAGATTACCAGTCTTGCATGTAGCCTTAAAAAAGCAGCGTTGAGAGGTCCCCAACGCTGCTTTTTAACGCCCGCTGGTATTACGAGTCTGGCAGGTACAGGTGTACCGCTCACTTTTTTCCGCGACTCGAGCATACTGCAAATCCACTTATGTCAATTGTGTATCCTATCTTTTTAATGGGATTTGCCTAACGCCGGTATTACAAGTCTTGGAAAAAGTGAGCGGTACAGTCTCTCCTGTCAAGACTCCTACCGCATTTAAAAGTCAGTAGTTAAGAGTTTTATGGGCTAACGCTGTATCATAAAACTCTTACTTAAGTGCTAAAAAAGTACACTAACACCCATAAACTACCTATTAACCCCTAAACCGAGCCCCCCCCCCCCACATCGCAAAACACATAATTAAATTTTTAAACCTCTAATCTGCCGGCCGGACATCGCCGCCACTTCAATAAATATATTAACCCCTAAACCACCTCACTCCTGCCTCACAAACATTAGTCAAATATTATTAACCCCTAATCTGCCGTCCCTAACATAGCCGACACCTACCTACATTTATTAACCCCTAATCTGCCGCCCCCAACGTCGCCGCAACTATATTAAATTTATTAACCCCAAAATCTAAGTCTAACCCTAACCCTAACACCCCCCTAACTTAAATCTAATTTAAATAAATTTAAATAAAATTACAACAATTAAATAAATTATTCCTATTTAAAACTAAATACTAACCTATAAAATAAACCCTAAACTAGCTACAATCAAAACTAATAGTTACATTGTAGCCATTTTAGGATTTATTTTTTATTTACAGGCAAGTTTGTATTTATTTTAACTAGGTACAATAGTTATTAAATAGTTAATAACTATTTAATAACTTCCTAGTTAAAAAAAAAATTAAAAACTAATTACACCTAATCTAGACCCCCTAATAAAATAACCCCCCCCCCAAATAAAAAAAAATCCCTACCCTATACTAAATTACAAATAGCCCTTAAAAGGGCCTTTTGCGGGGCATTGCCCCAAAGTAATCAGCTCTTTTACCTGGTAAAAAAAAATACAATACCCCCCCAACATTACAACCCACCACCCACACACCCAACCCTACTCTAAAACCCAACCCAATCCCCCCTTAATAAAACCTAAACACTAACCCCTTGAAGATCACCCTAACTTGAGACGTCTTCAACCCAACCGAGGCAGAATTGGTCCTCCAGACGGCCAAAAGTCTTCATCCGATCCGGGCAGAATAGGACCTCCATCCATCTGACGACTAACACTAAATGACGGTACCTTTAAGTGACGTCATCCAAGATGGCGTCCTTTCAATTCCGATGGCTGATAGAATTCTATCAGCCAATTTAATAAAGGTAGAAAAAATCCTATTGGCTGATCCAATCAGCCAATAAGATTGAGCTTGCATTCTATTGGCTGTTCCAATCAGCCATAGAGTGTGAGCTCAATCTATTGGCTAATTGGATCAGCCAATAGGATTGATCTTCAATCCTATTGGCTGATTGCATCAGCCAATAGGATTTTTTCTACCTTAATTCCAATTGGCTGATAGAATTCTATCAGCCAATCGGAATTGAAGGCATGCCATCTTGGATGACGTCACTTAAAGGTACCGTCATTTAGTGTTAGTCGTCGGATGGAAGAGGATGCTCCGCGTCGATGGATGAAGATAGAAGATGCCGCCTGGATGAAGACTTCTGCCCGTCTGGAGGTCCTCTTCTGCCCGGATCGGATGAAGACTTCTGGCCATCTGGAGGACCACTTCTGCCCGGGTTGGGGGAAGACGTCTCAAGGAATGGTGATCTTCAAGGGGTTAGTGTTAGAATTTATTAAGGGGGATTGGGTGGTGTTTTAGAGTAGGGTTGGGTGTGTGGGTGGTGGGTTGTAATGTTGGGGGGGTATTGTCTTTTTTTTTACAGGTAAAAGAGCTGATTTGCCCCGCAAAAGGCCCTTTTAAGGGCTATTTGTAATTTAGTGTAGGGTAGGGCTTTTTATTATTTTGGGGGGCTTTTTTATTTTATTAAGGGGATTAGATTAGGTGTAATTAGTTTAAAAAATGTAATTATTTTATTATTTTCTGTAATTTAGTGGGGGTTTTTTTCATACTTTAGTTTATTTAATTGTTATTAATTGTAGTTAGTTTAGGTAATTAATTTAATTATAGTGTAGTGTTAGGGTGTAATTGTAACTTAGGTTAGGGTTTATTTTACATATAAATTTGTACTTATTTTAACTAGGAAGTTATTAAATAGTTAATAATTATTGTACCTAGTTAAAATAAATACAAACTTGCCTGTAAAATAAATATAAACCCTAAGCTAGATACAAATGTAACTATTAGTTATATTGTACTAGCTTAGGGTTTATTTTATAGGTAAGTATTTAGTTTTAAATAGGAATAATTTAGTTAATAATAGTAATTTTATTTAGATGTATTTACATTATATTTAAGTTAGGGGGGTGTTAAGGTTAGGGTTAGACTTAGATTTAGGGGTTAATAACTTTATTATAGTGGCGGCGATGTTGGCGGCGGCGGGCAGATTAGGGGTTAATAAGTGTAGTTAGGTGGCGGCAACATTGGGGGCGTCAGAGTAGGGGTTAATAAATAAAAAGTAGGTGTTGGCGATGTTGGGGCAGCATATTAGGGGTTCATAGGGATAATGTAGGTGGCGGCGGTGTCCGGAACGGCAAATTAGGGGTTAATAATATTATGCAGGTGGCGACGATGTCGGGGACAGCAGATTAGGGGTAATAAGTGTAAGATTCAGGGTGTTTAGACTCTGGGTTCATGTTAGGGTGTTAGGTGTAGACATAAAAAGTATTTTCCCATAGGATCAATGGGCTGCGTTAGAAGCTGAACGCTGCTTTTTTTGTAGGTGTTAGGTTTTTTTCCAGCCAATTCTCCCCCATTGAATCCTATGGGGAAATCGTGCACGAGCACGTTTAGCCAGCTCACTGTTGACTTAAGCAGCGCTGGTATTTGAGGTGAGATGTGGAGCTAAATTCTGCTCTACGCTCACCATTTTGCGGCTAACACCGGGTTAAAAAAAAAACGTAATACCAGCGTTACTTTAGGTGAGTGGTGAGGGAAAACTGTGCGTTAGCCACGCACACCATTACTGACAAAAACTCATAATCTAGCCGAGGGTAATTTAGCTCCGCCACCACTAAGGTTAATAAGTAGCTGTCATACAACTGCTGCGTCTTTACTTGTGATAAGCAGACTAGCATGAGGAAATCTGCACTGCATTGACTCTAAAGCAGCCTTCACTGATTAACCCTTTTGCTGCTGGGCTATTTCACACCCCTGTGCTAGAGGTGTTTTTAGTTGTTTGGCCCTCAATGCATTTACAAACACATTACACAGTAACTTTTCTTCTGTGAGGTACCCACTCAAATTACACCTCATTTGTTTTTCAGTAGACCAAGCATTTTTAGAAAATAACTTACGTTTGCAGAAATATAATAATATAAGAAAATGCCACTATATTAAATGAAAAAAATGTGTCATTTGTTGTGGAGTACATAATTAATAGCAGCATAGGAGTAATTATTTCCTAAATATTTCAAACATACATTTCATTGTCTCACATTTAACATCAGCTCACCTTCCCAAAACAGCAAAAACTATTATTTTATAATTTATGGTTCAATGAAATGTAACAATTGAAAATAAGAAAAGAGAACAATTATTATATTTGTCACTATTCACCATCTTACAATTTATGCAGACAATGAGTAGGTATAACATATCTGACCATATAAATATTACACACATTTAAATTACACAACATTCTGAAATACCAGAGGGGTAGTTTAACCCATTTTGAAAGTTTATGCATGTTTCTATCCCTGTCCAAAATCACTCAGCATAGCAAAAAATATTAGAAAAACTAAACAAAAAACAAAAACAAATTGTACCAAAATTCATGCTATATAGAATTTCATAAAATGTTACCAATATTTACTTTCCTTCAGTTATCCTATATATTTTTGATTCTTACATCTGTTTTTTATTAGTTCAGACAAACATCGTTCTATGAGGCCCCTAACATCAACAGTACAAATAAATGAGGCAACTTGTTACTGCCGGTTATCAGTCTTACTATAACAATTCACTTCCTAGCTATAAGAACATGAAGTGTTAAACGTTACTCTTTCAAATGTATAATGTTTATGTATGTACTGTGGGAGTTAACATAGGAGATACCCACACCCCATTTATTGTTCCATATGCTTATGGTTCTGACAGGTGAAACATTGTTAACAAAGTGGTCAGTGGATAATTACCGGAAATGTGACCCCTCCTAATCTCACCTCTTTAATTAGAGAGGTCACTTGCCTTGTGGTAGTTCATTTTTTGGGGTGCAATTGTCCCTTTTATAGCTCAGATGACTGTAGAAGGCATCAAGTATATAGGTGATTGCTATTTCTATGGCAATCACCTGCTATTTAAAGGAGTATGAGACCACTCGTTTGTAAATGGGCAAATCTCCTCTTTCATATGAGGGGTTATGAGTGTATGTGTGTTGGATGCTGTCTTAGGGGATAAGAGCACCTTTGCGGCCACTATCCCTCATACAGTAATTACATACAAGAAGGTAATTGGCATAAAAATAGCAATAAGCTACTAATGACAGAGGTGTGAGACCAATACTGGAAAGAGGGTTTCCCCTCTTTTAAAATAGGGTCTCATACAACTTTGTCTTGTATAGGGGGGGGGGGGGGGGGGGGAGGGTTCTACAAAGTAATGGCTGTCTACTTTAGGTAGGTGATGACCATTACTGTGGTGGAAAAGAGGGGGTATGAACATTCACAAGAGCGGTTCACATGTTCCATCTATCCCAAACAGAAGGGGAGAGAGAGGCTCAGTCAGCTCCTCCTCTGCTATAACAGCATTTTAATCGCTGCTTGCAGGTGTTTGCCACTTGCAACTTGATGGGGCAAGTTGACTGAAAAGGAAGACTCCACTCTTTCAAATGAGGGTAACTTGTCCCCCATCTAGCCCAAACAGGGAGGGAGAATGAGGCTCCATTATAGAACCCTTATCTCTTAGTTTTAAATGCATTTTTAATACTATCAAACCGGATATACTGCCTGCAACAAAAGTGCAGACAGATAACCAATAAGAGGCTGCCAAAAAATTAAAAATCTAAAAAATATTAATTATAACTGGTGATAGTGATGATAATAATAACATATGACAACCCCTGGAAAACCAGAACATGTTAATCAAAAAGTGCCAACATAAAATAAATATAATATCTATAAGGGATGTCCATAATACTTAAAAATATCTAGTGGGATAATAATATATTACATTTGCATAGAAAAAGTGAAGTGTCTTAATTACATAAGAAATATTTGTGAATTAATCTCAATGATTTTTAAAAAATAAATTACCGATATGTGGCAGTGTCCACACGATAGTTCCTGCAATATAAATGTTAAAAATAATAAGTGATTACATATATGTGGCAGTGTCCCACACAATAATTTTCAAATAACCAAAGTTAAATCAAAGCATAAACAACAAATGATGGATATGTGATAATTGCAGATATGTGGCAGTGTCCACACAATAATTTAATAAATAATACAGCTTAAAAGCATATAAAAACAAGCAACGCTGGACACGGGAGAAACACGTTGCTTGTTGTTTTTAATATGCTTTTAAGCTGCTATTAAACTCCTTATAATTTTGTTCCATTGCTGCTGCACTCCTGATTATTTCTTGAAGCATCTGTTATACAGTGCCTGACGTCCATTGCACTCTTGCCTTAATTTTTTTCCCTCATTTATCTGCACTATGTGGCGCCCTCTGTCTCTTCTGTTTTTACATTTTTAATACTGCGGCAGGTAATTTGTCATTTTTATGCTGATTACCCTGCAACAAATGAGGGGTCACTTGTCCCTTGTAAGTGGCCTGGGGGCCTTAGATATAGAGGCCCATTTATCAATCTCCGAATGGAGCTTGAGGTCCTGTGTTTCTGGCAGAGTCTTTAGACTTGCCAGAGAAACAGCAGTATGAAGCGCGGTCTAAAGACCGCTGCTCCATAACCCTGTCCGCCTGCTCTGAGCAGGCGGACAGGAAAACGCCACAATTCAATCCGATCGAGTACGATCAGGTTGATTGACACCTCCCAGATGGCGGCCCATTGGCCATGAGTCTGCAGGGGGGCAGCATTGCACCAGCATCTCTTGTGAGCTGCTGGTGCAATGCTGAATACGGAGAGCGTATTGGCTCTCCGCATTCAGCAATGTCTGTCGGACCTGATCCGCACTGTCGGATCAGGTCCGACAGACCATTTGATAATTCGGCTTCATAGGCTTCAAAAGCACTCTTTCTTTCCTATGACATGGAGAGGTCCACAACGTCTTTTCAATTACTAGTGGGATATTCAACTCCTGGCAAGGCAGGAGAGGCAAAGAGGCACCCCTTCAAAGCTGTTAAGTGTAACTTCCCTTACCTATAATCCCCAGTCATTCTCTTTGCCTCTGTCATGGAGGTTGTGCAAAGTTGGTGTCTGAAGATTTTAATCCTTTTATGGGTAGTGGTGGCTTTTAGCAGTAAAAAGGTGGCGAGGATGTATTTGCTTTACTTTTAACACTTTGCTACCCCTTTGTAGAAAGCTAGAGTTAGTTACCCCTATTCTTTCTTTGCCTACAGGTCCATGACCAGGGAGTGAAGTGCTGCCACACCTAAGGATCAGCATCTATCATGCATTTGGATGTAAGGTAAGTGCCTTTGCCTTCTAGGTACAGAATAACAGCAGCACTTAAGAGGTTAACCCTCTTTTTCAGATACTTTTGTCTGGGACATAATAATCCTTATTTTTTAAGGATTCATACGGGGAGAATATATTTGGCACACTTAATATGGGACACTATTTAGCACACTTAATTCAGTATGAAACTGGACATTTGGCTAAGGGATTTAAGGGGTTAATGGTAAAGGATACCCTTTATTATTTAACCCTGTGGCCATGTGTTGAGGCTATGGGCACTTAAGGGCCTTATTTGAGCCATTTTTTAACTGTTCTATCCCCTTTGCACATTTTTTTTTACTTAGAAGAAATATTGCCACAGTTTATTTTAGCCCCAGTCATGTGATGCCCGCACCTCCGGTAAAGCGGACCGGTGCCGTTGAGCCAACAGTAAGCATTTGCTACTGAGGAGAGGATCTCATGCTCTTCGTCGTGTCAGCTTTTATTTACATCACCTAGCCGGAATCGTTTAAGAGGAAAGGATCTCATCAAGGAGTCAGTTTTTTCCTCTTACTAGTGGAGTATCTTATTTTGGCGGTAGGAGCCTAAGGCAATCTGAGGTTGTTTATAAAAGCTACCTTCTATGGTTATTATTATTAAAATGTGATATTTATTTTTCATTGATAATTATTTGAATTTAAAATTATTTAATTTAATTTATTTTTGTTTTCTTTAATTTTGCCATTATTTGTGGGACTTGTTGCAATAGCCATGGACTCAGAACAGGACCAGTCAATCTCTATGGATAAATGTTTACTTTGTGTTTAACCAAGACTTTAACATTTAAAGACAAATTACTCCCTTTCAGAGCATACTGTCTCTCAGGATAATGCTGTGCATGACATGCCTCAGCTTTCTCCTCAAACGTCCCCAAGCCTTAATTGTTTCTCATACTGTGCCTTCTGTGTCCTCTCATCCACATGGGGGTGTTTATTTACCTGGGGATTTTGCAGCTCAGATTTCTTCTGCAGTAACATCGGCTTTGTCATCTTTCCTTCATTGGGTAAGCGTAAGAGAAAATCCTAAACATCTGCCAGAAAGTTAGACTTCTTATTCTAGGTCTGCATTAGTCAATCTTTCTCAGATGTCTGATGAGGGAGAATACTTCAGTAGTTTCTGAAGGTGAGATATCAGACTCTGACACTTTAGCAGAAAAATATTCAGAGACTGAAGAGGTTAATTTTAGATTTAAGCTTGAACACCTCCAGTTACTACTGAAAGAGGTTCTAGCTACTTTAGACGACTCTGAACCTTCATTTGTTGTCAACCCCACAAATTCTTCTAAATTGGATGGAGTTAATGTTTCCATATATTATCTTCTGAGGAGGTGTTTCCTGTCCCAAGGAAGATGCCTGAATTTATTGCTCAGAAATGGTATAAGCCAGGGTTTCCTTTTTTCCTTCCCCTGTTTTTAAGAAGATGTTTCCTGTTGCTGACTCTTCTCGTGACTCAAGATGGACTGTTCCTAAAGTAGAAGGAGCAATTTCTACTCTTGACAAGAGAGCTACTATTCCTATTCTTTTAAGGATCTAATGGTTAAGAAGCTAGAGGCTTACTTAAAAAAGATGTACATCCATCAAGGATTACAGTGGCAACCTACAGCGAGTATTGCCATGGTTGCAGGAGCTGCATCCTAGTGGTGTGGTGCATTGTTGGATCTTATTGCAGAGGGAAACTACGGTACAGGAGATCCAAGATAGAATAAAAGCTCTCAAATTGGCCCAATAACTTTATCTGTGATGCTAAACAAGCAGATAATTCAACTGGAAGCTAAAAATGTCTAGTTTCACTGTACTAGTCCGCAGAGCTCTGTGGTTAAAATCTTGGTCGGCCGACGTCTCTTCTAAGGTTAAGCTTTTGGCATTACCTTATAAGGGAAAGACTCTGTTTGGACCTGGTCTGGCAGAGATCATTTCAGAGATTACGGGTGGAAAGGGATCTTTCCTAACTCAGGACAAGAAGAATAGACCTAGGGGTTGTCAGACTTCTAATTTTTTTTTCCTTTTGTAACTTTAAGGACAAAAGTCCTCCTCTTCCTCTTCCAAACCTGACCAATCCAGATCCACATGGAAATCCAGCCAGCCCTGGAAGAAGGGAAAGCAAAACAAGAAGCCGTTCTGCTGACTCCTAAAGCAGTATGTAGGTTCCACCCCAGATTCAAGTGTGGATCATGTGGGGGCAGGCTTTCTCTCTTTCATCAAGCCTGAATTTGCGATGTTCCAGAATCATGGGCTGGTGGACATAGTATCACAGGTTACAGAATGGGAATTCAAGTCTTGCCCCTCCAAGGGGCAGATTTTTCCTGTCAAGACTATCCTCAAACCAGGTAAAGGAGTCCCTTCTTAAACTGTGTAAAGAACCTACTCCTCCCTGGGTGTTATTGTTCCAGTCCCTCTAAGGGAACAAGGTCATGGATTCTATTCAAATCTATTTGTGGTTTCCAAAAAGGAGGGAACTTTCCATCCCATTCTAGACCTCACATATCTGAACAAATTCTGAGGGTCCCATCCTTCAAATGGAAGCTATTTGTTCCATTCTTCCTTTGGTACAGGAAGGTCAGTTTATGACGACCAGTAGACCTGAAGGACGCATAACTCTCATGTTCCCATTCACTGGGAACACCACCAGGTTTCTAAGTATGCTTTTCTGACAAGCATTTCCAGGTTTGTTGCACTTACGTTTGGTCTGGCCACGGCTCCCAGAATATTCACAAAAGATCTGGGGGCACTATTGGCAGTGATCAGATCCCAGTGATTGCGGGTGGTGCCTTATCTAGATGACATCTTAGTTCAGGCGTTATCTTTTCAACTATCCCAATGTCATACAGAGATGCTGTTGTCTTTTCTATGTTCCCACGGGTGGAAGGTGAATTTGGAAATAGTTCTCTAATCCCATCTATCAAAGTGTGTTTCCTAGGTTAAATAATAGATTCCCTGTCCATGAAAAATGTTCCTGACGGAGGTCAGAAAATTCAAACTTCTTGCTTCCATCAGTGGCTCAATGCATGGAGGTGATTGGTCTGATGGTGGAATCCATGAACATCATTCCTTTTGCTCGGTTCATCTGCGGACCACTGCAATTTTGTATGCTCCATCAATGGAATGGAGACCATTCAGATTTAATTACAGAGAATAAATCTGGACCCTCTAACAAGAGACTCTCTCTCATTGTGGATGTTACAGGAACATCTGTTTCAGGGCACTGCTTTCTGAGACCTTACTGGGAGATTGTGACTATGGACGCCCAGCCTGTCAGGCTGGGGAGCTGGTCGGGGCTCTCTAAAACTCAGGGCCTGTGGCCACTCTTCCCATAAACATCTTGGCTTTGAGATGCTTAGCTTCAATGTCCAATCAGCGTGGCCTCAACTGTCTTTAGTCCAGTTTATCAGATTCCAGTCGGACAACATCACCTCAGTGGCTTACATCAACCACCAGGGAAGAAGTCGGAGTTCCTTAGACATGAAGGAGGTGACTCATATTCTGCAGTGGGCGGAAGCCCATGATTGTCTTCTATCTGCCATCCACATTCCAGGAGTGGATAACTGGGAGGCAGATTTTCTGTGCAGACAGACCTTTCATCCCAGGGAGTGGGCTCTCCATCTGGAAGTGTTCTCTCAGAAAACCCACAGTGCCAAAACGCCAAGGTTCCAAAGTACGGTTCGAGGTCAAGAGATCCTCAGGCTGTTCTGATATTTGCCTTTAGCGGTTCCTTGGATGTTATCCCTGGCATATCTGTTTCCTCTGTTTGCTTTCCTTCACGACGTCATCAAACAGGAGAGAGCAACTTTAAACCTAATAGCTTCTGCATGGCCCTCGCAGGATCTGGTTTCACAGATCTGGTAAGGATGTCAACTCTACCTCCTTGGAGGTTACCACAGGAGGAAGGACCTTCTAATTCAGGGTCCCTTTCCCCCATCCCAAACCGACGATTCTCTGAAGCTGACTGCTTGGAGATTGAACACCTAGTTCTGTTTAGATGTGGTTTTTCTGAAGTGGTCATTGAAACTATGCTTCAGGCTTGTAAACCTGTTACTCGCAAGATTTACCATAAGATACGGTGTAAATATCTTTATTGGTGTAAATCTAAGGTGTTCTCCTGGAGCCGGGTGACGATTCCCCTGGATTTTGTCTTTTCTTCAGGATGGCCTGGAGAAGGTTCTATTGGTCAGTACTCTAAAGGGTCAGAAATTTGCATTATGTATCCTTTGCACAAATGTCTGGGAGACTTACCAGATGTTCAAGCCTTTGTTCAGGCCCTGGTTAGAATCAGGCCTGTGTTTAAACCTGTTGCTCCCCCGTGGAGCCTTAATCTAGTTCTTAAAGTTTTGCAGCAGGCTCCATTTGAGCCAAATGCATGTTGATATAAAATTGTTATCTTAGAAGGTTGTGTTTCTTGTTGCTATTTCTTCCTCTCGCAGAGTGTCCTGAGCTTTCAGCTCTGCAGTGTGATCCCTGTACCTTATTTTTCTTTTTGATAAGGCAGTCCTTCGTACTAAATTGGGGTTTTCTCCCTCTAGTGGTGTTGGATCGAAACATTAATCAGGAAATTGTTGTTCTTCTTTTTGTCCTAATCCTTCTTCTCATAAGGAACATCTTTTGCATAACTTGGATGTTGTGTGGGCTCTAAAATTTTTACTTACAAGCTCCTAAAGATTTTCAGCACTCTTCTGCCCTGTTTGTGGTTTTCTCTGGAAAGCATAAGGGTCAGAAGGCCACTTCTACTACTCTGTCTCTGTTGAGAGTTTGACTCATTTGGCTTATGAGACTGATGGACAGCAGCCTCCTGAGAGAATTACGGTTCATTCCACTAGGGCTGTCTCCTCTTCTTGGGCTTTCAAAAATGAAGCTTCTGTGGAACAGATTTGCAAGGCGGCAACATGGTCCTCTCTGCATACTTTTACCAAATTCTACAAATATGATACTTTTGCCTCGGCCAAGGTTTTTTTTGGGAGAAAGGTTCTTCAAGCAGTGGTGACTTCTGTTTAGGTCCTATTTCCTTTTTCTCCCTCCCTGTTCATTCCATGTCCTCTAGCTTGGGTATTGGTTCCCAATAGTAATAGGAATGGGGTTGTGGACTCTCCATGTCATGAAAGAAAACAAAATTTATGCTTAACTGATAATTCTTTTTCTTTCTGGACATGGAGAGTCCACGACCCCGTCCTCTTTTAAATTATACTTCGGCAGGTTTTTTTTAGTAAACCTCAGGCACCTTTTCACCCTTGTGTTCCTTCTTTTTCCATTTTCCTTCTGCTGAATGACTGGGGATTATGGGTAAGGGAAGTTACACTTAACAGCTTTGCTGGGGTGCTCTTTGCCTCCTCCTGCTGTCCAGGAGTTGAATATCCCACTAGTAATTGGAATGACATTGTGGACTCTCGATGTCCGGAAAGAAAGAAATTTATCAGGTAAGCATACATTTTGTTTTCCCAGCCCCCTGGCCAGCTGTCGTTCATTGTCAGCTTTGTTGGTTAGATTCACCTCCTTGTGACAGCATTGTTGATGACATTGCAAGGCCTACAGGAAAGAGACAGCGATGGGCCCATCTGCATTGTCGCAGTCCCCCAGGACCTGTGTTTGTCATACACACTGCAGAAGAGATGTGCATGACAAGGATACTTTGTCATGCGCATCTAAGAGGTTAATAAAGGCAGTCTATTGTCACTTTTGAGTAATATCTTTTTTGTTGACTTGTAACATATAGTAGTAATATTTCCAGTCCTAAATATGGTTATACCAATAAATAAAATGGAGGGTTTATATGTGACAATTTTTGGTAGACTTACTATATAAGTTTAATATTGTTGGTGTCTCTTTTGTAATTAACCAGTTCAGTGTAGGACATTTGTATATCAAAATCAGAAAAAATTGGAATTATAAACTATATCCAGTATTTTAGATATTAGTATTACTTAAAAAATATATAAAAAAAAATAATTTGCTTCTTGCAAAATATAGAAATTGAAATGAAACATTAAATCCTTTCTTGCATTTGGGTGTTTTGTTTTTCTTTGCTATTTTTAGTGATATTTGTTCATTAAGTTCACTACTACATAGAAAAAGAATATTTATGTTTTTTGTAAGTAAGTGAATAAACACAATACAACTGTTTGTTAATCACACAATCCTGAAAGCACAAGGGTAATACATGAAATTTGACATTAATTATGAACTCTCAATTTAATATAATATTGATTTGAGAACATTACCTTACTGGCACTACATATTGTCACTAGCAATTAATACCCAAATCTTAGCTCCACAATTAGATGCTGAATAAAACAACTCCCTTATTTGATATGTTCATAATTAAGCAACAAGGGTACTTTCCTGCCAGTACTTTTATGATTACGACACTTTTATATATATATATATATATATATATATATATATATATATATATATATATATATATATATATATATATATATATATATAACTCAATGCATTCTTTTCTGGACTGGATGTTCATTATAATTATCAATGAGTTATGCTTCTTAGGGTAATTTTTCACATGTGTCTGTGGTAAAAATGTTTAAAATATATTTAATTTATTTGGTTAACATTGGGTTTCTATTTACATACTGAAAAAGGGTTATAGATTCTCAGTATCATATTTTATTTGATCTGTATGCCAAATAAATAATAAGCTTAGACTGGAAAGACAAACAAATCAATATATAAAGAAAGAAAGACATTACATATAATTTAGTTGATATATGTTCCTGTCAGTGTATAATATAAATATTACTGGATAGAAGATTTCCAAAACGAATTTATAAAAATATAAATTTGCATATATTTGAAAAAAAACATGTTTTCATTGAAGCTACTGGGTTAAAAATAAAATTACTATTTTAACAAATTCAATAAATAATCTCAATGATGGGCAGTATTGATTAGTTAAAAAAAGGATTGTTTTTGAATTGATGGTGTGATTGGTAAAACAAATTACCCTAGTAGACAACCATAGCGTACCTCCATTGAAAGCTGTGTTGAATAATATATGTGTATATAAATACTCTATCAACCCTTCAAAGGGTTCTGCCCAATCATATATGTGTAATTCATTTGCTTTATAAATCTCCATTAATCCAATTTCAATAATACTGATTTATTCGTCCATTTCAGCCCAAGACTCGCGCAGTTGATACATTGATTCACATCATTTATCATTATTACAGCGATGATGTCCCTTCTCAACTAGACCTGATTATTTTGCTTCACAGTTTTCCTAGTTGAACAAAACCTCAGTGAACATTGATATGTGACTAACAAATCGTGAATACTATGAATTATTAAAGCTGCTACTGGAATTCCTTAGATAACACAAATAAAAGGAACCATACGATTCTACATTTTTTAGCAGTAATTTATTTAAACAAGCATGTTTGATAGATAGAAAAATGTTTTAAAAAATAATCTGTATTATTGTTACTTTTTGTGATACTTTTTGCTAATGTTTGCCCTCTTAATCAAATCAGATTTATAGTAACGTCCATAGTGACAAAAATGTAACTGTAAAACATTTGTCCTAAAGTGATGGTAAACTTCATTGTTTATAGTAACAATCAGCTAGATTTTTGCTTTATGAGTGAAAAAGCATTGTTATGCTTCATAATGATGCTTTTTCACTAACGCTATTACAAGTCTTGTAGGTATAGGTGTACCACAAGACAAACACAGTAGTGTCAAAAAAACACCACTGAGAAACCCCTGGCGCTGCTAGAAAAACAGCTTAATTTGGTGAAATAACTAATATATTATTCTATAAAAAGAAATGAACAAATCTATAATTAATGGAGAGTAACCCTAATACAAATATAAATATAATTACCGAATTAATAGCTCACCGAGAAAATGAATAATAAAATAAATATAAATTTATTAGAGCAATTTCACACATTCAATTCATACATACAATATAAAACGATATAAATAACCTCAATATACGCTGATCAGGCGTTTACAAGTGTAGCAACAGTGATAAAACAAAGTCTCCCTATACAATTGATATATAAAAAAACAAAATGCTAAAAACAATTGCTGAGATATGGTGCAAACGAAGATCCCAGAGAGAGAATCAGATTAAGATCCACATCAGCTGGAGATAGGAGTCGTCTGGAGCTGCAACGAGATTGAAACCCAGATCAAAAGACAGGAAGAGAGCCACAAATTACGGTGTTCACTTATAACTTACACCATAACGGTTCTCTGTAGTCTCAGGCTGTTTTTCTCTGGCACTTTGAAGATAATCGCTGCAGTCTCCCTTCTTCAAGGTATATAACAGCACTTTGCGGTAAGCAAACCAGGATCGCTCTCAGTTGTTCGTGCAGTCTCGGCACTGATACTCGAATCAGGATCACCTGAATAGTAGAAAAGATGGGTGGAGCAACGCGTTTCAGCCCGTTCTGGGCCTTTGTCAAGCTCCTGATAGACGGAGTATCTGGCCTTTTAAACCGTCACTCTCTCATTCCATTGGCTGTAACTCAAAATGGATAAACAGTCATTCTTTTAGCATAACCGCTATTGGGGGCTTGAGACACTTATGCAGATTTAGGTTGTCTTTAATATTGTTAGCATACACGGTTTCTTTTTGTAATACCCTATTTTCGCTACTATCCTGCTTATTGGACGTAACAAGTAAATATCTTTGTATTTTTGTAATATCTTTTAGGGCAACACATTGAAACAAGATTTTAGTATAATAGCTACATGCAGACCTGATACATTTTGCCTATTCCAATCATCAGCTATTCAAAACAGTATCTTAACTCGCAGTACATTTTCTCTTATTTAGCACTTTTAAAGAGACAGCAACAATATAAATGTGCACAAAGTCATAATGTTAGATATTATTTTTTTAAAAAGATATATATATATATATATATATATATAATATTTGAGAAATCTTTAGACATATTCCTTCTAGATATTTAAGATGTTTCTGTAAAATTATACACTCAGTCGTCCATTGCATATAAAAAAGAAGAAGAAAGAAAAAATAAAAATAAAAAACATCAATTAGATTTATTTAAAATTAATTTCCTCAGTGGCCACAATTCCTCTAACAGATTAACCCAAAAAAACCTACCAAGGCGGTTACATTTTGCTATTAATAATACAACACTGTTAAAAACACAAATCACAATATGTATAGTATCCTTATAACCCTCCCTTTCAAATCTGGTATATCAGCCAGATAACCATACAGTAGTCAAAACCGGTATCACCAAGAATTGGGGAGGCATAAAGCAAATATACTCAATTAATCCCTAAGAAAACATCCTATGTCAAAATCTAAATTTAAACCATTTGGTTTTAATGATTTTAAATTGAAAATCCATTTGGTCTCCCTTTTTAATAACTCAGACTGTATGTTTCCCCCTCTCCAATTTCTTCTCACCTTATCTATACCCATACAAAAGAAACACTTTAGATCCCCATTATTACAGGCAGCAAAATGTTTGGGTATAGGTAATTCCATAATGTTTGGGTATAGGTAATTCAAGCTCAATCCTATTGGCTGATAGCATCAGCCAATAGGATTTTTTCTACCTTAATTCCGATTGGCTGATAGGATTCTATCAGCCAATCAGAATTCAAGGGACGCCATCTTGGATGACGTCATTTAAAGGAACCTTCATTCTTCGTTAGGACTTTGTTTGAAGAGGATGCTCCGCGTCGGCTGGATTGAAGATGTACCCGCTCCGGAAGGATAAAGATAGAAGATGCCGCCTGGATGAAGCCTTCTGCCGTCTGGAGGACCGCTTCTGCCCCGATCGGATAAAGACTTCTGCCGTATGGAGGACCACTTGTGGGCTGGGTGAAGACGGCTCAAGGTAGGGTGATCTTCAGGGGGTTAGTGTTAGGTTTGTTTAAGGGGGGATTGGTGGCTTTTAGAGTAGGGGTGTGTGGGTGGTGGGTTGTAATGTTGGGGGGTACTGTATATTTTTTTTACAGGTAAAAGAGCTGATTACTTTGGGGCAATGGCCCGCAAAAGGCCCTTTTAAGGGCTATTTGTAATTTAGTATAGGGTAGGGAAATTTTATTATTTTGGGGGGATTTTTTTATTTTATTAGGGGGATTAGATTAGGTGTAATTAGTTTAAAATTCTTGTAATTCTTTTTTTATTTTCTGTAATTTAGTGTTTTTTTTTTTTCGTAATTTAGTTTATTTAATTTAATTGTAATTAATTGTAGGTAGTTTAGGTAATTAGTTTAATGATAGTGTAGTGTTAGGTGTAATTGTAACTTAGGTTAAGATTTATTTTACAGGTAATTTTGTACTTTTTTTGCTAGGTAGTTATTAAATAGTTAATAATTATTTAATAACTATTGTACCTAGTTAAAATAAATACAAACTTACCTGTAAAATAAATATAAACCCTAAGCTAGCTACAATGTAACTATTAGTTATATTGTAGCTATCTTAGGGTTTATTTTATCGGTAAGTATTTAGTTTTAAATAGGATTCATTTATTTAATTATGTTAAATTAATTCTGTTTAATTTAAATTATATTTAAGTTAGGGTTAGACTTAGGTTTAGGGGTTAATAAATTTATTATATTAGCGGCGACGTTGGGGTCGGAAGATTAGGGGTTAATAAATGGTGTCTGTGACGTTGGGGGGGCAGATTAGGGGTTAATAAAATTTAACTAGTGTTTGTGAGGCAGGAGTGCGGCGGTTTAGGGGTTAATACATTTATTAAAGTGGCAGCGATGTCCGGTTGGCAGATTAGGGGTTAATAATTGTAGGTAGGTGTCAGGGACGTTGGGGGTGGCAGATTAGGGGTTAATAAATATAATGTAGGTGTCAGCGATGTTAGGGGCAGCAGATTAGGGGTTCATAGGTATAATGTAGGTGGCAGCGATGTCCGGTCGGCAGATTAGGGGTTAAAAAATGTATTTTAGTGTTTGCGATGTGGGAGGGCCTCAGTTTAGGGGTTAATAGGTAGTTTATGGGTGTTAGTGTACTTTTTAGCACTTTAGTTAAGAGTTTTATGTTCCGGCGTTAGCCCATAAAACTCTTAACTACTGACTTTTAAATGCGTTAGGAGTCTGGACAGGAGTGGGTCTACCGCTCACTTTTTCCAAGACTCGTAATACCAGCGTTAGGCAAATTCCATTAAAAAGATAGAATACGCAATTGACGTAAGGGGATTTGCGGTAGCCTCGAGTCGCGGAAGATAAGTGAGCGGTACACCTGTACCTGCCTGACTTGTAATACCAGCGGGTGGTAAAAAGCAGCGTTAGGACCCCTTAACGCTGCTTTTTTACCCTAACGCCAAACTCGTGATCTAGCTGATGGTTTGTAGAATGTTAGTAGGGAGATGTGGTGTGCAAACAGAATGGTGTTGAAAATGTTGGAGAAGAAGGAAGGTTTTGAGTTGATTGGAGGTTTGAATGAGAATGAATGTGTGTTGGTATGGAAAAATGTGTGTAATAAGTATTTGATGAATAGGCAGAAAGATATTAGTTGGATGAGTGTGCATAAGTGTTTGCCGACAAGGGATTTTCAGAGAGTGCGTCGCTTAGTGGCTTCAGAAGTGTGTCCTAGAGATGAAAGAGAATGTGTGTTGGGTGGCGCAAAAAAAATGCAGATTCCCGTTTGTGAAAAAATAGATAGTTTAAATGTGTTTTTTTAAAACTTTTGAATATTTCATTCCTTTATAAAAAACAAGATAGTCAATAATAATATAAATATAAATGTTTTATTTCATGTAAATAAATGTATATACACTGTATATTAAAAAGAGACACCGGTGTCAATACACTATGGTCATTATTAAAATGTATATATATATAAAATGTATAAATTATAATTTATAAAAAACCAATTTAAAAAATATATATGTAGTTGTACAAAAAATATATAGGATTATACAGATATATGTTCACTTTGATATTGCCACAAATCGGCTATCTTTATATTGATACTTTTCTACATATATATTCAATACAAATATAACGTTAACCTTCAGCTTATAAGCGAGGATTTTTATCGTAGTTTTGGAGCGGTTATACTCTTTGTGTCTATGTCTCTAGGTAACAGTTACCTTTATGGGGATCCTCCGGCTTCTTGCGGTTAAATATATGCCGCTATATTATGGTATTACCTTGGTTTCAATGCCGAATTGTATTGCTCAGTTTTTCCTCGAGTATCCTTATTTGGTGATATCCGATGACACAAATTCTTTATGCGGTTAAATATATGCCGCTACAGATATCTGTTTCCTATCCCTAGTGTGGGGAATATTACCTCGATGTGAGGACAGTTTGATGTGGAATCCTTCTTTTCTTCTTTCGGTCAGTGACCGATCTTTTCCTTGCTGGGTGTAGAGATGAAGCGGTGGGTTTTTCTCTG
The DNA here is from genome assembly GCF_027579735.1 of Bombina bombina. Taxonomy (NCBI): domain Eukaryota; kingdom Metazoa; phylum Chordata; class Amphibia; order Anura; family Bombinatoridae; genus Bombina; species Bombina bombina. The sequence goes on from NC_069500.1 coordinate 1,393,905,509, forward strand.
TGTGCTTTTCTCTCTTATTTCTCTCGGTCAGTGACTGATCTGGTAATCCGCTTCAGGCTAGATTGCGGTTAAATATATGCCGCTTTGCTAATCAGAGGCCTGGTAGGTGAAGGCAAACATTTTTTAAAGCAAGGATGCTTGTGGACTTGTGCTTCTCTGTGTTCTCTGTGTTCCCAATCGATCAATGTGGCGAAATCTGGTATCTACGCGTTTCGGCTGTGCAGCCTTTTTCAAGATACCTGTATGCTGGATTCTCCTGTTATTTATACCCTATTTAGGGTTAACTCTTAGGGTCCTGGACTTTCTTTGTATATTAAAATCAAAATTTACATTTCTTGTTTTTATGACATTTGTTAGTGATCTCTATATTCATAGCGTGATTGTAACATATCTTGCATGTTTGCAAAGTTATTATCAAACAAATTTTAATTGTTACATTTACCGTTTTTTGGTCTATACATGAAAGGAATGAAATGTTCCAAAATAATTAGTAATAGTTTCTCCATTTGCGTTCGTGTGAGAACCTGTAAATTTAAGTATGTTACTTCTTTTGACACTATTTTATGAGGGCCTGTATTTCGGTATTATGTGTCCACTTTGTTTATAATTTTTGTTAATATCCGATTAATTGGACCTAGTTAAAAATCGTTTCCTATCCATGCTCAATATCCATGTCTGTCTAATGTCATAGAGTACAAAAATGGCAGCCTGAAAAATAAGTTAAAATATGTATATACGAAGATGGGTGATGTATTTTTAGGTGCTCAAGTGTGAGAAAATATGTTCTGAGGTGAGGGGCTATACTGTATTGTTCATTGGCCCATTGTTTAGATTTTTTGGCTTTAATTCGCCTATTTGTTTCTGGTGGAGTGTATTATAATAGGTTGACAGTTTCTCATATTCTTAGGGAAATCAGAGTTGTTAATTATAAAATGGCGTTTAGATCTAGCTCACTGTTTAGGCCCCTTGGATGTAGGGTTCCCATCTCAAAAATCAATTTTGCTTCTTGATGGAGGTCTTTTTTCAAAATTACCTCCTCTGCCATCTGTTTTTACTTTTCTGATTCCCCAAAATTTCATTTATTTTGGGTTCCCCTTGTGGACTAGTTTAAAGTGGGCATATAGTCTTGTGTTTTCTTTTTCTTTCTCAATGCTGAGAATATGTTCCCTCATTCTGTCTTTCAGTTTTCTGCTCGTTTGGCCTAAATATTGGAGCTTACACGTGCATTGTATTAGATATATTATGTTGTTATCCGTGCATCTAATTACATCTTTAATTCTGATTTCCTTTTTTGTCACTGTAGACTTAACTAAATTAGTTTTAGTGCTGTGTTTACATGATTTACAATCATGACATGGGAAGTAGCCTGATATAGTTTCATTTTCTAGATTAAATTGATTTGACTTTATTCTTTGTTTGTATTCACTGGGCGCTAGAATATTTTTAAGATTCGTGGCTTTTCTAAAAATGATATCTGGGCGATTGTGGAGTCTTTTCCCTATGAGGGGGTCACTCTTTACAATGTGCCAGTGTTTCTTTAATATACGTTCAATTTGTTTATGTTGGCTTGAGAAGGTAGTAATACATGGAATATTGTAAGGGTCTTCATATTTTTCTTTTGTACATTGTTGTTTTTCTTCTAGCAGTGTCTTTCTGTCCATTAATCTTACTTGTTTATTTGTGTCTATTAGTGTTTTATGGTGGTATCCTTTTTCTATGAATCTATTTTGTAAAATCTTAACTTGTTCATCATAATCGGAAACTTCAGTGCAATTCCTTCGTATTCTAGAGAATTGGCCCTTGGGTATATTCCTCTTCCACTTTTCGTGGTGACAGCTATTATAGTCTATATAGCTGTTAGCATCTACTGGTTTGAAAAAAAGTGGAAGTGATTATTCTATTTTCCTTATTGTTACTTCAATGTCTAAAAAATTAATTTTTGTTTGTTAAATTCATGGGTAAATTTTAAGCCAAATTCATTATTGTTGAAGTCTGATATGAATTGTTCTAACAGTTTCGACATCTCCCTTCCAGATGATAAAAATATCATCTATGAACCTTTTATATAGCACAAGATTCGCACCCCAGGGAGTTTCTGATATAAATTTCTCTTCGAAGTATCCGACAAATAAATTTGCATAACTGGGTGCAAATCTCGTGCCCATAGCTGTTCCTCTTTTTTGCAAATAATATTCTCCATTGAATTTAAAGTAATTGTTTGTTAGAATAAAGGTCATGCAATCTATTATAAATTTTTGTTGTGGTTCTGGCATTTCTGTGTCATTATGTAAAAATGAATTTGTTGCTTCTAGTCCTTTCTCATGTTCAATGCATGTATATAGTGAGCTAACGTCGCATGTGTCCTAGAGATGGTTGTTGTCAAAGCGAGAGTGTTATTTGTTTGTTTTGGAATTCTGAGTATGCTAGGGATGTTTGGAGAAGTTTGAAAAGGATGATTAATGGTCTGACTGGAGTGCAGTTTTTTACTTTTAATATGATGATATATGGTTTGTGTGGAAGTGGTGTGGAAAAGGAGAAAGCAAGATTGATATGGTTGTTGGCATGTTGTGTGAAGGAGGTGTTGTGGGATGTGCGTAATATTTAGATTTATAAGAAACAGGTAGTTTCTGTAGGTAATTGTGTGGGTATGATCCATGGGAAGTTGTTTTTGTATTTTTCTTTTTATAGGAGGCGATATGGGGAATTAGATTCTGAAGGCATCTGGAAGACAAAGAAGTGGAAGGAATGAATTTTTTATATTTAGTTTTTAGGTTTTTGTCTGTATTTGAAATATGTGTAATTTTATTCTGCGTGATTATTTAAGTTTTATGTTTGCATTTTGAATTTTTTTATGATGACAAAAGTTTGGGTCAATAGTTCAGTTGTTTTGTAACAAGATATATTTTGTTTGCATTTGTTATTATGATTTTATTTTGTATATATGCATATATGATTATTTTTCTAATAAAAGAAATATTAAACTTACGTCTGAGGTTTTGCTGTTTCTCTCATTCAGAGAGGGATTGCCTGGTATTTCGGGGCTGGACTATACTGTTAAGTCAGGATCAGACTGATATGCTTCAGGAAAGTTCTTCTCTGTGAAAGACACGTGTTGAGCAAAAAGAAGCTGCTTCTTGGGTGGTAACTAGCCATAGAGCAAGCTATTATGCTATTGTTCATTCCCAGGTTGAGCGCTTCTCTCTTTTTATTTATGCAAATTATGACACTTAGGGAAGTCTCCCTAAGTGTGATGCGGGAATCCAGACGTGGACCGGTTGCTCAGTGTGCCTAGAGGGATATGGCTGCACCTCACTGACGAGGCCCACAATAGGCCGAAACATACGTCTGGGGTTTTGCTGTTTCTCTCATTCTCTCTCTTCTCTGTGAAAGACACATGTTGAGCAAAAAGAGGCTGACTCTTGGGTGGTAACTAGCCATAGAACAAGCTATTATGCTATTGTTCGTTCCAAGGTTGAGGGCTCCTCTCTTTTAATTTATATTTCTATATATATCTGATGGTATTTTGGTACAATATATATATATATATATATATAGATACTGTATATATATTTACATATAGACAATTTTATTATGAGTGTAAGAGTACTTTGTAATGTATTTTTGATGTTTTTGTGCACCTTTTTAATTTCGCTATAAAGTTAACCCACAGGGAGACTCCGGTGGGAGGGTGTAGAGGGAAGACGTAGAGGACAGGAGCTCTGCTGCTTTTGGCCTTGTTAATTGAGAGAAACCCTCAAACAAAACACCCTGCAAAGTGCTGCTAACCGTGGCAGGGAGGACACACACCTGTCTGGTCGTCAAGCAGCTAGGAATAGCGTCATCGGATTCCCCCGCCGCATAAGCCGTCAGATAGAAGCAGAACCGGCTCCAATAGTGCTGCCTGAGACGTCTGCCCTGAGAGGACCTTGCTACTCACGGACACTCAAAGGGTGAGCGGCAAGTGATTACTGTCGGGGGGGGAACCAGAAATGCTGCGGGGTCCTGTCTCTAGGGCTGAGGAGACTGCTGCGGCCACTGGCTGGGAAAACCGCCATCTTACCCCTAGAACACAGCCTACAAGCTCTGAGTGAGCAGACAGAGCGGCTTGCACCTACGCACACACAGTAACTACAGCGCTCAGGGAAAAAACGGCTGACAACTTTGAAATAACTAGAAAAGTATAGAGACATACACAACCTGCAGCATATTACTGACTCTGCTCTAAACACTGTGCTGTGTTTGTCTAATATTTGCACAGACGGAAGGGCTAATACAGTGACAGTGCCTGCAGTGAAATCTAAGCATATAGCTGTCGCCAACAGAGGGTACAAGTTAACAGGGGGAAGTGTCTCTTGTAAATGAAGCAGTATCTGTGGGACAAGCTTTGTAACCTGCTATAATAACCCCCATAAACAAGTTATTTTCTTATAATAAAGTGCCATCTTAAAATCTGGGCAGCAAGGGCTGTGCTTTGTAAGTGATTACTCTACAAGGGGTTGGGAAGTACGACGCTGAAAACCTTTTCCCCCTCTGGCTGCGAGAAAGCACAAGACAATATAAACAAAATAAAACTTTACCACACAGACTTTCTAACTGCCATCCCTGATACTTTGTGCACCTTGTCTACTCTGCAAAGAGGTGTAGGCTCTAAAGTGGCCTCAAATTCGCATAGAGCTAGTTCCTGAAAGTATCATACTTCACATCACTGACAGTATGCAAGCTAGGGGCGCAGATTCCACAACCCCCCTCTCACCCGCCGCCGCCTACTATAGCCCATGTTGAAGTTGGACTGTCTATCACTCTGTGCTTACAAAGACACCTAGAAATATATTTGATTCAGAAAGCAAACAAGCGGATTTAAATGCCACAGCTGCGGAACGGGGGTGGAGGGACTCTTGAACCTGTATGCAAAAATATTATACATCATATAGTAAAAAAACAGACACAATGGCGACAGAGTGAAACATGCAGACAAGAAAAAGAACCCCCTCCAGGGGTTGAAGAGACCTTGACCGCTAATACTGGAGATACCCACCCAATTGTTGCTCAAATATCTGCATTATTTCTTCCGAAAATAGAACAGCTACAGACGGGAATGGATTCACTCACAGCAGAAGTTAAAACTTTTAATGGCAGACTAACCCAAGTGGAACAAAGAGTAGCAGAGGGAGAAACTCGGCATAGAGAAACAGAAGCCACTGTTCATAGCACTACAACAACAAACCGACCGATTATGGGCAAAAATAGATGACCTGGAAAACAGGTCGAGAAGAAATAATCTACGAATAGTGGGGATACCAGAATCCCTTCCAGGGGCACACTTAATAGAGTTTGCAGAAACCACCCTCCCCAGAGTTGTTACATATCTCCCAATCAGGCCTTCAGTACACAGTGGAAAGGGCCCACAGAGTGGGAGACCCGAGAAGACAAGGCGACAATAATCAACAGCCGAGACAGGTGATGGTAAAATTACCTCAACTTCAAGGCAAAAATAGCCATCCTCCAGGCCTACAGGAAAACCCCATCCCTGGAGTTTTGAGGGAAGGAAACTGTACCTATTCCAGGACTACTCTGCGGACAGTGGCAGCCAGGAGAAAATAATTCACGCCATACTGCAAACAACTGATGGATGCAGGGCAGAACAGCGGCCCTGCTATATCCAGCCAGACTACGATTGCATACAACAGGAGGAACCCCTGTTCTTTGATTCGCCAAAGCTACTTGAGATTCATTTACAAAGGGAGAAGGATCAACAGCATGCACCTGACCATAGGAGATCTCCCTCTAACCTCAAGAAGCTGAGGCTTGGTGTAAGGAGCACAGAAGAAAAGAAGTAAAGCGTTTCACAGACTGAAACATGTTGACATATATCCTTTTTCATTTGAGGGGGGGGGGAATTTGTTTTTTAATAGACAAGGGTTATTGTTATATTGTTCTGTTTTATAACTATCTTGTTTAGCAGCAGGTTAAGAATAATTGGCCTTGAGGCGCTTCCCCCGGGGAGAGAGGAAAAAAAAAAAAAAAGAGAGGACAGAACCGAGAAACGCCACGAGTAAGTAGCACTAATATATCTAGACTTATCCAAACAGCTGCACACACCCCAATACGCACCTACACACTCATATTTAGTCACCAACGCAGGACTTAGTCACATCTCTAGGCAGAATGAGGATCACTATATGGAACGTAGGGGGGGATAACATCGCCCATCAAAGAAAGACAATCCTGAGACAGCTTAATGCCAAAAAGCACTAGACATTGCGATACTGGAGGAAACACACCTCTCGCAAAAAGAGCATGAGAAGCTCAAACCAAAGCTGGGTGGGGGAGGTACTCTACACACCATACGAGGGAAAAAGAGCGAGAGGAGTGGCAAGTCTTGTTCCGCCAGGGCCTAACCTACAATATCACGCAGACAGTGACCTGACCAAGAGGGTAGATATTTGATTGCCAAATTACAAATAGAGTCACAGCAACTAGTGCTCTGTGGGATCTATGGCCCCCAAACGGGCAAGTGGGAATTCCTAACCCACCTGCACAGTCCAACTCATACACTTTTCAGACCTCCCCATGGTGGTGGGGGGAGACTACAACATTGCACCGCACACAACACCGGCTGACAGATTCCGTAACCCAAACAGCGACCTTCACCCTCCGCACCTGTGGGCGGGATCCAAGAGAGAAACCAAAATACTGAAACATTTTAGAAATTCACTGTCCCTTATAGATGTCTGGAGGGAGAGAAACCCAGAGGCACGTGAATATACATGTTCACACCCTTCAAAAACCACTCTCTCCCGCATTGATTACTTTTTAATATCCCAAACCTCTCTGTTCCAGGGTTGGGAGGATAAGCATAGATCCTATCTCTATCTCAGATCATGCCCCAGTTAAAATGGAGCTATTAACTGACACAAAACAGAAAGGAGTTCGTAGGTGGAGCTTCCCTACATATCTATATCATGACCTGAATTTTCAAAAACACTTAGTTGGGGAATGGTTAGTGTACAAAGAGCTCAACAACCAACACTTGAATGATATATCCCTTTTTTGGGAGACCGCAAAAGTGGTGTTGAGAGGAGTAGTTACGGCATACACGGCAAAGCTGACTAAAACCTGTAGGGTTAGAGGGGAGCTTACCTGCGCCAGCTATTAAATGCCAGGAACCAATACCTACGGCACCCAACAGAACAAAAAAGACTAATATATAGAGACATCAAGGCCCTTAGGGACGCTCATCTCATACAAGCTTCGGTTAATGCCCAGAACCGAATGTATGCAAAATTCTACCGCAGTGGGAATCGTACAGGGAAGTTGCTGGCCAAAATCACTAAGTTAGACAGGAAACCCAATATATTAACAGCCATTAGAAATGGGGACAAAATACTAACACGGGAAAAAGACATACAGAGTATCACTGACTACTACTCCAAATTATATAGCTCCCAAGAGGTAAATGCAGAGGGAAAATCAAAATTTTTGGAGGGAATTGATCCTCCCACAAATAGACGACAGACAGTTACAAAGATTAAATGCCCCAATAAGCCCCCTAGAGATCGTTAGATCAATTGAAGCGCTGCCCCTAGAGAAGACCCCTGGACCTGATGGGTTACCAGGGGAATTCTACAAATTACTTAAAAATGAGACATCAGAGACACTCACACTACTCTATAATGCGATCTTGGAAGGGAGAACAACTATGTCCACTAGTTCACAGAGGCAAATATCACAGTTATCCCTAAACCAGACAGAGACCCGATGCTGACGTCATCCTACAGACCAATATCCCTCCTCAACTCAGATTACAAACTGCTTACAAAAATCTTAGCCAACAGACTAGCAGAGGAACTCCCTTCCTTGATTCACGAGGACCAAACTGGGTTCGTGAAGGTAGATCCTCGGTCAAAAACATGAGGACAAATACAATTAGTAACTCACACACTACTGGCGGAATAACAAACAACACAAGGCCCAAGACATAGAGGATGATTGTTTGATACTTGTGGATGCCGAAAAAGCATTCAACAAGAATATTGTGGGATCATTTGACCACTACACTCGGAAAATTTGGTATACAGGGAGCCTTCATGACAGCAATACATACCATTTTACAACGAACCTCATGCAGCGATTCTAATTAATGGCACACCATCACAATCATTCCCACTTATGAGAGGTACAAGGCAGGGATGCCCTCTGTCCCCCGCTCCTCTTTGACCTCGCACTAGAGCCACTAGCAATAAAAATTAGACGAGACACAGAAGGTTTAAATATCGGCAAGGAGACGATACATCTGTCCCTCTTTGCGGATGATATGATTTTATATACAAAAGACCCAAGACGAAATATCCCTCATATAATGTCCATTATTGCAGAGTTTGGAGACATCTCGGGATACTGTGTTAATAGAGATAAATCTGAGCTTCTGTGGCTGCATGATGGGGAGGCCTACGGAGCCCCTAAGAGACACCTTTAAAATAGTGACCAACACATTTAAATACTTGGGGCATCACCCTGGCTAGGAATCCCGCTCAGTGGTATGAGATCAATTTTCATCCACTGCTCAAAAGACTTACGACAAATATTAACAAACTGGTTTTGCGCTACCATTGACCCTGTCAGGGAGAGTAGGGTTAATCAAAATGATACTATTCCCCAAATTACTATACACTATGCAGATGCTCCCAGAACTCATACACAAGCAAGACCTAAAGAGTTTAAATAGGGACATACTACGCTTCCTGTGGAAAGGGAAAAAAACATAGAATAAGCTTTCACAAAATGACGTGCCCACCAGAGAGGGAGGTTTTGGGCTCCCAACATCGAACACTATAACTGGGCAGCCTTAGCTAAATATGTGATGGACTGGCTAATAGATGGGGGACACTTCACTAATCACAAACTAGAGACGGAAATCATTAAACCCTGGTCCCTAAAAATGCTTCCGCACATGACACGCACACAACTGGACGCGGCAATGGGGGGTGCAGCTTTTCTTCTCCATCTTGTAATAAGCGTGGTGGAAGATTGGCGGGGGCTCTGGGGTCTCCCACCGGCAGACCATATATCTCCCGCTGCGAGGCAACCCAGACTTCCAGGCAGGGTTCACTACGAAACCCTTCATGAAGTGGGAGGAGTGGGGAGTAACGACTCTTGGACAGGTATTGTCGGAGAATCAACAAACAGTCAGACCCATTCAGGGATTTACAGGTAAACTTCAATATTCCTCACAAACATCACTTTGCCTATCTCCAGATGAGACACTATGTACAAGCACTCCTAAAAACCGGGGCCATGCCAGATCCCATATGTGGACACATATAAACTTTCTAACACTGACCAGGGGTGGCATGACCTCCATCTCCCACACTTACAGGGCACTACAAACTAAACCTGACAAGGGCGGCTGAAACACAACTCCAAAACATCTGGAACAAATTGATCTGGGCAGACAACGATAGATGAACAGATTGAGAGTAGCTTCACAAAGGTAAGGAAGGCAACACTGTCTAGTGACATACGAGAGTCACACACGAAACTGATACACAACACATACATAATGCCTAAAATGCTTCATAAATGGAAACCCTGAGACTACAGGTCTGTGCCCAAGATGTTCATGCCTAAATCTAAACATAGTAAATATGATCTGGCTATGCCCGAGACTAACTAAATTTTGGGGGATGACACAAAGATGGCTTGAAAGTATCCACTAAAGAAAGAATCAATTTGACAATGGAGATGGTGTTTTTCCTATACACACAACCTGAGATACGACAGCACACACGACTTATCCACAATACAATTTTAGTGGCCAGAAAACTCATTCTTAAACGCTGGACAGCACCCTCTCCGCCATACCTAACACACCTCAGACAAGCAATGCAACAACAGATGATATACGAACAAGTGGACACGCAGGGAGATATAAGTTAAGAACCAAACACTTTCTAACTAAATGGGAGCCACTTATATGTAGCCTAGCCCAATCACAACAGAAACAGATTATCTATCCGCTTAGAAACTCAGAGTACGTCCTAGAAGCCCAACTACATGGAAAATGGAATATCTTCCAATAAGTAAACTCATGAGACAGATCCACAGACTGAAAGGAGAGGTGGAGACTAGACCTGGGGAGGCGCCTCAAGGGACTATCTGAGGAGTACAAGACTCCGAGGATAAGATGATAGGAAGTGGTAGGAGGAGGTAAGAAATGTTAATGTAAGATGTTATCTGATTGTTAAAATCTTTATAAGAGACAAACCAAGTATGACTATAACTAACAGCCAACTCGGACCAACGAACTTCTCCGGGCCTACTTGTAAGCTCACAGAAGGATGTAGCTCTAGGCTGTTTAACGAGGACATATGAAACAGACGCACTAATAGCCAGCATTTTGATCTCTAAAAAATTGTACTAAAGTAGAATATAGCTAAGTTAGCATAGCAGTAGAGGGTAGTAAGAGAATACAACTCATTTTGAGTTTGGAGGAGGTAGGGACAATAGAAAATGTAAATGTCCCCAGTGTAGTTGTGGTGGCAATGTTTTTCTCTGTATTTTGCAAAGTTTATTTACAAGATTTGTCACTGTAAACTGTACTGGAAATAAAAAGAGTTTGAAAAAAAAAAAAAATAAAAGTTAACCACAGCTCTGAGAGCACGGTAATGATTCTAGAAAAAAATCACGATTGCACTCACGTGATCACAATTTTGCTCAACTATTTATATGATAGCAATTTATACCTGCATGCAGACGATCGTGATAACCCTTGAACAAATGTTTGCGCGCCACTTGTAATCTAGCCCTAAATGTCAGTTTTTATGTAAGGTTATTTCAATATTTTTAGAATATGCACAATATTGTCCTGAGAGATAATTAAGCTTATCTGCTATCATAATCTATTTACAGTGGGGCAAAAAAAGTATTTAGTCAGCCACCAATTATGCAAGTTCTCCCACTTAAATAGATGAGAGGCCTGTAAATTTCATCATAGGTATACCTCAACTATCAGAGACAAAATGTGGAAACAAATCCAGACAATCACATTGTCTGATTGGAAAGAATTTATTTGCATATTATGGTGGAAAATAAGTATTTGGTCAATATCAAAAGTTCATCTACATACTTTGTTATATATCCTTTGTTGGCAATGACAGAGGTCAAACATTTTCTGTAAGTCTTCACAAGGTTTTCACACACTGTTGCTGGTACGTTGGCCCATTCCTGCATGCAGATCTCCTCTAGAGCAGTGATGTTTTGGGGCTATCGCTGGGCAACACGGACTTTCAACTCCCTCCAAAGGTTTTCTATGGGGTTGAGATCTGGAGACTGGCTAGGCCACTCCAGGACCTTGAAAATGCTTCTTATGAAGCCACTCCTTCATTGCCCGGGCAGTGTGTTTGGGATCATTGTCATGCTGAAAAGACCCAGCCAAGTTTCATCATCAATGCCCTTGCTGATGGAAGGAGGTTTGCACTCAAAATCTCACGATACATGGCCCCATTCATTCTTTCATGTACACGGATCAGTCATCCTGTTCCCTTTGCAGAGAAACAGACCCAAAGCATGATGTTGCCACCCCCATGCTTCACAGTAGGTATGGTGTTCTTTGGTTGCAACTCAGCATTCTCTCTCCTCCAAACACAACGAGTTGTGTTTCTAACAAACAGTTCTACTTTGGTTTCATCTGACCATATGGACATTCTCCCAATCCACTTCTGGATCATCCACATGCTCTCTAGCATACTTCAGATGTGCCCGGACATGTGCTTGCTTAAGCAGGGCGACACGTCATGGCACTGCAGGATCTGAGTCCCTGGCGGCGTAGTGTGTTACTGATGGTAGCCTTTTGTTATGTTGGTCCCAGCTCTCTGCAGGTACATTCACTAGGTCGCCCCCATGTGGTTCTGGATGTTTGCTCACTGTTCTTGTGATCATTTTGACCCCACGGGGGTAAGATCTTGCGTGGAGCCCCAGATCGAGGGAGATTATCAGTGGTCTTGTATGTCTTCCATTTTCTAATTATTGCTCCCAACAGTTGATTTCTTCACACCAAGATGCTTGCCTATTGCAGATTCAGTCTTCCCAGCCTGGTGCAGGTCTACAATTTTGTTTCTGGTGTCCTTCGACAGCTCCACCACAGCTTCACCATAGTGGCGTTTGGAGTTTGACTGTTTGAGGTTGTGGACAGGTGTCTTTTATACTGATAACAAGTTCAAACAGGTGCCATTAATACAGGTAATGAGTGGAGGACAGAGGAGCCTCTTAAAGAAGAAGATACAGGTCTGTGAGAGCCAGAAATCTTGCTTGTTTGCAGGTGACCAAATACTTATTTTCCACCATAATATGCAAATAAATTCTTTCCAAATCAGACAATGTGATTGTTCTGGATTTGTTTCCACATTTTGTCTCTCATAGCTGAGGTATACCCTATGATAAAAATTACAGGCCTCTCTCATCTTCTTTAGTGGGAGAACTTGCACAATTGGTGGCTGACTAAATACTTTTTTGCCCCACTGTAACTGTAACCTAACCAGTGCCATTTTTGAATATCATGCAAAAGAAGCAACTAGGCTTTAAAAGCAATTGAACCATACACATAACTGGTATATACGGTTATCCCTCATTACTAGATAAAATTGCCTCTATACAGACAATGTAAAATGCCTGTATCCCAGTGGTTAATATTTTTACTGTAGTCCTTTCTAAAAGTATATTTGAAAATTAGTGCATCAAGGTTAAATATGTATTTCAATGAAAACACGTTTTTTCAAGATTAATTTCAAACTATCTTGGGGTAAAGAGAAAATTACTCTCATAATCATTACATTTAATAGGAAAGTCATTTTTACATAAAAAAATCATTGTTTGAAAATCAATATTAACTGTTGGTCATAAAATCTCTGTATTAAAGGTGTTTAAATGTCTTGTATGAGTTAGAAATCTGGTATAGACAAAATATAATTATAGCTGAACAGCAGTGTAGTTATAGTTTAAATTTGCTGAACAGTTCCCAAGTGAAACCCTGGTTTTCAGGTGCTTGTAACTTTATAGGTTTATGACCTTTATTGACTGGAAATACTTCTGTTTGTGCCAGGAATAGTTGAAATCCAATTACAGCAGCACTCTACCCTAACATTTTAATATAACTTATTTTAAAACATCCATACAATACAGATAAAAGATAATGGGGCATATTTATCAAGTTCCGTATGGAGCTTGATGCCCTGTGTTTCTAGCGAGCCTTCACGCTCGCCAGAAACACAAATTATGAAGCCTCCATAACTTGTCCGTCTGCTCTGAGGTGGTGGATAGACCATCGCCAGAAATCAACCCCATCAAATACGATCGGGTTGACTGACACCCCCTGCTAGCGTCCGATTGGCTGCAAATCTGCAGGGGAGGCCCGCATTGCAACAGCAGTTCACAAGAACTGCTGGTGCAATGATAAATGCAGAGAGCGTATGTTGTCGGCATTTATCGATGCGCATCGGACATGATCCACAATATCGGATCATGTCCGCTCGCACTTTCTTAAATAGGCTCCAATGTTTCAATCACATAAATCCTATTCATGTCTCTGTAAAACCACAAATACATAATCTTTATTTAAATATCTTAAAGGCCCAACCACTTGCAAATTTTAACTCTTTATTGTTACGTTCTTTAAGACAATGGGGATTTTTATCAAAGAGTCAATCTCGGTTGCATTCGCCCGGCGTTAATACGCTCGCCAGACATTGCTGACGCGGACTACATATGATGCCCTTATTTATAAAAAAAAACAGTCACGTCAAGTACGGCGCAATGAGCATCGGGACTGTTGTTAACTACAGTCATCGATGTCGCGGTTATTCTGTTTTTTCCCAACTTTATTTATACCATTTCATTACTGTCCATGAACAAGCACATTTCGCTAGAGCTAATCTTTTATTTTTCATACTCTTAATGTCCAAGAAATAGCTACAATTATACCTCAACAAACAATTCTCATAGAAAGTTATTGTTATATTTATTTGTTATACAAAAAAAATACATCTGTTATATGATACTTTCACATAAACTAATGTGTATTTGTATTTCTAGAAGTCATGATATGCTTTTATCTCATGTTTTTTTTATAAATGATTATTGATGCTAGAATGTGTACATATATCTTTGCACATACTTATATATATATATATAATATATATATATATATAATATATATGTGTGTGTGGTGTGTGTGTGAAAACAAGAGAGAGGATAGATAATTAAGAACGCACTGAGCTGGCTACATCCAAGTTATTGAATAAAGTATCTGGACTGGGTATATATATATATAGTGTGTGTGTGTTATGTCAGAAATCTTTTTGCAAAACATATTTACATGTGCCTAAATTCCTTTTTTTGTTCTAAACAATGTTGTCTTTCATATCTCTGTGTTTATTTATACCACTATATGTATATAGTGTAAATTTATTATTATTTTGAGCAGGGCAGTTTCTCCCTGGGCGAAACTCCATAATGTGCCCCCACACACACACACATTCTAAAGTTAAACCTTTCTTTATCTTGTTTTGTCTCATTTTTCACACACATCATACTACAGCCACACATACTGTACACACCACACACACACACACAATACCACACATACAATACCACACACACCACACAATACCACGCACCACACACTGTACACACCACACGCAACAATTCCACACACACACACCATACCCACCACACACACACAAACACATACACACCATACCACACACACACACACACACACACACAATACCACATACACACGCATACCGTGACCGTACACACCACAATGTTCCCTCTAGCTGATGCAAAAATATACTGAAGGGCTAAAAAAAACGTTATGCTAGAGAATAAAAAAAAAAATACTTGTATATTAAAAAAAAACACACATTTTATATTTATATACTGTATCTCAAATAAAAGTGTAACAACAGTTGTGTACCTGGTCACTGGGCAGCTCACCCCAGGATCAGTGCTTGTAGTCTGTGCTTTTGCTCCCGCTCATTTAGAATCTAGCTAATGCTGGGGCAGGGCCCGCACTGAGCCTGCTCACACGGGAACCAGGACCAAAGACAGCAATAAAGGGAAAGACAGTGTTGGATCAATTGTTCGTAAACAAAATATTGTGCTAGTCACTCAAAGCACCTGCACTAAGTAGCAGAAAATATCTGCTGACTGACACAATTTAAAAAAAAAATTAAACACTCAAATTGTTAAAACCTTAGGCTTAGAGTAGAGGGAATTCTGCTTGTGGTTAAGCCATGGTCGGCCCCCTGCAAACACGGGGGACCCTGACCCCAGTCAACCCACCCCCTGATGGCGGCCCTTGTGCTGTGAACCAGGAGGGGAACTTAGCTAATAGGCTTAGAAGACTAGCAGTTAGCAAGCCAAGCAACTCTTTCTCTGATGCACGGATCTGGCAGTCTGGCCGGGGATAAAAAAGGTGCTAAATTAAAAAAAAAAAATAATAATTTAAAAATATATAATATATATTTTTTAAATTGCTCCGACTGCTCCCTATTGTGCCCCAGGCAAACCACCCGGTCTGTCTGCCCCTAGAAACGGTCCTGATTCTGAGCTGGAATAATTGCGAATATAACATGTAATCAGGGTATCATATGTATTTATTTGCAATCAATGGATATTTTAAGAGACGGGCCAGTTTTTCTCTCTGTACCTGTGTAACCCCTTCTGATTACAATATAGTTTTAAAAACCACCCCTACACAGGTGTTATAAAATGGGCTGGCATATAAGATAACATTTCTTACTGAAAAAGAAATTCAAGAGAGGAAAAAATACACTGAAAATAGCATGCCAGTAAAGAGGTGATTTTAATTTCTGCTGTATCTGATTCATGACATTTTAATGATAGGTGGCTATACCTTTGAGCTATTATCTTAAGATTATATTGAATCAAACATAATTTTAAAATCATTGTCAAAAATATAAACACTGTGTGGACTAATGTCGTCATCATCAATGTTTATCTTTAATACTAATTTCACATATACATACTTTCAAAGTATAATACACAATGTAACAAATGGCACTTACAAGTTCTGATGAGTGATCAATGACACAAGTATAGAGCAATTCGATCAGATTGGCTGATTTCATTAATCACGTGATTATGCATTTCCCAATAAAAAGTGGTGGAAAATTTTACTAGTGTGTGGGTTGTTTAGGAGTTTGAGTATTGCATCAAATTTGGTGCCAAGTGGAGAGTGAGATTTGTATTACATGCGTTAAACATGGTGCAAATAGATTTAAAAAAAAAAAAAAAAAAAGAAGTCAGCTATATTATGTAATGTATTTATTTCATTTTTATCCCTATATCAAACTAGTGCTGCTGCCAGACAGGCATCACCTGTCATTATCAATGCATTTGTTGGCGCACATTTACTTATGCAACCTGTTGCTGGTTTATTAGTCTCCTCCTTCTGCATCTGAAAGGTCAGGGACTGTGTTCCTTTCTTTCATTCCTGTATAAATAATTTGTCCCCTTGCTTTGTAATAAACTATACGACAGAGAGATGAAACATAACCCATAAGTAGGTTAACATCTCCTTACTTGATTTTATTTAGTAATAAGGGAAGATCTTAATATATTTTGTTATCACAAAAGGTTAAAGGGACATGAAACATTTTTATTATACTTCATGATTCAGATGGTTCATTAATATCCTCCTTCCACTTCATAAAAGTATCACACATTTAAAATTATTCTGCATGTTCATTGTTAACTGTCTGCAATGACAAACAGCATAGAAAAAAACCTTTTCAGACTCCCATTGATTTCTATGGCATTCACGGCCTCAGAGTTGGCGTTTTGAAGGATAGGTATGCTGCGTCAGAATAGACGCAAGCATACCTGTTGAATGTTTGATAAATTGATAAGAGGGTCAAATAGAGTTGAATGTGAAGGTGGATCATCAGTAATATGCTTGCATAGAGAGTCGAATATGAAGGTGGGTGATCTGTATTACGCTCGAATAACGCAAGCAACAATTTTACGTTGGATTGGTCTTGCGGGAGCATATATTATGTCCAACATTTAAACATTGATGCTGTGTTAACTAGGGTGGATCAACTTTGCGTCTAATTTGACACAAATTTCCACCGCATTCACAGTTGAAGGTTTGATAAATCGGCGCCTTAAGGTGAATGTTTCCCATCGACTGATCATACATATTTATAACCTTAAAGGGACATGAAACACAATTTTTTTCCTTTCATGATTTAAATTAAGCATACATTTGCAAACAACATTTCAATGTACTTCTATTTGTTTTGCTTCATTCTCTTGGTATCCTTTTTGAAAAATCAGCAATGTACTACTGGGAGCTAACTAAACATATTGGTAAGCCAATCACAAGAGGTATATATGGGGAGCCACCAATCATCAGCTAGTACCTAGCTCCTGAGCCTACCTAGTTATGCTTTTCAACCTACAATACCAAGAGAATGAAGCAAATTATATAAAACACGTAAATTATAAAGTTGTTTAAAATTGTATGCTCTGTCTGAATTATGAAAGAAAAAATGTGGGTTCCATGTCCATTTAAGATCTTCAGATTGAAACATTGCCTTTAATCAGTATTGTATGAACTTTTTTCAAATAAAGTGATACTGAAATGTTATGGCAGGGGCTGCTGGCTTGCATTGCACCTGTTTTAAGGTCTGTGTGCTGAGACCTACAGTTTGCACCTTCAAAAAGAGAAAGCGCTGGAGTCTTGAGATTTTGTGGGTGTGCCAGGGAGAGTGCTAAATATGCCTATTAGCATGGAAAAAGAAAGAACACTAGAATGCTGTAAAATCAGATTACTTTTTGTTTAAAACTTATACTAAAACAAAGCAATGATCATTCATTAGGAAATACTTAGCTTTGATTGCTGATTAATTGTTGAGGTTCCATACACAGGCGGGTAAGTAGATCATGGTAATAAGCAGCTCAGAATGTCTGACGTTACCAACTAGTGTATGTAATTAGTTAAAGTTCCTGTTCAACTTTCATCTTCATCATCATCTAGACTTATATTTTCAGTTCTGGAAAAACTGTAACAATTCTACTCTTTCAAAAAGTAGCTGTACCAAGTGTCCAACAAACACATATTGGTCATCTAATAAGGATTAGTTCTCATGCTGCAATTGTATTAAAACTTATTGCAATAAATCTCTTTCAAGGCCAAGTACTCAGAGTAAAAGAGCCATAGCTAGCCTGGTGTCAGGGTTAATTACTCTTCCTTGTTTTACTTGGAGTGCAGGCCTGTTTCTGGCTTCTCTTGCAGTGTTTCTGAAACTCTGTGTTCCTCCCACACACCCTCTTATGGACAAACTTATTAACACTATCCTTCTGCAACTACAGGTAACTTCCTGTCTCTCAGTGATGATGTAATGCTAGTTCTCTATATAACCATCACCCAGTCCACTTTGTCTCCGCTCTTGCGTGAGTCCAGATCTGCCAAGTGCACTCCTCTATTTTGTTCTGTTCTTCAAGTATGACTCTGGCTTTTTACTGTCTGTTTTCCTGGTTCCTGACTCCGGCTATCGTTCCTGTTGTTCCTGCTCTCTGTGTACCTTGGCCTGGCTCAACTGACTACCTTTGGACGTTTATTGGTATTTTAAATAAACTTCATATATTTTATAACCTTCAATTTCTGTTTCTGTCTGGTCTCTTTGTTCCCTAACACCTGGGAACATAAGTATATGTTTTCTGAAAGTAAAGACAAAAAAATATATATATATATCTGCTATTTAGTGATGTCGCGAACCTAAAATTTTGCGTTCGCGAATGGCGAACGCGAACTTCCACAACTGTTCGCAAACAGGCGAACCGGGCAAACCGCCATAGACTTCAATAGGCAGGCGAATTTTAAAACCCACAGGGACTCTTTCTGGCCACAATAGTGATGGAAAAGTTGTTTCAAGGGTACTAACACCTGGATTGTGGCATGCCGGAGGGGGATCCATGGCAAAACTCCCATGGAAAATTACATAGTTGATGCAGAGTCTGGTTTTAATCCATAAAGGGCATAAATCACCTAACATTCCTAAATGGTTTGGAATAACGTGCTTTAAAACATCAGGTATGTACACTACTGTTACAACAGATATGAGTTGCACTGGGGTGACACTGTGCCCTGGCAGGCAGGCCCTTAAACGCACACGTGTGAAGGAAACTGACTGCTATTATTTAACACAGTCAAAAAAGTGTTGTTTTTTTAAAATATACACTACTGTTACACCACATATGAGTTGCACTGGGGTGACACTGTGCCCTGGCAGGCAGGCACTGAAACGCACACGTGTGAAGGAAACTGACTGCTATTATTTAACACAGTCAAAAAAGTGTTGTTTTTTTTAAATCTACACTACTGTTACACCAGATATGAGTTGCACTGGGGTGACACTGTGCCCTGGCAGGCAGGCACTGAAACGCACACGTGTGAAGGAAACTGACTGCTATTATTTAACACAGTCCAAAAAGTGTTGTTTTTTTTTAAATCTACACTACTGTTACACCAGATATGAGTGGTGGCACTGGGCAAGTGGGCACAGTATACGCTGTGAGCCTGACACACACGCTGGCAGGCAGGCAACTGCAATTAGATTACACAGGAAAAAAAAAAAAAAAGCAGACTGATGTTCTAGCCCTAAAAAGGGCTTTTTGGGGTGCTGTCCTTACAGCAGAGATCAGATGAGTCCTTCAGGACTGTAGTGGACACTGAATACACTAGCCTAACTATAGATTTCCCTATTCAATCAGCAGCAGCTACACTGTCCCTCCTCTCACTAACAATGCAGCTTCCGAATTAATCTAAAATGGATGCTGACCAGGAGGTAGGAGGGTCTGGGAGGGAGGGGTTCTGCTGCTGATTGGCTGGAAAGTGCCTGCTGACTGTGAGGTACAGGGGTCAAAGTATTACTCAATGATGACGAATAGGGGCAGTTCGAACCATCAGCATGATGTACGCCCGCCGCGGCCGAACGCGAACATGCTATTTTCGCGGGGAACTATTCGCCGACGAACCAATTCGCAACATCACTACTGCTATCTACTTTATGTTTAATTATTTGTGTATGAAATCATGAAGAGTTTCTGTCCCCTTACACACCATGCCATATGCACACACCTATCACATGTGCTGGCACACACATTACACAATATGCACACTTACACACACACATCTATGAACATGCTCTACACATGGATGCACACACGTGTGCACACTCACACATACAAAAATAAATCTTTACCATAAAAAAAAAAATAGGAAATTCAATAACAAAATACTTTTAGTTAGTGTCAGTGTTTAGTTTTCAATCAAATTTTAAAAACAAGAGGATTATGAAATTAAATATACTATTTCTAAGGTGGAAAGTTCATTTTAGAATCCCTATGCTTTTTATTATAGATTTGGGTAATTTATAACTCATTAATGTGTTTTCTTTTTTAAGGTGGTCATGAGTCATTACTCCTCTGAGATTCATCTCCTGGCCCACCTATGAGGATGCAAAGATTCCCAAAGCTATAAGAGCACTCTAAAGGGCATGAGACCGACTGCTCCATAACCCTGTCTGCCTGCTCTGAGCAGGTGGACAGGAATCACCGGAAATCTAGCCGATCGAATACAATTAGGTTGATTGACACCCCCCCTGCTGGCAGCGATTGGCCCGCGAGTCTGCAGGGGCGGCGTTGCCAATGTCTTATATTTTTTCTGCACTTTGAATTAGCAGTTTTGCCCCATTCTGGGTTAGTCCTTTTGGATTTGCTCATCAGCTCATTTGGTGAGCGTGTGTGCCGGTGTGGTCAGAGTGTGTCAGTCATCAGTAGCGCATGTTGGCTTTGGAAGTGATATAGTGCATGTGTGTGTGTGTGTGCTGTTAGTGTGTTGTTGTGTGCATTTGATTTAGTGTAAATGCAGTGCAGTGTGTATATATGCACTGTACAACTTGCAGCATACGTTTTGCATATTTGTGTGTATGCTAGTGTGTATGTTTATTGCGTCAATATCTTTTTTAGTGTGCGTAAAGTGTATGCTGTATATAGTGTGGGCAAGGTGTGTATGCTGTTATAGTTTGGTGAGTCTGTGAATGAAGTTGTGTGTGTGCATGCCTTACATAAAATTACAATTTTGCTCTTTTTTCCCCTCTGCAATTCATTACTCAGCCCAGCCATGATGCATACTTGTACGCTGGACAGCCAAGCACTAGTTAAAAGGATATAAAGGTCAAAACTGAAATGTGAATAGGTACATTTCAGTTTTAAATAAAAGCATTTGTGAAATATTCTTCCATTAGCAAAAAGACTTCTAGTGAAAGTTATTACAGTTTTCAGCGGCAATAAACAACTATGCCTTGAAGGCCTGCTGCCTGTGATTGGCAGATTGTTTAAATATATATCATTATGTATGATTGGTGTATGGTAAAAAATAACAGATTGGGGGCTTCTCTGCCTTAAGATGTCCCGGCCTATTTTAGGTCTCAGTCCGGCCCTGTTTGATTGAAGAAGCAGAATGTACTACTGGGATTTAGTTAACATACTGGTGAGCCAATAACATGAAGCATATATGGCAGCCACAAATCAGCTGCTTTAAACCTAAGGATACGCAAGAGAACCAAACCAAATTAGATAATAGAAGTAATTGGAAAAGTTGTTTAAAATCACATGCCTCTATCTAAATGATGAAAAGAAAGAAAAAAATGGGTTATACATCCCCTTTAATGTATGGAAGTGTTTGGTCCTGATGATTGCAATATCCTACTTTTCTTCATTTTGTTACCCGGTCTCAAATGCGACCCTCTTCAAGTTTGCATGCTTTGTCCCCTCAACTTTTTCCATTGAAACTCATGGGATTCTTCAGTGAGGCAATCTCTGTTCGATATCTTTCTGGGGGTGTATTTTATTCACCCATATTGGAAAATAATGTCTGATATTTCATTCTCTTCGGATTGGGGTTCATTTTGAGGGTCCCAGGAGAGCACAGGGAGTTTGGCTTGCCTTAGGAGGCGACGTTACAAATTAATTATTTTGGACTCAATGCCACTCTTTAGGTCCCCTTCATTTTAATTTTTTTTTCTTCATATTTATTGTATTGAGGTTTAAAAATTGTGAACTGGGTGGAATGCTGGCGTAAGGACAGAAAACAAAGCGTCTTAGTAAATGGAGTTCATTCAGCAGAGGGGGCTGCTTACTAGTGGTGTTCCTCAGGGGTCAGTCTTGGGGCCTGTTTTATTTAACATATTTTATCTGTGAATATCAGCAAAGGGCCTACCAAGGGGAAAGAATGTGTGTTTGCAGATGATAAAAAAATGTTGTAACAGAGTCGATGTTCCGTGGGGGTAGACAAAATGAGAAGTGAGTATACAACAATTGGAGGATCTGGACAAAACGACTGGGACTCTAAAGTTTAACACAGCTCAAAGTGTAAAATAATGCATTTAGGGAAGAAAATCCAAACTGTTAATTACAGATTCAATTACACTTTACTGACTGTTACAGATGAGGAACAGGACTTGGGAATTATTATTTCAGATGATTTAAAACTTAGTAAACAATGTAGTAATGCAGCGAGTAAGGCTAGCAGACATGCTTGGATTGTATTAATAGAGGTATTTGCAGCAGAAAATAGTACGTTTCTATGCAACTTTACAGATCATTAGTTAGGCCTCATCTTGAGTATTGTGTGCGTTCTGGAGGCCATATCTTCAGAACGATAATAACAAACTTGAATCTGTGCAAAAGAGGGCCTACAAAATGGTACATGGTCTAAAAAATAAACCTTACCAGGATAGGCCTCAATGACCTAAATTATGTATAGCTTAGAGGAGAGAAGGGAAAGAGGTGATATGATAGCAACTTTCAAGTACATTAACGGGCTTCAGTACTAACTGAGGCTGTGGGATATTTTACATAAAATGGAAAATACACAGAACAAGGGGTCAGATCTAAAGCTAAAGGGTAGTAGATTCAGGAGTAATTTGAGGAAGCACTTCTTTACAGAACGAGTGATTGATTTATGGAATACAACTTCCTCAAGAAGTAGTATGACAACCACTGTGGGAGACTTTAAAAATGCATGGACAATTATAAGCGCTATCCTACAAACTAGACTAAGTTTATACTGTTAGGTGATATCAGGCCAGACTTGCTGGCCTATGGCTCCTTATCTGCCATCAATATCTAGGTTTCTATATTACAACATATAATATATATTCAACTTTAACAATAGTCATAAAACAGGTGATTTTCAGAACTATACAACATTATCTGGAAATATACATAGCCTAATGACAAACTACAGTATATTAGACCTGCCTCTTGATTGTAGTCATTTAATAATGTAGTAGTTGAGTTAATAGTAATGACAGTATCTCAACAACATATGTCTACAATATGATTAAACACATATTAATGGAACCTTGATCCATACTGTATATAAATATAAAAATAAAAAAAATGAGCAACTGATAATGGGCTACGATTTACTCAAACTTTGTTCAAGATCGCCGTTCCGTTCTCCCGACAAGTACTCTGCATATCGCCATCGGATAGGCGCACACTGTGCGCCATTAATTATCATAAAAGGGGTCGTATTTCTACGTTACTTTCCAAAGGCGGAGCTGTGGCGTGATATTGATAAATCTCGCCGTTATTCATATATTTGCGACATATTTTATTATTAAAAATGTGTTAAATTAAAGCGCTTATGAGAAATAAATGTGAATTATCATTGACTCTTACAATTTTAATTTGTATTGTTCAGTTATCAATGTTACAAATTCGATGTATATAACTATAGTGCTTTTCAATAAACACAAACTTTATTTATATTTCCGATAATCGCTAAAAATGTATTAAAAATTTGAATATAATAATTGTGATCATATTATCACATTCCTCTCACATATAAATCTTTGAAGGGATAGAAGTTCAATGGTAAGATTAAAATTTAATGCTGAAATAACACAATTTTTTGATATCCTACTTTATTTTTGTTGTATCAATGTTTATATTATTTAAGAAAGCACATCAAGATCTCATTCCCAAATTGTATCTACAAATTTAACTCCTTTGTATTAACTTTTGAACTACTTATATAAACATGTGCTTATGTATTTCAAAGATATAAACCCAACTCTTTGATCTAACCAACCTCTTATATTTATATCCACCTCCCCCCCCTCAGCACTAATATAGTTTTTTTTTTTTTTTTTTACAATAAAATAATTAAATGTTTTGGATAATAAACACACCACCACACCTTTAAATTGTAAATCTATGGATTTATTGAAACCCAAAATAAATGTTATTTTCACATCATAATAATTTTCTTTTTTTCTTAAACTAAATAAATAATACTTTTATTTCAAAATGAAAAGAAATAATGTTTTGCTTTATTGTTCATAACTTAAAACGATTGATATTTTTCTCCTTAAGTTTTTGCACTTTTACTGTATGTCCTCATCAAATTATTTTCACTCTCCAGCAGGGTATCCAAAATTTCTTTTTTGTTGATACTTATTTCTTGATCTTCAGGCACTTTATCCTGTTCCAATGTGAATATCCCTTCCTTTTTTTTCGGAAAATACTTTTCCATTGTATAGGTGATTATCAGTAATTCACCGATGGAAAACTTACTTGGAACGATTCATCATCAATGTCTGTATGTATCTCTTAACCCCATAAAAACTCCACCCAATAACGGAACTAATTGTTATTGTAATTGCGCATTAAAATATACCCATTTAAAAACTGATTTATGTTTAAAAGAAATAAGTAATCGAGTAGAAACTTATTTACTTGATCAATATTAAAGAAAATATATTAAACTAGTGACATCTTTTTGTATAAATATAGATTACATTTAAGTTGTTACAAAGTGCGCAATAACGCTGCACTATATTTCTACAGTCGATACAAGAAAACTGGCAATTGTTACAATGCGCAATAACTTGGACAATATTTCTACAGTCGATACATTTGTTTTCATAGGTTAAATTTATTTTTAGGGCTATGTTCGTTGATTACTTCAATCGATACATTACAATAGTTTTGAATTTAAAAATGAATGTATATAAAAATAAAGAACATCAATTTGAAAAAATACACATTTGACAATAGGAAATACGATAAATTCTAATTGTGCAATCAAATTACAGTTACCTAATCTTTATTTAAATTATTCATTAATCTATTCATATACGCCCCCATTTCTGTAACGTTCTGGAACAAAACTTGTTAGTGATAATTGTTCATTACTCTTATTCTGACTTCGAGCGAAGACACTATTCTCCCCCTATTTGTGCCATCTCTTGTGATCTAAATTTGCGATGGCTACTGGACTAGCTGGAAAGACGAAAAGTGGCCGAAGTGTGATGTTTAGTCATCGACAAAACTGTATTTTAGTTCGTCATCGAAACATTATGATGTTATTATCGGCTATCAAGCAAAAATCTGTCAACCCTCCCAAGAAAAAAGGCAATTTGGGAACAAATTAGTGTGCTGTGTCAGCAGAGGGTAGTTTTCCTAAAGACGTCAGGGCCTGTCGGAAGCGGGTGAATGATATTCGTAAGAATATTAAAAAAAAAGTATGTAAGGAAAAAGCAGTTATCAAAAGGAACTGGTGGAGGCCCCGCATATAGGGCTGAACTGCTCGACTATGAACAAGATGCTGTATGCCAGGATGGGGGATGCTGTCGTGGTGGGACTTGATGTCCCATCAGATACCATGGATTTTCGAGGTAAATATCTAATTGATTGCTATTAAACAAATAGTATAGTATATTCTTAACTTATATTTCATGATTCAGACAGAGCCATACCCTGGTAATAATTTTTTTTATATTAATATTTTTTTATTTTTTTTATTTTAATATGTATTTAACAAAGTTTGATTGTAAGCTGGAAGCAGGACCATTTTTGGTTGAGGACCTGGATACCGCTTGTTGATTGGATGGCTACATTTAAAAGAAACCAATCCTCAAGCGCTAAGCAGGTGTCACATCCAAAATGGCCACGCTTCTAAACTTAGATTATTTTTTTTTGGAAATGAAAGATAATCCAAAAAGAAGAAAATATAAAAATTATAATAGTATTGAATTATAACGTTTTTTTTAAATTCCATGCTCTATCCGAACTAATGAAAGAATAATTTACACTATTTCTTTAACCATGAATTTTGTTATAATCAGTTTTCATTTTTTAATTTTAATAAAATTTTTCTATTTTGTTTATATGTACTATAGAAGACATGAACAGGCCGTTTGAAAATGAAATAGAAAATGCCCAGGTGGACCCTACCCATCGAGGTCCTGAATTGACTAGTGAACATCAAAACCCTCAACATCTTCATGTGATATACCATGCAGGGAAGAAACTACACGTAAGTAAAAGTACTAATTACAAAAATGCTAAATATCATTTGTATTCATGAAAAGAATGGATAATGAAATGTAAATTAATATGTATTAATACGTTTCTTACTTTTCTCATGAAAATTCTGTATATGTAAAGAAATTTTATTTAAAAACATCTATATGAATATCAATGTATTTATTGTTACAGGTGTCAGGGGATTACTACAAACAATGCAGGATTTGTCAATTTACATTATTTGATGGTAATTATTGACCCTCTTTTTTTTTTTTTTATATTTTTTTTTTTTTTATTTTACATTCATAGATGGAAATAGAAATCACATTACAACCAACTTGTGACTGACACAGTTTGTCAGGAGGATGATGATGATGAGACACAAATAGAGGGACAACATCAACACAACCTGAGACACCACAAGTAGACGAATCAGAATGTGAGAAGAGATTGAGGATGCAGAACAATGTCAGATAGATGAACCGGAGAGAGCCCAAATGAATTTTAAGATTAACCCGATATGGCATTGTCTTTCAGAAATGAACAAAATGAATTTTTTAAACAAATGATAGAATTAGAAAAACAGAGAAATAATATACTTCAAGAACAGTTAACTGTGCAAAAGGAGTATTATCAGAAAAACGTTAGAGTTCCTTGAATAGACGGACATCCTGATTTATAATTATATTGTTCATATATACCTTCAAGTTATGGGTTCTAAACTATTTAACGCACTTATAACCTTTGTTAATGTTTATTCGAGTTCACTGTTTTGATGTTAATTTTTTGTGTTTAATAAAGTTTTTTATATTATTAAATAAAAATTTTATTCAAAGTAAAATAACGAACTTTTTTTTTTTCAAAGTATTCATTTTTTATTCAAAAATAGAAAAAGCATATATATAACTCTATATATATATATATATATATATATATTTTTTTTTTTTATATATATATATGTATAAATAAACACAACCACAACTTTGGTAACAAAACTATATAAATTCTATTTAAAAATAAATATATATATATTTATATATAATATATATATATCTATATATATTATATATATAGATGTATAAATAACACAACACAACTTTGGTATCAAACTATCTAATTTTCTCTTATAAAAAAATAAAATTATATTATATATATCTATATAGACGTATAAATAAACAACACAACTTTGGTATCAAACTATCTAATCTTCACTTATAAAAAATTAAATTATATATATATATATAATATATATTATATATATATATATACAATTCTATCTATTTTAATTATCTAAAAAAAAATCAAGGTATTTGAATCCAATCTGAAAATTTCCTGAAAAAAAGAAAAAAGGTGTAATTAATAATATAGAACAAACAATATTAACATGTTAATACAATTTTAAGTAGACTTACATCTAAAAATCGTTTCAATAATTTCAAGACGATTTTCCACTCCAGCTTTGTGGTATGTCTTGTGACAATTTCCTGAGGAACATAAACATCTTCTGGCAACATCCTCAGACACACCTCATCTATAATTTACTTGGGAAATAGCTATATTATGCATTATGCATGACACCAGAATTATGTCATTACATTTCTCTGGGGAATATTGTAGATCACCACCAGAACGGTCCAACACCGAAATCTCATTTTCAGTACCCCGAATGTACGCTCAATAGACTCCTTGTCGACCTGTGAGATTGTTGACTTGATTTCTGAGCGTGTATGAGGTATTGGTACAGGTATCAAGAGCCAAGGCCTACAGGGGGTACCGCTGTCACCTTCAAAATATAATAAAATTACCAAATTAGCTACATTTAACTACAGGTTTATGAGGTTCAAATTATGACCATTTTATAAATAAATATACAAATTTTAATATTCACCTATTAGCCAACCGTGTGGCATTCTTCCACGTTCAAATGCTGCAAATAAGCGACAGGATTTAATATGTGATATCGTGGCATGACCGTGGAAAAACCTGATCTTACTGCCCAAAACCGAAGGTTAGAGTCTAATACTGCTTGAACATTGAGAGAGTGGAAGTGTTTACGATTTCGATATTGCTCCTCCCTTAAAGCTGGTGGTCGAATTGCAATATGTGTGCAATCAATTGCACTAGGACATTTGGAATGCCGGCACCTTGATAAAAAACAGATTTTTACTTGGTGGCATTCATGTACCATTCTTTGGCACATATATAAATTTATTTAGATGCTTCAAAATAGCTTTTAAGACAGTCCTCAAATGTCTACAAAAAGAAGGCTGACTCATGCCAACCACTGCACTGGACACAGCCTGAAAGAGCCCATGGCTAGGAAATGCAAAAACTGCCAATAACTTGAGCATTCAGGTATTGCCCTTGTTCTTCTGGTCTGTGGCTCTAGATCATTCTGTATTAGAACATATAGATTTTGTATGCTCTCCCTGTTTAGGCGAAATCTTTTTTTTATCTGATAATCAGACTAATGCCTGTAGTCCACAACGAGGTAGAAAAACTTGTGGAACTCTTTGCCGTTAAGTATTGGCAAAATCTGTTCATTTCGTCGATTTTCATGGCCCCTTGCTAAAGAAATTGCAGACAAAATCAGGAAATAATCCATCTTCTGGCACTGAAAATATGGAGTAAATTAGATGTTCTCCTATCTCTTCATGGAGAACATTAGTAGTCGTATTAGGAGGAGAACTTTAGGCTCTCCAATGGCGCAAAATAATGATAAATATATATTTTGGAGAGAAGTAGGTCGTATTCTTGAATATACACCCGGAAAGGGCGTTTTAAAGCTTTATTTTGCGCAAATGTGCGCCTAGGCGAGGGAATTGAAGGGCGAGAATTTTGCAGTCGTATTTGCACATTTTTAGGAGTATTTCTGATTGATAAATAGGAGATATATTATGACGGCGTGAATTAAGGCGCAAACTTAAGGAGAATATGTTTGATAAATCGAGCCCCATGGATACCTTTTCAGGATTATATAAAGAATTACGAGAGGAATAGCATAGAATATACTAGATTCTGATATTTATAAAATGTAACATATAACGAACAATAACCTGGCAAAATAACTCAGTATGGGATCAATGTTTTTGATCTTTGCTGTATGTCTGATATATATATATATATATATATATATATAAATAATATATATATATATATATATATATTTAATATTATATATATATATACTGAGAATAAACTAGATATTCCAACTAAGCCCATGAGGCAAAGTGTATTTCTAAAGAGGTATTGGTCATAACTGACAAGCTCCTGCCTACTAAAAGGGACCACTAGATACAATGAGAAAGTTAATGCTTTGCAGTGGCAGTTATAATAAGTATGCAAACAATAGGTGAACTTAGGGTATGGATATAAAGCCAAAATATTTTGGTGTTACGGGGAATAAGCAGGTATTGCTCATATCTGTATTTCTCACCAAAACTAATTTGGGTTATCTGTCTGTACGCATGATGGGTATAATTCAAATTGACAAT
This sequence comes from Bombina bombina, assembly GCF_027579735.1. Classification (NCBI taxonomy): domain Eukaryota; kingdom Metazoa; phylum Chordata; class Amphibia; order Anura; family Bombinatoridae; genus Bombina; species Bombina bombina. The sequence goes on from NC_069500.1 coordinate 1,393,935,409, forward strand.
ATAATATACCTCAGTCTTTTCGCCAACCTGGTGAAAAAATCCTGCCTAGGTTAGTATAAATTGAGATATATGAGATGTGCTAATTTAACTAAAATACAGACTATTACAAACAGACTCAGTAGGTAAACAGTGCCACATACAATAGAAAATATGCTGTCATTAGGTTGGTGGATTTAAGTAAACCTCCTATAACTTTGTGGGAGATTTCATAGCAAAACATCATTCAAAAGATTAACTGTTTTTTTTTTTGTTTTGTTTTTTCAAATAATTTTTTTTTATTGAGGTATTTGCATTGACATAGATAATACACAATACACCATTTTGTCAACAGAATAGGATACAAACATTAGTAACAAAACATTTCGGCATCTTATATAATACATTGACTAAAGGCTAATGAGACCTCATTTTCTCAATAATATAACATGTATAACTGACCAGTTAGAACATGGTTTTAGGCCCCAAGGACCAGGAGTGTAGAAAATAAAAGTTATCTGATGGTCAGAAGTCTAGCTCCTTTAGGAGCTTCAAAAAGAGCGTGAAACATGGGGGAAGGGGATATTCAGCGGGTAAGACACCGCTATAGATAGATGGGAAATGGTGGAGGGGCGGAGCCATATATTTATGCTAGTATTTTAGGAAACTTGGGGGGGGGTTTCAATCTTACCAATGAGGGAAGTTGAATGGGCCATGAAATAGGGTCAACTATCCATTTATTGTTAGTTATGCATATGCATAGTAGGGGAAAAAATGTATAGGTTAAATATTCTATACGTGGACATAAATACATGTCTTACAATTCCTGAACTTGGGTGAGATAAAAGGTTCTAGTAATATGGGAGGTTTTATAATTATAGGGGGATAAAGTGGGAAGTAGGCAATAGGGTTATGCTGACTTATGGTTAGGATTAAGCATCAATAGTATGCAAAAACTGAACTCCTAATTAGGCTAGCAAGGAAAGAGAGTCCACTGTGTGTATAATAACCTGAGTAGAAATGTAGTAGTGTTTCAGACCATGAATATAGAGATACCTTTAGATAATGAGCTATATTTTAATATGTCATAGGCTATATACTTTATATAAATATGTGAGAGTGGAATTAGTTATCCCTAAACTAAGTTCAGTAGTACCAGTAACTCTTTAAACTGGGTATAGTTTGCCAGGATATATATAGACATATCTAGAGAAGGTAGGATTATAAGTCTTGAGGGTTAAACTATGAAAGTAGACATTGCTAACATACAATCAATACCCCAAAGAGGACATCAGGTTCTCCCCAAAAGGGGGGTGGCGTGTGAAAGGAATCTAGTGCAGTATCTATCCCTGCTGTGTAATGGAGTCTGATTATAAATAAATGAAAAATCCTTGGCGTATATAATATAGCCCCATGGGTTATCGGAAGCAAGGATTAGCGAATGATGTTACTTTACAATATAGTGTGATTGCGTTTTAAAGTGAACATTAACAGGACATCTATGCATAAGAGTTATCAGGTAACAAAAAGCCCTAAAACAATAGCTGTGCACTATTTTATAATAATATATCACATTGGAGTATTTTAGTCCATATATCATTGCGACAGACATAAAACTGAGTATAGTCTACTTGTCCTCTGGGAAGGAAAACACAAAACTGCAAGGTTTTTTTATCCTATGGGTGGGTATGAAATGAAATAGCCCTCAATAATAGGCAAAACATCTAGAACTCTATATATAAACACAAATTCTAGCGACCCATACCTTCAGCCATAGACTTTTAAATCAGGCCATGCAAAACCTACATACTAGAACAGCGAATTATTCATGTGTCATTATAATTGAGTAACTGTAGGATGGTAATATAACATTCTGACATATTAGTGCAGAGCTATGTACATGTGCCATCTTTGACGAATATCTAGAGGAGGGGGTATGTAGCACATACATATTCACGTAATGCATCATATCTGGCGCCATGAGCCGCCAAATGACTCAAAGAGGTAATATAGAGCAACCAACCTAATAATCTTGTAAGTGTGTTCACTTATATATAATGAACAGAAGGGCTCCTCAGTTAATAGCGTGTAGTGTGAATGTCTTCTCATCATCATTTTTCCCCTAAAAGATAATTATCTCTATATCTAAATCTAATATAAGCACCTGAAGGGCCATTGAGTCTTATTATTAACCAGCTCCTATTTAGGTTATAGAGTCCCATAGGCTGTGAGCAATAACTATGTATGTTATGAAACAGCAGACATTGTAAATGAAAGAACAAATAGAAAAGAACATGGGATATCTTATTGCAATTAAATTACATAACACATGTCAAGGGGAATACATGGATATGGGCTTTTCTATCTCAAATCCTAGGTTAGCTTTTAGTGATAAACTTGGTTTGGATATATTTTGGAGAGAGACAGAACATCAATAGAATAGATTATAATTCCAGTTGTTAAACTATCCTCAGAACAGCAAATTCAATGGCAAGTTAGCTTAATTTACTAATAATAATGGGGCTAAAGTGCATCACCAGACAACATCACAGCATGGGTAATAAACAATAAATTTGTTGTCATAAGTATATAGACCTATGTATTGGCACGATTAGAAATGTCAGCAGTGCCCATTGCATCCAAAATTATTCTGCAGTATCTAGAGCTAAGTGCCCCATTAACATTGGGCTATATGATACCCCAGATACGTGAGAGTGTGTGATAAACAGTGGAATGTAGTGATTGTCTGTGTCTGCAATATAACCATGGGCTAGAAATAAACCTAGATATGACAGGATAAAGAATGACTACACACCCATAAATAGTAGTTACAGAATCATTTAAAAGTAGATTTGTGTGGCAGCCTGTAACTATAGTCTATAAAAGATATAGCTTAGTTAAACTTTTGTGAGCAATAAACTTGAAAGGTAGAAAAAACAGAAGAGGGATAATCAAAAACATTAATATTCAGTTCTCATGTATTAAGAGTTGCACTTCAAAGTCAACCATCTAGTACACATCTAAATATGTTGTTGTAGACACATCCCTAGACCAATTCAACAAAACATTTTGCTATTTGAAATCTCGTATGGCCAAGTACCATAGGGCATGTGTACAAGGATATGCCCTTATTAAGGTTTGAACTGTGGAGGAGAGCTTTTATCACAAAATTTACAGTGAGGAGCAGCAACAGCGTATTTTACCACATAATGGGAAAACATTAGGACATGGATATCGCAATCAAAGAAAGCAAGCTTAAGTTTAAGCCTTTAGATCACAGCATCTTCACGGAAAGATCCGGTCAGTAAGACCTGTGTCTAACTGTGACCGTGAGCAATCATCTAGTATACTATAACTTTACTAGTGCAGCGTTCAGTCATTTTAATAGCTTACTAACTAACAATTGCATAGAGCACTATAAGCTTGCCTAATAGTAAGAGCCTTGTATATCAGGTATTAGGCCTTCATATAAGTAAAATGCCCATATACTGTCTCATATATCAATCACTTGGTTTTGTCGTGCCATGGACTAGCAAGTAATATAGCAAACAGCTAACAGAACACATATCAGACCTAAGCCCTTCATGTCCCGCAGCTGCCGGAACAGCTCTGTGATGTCCTCATCCCACCACCGGCTCGAGCCCCACAAGGGACCTGTTCTCCTCCGTATCAATGATAGACTCAGTTAGTCGGCAGGGGCAGCTTGAGGAGAGTGCCTAAGTGTATGACAGCATTATCTTCCGGCAAAATCAAGCAAAGTATCATAGCTACTTCTCCCTCGGTTTCGTTTATTAACAGTTGTTTCTGAACATATGCTAAAGATGGCGTCTCCTCATACATGTGCACGGCAGTTGCGTATAAAGGTCTCCTCTGACACTGGTATCACCTGTACAACGGTGAAGTAGAAGGAGCTGATGAATGACACGGTCCAAAACCCAGTGTTGATCCTGTCAGGTGGGTTTTCTAGCTTACCCTGGATGTCGCCTGTAGTCGCCCATAAAGCTCCTGGACACTGAGCAGAATCTGTTGTCTCAGCTTGTATGGAGTCAGCTGCGCCCGCGAGGGCTGATAGTAAAGACCTTAAATCATCTTTCAGGCGCTTAAAGTGCTGGTCTAACAGCTGTCTGCTACGCATGCTCCCAATTTTCTAGAGCTTCTAGGGCTTCCATATCAGCAGTATTTTTATAGCAATGGTGCCATCTGAAATCTCCACGTGGCACAGCTTGAAAGTAATCAGCAGTATTATGCTCATTAGGTATAGAGTCTTCGGTTTGATGAAGTGTATCACAGATTAGAACCTAGCTTTCCTGAGTATATATATGAAAGGTTTGGGCTCTCGAAATAATAAATAAAGCGTATATTAATATCTAGGAGCCCGGAGCTACATAGATACACGTCTTGCTGTCTCTGTAGTTGGCTCCGCCCCCCAAAAGATTAACTGTTTTAAACAGCCAGAGTTATGTCCAAATACCCATGGAAACAACATTATTAATAATAGGATGGGAAATGCCAACCTATGTCTTTGCTACTGTCCTATCTATCCGATGCCAGATTTCTGCATCCAATGTCCCTTAACGATCAGATTGTAATGAGGAGCCCTTTCAGGGGGCATCAACGCACAAGCCAAAAACAGGAAACTAAGGGAGCTGTTGATGTTTTTGCACTATGGTAACAGGCAAACCTGCGATCTCTGCTGCTGCACTTTTAGAAATCGCTATCCTCATGGCAGTAAGGCACAGTGATGTATTCCACTAAGGGGCCGGCCATACCCCCCAATCGAGAATAAGGTAGCATTGCAGATTTGGTGCCCAGTATCCGGTACCTGCAAAACATTTTCCACTGCCTAGCTCTTTGTGCAGATAGGAGATCAAATCATCAAACTTGTTAAAGAGGCTTCTTTCCAAGCTTTGTGAGGGCTGCAATAATGACCTGGCCGTGTTCCTCCCATGCTAGTGGATGTATGACAGGTTATCTATAAAACCTGTCTGACCTGTGTTAACCGGGGAGGGGTTTCGAGGCTTCAATGATAGGCCGCCGCCTGAGTTCTCAACGTTCCGGTACTGGGCTGAAGGCTCATAAGTACAGTAATCTGTATATCATAGATTCAGCAAGGTGAGTATAAACCATAAATATCACTTGAGAAATGTGACCGATCATGGGCGCTGCCTGGACACGCCCAGTTGCTCCTATTTTTTTAAAGGAGTTTTCATTCAGTCATGTTTAAATATGTATTTTTGTATCCATCATCAAGGGGGGACTTGCAGATCCTTATCATTGAAGGAAAGTCTCAAATATTTTTATTAAACACAGAAATGTTTTCTATATTTTGCATCCCAGGAGATAATTTGGGAAGCAGTTTTTCTACTGGAATGATTTCTTCTTAAAGTAGTTTTTCTACTAGATGGTAGAACAAATGGTATTTCCCAGAGAAAGATCTGATGACCTTTTGCTTCCAGAGTCATAGCTCAAATTGATTAGAGCGTTATTCTCTAAATCTGATTTGGTTTGTGAATCTGATTCAAATGTGAAACTTTCTCCTATCAATCAAGATCTAGTGTCTTTAATCCTGTTATTGTTCGATTGTTAATTGTCTACCTATTTGGTAGCAAGAGGTTTCTTTTGTGCTCTATCAAATCTTATTTTAGGCCATAAAGCCTGTTACAAGTAAAGTTTCTAAATTGAATTGGAAGGTTGTTTCTTTCCTACTACGAGAAACCATGTTTTTTTGCTGGTATTCATATAGAACTCCAATTTTTTTCTTTTTGCAAGTCATTTTGGATAATGACTTGTTTGTTAACTCTTTAGAAGTGATATATTTTATTTATTCTGCTTTCTATTTCAGGAAAATTGCCTTTTTGATGTTAAGGCTCTTGCTCAGGTTCATTCAAGTTATTTCCAGCATCTAAATCTATTTCTCTTTTGGTACATTTAATTGTTTTGTTTTACAAGCTTTAAATGTTTCTCTTTTGGAACCAGCTTGCTTTGGACATTTAGAGTGGCAGTTATCAACGTGTCTACCCTCAAATACGCTGGAATTCCCGCCAGCGTATTTGAGGCAAGGCTGATTCGCCTTAGTTATCAAGCCCTAGACACTGGCAAAAGTAGAATTTTGTGACGTAAGCTTCGATCCGCCGGACTCAGTCTGACACAGATCGATTCTTACGTCACTCCAGATGTCCCACACACGAAGTGCGGCACAATCTGAATACTTTCTGGTAGTATCAAAAAACTAGCAGGTACGCTCTGCACTTTTCCGGCCCAGTGTACCCTGGTTTTCAAATAGGAATCAATGGGAGTCTGACCATAGCGAAAGTTCATGTTCGCTGCTGCCAGACATCCCATTCATTCCTATGGGGAAACGTCTGCACCTAACACCCTAACATGTACCCAGAGTCTAAACACCCTAATCTGCCCCCCCTACACCGCCGCAACTAAATAAATGTATTACCCCATAAACCGCCGCTCCCGGAGCCCACCCGCTACTACATTATACCTAGCTAACCTCTAACCGCCGCTCCGGGACCCCGCCGCAACTATAATAACTTATTAACCCCCTAAACCGCCGCTCCCTGGACCCCGCCGCCACTATAATAAATTATTAACCCTAAACCGCGCTCCCGGACCCCGCCGCCACTATAATAAACTTATATAACCCCCCTAAACGCCGCTCCCAGTCCCGCCGCAACTATTATATATGTATTAACCCCCTAAACCGCGCTCCCGGACCCCGCCGCCACCTACATTATACCTAGTAACCCCTACCCTGCCCCCCCCCCTATACCGCACCTAGAATTAAGTTATTAACCCCTATCCTGCCGATCCCGGACCCCGCCCGCAAATAAATAAATAGTTTAACCCCTAAACCGCCGCTCCCCGGACCCCGCCGGCAACCGATAATAAAACTTATTAACCCCTAATCTGCCCCCCCCTACACCTTTGCCACCTATAATACATTTATTAACCCCTATCCTGCCCCGCCCTACACCGCCGCCACTGTAATAAAATTTCTAGCCCTAAACCTAAGTCTATACCCTAACCCTAAACACCCCCTAACTTACATATTAATTAAAATACATCTAAATAATATTTTATCTATATTAAACTAAGTTAATCCTATTTAAAACTAAATATTTACCTTACCTTTAAAATCAAACCCTAATATAGCTAGAATATAAATAATAATTATATTGTCGCTATCTTAGGATTTATTTCTTATTTTACAGGCAACTTTCAATTTATTTTAACTAGGTACAACTAGCTATTAAAACTAGTTATTAACTATTTAATAGTACCTAGTTAAAATAAAGAGAAATTTACATGTAAACTAAATCCTAACCTAAGTTACAATTACACCTAACCATACACTCTACTTTAATAAATTATCACCTATTTAAAACTAAATACTTACCTGTAAAATAAACCCTACGATAGCTACAATGTAATTAATAATTACACTTGTAAGCTATTTTAGGATTTATATTTATTTTACAGGTAACTTTGTATTTATTTTAGCTAGTTAGAATAGTTATAAATAGTTATTAACTATTTAATAACTATCCTAGCTAAAAGATAATACAAAATTTACATGCTAAAATAAATCCTAACCTTAAGTTACAATTAAACCTAACACTACACTATCATTAAATTAATTAAATTAATTACTTACAAATAACTACAATTTAAATACAATTAAATAACCTAATTAAAGTACAACAAATAAAAAAGCTAAGTTACAAAAAAATAAAAAAATAAGTTACAAACCATTTAACAAATATTACAACAATTTTAAGCTACTTACCACCCTAATCTAAGCCCCCTAATAAATACAACGCCCCCCCAAAATAAAAAATGGCCTACCTATTCTTAAATTAAAAAGTTACCAGCTCTTTTACCTTACCAGCCCTTAAAAGGGCCTTTTGCGGGGCATGCACCCGACGAAAACAGCTCTTTTGCCTGTAAAGAAAATACAACCCCCCACCCAACATTAAAAACCCCACCACCCACAAACACCCTAATCTAACCCCAAACCCACCCCTTACTTAAACCTAACAGTACCCCCTGAAGATATCCTACTTGAGTCGTGTTCAGCTAGCCGACCACCGATGGAACCGAAGAGGAGATACGGAGCGGAGAAAGTCATCATCCAAGGGGCGCTGAAGAAATCTTCCATCCGATGAAGTCATCATCCAGGCGGCGCTGAAGAGATCTTCCAACGGGCGATGTCATCTTCCAAGCGGCATCTTCCCAATCTCCCCCCTCTTTCTTCAGGATCCATCTTCATCCCGCCGACGCGGAACATCCTTCTTCCCCGACGGGCCGACGACTGTATGAGGTTCCCTTTAAGGACGTCATCCAAGATGGCGCCACCTTCAATTCCGATTGGCTGATAGGATTCAGCCAATCGGAATTAAGGTAGGAAAATCTGAATTGGCTGATGCTATCAGCCAATCAGATGAAGTTCAATCCGATTGGCTGATCCAATCAGCCATTCAGATTGAGCCTCGCATTCTATTGGCTCGTTCCGATCAGCCAATAGAATGCAAGCTCAATCTGATGGCTGATTGGATCAGCCAATCGGATTGAACTTCAATCTGAATGGCTGATTCAAATCAGCCAATCAGATTTTTCCTACCTTAATTCCCTATTGGCTGATAGAAATCCTATCAGCCATCGGAACTTGAAAGGAACGCCATCTTGGATGACGTCCCTTAAAGGAACCTTCATTCAGTCATCGGCCATCGGGGAAGAAGGATGTTCCGCGTCGGCGGGATGAAGATGGATCCGGAAGAAAGCAGATTGAAGATGCGCTTGGAAGAGACATCGCCCGGTTGGAAGATCTCTCTCAGCGCCACCTGGATGATGACTTCATCGGATGGAAGATTTCTTCAGCGCCCTTGGATGATGACTTTTGCCACTCCGGATCTCCCTCTTCAGTTCCATCAGTGGTCGGCTGGCTGAAGACGACTCATGGTAGGATGAACTTCAGGGGGGTAGTGTTAGGTTTATTTACGGGGGGTTCTGGGTTTAGAATTCAGGGGTATGTGGGGTGGTGGGTTTTAATGTTGTGGGGGTCGTATTTTTCTTTTACAGGCAAAAGAGCTGTTTTCCTTAGGGGCGAATGCCCGCAAAAGGCCCCTTTTAAGGGCTGGTAAGGTAAAGAGCTGGTTAACTTTTTAATTTAGAATAGGGTAGGTCATTTTTCTTATTTGGGGGGCTTTGTTATCTTTATTAGGGGGCTTAGATTAGGTGTAAGTAGCTTAAAATTGTCTGTAATATTTGTAAAATGTCTTGTAACTTATTTTTTTATTTTTTGTAACTTAGCTTTTTATATTTTTTGAACTTTAGTTAGTTTATTTAATTGTATTTAATTGTAGTTATTTGTAGGTAATTAATTTAATCTAATTTAATGATAGTAGTAGTGTTTAGGTTTAATTGTAACTTAGGTTTGGATTTATTTTACACAGCTAATTTTGTATTTATTTTAGCTAGGTAGTTATTAAATAGTTAATAAACTATTCTAATAAACTATTCTAACTAGCTAAAATAAATACAAAGTTACCTGTAAAATAAAATAAATCCTAAAATAGCTACAATGTAATTATTAATTACATTGTAGCTATCTTAGGGCTTTATTTTACAGGTAAGTATTTAGTTTTAAATAGGATTCATTTATTAAAGTATAGTGAAGTGTTAGCTGTAATTGTAACTTAGGTTAGGATTTATTTTACAGGTAAATTTCTCTTTATTTTAACTAGGTAGCTATTTAAATAGTTAATAATTTATTTAATAGCTATTGTACCTAGTTAAAATAAATTGAAATTTGCCTGTAAAATAAAAATAAATCCTACCTAAAATAGCTACAATATAATTATATTTTTTATTGTCGCTATCATTAGGGTTTACTTTTAAAGGTAATTATTTAGTATTAAATAGGATTAACTTAGTTAATAAGATAAATATTATTTAGATGTATTTAATTAATATTTAAGTTAGGGGGGTGTTCTGGGTTAGTGTTAGACTTAGGTTTAGGGGTTAATAATTTTATTACAGTGGCGGCGGTTGTAGGGGGGGCAGGATAGGGGTTAATAACTTATTAATAGGTGGCGACGGTGCTAGGGGGGGCCATATTTAGGGGTTAATAAGTTTAAGATAGGTTGCGGCGGGGTCCGGGAGCGGCGGTTTTAGGGGTTAACTATTCTATTTAGGTTGCGGCGAGGTCCGGGTTCCGCAGGATAGGGGTTAATAACTTTACTTTATATGTCGGCGACGGTGTAGGGGGGGCAGATTAGGGGTTAATAAGTTTAAGCTAGGTTGCGGCGGGGTCCGGGAGCAGATGTTTAGGGGTTAAACTATTTATTTAGGTGCGGCGAAGTATGGGATCGGCAGGATAGGGGTTAATAAATTTATTATAGGTGGCGGCGGATATAGGGGGGGCAGTATAGGGGTTACTAGGTATAATGTAGGTGGCGGCGGTGTCCGGGAGCGGCGGTTTAGGGGTTTATACATTTATAAGAGTTGCGGCGGGGTCTAGGAGCGGCGGTTTAGGGGTTAATAACTTTATTCAGTGGCGGGGGGCTCCGGGGGGCGCCGGTATAGGGGGTAGAACAGTGTAGTTAGTGTGGGTGCTTAGTGATAGCTTGTCAATAAAGCTGTCTAAAAGCCAAAGAGCAGCGAGATCGGATGAGTGATAACTATCACAATCCGCTGCTCATCACCCCGTACTTGGTGCGTGGCTTTTTGACAGCTTTTTTGATAACTTAGGCGAACGTATTCAGGTCCGCGGCGGCGATGGTAGGCGAGCTTAGGCGGGCGTATTGGACCGGCGAAGGCCCGTAAAGTAGACAGCTTGATAAGTACCCCCCTCTTAGCCTCTTGGATGATTTTGGTTGCATTTAGCAATACTTCTGCCGAAAGACTTTCTGAATCTTTCTTGTGAGCTTCCTTGTCTTATTTTCATCAAGATAAGAAGATTTTATGTCCTCAACATGACTTTTACCTAAAAATTTTTTTTTAGATAATATCAAAACAGGCGATTATTGTCCATTTGATTGTCGTAATCAAAATTCTTCTTTCATGGTCCTCTTACTCTAATTTACGGCTAGATTTAGAGTTCTGCGGCCCAAAGGGGTGCATCGCTACCTATAATAAAGTTATTTAACCCACTAAACAGCCGCACTCCCGCTCACTAACCTATAATAAATAGTATTAACCCCCCTAATCTGCCCACTCCCTAACATCACTGACACCTAACCTTCAAGTATTAACCCATAATCTGCCGACGGACCTCACGTACTCTATTAAATTTATTCAACCCCCTAAGCTAAGTCTAACCCTAACACTAACACCCCCCCTAAGTTAAATATAATTTTTATCTAACAAAATAAATTAACTCTTATTAAATAAATTATTCCTATTTAAAGCTAAATACTTACCTGTAAAATAAACCCTAATATAGCTACAATATAAATAATAATTATATTGTAGCTATTTTAGGATTAATATTTATTTTACAGGCAACTTTGTAATTATTTTAACCAGGTACAATAGCTATTAAATAGTTAATAACTATTTAATAGCTACCTAGTTAAAATAATTACAACATTACCTGTAAAATAAATCTGACCTAAGTTACAATTAAACCTAACACTACACTATCAATAAATAAATTAAATAAAATACCTACAATTATCTACAATTAAACCTAACACTACACTATCAATAAATAAATTAAATTAAATACCTACAATTATCTACAATTAAATAAACTAAACTAAAGTACAAAAAATAAAAAAAAGAACTAAGTTACAAAAAATAAAAAAATAATTTACAAACAATAGAAATATATCTACAACAATTGTAAGCTAATTACCACCTACTCTAAGCCCCCTAATAAAATAGCAAAGCCCCCCCAAAATAAAAAACATGCCCTACCCTATTCCTAAAATACAAATAGAAAAGCTCTTATACCTTACCAGCCCTTAAAAGGGCCTTTTGCGGGGCATGCCCAAAGAAAACAGCTCTTTTACCTGTAAAATAAACATACAATACCCCCCCCCCCAACATTACAACCACCACCCACATACCCCTAATCTAACCCCAAACACCCCTTAAAATAAACACTAAGCCCCTGAAGATCTCCCTAACTTATCTTCCACCACGTCGGGGTATCACCCGATCGGTCCAGAGGAGCCTCCGAAGTCTTCATCCAAGCCCAAGCGGGAGCTGAAGACATCCACCATCGGGCTGAAGAGGTCCATCATCGGGCTGAAGTCTTGATCCAAGCGGGTGCTGAAGAAGTCCATCATCGGCCTGAAGTCCTTGATCCAAAGCGGGCGCTGAAGAAGTCCATCATCGGCCTGAAGTCTTCTATCAAGCGGCATCTTCCATCTTCTTTCTTCCGGAGCTATCTTCTCTCCAGCCGACGCGAATCCATCCTCTTCTAACGACGCCCTACTCGCCGAATGACGGTTCCTTTAAATGACGTCATCCAAGATGGCGTCCCTCGAATTCCGATTGGCTGATAGGATTCTATCCAGCCCAATCAGAATTAAGGTAGGAAAATTATGATAGGCTGATCGGAATTGAACTTGATCTGATTGGGCTGATTCCATCAGCCCAATCAGAATTTTCCTACCTTAATTCCGATTGGCTGATAGAATCCCTATCAGCCAATCGGAATTCGAAGGGACCGCCATCTTGGATGATGTCCCTTAAAGGAAACAGTCATTCGTCGGGAATTCGTCGGCCCAGGATGGACTGTTCCGCGTCGGCGGGATGAAGATGGATCCGGAAGGAAGCAGATTGAAGATGACGCTTGATAGAAGACTTCAGGCCCGATGATGGACTTCTTCCAGCGCCCGTTTGAATCAAGACTTCAGGCGATGATGGATCTTCTTCAGCGCCCGCTTGGCTACAAGACTTCAGCCCGATGATGGACCTCTTCAGCCCGTATGGTGGATGTCTTCAGCCCCCCGCTTGGGATTGGATGAAGACTTCGGAGGCCTCCCCTCTGGATACCGATCGGTGATACCCGCGTCGGTAAAGATAAGGTATGGAGCCCCCCCCCTTCCACGGGGCCCTTAGTGTGAGGTATGATCTTAAGGGGCTTTGGGTTAGATCAAGGGGTGGGGTAAGTGGAAGAGGGTCTGTGGGTGGTGGTTGCAATGTTGGGGGGGGTATTGTATGTTTATTTTACAGCAAAGAGCTGTTTTCTTTGGGCATGCCCCGCAAAAAGGCCCCTTTAAGGGATGGTAAGGTTAAAGAGCTTTTCTATTTGTATTTTAGAATAGGGTAGGGCATTTTTTTATTTTGGGGGCTTCTTGTTATTTTATTTAGGGGGCTTAGAGTAGGTGTAATTAGCTTAAAATTGTTGTAATATATTTCTAATGTTTGTAAATTATTTTTTTTATTTTTTGTAACTTAGTTCTTTTTTTATTTTTTTTACTTTAGTTAGTTTATTTACTTGTAGATATTGTAGGTTATTTCAATTTAATTTATTTATTGATAGCTGTAGTGTTAGGTTTAATTGTAGATAATTGTAGGTATTTTATTTAATTAATTTATTGATAGTGTAGTGTTAGGTTGAGTTGTAACTCTAGATTAGGATTTTATTTTACAGGTAATTTTTAAATCTATTTTAATGCTAGGGTAGCTACTTAATAGTTATTAACTATTTAATAGCTATTGTACCTGGTTTAAAATAACTTACAAAGTTGCCTGTAAAATAAATATTAATCCTAAAATAGCTACAATATAATTAATTTGTTATATTGAGCTATATTAGGGCTTTATTTTACAGGTATAGCTATTTAGCTTTTAATAGGAATAATTTATTTAATAAAGAGTTAATTCTATTTTGTTAGATAAAAAATTAAATTTATCTTAGGGGGGGTGTTAGTGTTAGGGTTAGACTTAGCTTTAGGGGTTAATAAATTTAATAGAGTAGCGGTGAGGTCCGGTCGGCAGATTAGGGGTTAATACTTGAAGTTAGGTGTCGGTGATGTTAGGGAGGGCAGATTAGGTGTTAATACTATTTATTATAGGGTTATTGAGGCGGGAGTGAGGCGGATTAGGGGTTAATACATTTATTATAGTAGCGGTGAGGTCCGGTCGGCAGATTAGGGGTTAATAATTGTAGATAGGTGGTGGCGACGTTGGGGGCGGCAGATTAGGGGTTAATAAATATAATATAGGGGTCGGCGGTGTTAGGGGCAGCAGATTAGGGGTACATAAGTATAATGTAGGTGGCGGCGGTGTGCGGTCGGCAGATTAGAGGTTAAAAAATGTTAATAGAGTGGCGGCGATGTGGTGGGACCTTGGTTTAGGGGTACATAGGTAGTTTATGGGTGTTATTGTACTGTAGAGCACAGTAGTTAAGAGCTTCATGAACCGGCGTTAGCCCAGAAAGCTCTTAGCTCCTGGCTTTTTTTCTGCGGCCTGGAGTTTTTGTCGTTAGATTTCTAACGCTCACTTCAGCCAAGACTCTAAATACCGGCGTTACGAAGATCCGATTGAAAAAATAGCTCTTGCAAATGCCGTAGGGGAACTCTGTGGTATGAAAAGTCGCGGCTGGAAAAGTGAGCGTTAGACCCCTTACCCTACATGACTCTAAATACCAGCGGTAGCCCAAAAACCAGCGTTAGGAGCCTCTAACGCTGGTTTTGACGGCTAACGCAGAACTCTAAATCTTAGGCGTTAGATATTAAGAATAAGTAGAAACTCCAGCCCACTTTTAAATTAAAAGGACCTTTAATTTTACTTCAGTGCAAGGGTCCAACAGTAACATCAATCACCTAGATTCCGAGTATTGCACTAAAAAGGGTGCGAAACCAAATGCCAAAAAAAGTTGCATTATTTCACTCTTCATAGCGCTGCCATTTACGAGGTTACTAAAAAGCCTCCTTGTGCATACGATATGGTGGCATTAAGCTCCATACCGCCACAAAATCCAAAGGCCTGCTTTGACATGCTCGTGCACACTTTCCCTTATAGACATCAATGGGGAGTGTGGAATGAAAAATCTCTGTAACGCAACCCCCATTGATGTCTATGGTGAAAAAAAGTTACGTTTAAAACCTAACACTCTAACATAAACCCCTAGTCTAAACACCCCCAAATCTGCGCCCCGACATCAACTGACACTAATAAAAGTTATTATCCCTAACTCCACCATTCCGGGATATTGCTGCCCCCTATAATAAAGTTATTAACCCCTAAAACTCCGGCCTCCCCACATCGCCACCCCTAAATAAACCTATTGACCATAAACCTCCGGTCTCCATACATCGGCGCCACTATATAAACCTATTAACCCCTAAACCGCCACCCCCATCGGAAACGCTAAATTAAACATATCTAACCCCTAAAACCTAACACCCACCCTAACTTTAAATTAAAATTACAATATAATTATATTTAAACTAAATAAAACATATCTGTAAAATAGCAATAAACCTAACATTAAACCTATACATTAACCTAACATTACTATCTAATAAAATATAAAACTACTACCCAATCTAAAAAAATCTAATTACAAATTTAAAAAAAAACTGTTCATAACAGCCAATAAGATTTCGTAGCTCTCATCCTATTGGCTGTTTTAAACTGAATTAGGTTTTTTTTTTTATTTTGCGGGGGTTGGCTTGGGGTGGTGGGTTTTACTGTTGGGGGGGACTTTGCATTTTTTTTTACAGGTAAAAAACAAGCTGTTTAATTAGGGCAATGTCCTAGAAAAGGCCCTTTTAAGGGCTATTAGTAGTTTATTGTAAGCTAAGGGGTGTGTGTTTTTATATTGGGGGGACTTTTTTATTTTTATAGGGCTATTAGATTAGGTCTAATTGTTTTTATTTTTGATATTACATTTATTATTTTTTTGTATGCTTAGTGTTTTTTATCTTTTCATAATTTAGTGTTTATTATTTTTTGTAATTTTCGATTTGTAATTTAATTTCGTAGTGTTAGGTTTTTTTAAATTTCTAATATAGATTTTTTAATTGGTATTATTTTTTTATTTTAGCTAGAATACGTAAACTTAGGTTTATTTACAGTTTAATGTTAGGTTTATTTTTATTTTACAGGTAAGTTTTTATTTATTTTAAGATAGTTATATTGTAATTTTAATTTTAAGTTAGGGGGGTTTAGGTTTAGGGGTTAATTGTTTAATTTAGTGTTTTGCGACGTGGGGGGACTGGCGGTTTAGGGGTAAATACGTTTATTTAGCAGCGGTGACTGATGGGGAGGCCGAGAAAGTTTATGGGTTATTAGGTTTATTTAGTGGCAGCAATGTGGGAGGCCGGAGGTTTAGGGGTTAACTAGGTTTATTAACTGGTAGCGATGTGGGAGGCCGGAGGTTTAGCGGTTAATAGGTTTATTTAATAGTTGCGATGTGGGTGGGCGGCAGATTAAGGGTTAATAAGTTTTAATATAGTGTTTACGATGCGGGAGGGTGGCAATTTAGGGGTTTACTATGTAGTTTATGGGTGTTTTGTGTACTTTGTAACACTTTGGTTATGAGTTTTGTGAAACATCTGTTGTTTTGCAAAATCCATAAATACTGCTCTCAGATTGTGGTATGGGTCGTGCTTGTATAGGCTGCAACGCAAGCTTTTTAGCCAGACCGAACAATCTGTAATACCAGCGCTATGAAAATCCCACACAAAAAACTTAATTTTTTTGAGTGACAGAATGGACGTTGCGTTACAGGCTAAAAATAGCTTGTCTTTATAGCTATACCGACACAACTCGTAATATTGCGTTCCTGGCCATTACGATGATAGACATTTTGACAGCGTTAAAAAGCCGATATTGCAACACTTGTAATCTAGCCAAATGTTAGGGCACTACAAGATCATCTGGAGTTTCTATTTATTCTTGATATTGATGGGCATGGTAAAATCACTCGGTTTGAGTGCTGGCTCCAATGTTCTATTTGTTTTATTTAGATATTGTAAGAGCATTAGCACTTATACTTTCCAATTACAAAGGATTTCGGACCCAATCCTTTTTAATCCTTGCACCCAATTGGATATAGGTACTACATCACACCAGTACTGTGCCCAGTGTCTTGGCTAGGATAGTCCTTTTAGGCAGCAGTTTCAGCTTAAGGGGATATTTTTTTTGGGTGGGTTTTATTTTTACCAGTAGGGTCTGGGCAGTAAAAGAGCTTAAATGCCCTTTTAAGGGCAATGCCCATACAAATGCCCTTTTCAGGGCAATGGGGAGTTAGGTTATTTTAGATCGGGTTTTTATTTGGGGGTGGTTCGTGGGGGTAGTGGGTTTACTGTTTTGGGGGGTGTTTGTATTTCTTTTTTCAGGTAAAAGAGCTGATTCTTTCGGGGCAATGCCCCACAAAAAAAGCCCTTTTAAGGGCCATTGGTAGTTTAGTGTAGGGTAGGTTTTTTATTTTATTTTGGGGGGCTTTTTTATTTTGATAGGGCTATTAGATTAGGTGTAATTCTTTTTTATTTTTGATAAATGTGGTTTGTTTTTTTCCGTAATTTAGTGTTTTTTATTTTCTTGTCACTTAGTGTTTATTTTTTTTGTAAATTAGTAATTTTTATTAAGGTTAAATAGTAGATTTAAATAATTTGTGTGAGGGTTAGTTTTTTTAGTATAATAGTTAAGGTAGGTTAATTAATAGTTTAAAATAGTTATCTTTATAATTACTAAGGTAAATTTAAATTTAATTTAAGATAGGAATGTGGTAATTTCTAATTTAAAGTTAGGAGGTTGTTAGGTTTAGGGGTTAATAGCTTAATTTAGTTTATGGCAATGTGGGGGGCTGGCGGTTTAGGGGTTAATAGGTTTAGCTAGTGGTAGTGATGTGGGAGGCCAGAGGTTTTAGGAATTAATAAGTTTATTTAGTGGTGGCCGGGGTCCTGGGAGCGGCGGGATAGGGTTAATACATTTATTTAGGTGGCGGCGGGTTCCGGGGACGTGGCGGGATAGGGGTTATTACATTTATTTAGGTGGCGGCACGGGGTCCGGGAGTGGCAGGATAGGGGTTATATATATATTTAGGTGGCATCGGCGTCCGAGGAGCAGCGGGAAAGGGGTTTAAACATTTTAGTATAGTGCGCCGTTTAGTGACAGGATATAAATAAAGTTGGTAAAAAGCAGAATAGAGCGAGATCAATGACTTCCTACGTTAACAACGGTACGATGCTCATCGCCCTGTTTTGGTGGTGTCTTTTTGCTGGCCTTTTTTATAATATGGAGATCGTATTCAGGTCCGGGCCTGCGATGTTAGGAGATGTTAGGTGAGTGTATTGGTGCCGGCGAATGCAGCATAATTGAGGCTCTTGATAAATATCCCCCTAAGTATTAGTTCCCATTAGTAATGACTTGTGGACTCTGTACACCTTATGAAGAAATCGAAATGTATGTTTACCTTATAAATTTAATTTTCTATCCTAGTAGCTGAGAGTCCATGAGATACCTGCCGCCCAATTTTATTTTCTACTTAACCCCCTTTAACGACTGAGGACATGCAGGGTACGTCCTCAGAAAAAAGGCAGTTTAATGCCTGAGAAGTACCCCTGCACGTCCTCAGTGTGGAAAGCAGCTGGAAGCGATCCTGCTCGCTTCCAGATGCTTCTCCGGTTATTGCAGTGATGCCTCGATATGGAGGCATCCTGCAATAACCTTTGTAAAGCACATCCGGTGCAGAGAGAGCCCACTCTGTGGCCCTCTCTGCACCGGAGATCCGGTGGCTTACTGCGTAGGTGGGTGGGAGCCGGACCGGGAGGCGGGTGGCGGCCATCGATGGCCCTGGTTGTGTGAAGGGGGGCGGGAAGTGGGCGTGGGGTGGCTCGGGGCGCGCGCTCGGGCGCGCGCAGCGTGCAGGGAGGGTGGGGGCGGGCGCAGTGCCACAGGGAGGGAGCGGGTGGGAACCGCTACCACAGAAAAAATAGTGTAGGAAAATGGAAAAAAAATAGTATAAAAAAATAACAAAGCGTATAATAAAGCAATCAGTTAGGTGGTGGGGGTTGGTCTGTGGGAGGGGGAAGCTACACTACAGAAAATAGCGGGCAAAAAATAAAAAAAAACCATAATTTTTTACAAACTGGGTACTGGCAGACAGCTGCCAGTACCCAGATGGCCCCCATAAGGCAGAGGGGAGGGTTAGAGAACGGTTTGGGGGGGATCAGGGAGGTTGGGGCTAGGGGGGGGATCCCTACACTAGTAGCATAATGTATAAATATGCTAAAAAAAATGTTTATTCTTTTTAAAAACCCTTTTATTTTCAGTAATGGCAGACTTTCTGCCAGTACTTAAGACTGGCGGGGACAATTGTGGGGGTGGGGGAGGGAAGGGAGCTGTCTCTGGGCAGGGATCAGGGGGTGGGACTGTTTCAGGTGGGAGGCTGATCTCCTACACTAAAAGCTAAATTTAACCCCTGCAAGCTCCCTACAAACTCCCTAATAACCCCTTCACCTGCTAGCCATAATAACGTGTGAGACGCCGCAGCATTTAGCGGCCTTCTAATTACCAGAAAGCAACGCCAAAGTCATATATGTCTGCTATTTCTGAACAAAGGGGATCCCAGAGAAGCATTTACAACCATTTGTGCCATAATTGCACAAGCTGTTTGTAAATGATTTCAGTGAGAAACCTAAAATTGTGAAATATTTTACGTTTTTTTTTTAATTTGATCGCATTTGGCGGTGAAATGGTGGCATGATATATACCAAAATGGGCCTAGATCAATACTTGGGGTTGCCTACTACACTACACTAAAGCTAAAATTAACCCTACAAGCTCCCTAAAAGCTCCATAATTAACCCCTTAACTGCTGGGCATAATACACGTGTGGTGCGCAGTGGCATTTAGCGGCCTTCTAATTACCAAAAAGCAATGCCAAAGCCATATATGTCTGCTATTTCTGAACAAAGGGGGATCCCAGAGAAGAATTTACAACCATTTATGCCATAATTGCACAAGCTGTTTGTAAATAATTCAGTGAGAAACTGAAAGTTTGTGAAAAAATTGGTGAAAAAGTGAACAATTTTTTTTGTATTTGATCGCATTTGGCGGTGAAATGGTGGTATGAAATATACCAAAATTGACCTAGATCAATACTTTGAGATGTCTACTAAAAAAAATGTATATACATATCAAGGGATATTCAGGGATTCCTGAAAGATATAGTGTTCTAACGTAACTAGCGCTAATTTTGAAAAAAAAATGGTTTGAAAATAGCAAAGTGCTACTTGTATTTATGGCCCTATAACTTGCAAAAAAAGCAAAGAACATGTAAACATTGGGTATTTCTAAACTCAGGACAAAATTTAGAAACTATTTAGCATGGGTGTTTTTTGGTGGTTGTAGATATGTAACAGATTTTGGGGGTCAAAGTTAGAAAAAGTGTGTTTTTTTTCCATTTTTCCTCATATTTTATAATTTTTTTATAGTAAATTATAAGATATGATGAAAATAATGGTATCTTTAGAAAGTGCATTTAATGGCGAGAAAAAACGGTATATAATATGTGTGGGTACAGTAAATGAGCAAGAGGAAAATTACAGCTAAACACAAACACTGCAAAAATGTAAAAATAGCCTTGGTCCCAAATGGACAGAAAATGGAAAAGTGATGTGGTCATTAAGGGGTTAATTGTAAATAATTTTAGTTTGCTCCTCTTTTTTCCCTGCTTTGTCATTTTCTACTTTTCTTTCTCTCCTTTCTTGTCTATACATCAGACTAGAATACCAGAGAGGTAAATGATTAAAAGCTCTTAGAGTGTTATGAATTGGTACATAATAAGGGGAAAATAAATGTTAATAAAAAGGAAATAGACACAAAATAACAAAAAAGGCAGTAGAAGCGAAGGAAAAGTGAGCTTTTCTGATTACAATTTTTCAGTACGAAGCAATCAAGCATCTACTTCTATCACACAAACTCTTAATTGTACAGATAGTAGTGAAACACAGAGGAATTGGAACAGTCCGCCAAAGATTCGGGGGCTAGACCTAAAGAGAAAAACCAGAAGCAGACTCCTCCCACACAGGGGCAAACAACAACAGAAATGAAAAATGAAAAACATCTACAAATAAAACCAGGTCCTATCATCAAAAAACCACAAGAAGATGTCCACAAAATACATAACCATAGTTAATCTTTCATTGTATCCATTATCAACTGCTGAGAAAGAAGTCTTGCATAAAGAACTTGGTTTTTCTCTCTGACTACCAACTTTGACCTTATTCCCCCCCAAAAACCATAACCATTCATCAGAACTCTAGTTTTGAAGAAACATTCTTCCACACAGAGCTCATGGACAATATAGTCCAACCATTGTATGACAAGCCCATGATACATTCATAATAGCTCAAAGTGCAGCCCAATCACCCTACCCTTCACCAGATAAAAACCAGAAGAGTACACCCACCCTCTTTTAATGATGACAGGTCTATTCAGATGTTAGTGGAGTTGCCGGGGTGAATCATGTAGAGATGTAGAGGATGTTTATGAACCATAAGAAATGCAATGAGTATTTAAAAAACAAAAGCCTCTTCTACCACGGTTCACTAACGCTACTCATATATAGAACTATTTCAGGAGAAGACACATATGGATCTGGTTAAACTACATGAAATATAACTAGTCATACACAAAAGCGAGCCATGTCAAACCTAACATACAAACAAAGAGTTGCTTTAAACAAATTGAAACAGAGAACATATATCTTAGTCACTCCAGCAGACAAGGGGGGCACAATTGTAGTCCAAAACATGGAGATTACCATAGTGAATCCATCCGTCAGCTGAGAGACAGAGATACATATAGAAAACTGTCTAGTGATCCCACTAAACAATTTCAATTGGAGCTTCATAACTATTGGGTTGGGGTCTCCATTTAGGTATTTTGGACAAAGCCTTGTGTGACTACCTACACCCTGTTCCAAATTATTATGCAAATTCTATTTCAGTGTTACAAAGATTTTTTTTTTTCCAGTTTAACTCATGGATGGCATTGTGTCTCAGGGCTCTTTTGATCACTGAAAACATTCTCGGACACCTGTGATAATTAGATTGCCAGGTGAGCCCAATTAAAGGAAAAATTACTAAAGGAGGGTGTTCTACATTATTAAGCAGAGCAACATTTTCAAGTAATATGGGGAAGAAAAAGAATCTCTCTGCTGCCGAAAGAGTGAAATAATTCAATGCCTTGGACGAGTATGAAAACATTAGATATTTCATGAAAACTTAAGCGTGATCATCGCACTATTAAGAGATTTGTGGATGATTCAGAGCACAGCTGGGTTTGTGCAGATAAGGCACATTGAGGAAGAATTCTGCCAGATCCATGCATCGGATCAGAGAGCAGCTGCTAAAATACCATAACATAGCAACAAACAGATATTTGAAGTTGCTGGTGCCTCTGGAGTCCCACGGACATCAAGGTGTAGAGTCCTCCAGAGTCTTGAAAATATGCATAAACCTTCCATTCGGCCACCACTAACCAATGCTCACAAGCAGAAATGGCTGCATTGGCAGAAAAATACATGAAAACTAATTTTCAAACAGTCTTGTTCACTGATGAGTGCCGTGCAACCCTGGATGGTACAGATGGATGGAGTAGTGGATGATTGGTGGATGGCCACCCTGTTGCAACAAGGCTGCAACGTCAGCAAGGAGGTGGTGGAGTCATGTTTTGGGCCAGAATCATGGGAAGAGAGTTGGTCGGCCCCTTTAGGGTCCCCGAATGTGTAAAGATGACTTCTGCAAAGTATGTGGAGTTCCTGACTGACCACTTCCTTCCCTGGTACAGAAGGAAGAACTATGCTTTCCGTAATAAAATCATCTTCATGCACTATCTCATGCTGTAAAGAATACCTCTGCATCAATGGCTGCTATGGGGATAAAAGAAGAGAAAGTCATGGTGTGGCCTTCATCCTCCCCTGACTCAATCCTATTGAGAACCTTTGGAGCATCCTCAAGCAAAAGATCTATGAGGGTGGGAGGCAGTTTACATCCAAACAGCAGCTCTGGGAGGCTATTCTGACATTTTGCAAACATATTCAAGCAGAAACTGTCCAAAAACTCACAAGTTCAATGGATGCAAGACTTGTAAAGATGCTATCAAATAAGGGGTCCTATGTTAAAATGTAACGTGACCTGTTAAAATGTTTAAAAAGTTAAAATGTTGTTCAAAGTTTGATTGAAATAGCTTTTGATTTCAGTAAATATGCTGCAAAGACAACAAATGACAATTTTCAGTTCTTTACAACCTATAAAGTGTTTTGAAACTTACTGTGCGTAATAGTTTGGACAGTCCATAAGTTTTTTATTTTGAAAAAAAAATACTGTTATCATTAGGAGGTTTGTTCAATAAAATTTGAATTGTACTCTTAATAGTTGATAACATGAGAATTATGCTGACTGTTGTTTAAATCAAATTATTTAGGTAAATGAGAAAGATATCATTGGCATAATAATTTGGAACAGGGTGTATACAGACCTTTTCCAAAAATAGCTAACTTTAGAATGGTACCAAAAGATCACAAAGACCTAGGCTGACCATATTGCTGCTTTAAGAAGGGACACATATGAAAAATACATATGTCAGGGTTCTTATACAAACCATTTCTTTAAACAGCCCTGAAAACAGCCCTGACATATGTATTTTTTCATATGTGTCCCTTTTTAAAAGCGGCAATATGGTCACCCTACAAAGACCCCAAGAGGGATATTTATCAAGCCGTCAACCGCAAATACGCTGGAATTCCGCAGCGTAATTGTGGAGAGCCTATTTATCAAAGCCTACAGACCGGCAAAAGTCGAAATGTGTGACGTAACATACGATCCACCGGTCTCAGTTTGACACAGATCGATGCTTACGTCATGACAGATGTCCCGAATGCAAATTCGGCACTATCTGACTACTTTTGCTAGTTAACAAATATCTAACAGGTACGCTCGCCACTATTCCGGCCCAGTGTACCTGCTTTTCAATCCGCCGCCCTGGAGGCGGCGGATGCCATATGAATCAATGGGAGTCTGAAAGCAGCGAAAGCTGTGCTACCCGATATCCCATTCGCTGCTGCCCGATATCCCATTGATTCCTATGGGAGAATAAAAGTTATGTTTACACCTAACACCCTAACATGTACCCCGAGTCTAAATACCCCTAATCTGCCGCCCCTACACCGCCGCCACTTACATCATACTTATTAACCCCTAATCTGCCACCCCCTACACCGCCGCCACCTACAATATGTTATTAACCCCTAATCTGCCGCCCCGAAACTGCCACCACCTACATTATACTTATTAACCCCTAATCTGCTGCCCTGACACCTCCGCCACCTAAATAAAGTTATTAACCCCTATCCCGCCGCTCCCGGAGCCCACCGCAACTAAATAAATGTATTAACTGCTAAACCCCTAGCCTCCCACATCACTAGCACTTACTAAACCTATTAACCCCTAAACCGCCAGCCCCCCACATCGCCATAAACTAAATAAACCTATTAACCCCTAAACCTAACAACCCCTTAACTTGACATTAAATATTAACTCATCCCTATCTTATAATAAATTTAAACTTACCTTTAGAATTAAATTAAACTATATTAAACTAATAATTAATCTACCCTACCTGTTATACTAAAATTACATTAAACTATATTAAACTAATAATTAATCTACCCTCATTGTTATACTAAAAACTACATTAAACTACAAATTAAATTAACTATATTATATAATTAAACAAACTGTCAGTAAAGTTAACAGTGGCACTTACACAAGGAGCTGGGTATCCCTCTCAGGTATTTTTTAGTGTCTATAAACTGCTGTAGTCAAATTGGGGACCAGTGTGAATACTCTCGTAGCAATTAATCACAGAGTTTCCTTAACATAATAATTGAAATTCTTACTGCCACCTCCTGGGCTCCTGGCCGGTCTTTGGGTAGAAGCTAAAACACTGCTGTATGGTCCTGCTCTGGATACCTTTCCCAAGGTCCAATGGGGATCCATGTCTGTAGTGTGTTCCTATTTCAATTTGCATCCCATACCCTCCTCGGCCGTCTACAGGGGCGCGGTTCGAGATCTACCAATCAGAACGTCCGATGACATCAGCTCTCCCGAATCATCTACAACAGTGACCAGATCTCGGTCCAAACGATTCAACCTGGGTAATGTCCAATCTCAAAATCTAGCCGTGCTCACTGGGGTTAATTTCAACAACGGGTTAGTAAAGAAAGAAAGGAGCACTGGCTGAGAGATGAAAAAGTAAAAATTTCCTTTATTTATACCAATTGGTGTCAAATTAAAAGTTCCACATTTGCGGCACAATCTGGGGGTACAAATAACGGAGTGGTCAGCAAATAGCAACTGACGCGTTTCGGCTGGGTAGCCGACCTCAAAAGCTGCTACTTGTCACAATAAGATTCACATATTTAAAAGCAACAGACCTCTCCTGATTGGTTACACGTTAATTACTGAATGGTTTACACATGTTACACAATAAGTGTATTCAGTCACAGCTATTAACCCATAAGCAACTCCTCTCTAAAAACTATAGCTCAGCTTGGATACACCTATACTTATTCATAGTTAAATCTAATTGCTATCTCTCACTATATAGTATATCTTACTGGCAAGGTTTCAAAAATCTATACAAAGTACATTGATATTTGTTCAAAGCCTATAAAACCTACTGTTTACATTTATATAAGTCAAGATTCCAAACACAAACTTTATTCTACTACTCTTGACGACTATGGGACTGTATTCTCAGTTGCCCAAATTTACCCGTATGATGTGTACATACTGAACTGTAGGTTAATAGACCATGCTAAAGTTCTACATTTTACCAACAATAGAGTTAACACATATTGTAGATTGCAAGCTGTAGTGCATTTACAAATTATGAACTTGCTAGATTTCTACATCTTTACCAATATTAGAGTTAACACATATTGTGAATGGCAAGCTACAGTACGTATACAAATTTTGACCACAAATCATTACTTTTTTGTAGAGAGGAAAATTCTGTATTATTAAAAACAGAGCACATTTATGCCTCTACTACTCTAAACCTGCTGTCAAATACAAAAAATGTTAATATAGTAGATTGAAAACTACAGTACATATACAAATATTGACTATGATAGAATTCTACATTGTTGCCAACATTAGAGTTAATACATATTAGAATTGCAAGCCACAGTACATATACTAATTAGGACCACAAATCATTACTCTTATATAGAGAGGAAATTTCTGTCTTGTTAAAAACAGAACACATATGTGCCTCTACTACTCCAAACATGCTGTCAAATACAAAAACATGCTTATAGTGGATAGAAATCCTTTATCTTAAGCCCGTTCAGCTTGCATGGATTACACAAAGAGTATGTGTCTGACTAACCTTTCGGTTAGTAGAACTAATTCTCTTGGACATTAACCCATATTGTAAGGTCATGCATTTTATAAAAGGGATCTTGTCTCCAGATATATCTAATTTTACCAATAATATTACCAATAATTTATAAGGTCATAATCTGAATTAAAACCTTTAGGTACTCTAGTTTGGAGCTTAAAAATCCAAAATACTTCCTGACGGCCTAAGATTCTTTCCCTATCTCCTCCATTTGGAGGTTGAAATACTCTTTCAATGGCTGTCCAAGTGAAAGTACTTGAGTCTTTATTGTGTGCTGTGACAAAATGTTGTACTATCGGGGTGGTTGCAACACCCAATTTAATGGAGGATAGATGTTCCCTTATTCTAGATCTGACCTCTCTGATGGTGAGACCTACATACTGTTTCTGGCACTCTTTACATATTATTAAATAAATAACATATGTGGACCTGCAATTCATACAAGTTCATTTTTGGAACTCTTGTCCTGTGAAAGTAGAGACAAACTGAGTCCCTGTATCCACCTTTCCACAGGCTACACAATTTGAGAAATGGCATTTGTACATGCCTCTCGTGGTCAGCCACGACGATTGTTGTGGAGGCTCTTTATTTGGCAATTTTGTTGGTGAGATCATGTTCCCTATAGACATATTTTTCCTATATGCAAACTTGCATTCTTTTACATTTAATTTAGATAAACCATCATCCGCCCTTAATATGGGAAGGTGTTTTCTTATAATGTTACAAATATTTGTGTATTGATTACTGTATGTTGTTATAAGGGAAGCCATCTTGGATGACGTCATTTAAAGGAACCTTCATTCCGAAGAAGACGTCGTAAGAAGAGGATGCTCCGCGTCGGATGTCTTGAAGATGGAGCCGCTCCGCACCAGATGGATGAAGATAGAAGATGCCGCCTGGGTGAAGACTTCTGCGGGCTTGGATGAAGACTTCTGCCAGCTTCGATGAGGACTTCTGCCGCTTCGTTGAGGATGGATGTCGGCTCTACAGAAACTGTAAGTGGATCTTTGGGGGTTAGTGTTAGGATTTTTTAAGGGTTTATTGGTGGGTTTTATTTTTAGATTAGGGTTTGGGTTTTTGAAAAAGAGCTAAATGACCTTTTCAATACAATGGGGAGCTTAGGTTTTTTTATTTAGGATTTTATTTGGGGGGTTGGTTGTGTGGGTGGTGGGTTTTACTGTTGGGGTGTATTTGTATTTTTTATTTAGAGGTAAAAGAGCTTATTTCTTTGGGGCAATGCCCCGCAAAAGGGCCTTTTAAGGGCCATTGGTAGTTTATTGTAGGTTAGGGTTTTTTATTTTGGGGGGGCTTTTTTATTTTCATAGGGCTCTTAGATTAGGTGTAATTAGTTTAAATATTTGATCATTTATTTTTTATTTTGTGTAACTTAGTGTTTATTTTTTTGTAACTTAGTGTTTGTTATTTTTTGTGACTTAGTTGTTAGTTTTTTGTAACTTTGTAATTTTTAATTGTAGATTTAAATTATTTGAGTAGGGTTAGGTGTTTAAATATATAATATAGTTAATTTAATTTGTAGTTTAATGTAATTTTAGTATAACAGTTAGGGTAGATTAATTTATAGTTTAATATAGTTTAATGTAATTTTAGTATAACAGTTAGGGTAGGTTAATTATTAGTTTAATATAGTTTAATTTAAATCTAAAGGTAAGTTTAAATTTATTATAAGATAGGGATGAGTTAATATTTAATATAAAGTTAGTGGGTTGTTAGGTTTAGGGGTTAATAGGTTAATTTAGTTTAGGGCGATGTGGGAGGCTGGCTGTTTAGGGGTTAATAAGTTTAGTAAGTGGTAGTGATGTGGAAGGCCAAAGATTTAGGGGTTAATACATTTAGTTAGTTGCGGTGGGCTACGGGAGCGGCGGGATAGGGGTTAATAACTTTATTAGAGTTGCGGTGGGCTCCGGGAGCGGTGGGATAGGGGTTAAACAGCTTAGTATAGTCACTGTGATTAGTGACAGTATACAATTAAAGCTGTGAAAAAGCCGAATAGCAGCGAGATCGATGACTGTTAGTTAACAACAGTCCGCTGCACATCGCCCCGTACTTGGTGTGCGGCTTTTTGACAGCTTTTTTGTTAAATATGGAGAGCGTATTCAGGTCCGCGGCCGCGATGTTAGGCGATGTCAGGCAAGCGTATTGGTGCCATTGAATGCAAGTAAGTTGATGGCTTGATAAGTAGGCCTCCAAGTCTCCTCTGGGGAGGTCAATAGTATCGGGGAAGGGTCACTGGGAGAAAATTTGGGTGAATGGCTTGATAATTTGTTACAACCTTTTGTAAAAAATCTACCAGGATTTATTAAAGACACAGCACACCTTCTGAAGAAATTGAAAAATTTTCCTTGGGATAGCAACTATAAGTGGCATGGAAGCCGTAAGATATTGCCTTCTACTAATAAGTAGACATGTGCGATTCGTTTCAGATCGATTCAGAAATTCGGAAAATTCGAAGATTCGGATCGATTCGAATTTCCGAATTAAAATACTGCCGAATCTACCGAATAAATCCGAATCGAATGCATCCGAATCAATTCGAATACATACGAATCGATTCAGATGTATTCAGTAGATTCGGATGGCCGTGTATTACACTAGTATTGTACAGTATATTAGGTTTTATCACTCTGCTATGGGTTAAACCTAATATACAGTACATAATACTAGTGTAATACACAGCACATCCCACCTAACACTTAACGAAATTTTCGAATTTCCGAATCGATTTGAACCGAATCGAATCAAACCAAATTTTTTCCGAATCCGAAAGAATCCGAATGAATCCGAAACAAATTCATTCAAATTTTTCCGAATTCGAATAGATCCAAACCGAAATTCGAATCGATCCAAACCGAACCGAATTTTTCGAAGCTGCACAAGTCTACTAAAAAGCGCTTTTTCTAGTGATTTGATTGATTTTGTTTTGGAGGTTCTAAAGTTCCTGTTAACAATTTTTTTCTTTTCGATGGAGAATTCTACCTGCAGATCTGTGGCACAGCGATGGGGGCAAAATTTGCCCCAACCTATGCCAATCTCTATATGGGATGGTTTGAATCATCATATATCTTTGGAGATAATACATTTTTTCATAATGAAGCAAGGTATATTGAAGATTTAATAATAGTATGGAATGGCATGGGTCTGCAGGTGGAATCCTTCATCAAATACCTAAATGATAATGAAGCTAATCTTGAGTTTACCTATAAATTGAGTGATAAAAGTATAGAATATCTTGACATTCAATTAACCAGAGGTCACACTATAAATACCGAATTATACAGGAAAAGTATAACAGGGAATACAATACTGAGGGCGGATTCCTGTCATCCAAAACTTGTTACACAAGTGATCCCTAAAGGCCAACTAATTATAAATAGAAGACTATGCAATACAATATCAAAGTATGATTAACATTCTCTAGACCTAGTCAATCATTTAGAATATAGAGGATATAATAAACAAACTCTTATGATGTTAAGAGCACAGGTGAGGGATTTGGATAGGTCCAAATTTCTAAAGGGTAGCAGAAATAAGGCCAACAAAAGAAAAAAACAAAGGAATAAATTCCAAAAAGTATTCTTTGTCACTCCTTTTAGTAATCAATTCCAACAAATTGTCAACATAGTTAAATCAAACCTGGATAATCTGAGGTTGGACCCAGAAATGAACTCCATTCTGAAAAAAGGATGCAAATATGTACCAAGGAGAGCTCCAACCATATGATCCCAGGTTATTAACTATGTATACAAACAACAACAATTAGTCAGAGAATCATGGCTCTCCAAAAAAGATTTTTTTCAATGTGGTAAACATCCATGCAATTGTGGGTAAAGATTTCACCTCCACAGTAGAAGGCAATAGGTTTAATATGAATTTCAGATTAGATTGTTGCTCAAAATATGTTGTGCATTTAATTGCATGTACAGTTTGTAAAAAACAATATAAAGGTTGCACTAGTCTCAACCTTAAAGACCGAATAAGGGAACATCTATCCTCTACTGAGAAAAACCCTAATAGCAAAACATTTTTGCAAAACATTCAGAATGGAAAAAAGCACTCAAGTTACAGGCAATAGATTTTGTCACCTTTCAGCTAAGAGGTGGAGATAGATTTAATTTGGCATCTTAGATTTGGCATCAATCTAAGATGGGATATAGACCTGTACCAGGGCCCTTAATATCATATTCCCTTATTTAATTGTTTGTCATATAAAAGTACAACCTGGGGTAATAAAAGGTTATATTGACTTTCCTCTTTGCTACTATACTTTTATATATATATATATATATATATATATATATATATATATATATATATATATGTGTGATTCCCAATGTATTGTTATATATGTGCACTCTTTGATGAGTGTCACACATATATATCACTATGTCCAGAGCTCCATAATAGTACATTTAGTATTGCTCCGTAATGTATGAATGTCTATATTCCAATATTCCCCTGACATCGAACTAAGTCAATGTGTACTCAATATTTGGATACTTTTTGGATGTAACTCTTATTTGAAAGTAACAAATTTTTAAAAAAATTGATTCTGTGTTTTTTTTAAAGTAATAAGTGTTCATTGTTTACCTACACAATACAGTGCAGTGGAGGCTGGTACCTGATCTGTACTATCATTGGTCAGAGCGTCCAATGGAGTGTTCCCATAGGGTTTAAAAAGTAGCGCTCTGCCCGCATCCACTACAATGTCTTTCAGAAAGCGCCATCAATGCGTGAAATGCGTCAGATGACTCCTCTGTGTCCTCTGCAAATTGTAAGTTTTAAAGTTTGTCAATAAATTTTTGAGTTTTTAACTTTACACTAGTGCAATGGTGAAATTGTTGCCCTGAAACTTGGTCTACTCACATGTTTGGATAATCTCTGCTTGTTCATGTTAGAAATCTTTGCTCCCTCCTAGTGGCTCGGAGTTGAATTCCAAGGAGCAATTACTCATGGATTCTTACGAACATGAAATTAATTAATTTATTAGGTAAATAAGCTTTAATTATTTCAAGGTAGAATATATTCAAACTATACATTAATTTAAATTAAAATGCAATTTTGTGATTCTAATCAAATAAATGTGAATAACTCTACACCAAAACTGCAATAAATTTATGACAAAGGATTTTTCTCATTTTTTTTTATTTTTTATTGAGGACATATAGAGAAATACAGAACATACTTGTTTAAGATCAACAAAAACTTACAACAGAAATGCAGTTGTTCAAAGGCAGGAGATATGTACTTCATACATTATGACACATATTGCCTAAGGTTCATAGTGATACATACAACTTAGTTGTCCTCATTGTTATCCTTGTTAACTTCAAGTCAGACCACTTTTGGATCCTCATTATGAACAAAATAAAAATTGTTACAGGGAAATTAAAATTATATTTATGAGGTGGTATTGACAGTAAAAAAAAAAGAAGAATAATTCAAGGGCAGTAACTGGAATCATTATTTATACAATTGAATTATATATTATATAAATATAGGAGTCTTTCCTATATTTGGAAGGTAGGTAATCTTTTAAGATTAAAAAAGAAATGAAAATAAGACATACTGAGTTATTATAAGTGAATCCATCTTATATTTGGAGGGATAACCGTATGAAGGGAGTCAAAGTAAGACTCAACGGCATACAGTAATGTAAATTTAGGAAAGGAACACGTTTCATGCTCTTTGCTATATGATGAAGTGGCAAAAATTGTTAAAGGGACATGCCACCCACATTTTTTCTTTTATGATTTAGAAAGACAATGCAAAGTTAAACATCTTTCTAATTTACTTATATTATCTAATTTGTTTTATTATCTTGATATTCTTTGATGAAAAGCATATCTAGATATGCTCACTAGCTGCTGATTGGTTGCTGCACATAGAAGCATCATGTGTTTGGCTCACCATGTGCATTGCTTTTTCTTCAAATAAGGATATTTAAAAAATGAAGTAAAATAAATAATGGAAGTAAATTGTAATTTTGTTTAAATTTCTATTCGCTATCTGAATCATGAAAGAAAGATTTTGGGTTTAGTGGCCCTTTAACATAATAAATTTGCCATCTAGTGGTCAGGTTGGATACTAAAAAATAAATATGAGTTTCTCTCATACTCACTTTTTCCAGTGGAGTCTTAAGCAAAATAAAGTGTTTACTGTAAGATATTCTTGGGCGCGATCCGATATAGATCGCATTTTGCGGCGCAAGCGAGGGAACCCATGTCGCCCGCAGTTTCAGCTCGCAACTCGAGCCATCCAATATGCGGCGCCGTCACTTGCTAAAGTGGCGCAAGTCTCACAAACCAGCGATGTCCAGAAATCTGCGTAAGTACAGATTTTTGGAGTCGCCAGTGACTTGCGCCACGTTAGAAACTGCCGGCGCCTATAAAACCTGACTAAAGTCTAAATCACCCGCACTGTCTAACACGCCTCCTAAACATAGCCCGACACGTCTAACACGCCTCCCTAACATAGCCTGACACGTCTAACCCTCTATCCGCTATCCCCCCTCACTATTCTAACAATAAAAAAGCTATTAACCCCTAAACCGCCGCTCCCGTACCCCGCCGCAACCTAATAAAGTTATTAACCCCTAAACCGTCGCTCCCGTACCCCGCCGCCAGCTATATTATATCTATAACCCCCTAAAGTGAGCCCCTAACACCGCCGCCATCTATATTAAAATTATTAACCCCTAATGTAAGCTCCTTACACCGCCGCCATCTCTATTAAAATGATTAACCCCTAATTTAATCTACCTACCCCGCCGCCAGCTATATTATCTATATTAACCCTAAGTATATTATAGTTAATATAGGTATTACATTATATATATTAACTATATTAACCCTAATTATATTAGGGTTAATATAGTTAATATAGTTACTATAGTATTTATATTAACTATATTAACTCTATCTAACCCTAACACCCCTAACTAAATTTATATTAAATTAATCTAATTCATTTCTAAACTAAAATATTTCTATTTAAATCTAAATACTTACCTATAAAATAAACCCTAAGATAGCTACAATATAATTAATAATTACATTGTAGCTATGTTAGGGTTAATATTTATTTTACAGGTAAATTGTTAATTATTTTAACTAGGTATAATAGCTATTAAATAGTTATTAACTATTTAATATCTACCTAGTTAAAATAATTACCCAATTACCTGTAAAATAAATCCTAACCTAAGTTACAAATACACCTACACTATCAATAAATAAAATAAACTACAAACATCTATCTAAAAATACAATTAAATTAACTAATTTAAATAAAAAAAAACAAACACTAAATTACAAAAAATAAAAAAAAGATTACAAGATTTTTAAGCTAATTACACCTATTCTAAGCCCCCTAATAAAATAATAAACCCCCAAAATAAAAAAAAATTCCCTGCCCTATTCTAAATTAAAAGAATTTCAAAGCTCTTTACCTTACCAGCCCTTAAAAGGGCCTTTTGTGGGGCATGCCCCAAAGAATTCAGCTCTTTTGCATACAAATACAATACCCCCCCATTACAACCCACCACCCACATACCCCTATTCTAAAACCACCCAAACCCCCCTTAAAAAAGCCTAACACTACCCCCCCTGAAGATCTCCCTACCTTGTCTTCACCACACCGGGCCGAACTCCTGATCCGATCCGGGCGATGTCTTCCTCCAAGCGGCAAAGAAGAATTCTTCCTCCGGCGATGTCTTCCTCCAAGCGGCAAAGAAGAATTCTTCCTCCGGCGATGTCTTCCTCCAAGCGGCAAAGAAGAATTCTTCCTCCGGCGACGTCTTCCTCCAAGCGGCAGCAAAGTCTTCATTCTTCTGGCGGCATCTTCAATCTTCTTTCTTCGCTCCGCCGCCGCGGAGCATCCATCCCGGACGACTACTGAACGACGAATGAGGTACCTTTAAATGACGTCATCCAAGATGGCGTCCGCCGAATTCCGATTGGCTGATAGGATTCTATCAGCCAATCGGAATTAAGTTAGAAAAATCTGATTGGCTGATTGAATCAGCCAATCAGATTCAAGTTCAATCTAATTGGCTGATCCAATCAGCCAATCAGATTGAGATCGCATTCTATTGGCTGATCGGAACAGCCAATAGAATGCGAGCTCAATCTGATTGGCTGATCGGAACAGCCAATAGAATGCGAGCTCAATCTGATTGGCTGATTGGATCAGCCAATCGGATTGAACTTGAATCTGATTGGCTGATTCAATCAGCCAATCAGATTTTTCTAACTTAATTCCGATTGGCTGATAGAATCCTATCAGCCAATCGGAATTCGGCGGACGCCATCTTGGATGATGTCATTTAAAGGTACAATCACAAACTTCAAAAAACTCCAGCCACCATATCAATTTAAAAGACCTTTATTTTCTTATCCTGGGTCCAAACATACAACGTTTCAAGCCAATGTGGCTCTTAGTCATGTACATCTTAATTATACAGGTTCATGCTTTTTATACCCTCACCTGTTAATTATTCATCAACTGTTCATTAACCCATTGTGTGGAAAAACATGTATTGCAACATGCAATAGTGACACCTGTTGGTTGTAAAATATAGTACACTCTTTTTTACTTTTGATGTCTCTTTGTTTTTCAATAGAATGGGTGAACAGTATACATATCATTTAAAATATAAACATAAAACCTATATACAATATTAAAAGAGGAGCATAAAATCCAAACATCCACAATGTCTGCACAGTCTACAGAGTATATTTACATCAATCAAGATTTATTCCTTTACAGAGTGTATTTTTATTGAGAAAATTTCTTTCACTTTAATTGATTCATTTATCCTTTATTTTACCATTATAACACCC
Organism: Bombina bombina; assembly: GCF_027579735.1. NCBI lineage: Eukaryota > Metazoa > Chordata > Amphibia > Anura > Bombinatoridae > Bombina > Bombina bombina. Next base: position 1,393,970,634 of record NC_069500.1, read on the forward strand.
TGCTATTCACAAGCCATTTTTATGCGCCCATGATCAACCAGAAAATATACAAACAATCCTAACCTTATCCCAGTGTGATTTCCTTTAGTAAAATAGACTCCAATCAAAGTCGTTATTAAGGCCCTTGGGGATAAGGCAATCCAGTTTGTGAATCCAGAACATCTCCCTAACTTTTAGGAGATGCTCTCTATCGCCCCCCCTCCTTGGTTTCATCACCTGGTCTATGACTAAGAATCTAAGCTGACTTATGTTATGACCTGCAGAGAGGAAGTGAGAGGATACTGGTGCTTCTTTATTATTACACCTTATGTTAGATTTGTGTTCCGTTATCCTCTCCCTTACCTCTCTGCAGGTCTCGCCAATATAAATAAATCCACACGGACATTTAATCATGTAAATAGCATATGTTGCTCTACATGTAAAATGTTTGTTTATTGTAAACTTCCTACCACTCGTAGGATGGTAGAAGTATTTGCCTTTTATCATTGAGCTGCAATGGCTACAATTTAAACATGGATAGCAGCCATTATTGCTACTACCAATTGTTGATTGTATACTTCTCTTTCCAGGGCCTATGTCTGTGTGTATGATCCAATCCCTAATTCTTTTATTTCTCTTGTACGCAATCATTGGTTCTTTTTTAAATTCTTCCACCTGTGGATTGCATTCCCTAATGATGTGCCAATGTTTTTTAGGATACCTGCAATCTTTCCACTCAATCTATTATGCTGTGTTACAAATATCATGTTGTTCTCATTTCTTTTGTCTGTCTGTTTTTGGCTCTGTCCTAAACCCTCCTCAACATTCACAAGCTGTTCTGTTATTAATTTTTCTGGGTAGTTCCTAGTAATGAACTTATTGGCCATTTCTCCCAGTCTCTGTTTGCACTTGCTACTATCTGAGACAATCCTCTTCACTCTAGTGAACTGACTCTTGGGTATTGCTCTGAACACACTTTCTGGGTGGCAACTGCCATACTGTAACAAATTGTTCTTATCAGTTTTTTTTTGTGTACAGGTCAGTCTCCAAGAAACCTTTATCCTTATAAACATAAGTATCCAAATACTCTACTCCTACCTCGCTCATATTTAAACTGAACTTCAATCCATTCACTGAACAATTAAGATCTTCTATAAATGATAAAAGGCTCACAACGTCGCCCCCCCACACGCCAAACACATCATCGATAAATCTCCACCAGGAGATACCATATGTTTGAAAATTAATGTTGGAGTATACAAAATGTTCCTCAAAACTACTCATAAATATGTTGGCGTATGTGGGGGCGACGTTGGAGCCCATTGCTGTACCCTGTTTTTGGAGGTAGTAAGTGTCCATGAATAAAAAATAGTTCTGATAGAGAATAATAGTCAACAGATTTATCAAAAACTCAATCTCTTGGGCAGTATAATTGCTACTAGATTTCAATATATTTTCTACTGCTGCAATTCCACTAGTATGCCTAATAGAGGTATACAAACTGGAGACATCTAGTGTAAATAATATGCATTTATCCCCAACCTGCCCAAGATTTTTGAGTTTGGATAAAAAATCATTTGTGTCCCTTATATAAGAGGTAGTTTTCTGTATTAAGGGTTGAAATACTTTGTCCAAGAAGACAGAAATGTTTGAGAATACAGACCCTATTCCAGCCACAATAGGGCGCCCAGGTGGTTTATTAATAGCTTTATGGATCTTAGGTAAAACATAAATAACAGGTCTAATGGGATTTTTCTCAAATAAATCATCTTTAAATTTCTCTGAAATGATCTCCCTCTTAACTGCTGATTGCAATATGTTCTCTATTTCCTTGTTAATTTGTATAGTGGGGTCTCTGGTTAGTTTTTCATATACTTGACTATCTGCTAGTTGACGTTCAATCTCCTCTATATAGTCTGATTTATTAAGTATAACCACCGCCCCACCCTTGTCCGCCTCCTTGATGATTATATCAGTATTACCTCTTAGTGATTGTATTGCTAATTTGTCTTTCTTATTTTTTTGTACCAGTTTCCTTTTTTCATCTTTCTTTAATAAGATATTTATCTCTCTCTGAACAAGGTTCATATAGGTTGTGATACTATGTGTACTTGTGGGTGTAAATTTACTCTTTCTATTAATACCAAAATCTTTAACATTATCAAATCTGATTTTGTTTTTTTGTGTCCCTTCAGTGAACTTGTGACCAACATCTTTCTGTAAAGAAAAATATATCCTTAATTTTAGTTTTCTAAAAAACCTGTGTAAATCCTGAAAAACAGTGAAATCATTCAAAGTGTCATCCAAACAATATGATAAACCCTTGTTTAATGCTGTGAGTTCCTCATTACTGAGAACATAATTAGATAAATTAGTTACTAAATTATTAGTGTCAAATAAAACATTGTCATACAAAACTTCAGATGCTAGCTGTGAGCTAGCCACTTGTGAAACACCGTGATTAGTATTAGATTCTGAGAAATGTCCCAACACAGCCTTGTTCAGAGAGTCACTGTTGCAAACAATATCACACTTATTATTATCATCAAGGGGTTTCTGTATACAACAATTGATCTTATCCGCATTATTTGTATTGCCAGTCTCATTATGAGCAATGTGATCAAATGTGCTTGCGTTATCAGATGCAGTTTCATTTACTGTCCCCCTTTGTGTACTTCTTGTGGGTAATCGGTCTCGGGTGGCAGCCGGTGTACTTGTATGGTGTATAGGTATGTTAGCTAATGTGTTGTTCGGCTTCTCATACCTGTAACCCCTCGGCTGGTTTCCCGTCTCCTCTGTTCCATCTTCCGTCAGTACCGGTAGCTTCCTCTCTGCATCCCACGTGTGCGACGTGGGCGCTGACGCTGTGACGTCATCGCTAGGCCGACTCCGCTGTTTCCTGTGCTTCCTCCCGGCCCGGTGGTATCGATGTCCGAGTCCTCGGTTAAAAAACTGGCAGAGGACTCAGAACCACTGTGGCCATCTCCTTGGGCGGCATTTTGTCTAGCGAATCTTCTCTGTCCCCGCATCTGACTACTGGGGTTCTTGTTTGATCCTGCACTCTGACGCCACCTGTAGACTAATCCATGGCTGTAGTCCTGCTCATCCAAGATGAACTTCTGGCGTTTACGGCTCTCAAGTTGTTTCCTGTAGTCACTCACGGACTTCTCCACATCCATTACCAGTTTCTTGTACTCATCCAGGGGTAAGTTTTTTACGAGTTGCTCCTTTTGCACATTGATCTTATCTTTATATGCATTTATTTCTTGTTGGGCAAACTCGACTGTCCAGGTGATAATATTGAAGGAACATTTGTTAAGTATACTTTCAAATTTATCTGTGTATTCCTTCCTGTCAGCAAACAAAGTTGGACAAGTGGACATTCTCAATCCCCTGGGGATACGTTGAACTTTATGGTACTCTGACAAGGTTATAGCATGCAATTCAAGCACCCTTTTCTTCTTACTCTCTTTTTCCAAGAGTCTCCCTGTGGTTTCAGAGGGAGTGATGTTTAAAAAGTCTCTGTTACCTAGTACTGTGGCATTGATGTGTTGGGCTGTCTCCTCATCATACCCAAACACCATAGGTCCCAGCTGTGCATTATTCATTATATTAGATATGGTACCTTCAGCCATTTTTCTAGTGTGCACGTTAATCCCAAGGCCACAAACAGCAAAATCCAATAAGTGGAAAACAGCACACCTGAATCTTTCTCTTATGGGGCACGGAGCAGCAGACTTGCAGGTCCACAGCACAATCACAAACTTCAAAAAACTCCAGCCACCATATCAATTTAAAAGACCTTTATTTTCTTATCCTGGGTCCAAACATACAATGTTTCAAGCCAATGTGGCTCTTAGTCATGTACATCTTAATTATACAGGTTCATGCTTTTTATACCCTCACCTGTTAATTATTCATCAACTGTTCATTAACCCATTGTGTGGAAAAACATGTATTGCAACATGCAATAGTGACACCTGTTGGTTGTAAAATATAGTACACTCTTTTTTACTTTTGATGTCTCTTTGTTTTTCAATAGAATGGGTGAACAGTATACATATCATTTAAAATATAAACATAAAACCTATATACAATATTAAAAGAGGAGCATAAAATCCAAACATCCACAATGTCTGCACAGTCTACAGAGTATATTTACATCAATCAAGATTTATTCCTTTACAGAGTGTATTTTTATTGAGAAAATTTCTTTCACTTTAATTGATTCATTTATCCTTTATTTTACCATTATAACACCCTGCTATTCACAAGCCATTTTTATGCGCCCATGATCAACCAGAAAATATACAAACAATCCTAACCTTATCCCAGTGTGATTTCCTTTAGTAAAATAGACTCCAATCAAAGTCTTTATTAAGGCCCTTGGGGATAAGGCAATCCAGTTTGTGAATCCAGAACATCTCCCTAACTTTTAGGAGATGCTCTCTATCACCCCCCCTCCTTGGTTTCATCACCTGGTCTATGACTAAGAATCTAAGCTGACTTATGTTATGACCTGCAGAGAGGAAGTGAGAGGATACTGGTGCTTCTTTATTATTACACCTTATGTTAGATTTGTGTTCCGTTATCCTCTCCCTTACCTCTCTGCAGGTCTCGCCAATATAAATAAATCCACACGGACATTTAATCATGTAAATAGCATATGTTGCTCTACATGTAAAATGTTTGTTTATTGTAAACTTCCTACCACTCGTAGGATGGTAGAAGTATTTGCCTTTTATCATTGAGCTGCAATGGCTACAATTTAAACATGGATAGCAGCCATTATTGCTACTACCAATTGTTGATTGTATACTTCTCTTTCCAGGGCCTATGTCTGTGTGTATGATCCAATCCCTAATTCTTTTATTTCTCTTGTATGCAATCATTGGTTCTTTTTTAAATTCTTCCACCTGTGGATTGCATTCCCTAATGATGTGCCAATGTTTTTTAGGATACCTGCAATCTTTCCACTCAATCTATTATGCTGTGTTACAAATATCATATTGTTCTCATTTCTTTTGTCTGTCTGTTTTTGGCTCTGTCCTAAACCCTCCTCAACATTCACAAGCTGTTCTGTTATTAATTTTTCTGGGTAGTTCCTAGTAATGAACTTATTGGCCATTTCTCCCAGTCTCTGTTTGCACTTGCTACTATCTGAGACAATCCTCTTCACTCTAGTGAACTGACTCTTGGGTATTGCTCTGAACACACTTTCTGGGTGGCAACTGCCATACTGTAACAAATTGTTCTTATCAGTTTTTTTTGTGTACAGGTCAGTCTCCAAGAAACCTTTATCCTTATAAACATAAGTATCCAAATACTCTACTCCTACCTCGCTCATATTTAAACTGAACTTCAATCCATTCACTGAACAATTAAGATCTTCTATAAATGATAAAAGGCTCACAACGTCGCCCCCCCCACACGCCAAACACATCATCGATAAATCTCCACCAGGAGATACCATATGTTTGAAAATTAATGTTGGAGTATACAAAATGTTCCTCAAAACTACTCATAAATATGTTGGCGTATGTGGGGGCGAGGTTGGAGCCCATTGCTGTACCCTGTTTTTGGAGGTAGTAAGTGTCCATGAATAAAAAATAGTTCTGATAGAGAATAATAGTCAACAGATTTATCAAAAACTCAATCTCTTGGGCAGTATAATTGAATCTGATTGGCTGATTCAATCAGCCAATCAGATTTTTCTAACTTAATTCCGATTGGCTGATAGAATCCTATCAGCCAATCGGAATTCGGCGGACGCCATCTTGGAAGACATCATTTAAAGGTACCTCATTCGTCGTTCAGTAGTCGTCCGGGATGGATGCTCCGCGGCGGCGGAGCGAAGAAAGAAGATTGAAGATGCCGCCGGAAGAATGAAGACTTTGCTGCCGCTTGGAAGAAGACGTCGCCGGAGGAAGAATTCTTCTTTGCTGCTTGGAGGAAGACATCGCCGGAGGAAGAATTCTTCTTTGCCGTTTGGAGGAAGACATCGCCGGAGGAAGAATTCTTCTTTGCCGCTTGGAGGAAGACATCGCCCGGATCGGATCAGGAGTTCGGCCCGGTGTGGTGAAGACAAGGTAGGGAGATCTTCAGGGGGGTAGTGTTAGGCTTTTTTAAGGGGGGTTTGGGTGGTTTTAGAATAGGGGTATGTGGGTGGTGGGTTGTAATGGGGGGGGGGTTATTGTATTTGTATGCAAAAGAGCTGAATTCTTTGGGGCATGCCCCACAAAAGGCCCTTTTAAGGGCTGGTAAGGTAAAGAGCTTTGAAATTCTTTTAATTTAGAATAGGGCAGGGAATTTTTTTTATTTTGGGGGTTTATTATTTTATTAGGGGGCTTAGAATAGGTGTAATTAGCTTAAAAATCTTGTAATCTTTTTTTTATTTTTTGTAATTTAGTGTTTTTTTTTTTTTATTTAATTTAGTTAATTTAATTGTATTTTTAGATAGATGTTTGTAGTTTATTTAATTTATTGATAGTGTAGGTGTATTTGTAACTTAGGTTAGGATTTATTTTACAGGTAATTGGGTAATTATTTTAACTAGGTAGATATTAAATAGTTAATAACTATTTAATAGCTATTATACCTAGTTAAAATAATTAACAATTTACCTGTAAAATAAATATTAACCCTAACATAGCTACAATGTAATTATTAATTATATTGTAGCTATCTTAGGGTTTATTTTATAGGTAAGTATTTAGATTTAAATAGGAATATTTTAGTTTATAAATGAATTAGATTAATTTAATATAAATTTAGTTAGGGGTGTTAGGGTTAGATAGAGTTAATATAGTTAATATAAATACTATAGTAACTATATTAACTATATTAACCCTAATATAATTAGGGTTAATATAGTTAATATATATAATGTAATACCTATATTAACTATAATATACTTAGGGTTAATATAGATAATATAGCTGGCGGCGGGGTAGGTAGATTAAATTAGGGGTTAATCATTTTAATAGAGATGGCGGCGGTGTAAGGGGCTTACATTAGGGGTTAATAATATTAATATAGCTGGCGGCGGTATAGGGGGATTAGATTAGGGGTTAATAATTTTTATATAGGTGGCGGCGGTGTAAGGGGTCAGATTAGGGGATAGATAAGGTAGATGACAGCGGTGTAAGGGGTTCTAATTAGGGGATAGATAAGGTAGATGGCGGCGGTTTTAGGGGCTCACAGTAGGGGGTTAGTTTATGTAGATGGCGGCGGGGTCCGGGAGCGGCGGTTTAGGGGTTAATAACTTTATTAGGGATTTCGGGGGGGGGGGGGGGATCACGGTTGACAGGTAGATAGACATTGCGCATGCGTTAGGTGTTAGGTTTATTTTAGAAGATCGCGGTTGACAGGGAGATAGACATTGCGCATGCGTTAGGTGTTAGGTTTATTTTCTAGTTAGTTTAGGGAGTTACGGGGCTCCAATAGTCAGCGTAAGGCTTCTTACGGCTGCTTTTTGTGGCGAGGTGAAAATGGAGTAAGTTTTCTCCATTTTCGCCACGTAAGTCCTTACGCTGCATATTGGATACCAAACTGCGCTGGTTTGGTATACCTGCCTATGGCCCAAAAAACTACGGGCGACGGCAGAAATATACGCGCGTAACTTCTAGGTTACGCCGTATATGTGATACCAAATCAGCGTAAATATTGGCGTTGCCGGCTTTGGCGGGCGACGATTTTTATCGGATGGACCCCCTTATGTTCTATCTCCCCAAGTAGCCTCAGCCTCCATCCATAGTATAAGTAATGTCAGATTCATGGGAACACTGATTGTTTTTTTTCCCCCTTGGAGATTAAATTAGTGAATGTGCATAGATAGTTAAGAATTGTAACATGTAAACACATTTAAATATGACATTTACATGAGAGTTAAATACAATATCTAATAAAAATATAACTCAAACATGGTCTGCAAAACATACATTTGTGTATACAACTATCTTAAAGGGACATAATTTGCATATGCTAAATCACTTGAAACTGATGCAGTATAACTGTAAAAAGCTGACAGGAAAATATCACCTGAGCATCTCTATGCAAAAAAGGAAGATATTTTACTTCACAATCTCCTCATCTCAGCAGAGTAAGTTCTGTGTAAAAACTTATACTCAGCTGCTCTCAGCTGCAGGTAAAAAAAATGTAAAAAAAATGAAGAAATGAACAGCAGCCAATCAGCATCAGCAGTGCTGAGGTCATGAACTCTTTTACTGTGATCTCATGAGATTTGACTTAACTCTCATGAGATTTCATTGTAAACTTCCCTACATTTAATAGGGAAATAACATGAGAGTGCACAAGGTTCATCCCTTCGACTGTCCCGGGACAGACATACTAATATGCTGCTTAGAACTCCTTTACAATGGGATGTGGCTACTGAGGAACTTTTGAGGAAAAATATCTTTCATTTTTACATAGAGATGTTTAGGTGATATTTTCTAGTCAGCTTGTTACAGCGATACTGCATCACTTTCAAGTGTTTAAACATTTGGGTATTATGGCCCTTTAAGTTAACTATTAACTATATTGTATATAAATCCAACTTTAAACTGACTTACAACAGATAACAGTAGACTCCTCTGGGTTGCTGTTATCCAGTCTCGAGGATATGACCACTTCTATAAAGTGATGAAAAGTGTCCAGTATTTTATACCCGGCTGGGTTGCAGGAAGGCTGTCATTTGGGTTGGATCATCTGAGAATCCCTTAGTGAATGTATACCAATTTAAGGGTTTAGAAAAACTCAGCTGCGCTTCCTTTAAGAGCCATGCAGGACAGTTCATTGCAGTAGCTATGAACAACTTTTCTGAAGTTTCTTCCAAGATCCTCTGTGCCATCACTAGCTTCGTGTCTCCCGCCGGATCTGTGAGACCAGACCGCTCTACCAGTGGTGCTAAAAGAGTGATGTAAGTGCGATCGCTAAGATCGGCAGGCCCCGTCATGCGGGCAGCTGTGTACTCCAGAGGGTTAAATTTTAATATTGGTGGTAGATCAGGGTTATATTTTGATTGAAAACGAGTAGGATTCTTCTGTTGAAGCGGTATGCCATATCGATCCTCTTGACAGGTCCCATTAGAAAGTGCTGCAGCACAGTCGGAGGACATTATATTTAGGGACCATGCTGGAAATGTAGAGGATATCTGTTCCATTCCTACAAGTTGTGACATATGATCATAAGGGACTTTATCAATTAAAGCTAGCATGAGGTTTTCAACTCTCGTGTAAAGTATGTCCAGTCTTAGTATCTAGTTCTTTTCCTCCATTCTCGTGAGGCTTAGTAATAGGTTTTATTTGAGACTGACTTTTACTCAGATGATAATAATGCCAAGAAGAGGGCGTCCAGTTACAGCCTAAGACCTTGGGAAACCACAAGGGGGGATGCGCCGCCTTTGATGAGCCGCCACTCCAGGACCTTAATGTCCGATTCTGGGTTCTGGCGTCAATAATACAGCTCCAAATTTGTTGATAAGCTCTGAAAAGAGCTAAGTGCTGTTAAACTTAATTATTTTGGTGATTTAGCTGTAGGATGGTGCTTAGATTCAGGGGATTCAAAGCTAATCATCCGGAGCTCTAGAAAAGTGCGACAGTGCAGAGTCGCCGTTCAGACACACCCCATTTTCCATTTTACTTTTAAGTCTATGATTTTGAATACTATTAACAGACATTCCCTAAGATGAAACTTTTAACCTCATAAAATGGTATTGCTAATCCAATTCTGCAGCAATAGATTTTTATTTATTTATTTTTTTAATTTACAATACATCTTTTAATGCTATAACATAATTGTAAATCCTGTTAGGTAAGAAGACTTATCTATTCAATATGCAAAGTAAAATAATGCTGTTTTATAATTTAGGAAATTTAAAAAAAATTTAGATCAAAACCTAGCATAGGATGTAAGTTGCTATGAATTTTTTTACTAACACTTAAATATTTTGGGCCAGATTATGTGTGGAGCGCTATTTAGTGCTTTTGCTAGAGTGCTTATTGCGCTAGAAGTAATCTTTTTGCGGGCATCGGGTTGAGCTGGTATTAAAAGTAAAAAGTTATTGTTCTTTTGCTTATCTGACGCACAAATAAAAGCCGAACTTACAATATCGCAGGAGTGATAACCTACACCCTACTCGCATGCTAACCCAATTGCATATTCTCATGTGTGCTAAACCAACATGAAAATATGAATATTTCATATTACAGTGTTCTGCACTTAGCAGAATATGTTCTATTTATTCATAAATACATATTTCTATATATATCTGATGGTATTTTGGTACAATAAATATGTATACTTATATATATATATATATATATATATATATATATATACATACATGATTATATATAGATATAGATATACACATGATTATATATAGGTATAGATATATACAGATATATATATATATATATATATATATATATATATATACTGTATATATATATATATATATATATATATATATAGATATATATATATATATATATATATATATATATATATATATATATATATGAAAATCTATTTACAAATACTTAGAACATATGTGCAGAACATTGGAATGTGAAATATTTAGAGTAAATCTTATTAGATGGTATTATTATGAGTATAGTGTACTTTGTAATGTAATTTTGTGACACTTTTTTGTTTCGCAAAACAGTTAATCACAGCTCTGAGGATGAGCGTTAACTTGAATTGCGCTCAAGCGATCGCGTTTACTTTTAACTTGTGATACCAGCAAAATTGAATCTGCACACAAACGAATGCAAAAACCTGAAATCGTTTGCCACAAATGTTTGCGCTCCACTTGTTATGTTGCCCTTTACCTTACAAGTCCATGGTAAATCATATTTACCAGAGAAGATTTAGCGCGCCCAACATCACTCTTGCACACCCATTACTTTCAATGGATATCACAAACACGCTAAATAACACTGATATTATAAGTGGAAAGATATGGGTTGCGCTTGAGCAAAAGCCCAAATAGCGCTAGAAAAATTAGGGGTTAATTTATCAAAGCACCAATCTCAGTGCAGTCAATACGCTCGCCAGACATTGCTGACGCGGATCTGAATATGATACCCTTATGTATAAAAAAGCCGTCAAAAACACGCGCATCAAGTACGGTGCGAAGAGCATCAGACTGTTTTTACTTAACAGTCATCAATGTCGTGGTAATTCGGGTTTTTCCAAACTTTATTTATACCATTTCATTACTGTCCATGAACAACCACATTTCTCTAAATATATCAAAGAAACATCCCTAGGGTGGGATGCCAAAAAAGGATGTTCCTCTGAACACAAAAAATCTATGAGAAAAAGACTAGTGGAATTAAAATATAACTTTTAATATTAATTTATAAAAAGACAGCTATAGGAAGGTAGGTACCTGGTTGGCTGCCCGCACACACAAATACTAAAAACACTTAAACTTCTGGTTAGAGTCTGGGGCTGAAATCTAACTAGCTGAAAAAACCTTTGTGATGTATGTGGGAAAGTGATTGGTGTATACTTTATTAAATAACTTAAGTCCCCCAAGTTAAGATCGTCAGAAATATCTGGATAATCCTAGTATTGACGGTTCACAGATTTACCCTCAGGATAAGATTATTAGGGTTGCTACTTTGTAATAATAGAAAGATTAGGGGGAATCAGTAACAAAGTGTACACAAAAGTGTCAATATTTTAGTCAGACATCTTATCCACATTGTGTGTTTAAATGACTACTTAGAACCTTGAAACTGTGGATTAATAAAAGTAGTAATTTTAAAGTATATCTGCCCACATAGAAATCCGATATTTTAGGACTCTGTCAGTGATTGTCTGCAGTTAATCTCAAGTATATTTTGACCATTTAGGTCAAATATTATTTTTGTAAACTATATACACCATAGGTAATTTCACAATAGGTTGAATTATATATTCAGGGTAGTGGAATAGCAAAATCGAATCGCTAGGTAACATATAAGTGTATGTTCCACTGATGTATTCAGTAATGTTATAGCGGAACACACAGGTAAATAATATACAATTTTTGTATTGGTAATATTGTTAACTAAGTATAATTAATGACACTATCAAACCATGAATACTCGTATAACTGTTAGCATCGCTTTTCTATAAAGAAAATTATTTGTAGGCTATTAATGCTATGTATCTTAAGCCATTCTGAATTTATATATATCCAATTTTTTAAGGCAAAATCTGCTTAACCAAGGTGAGTGAATTCTGTTATAGGTTCGATAGCACAAATCGCATATCGTTGATTACTAAAAAAAAAGGTTAGCAGCACTATTTGCATGCCATCGGTTAATACTAGTCAGGTTAAGAGTCACTGACAGACTTCCTTAAATAAATTTTAAAGAGTAATAAGGATTAAAGCTATTATTTTATAAACCAGAAGTAAGCAAGTTAAAAACAGAACACAACCCCCTAACGTGGTCGCGTTTCACTATCGCTTCCTCTGAGATATACAGTATATAGAAATAGCTAACTAAAAATAAAAATAATAATTTATTCTAAGTAAAGAAAATAGGAATTTAGAATATTCCCTAAAGCACTTTCGGCTTTCGTGCAGTTGATCTAGTGCAGTGTCAGGTTAGCACACAAGGGATAAATAGAATGGTTTTCTTTAGCACTCACAAAAAAATATCAAAGGACTTTTTTAAAAACTCCATATAATCTTTATTGATACAAAAGATAAAAGTTAAAAACTCTCTAAAGTGAATCCATGAGACCTGCAGGCTGAGTGGTCTTAAGCTTTCAGCATTCCCTTGCCTTACTCATAGCCATACAGTCTCATCCAAACTCTGATTTTTCATAGATCAAACTTCAATCTGATTGGTTCCTGTGGTCTCATGAATGGTCAACATAAAGTGGTTAGATGAACACTCATGGGGCAGTTCAAATATATTTAATAGACATTAATAATACTCTCCTTTGCTTATTACATGACTGCTAACTATACACTAATTTCTGCTTACAGCAAACATATCCTCGCTATTTCTTAGAAGACTTTCTATCAGGCATTGAAAATCTATGGGGATAGGAAATAAGCACGGTCACGATATCTGAAGTCCTGAAGTTGGTGCTCCTGAATCTTTCTCTTGTGAACAAACGTTTTGCCTTGAATTTGTAATCCCAGCGCTAATCCAACTGCACAAATTATATATATATATGTAAAAGTATATATGTAGAGCAAGAAAAAATCACCAGCGCTCTAGAAGGAACACTGGTATAGGTAACCCAGCACCTATGGTGCAATAAGTGTAGTAAATTACCAGTATTGGTAGTGGTGTTGGTACTTGCCACAACTACAATAAAATGATAGTGTGTATGGGAGTGCAGCAAGAAGTGAAGATAATAAGTGTACCCCTGACACTGTAATGAATGGTAATGAAAGAGAAAAATCAAAGTACTTCTGCGCAGCTACAAACAATTAGTATACAAGTTGAATCCAATATAATAGAGGAATCAGTTATTGTCAGTTGAGATGAGTCTTTATGGACAAAATATATATATATGAAAGGTATATATTTTGAATTAATATGCAGTAAATCCCAGGCAAAAAGAAGTGTATAGTTGTCTTCTTACCGGAAGGTACCTCAATCATATGAGGTAATGTGTAGTCATATGATATAGGTGGTGGTCTGTGGTCCGCCGCTGTCTGTGTTTGTTCTTTACGTGCAGCCTTGTGTATGGTAGTCCTGGTTAAGGAGCTTCCTGAGTCTGGTGCTTCGATAGATCTTAGCGATATGGTAGAAGTCTTGTCCCGGGGTCTTTCCCAGTTGTCTCACAGGTAGAGGTGGAGGAAAGAAAACAAAGCAGACATAGCGTAATCCAGTAAAAGTAAAGCAATTTATTTACATTAAAATCATAAGAATTGCACTCACATGTGATAACCTCAATCTTATATGAGGTAAGTATAGGCACATAAACAGTAAGGGTGTTGAATGAGTAGTAAATGCTGTCACCACTGAAGATAAAATAATAAGGTGATAATGTCTCTAATGTGGCTGTAAAAACAGATTTCAAAACCTATATAAAACCCCTTGGAAGAACACTCTAAACCGTCTGCAGCAGGTCAGAGTATGGTTTCCAGCGGGGAAAAAAGTCTGCCGAGTGAATAGCAAAGAACAGTGTTCTAATCACTATGATTTGTCCTGGGGTCAGGAGCTGTAGGAGACGCCGGTACACACTGTAAGTACAAGTGGGGAAACAGTACTGCCACACCTGGAGAGCCTTACGCGTTTCGAAGTGTCAGGTACTTCTTCTTCAGGTACTTCTTCGTCAGAGGCCTCTGACGAAGAAGTACCTGAAGAAGAAGTACCTGACACTTCGAAACGCGTAAGGCTCTCCAGGTGTGGCAGTACTGTTTCCCCACTTGTACTTACAGTGTGTACCGGCGTCTCCTACAGCTCCTGACCCCAGGACAAATCATAGTGATTAGAACACTGTTCTTTGCTATTCACACGGCAGACTTTTTTCCCCGCTGGAAACCATACTCTGACCTGCTGCAGACGGTTTAGAGTGTTCTTCCAAGGGGTTTTATATAGGTTTTGAAATCTGTTTTTACAGCCACATTAGAGACATTATCACCTTATTATTTTATCTTCAGTGGTGACAGCATTTACTACTCATTCAACACCCTTACTGTTTATGTGCCTATACTTACCTCATATAAGATTGAGGTTATCACATGTGAGTGCAATTCTTATGATTTTAATGTAAATAAATTGCTTTACTTTTACTGGATTACGCTATGTCTGCTTTGTTTTCTTTCCTCCACCTCTACCTGTGAGACAACTGGGAAAGACCCCGGGACAAGACTTCTACCATATCGCTAAGATCTATCGAAGCACCAGACTCAGGAAGCTCCTTAACCAGGACTACCATACACAAGGCTGCACGTAAAGAACAAACACAGACAGCGGCGGACCACAGACCACCACCTATATCATATGACTACACATTACCTCATATGATTGAGGTACCTTCCGGTAAGAAGACAACTATACACTTCTTTTTGCCTGGGATTTACTGCATATTAATTCAAAATATATACCTTTCATATATATATATTTTGTCCATAAAGACTCATCTCAACTGACAATAACTGATTCCTCTATTATATTGGATTCAACTTGTATACTAATTGTTTGTAGCTGCGCAGAAGTACTTTGATTTTTCTCTTTCATTACCGTAAAAGTATATATGTATATGTAAAAAAATATATATGTATATATACAGTATATATAGCTGTTTGGTGACATAGTAACTGCGGAGAACAAGTAGCTTGATGTGCTGCAGTGTCATGACCAGGCTTGAGAATTGACATTTAAGCATACAGGTGGCTGTAGGGCAGTTGTCTGGCCTAAGGGCATATTGTGGGCTTCAGGAGACATACTTATGTGTATATATATGTATATAGCCTAAGTGCTAATGTGTGGGAATGTCAGCTATTCAAGGGACATATGCTTGCTTTAAGGTCTGATATTAAGGGACTACATGGTGCATGTACCTGGTCTGAGGGTTTATGTGTTGGTGTAGAAAGGACTTCATGGGACATGCAATAAGGTTAAATGGTTTATGTGGCATATACAAGGTATTAGATGTCATAGCTAGTTAAATGACTGATGTGTCTTCATACACACTGTAGAAGGGGACATGCAGGGCTGAGGGCTGATGTGTGGGCAAAAGAGGGGATCAGTGGACATATGCATGATTTGAGGGCTGTTATTTTGTGCATACAAGAGTTTAAAGGAACATATAACCTCTATGAAGGACTAGGTTAAGTCGTACAGCAGGTATATAGAGGTCATACTTCCGGTTTAAATACAAATATTTGACTATGTTGCTGGTATAAAAAGTTTTTCTGAGGACAGGTTAATGAATAGGGATGTGATGTTTGGGAATTTGGGTGGCATACAAATGTAATTAGTGATTTGCTTTTGGATTAAGTTATAATGTTTTGGCATTTAGCTGACAAAGAAGGATGGTTAGAGCATAATGCTAGCCTGAGGTCCAGAATTAGATACATCTTGCATAGAAGGGTTGAAGAACTTATTGGGAGTGTCAAGAGGGGTGCATGGAGCAATGCCTCCTACATTCTATAAATGATAGCATTTATAATTTCCTTCAACCTTTGTTATCCCCATCAACAATCATAAGGTCTAGAAATTTCCATGGTGTTCAAGTCTAAGGACATTATTATCAATATGGTGCTTTTATTTTTAGCCATTGTACTCCCTTTTTATTATTCTTCTCTCTTGTTATTATATATTATCAATAAACTACATTTCATACAGTGCAGAATAATTCTGCATTCAAAGGGTGTCTTTTCTCTTTTAATTATTATTATTATTTTTTTTTAGTATCTTAATTAAGTTAGTAATTATTTTTCCATTAAATATATTTTTTTTAAAGAAAAAGGTTTTGCTACGGAAGTGATTAATCACCAAAAAAAAGTTGAAAATCAATTAAATGATAAACTACTCATATAAAGAAGGAAAAAAAGAGCAATCTTCATTTTAAGAAGAGTGTGAGAATCAGAACAATCTGTATCACAGCGGCATTGCTGGAGACTCGGTTAGACCTCAGCTGCTTAACTCAGCAATTTTCTAATGGTCGAGACTGTCAGCTTATTGCATTTAACATCAAAGTACATCAGAGACACCCAGTAAAGCCCGAGATAAGCAATTCTTGTCAAATCTCAAATACATAATGAGTAAAATTCTCTATTGTGAAAGCTGTTTGTTCCCTGCAGGAAAAATACACCTGTGTAAGATAATTCTGTACCTTTGTTTGCTTTTTTCATGGATTGGCGCACACGTAGAAAATTCTCCTAATTGCAAGTAGTCCCTTTAATTATTGCAATGTTCCTGCTTAGAAGACTTGAAATCGCAAGTTAATTAAGAGCTCTATGAAATTAACTCAATCGTCCATTATTGTTGCTTGATCCGCAATTCCTTTAGTATTAGCATCAAATTGTTTTTTGCTTAATATGAGTCTTAGAAAAACTCCAGATGAACTATTAAATACTATCTGGCCAAGAAATGTTCAGAGATGTGAGAAGACTCTTAATATTAAATTCACAAACACTCTATGCTTCACAGAGGGGGTCCAATTCCTCAGATGCTCTTAGCTAAAATAGGAACTTGCAATCCAGTTCATGTTTTAATGTGCTTAGATAGTGCTAGCAAGTAATCTCAGGCCACAAGAGCCCATATGTCAGCATGAAGCAAGGAAAAAGTTACAGACTGCAGAACTATAAACAGAATTACACAGCCAGTGCACTCTTTAAACTTTTTCTTGTTTTGATTTGCAGAAAGTGTTTTGATTGCCACTTGGCAGTGCCATTATATAAAACATTAGGAATAAAAGACACAAATACGGTCCTCTAGTATGGCTGTTAACATTGACATTTGGTTTGTCTTTTTTTAGATATGTTGTTTTTTTCAGTTCAGATATGGTATTTCTTTTTTAATATATTAATGTTTTAATAATGTATAATGTTCTTTTTTAATGTATGATTCAACATGTTTAATGGGACATTAAACACTTTAAGATGGTAATATAAAATGATAAATTGTATATATAAAACAACTCTGCAATATACTTTCATTATTTATTTTGTCCTCTTTGCCTGTCCATTCTGAAATTGTGACCTTTTCAGTTCCTGTTAGAAATGGAAGTGCAGAACACTGTTAAATCCAGCACAACCATTGGCTGCACACTCTAGTGACCTATGTATAACTGTCTCTAATTGGCCACAGCAGAGAAGGTAACACAAGTTACAGCATGGCAGCTCCCAGTGTTTTATAGACACTAAGGCCTAGATTTGGAGTTTGGCGGTAGCCGTGAAAACCAGCGTTAGAGGCTCCTAACGCTGGTTTTAGGCTACCGCCGGTATTTGGAGTCAGTCAAAAAAGGGTCTAACGCTCACTTTTCAGCCGCGACTTTTCTATACCGCAGATCCCCTTACGTCAATTGCGTATCCTATCTTTTCAATGGGATCTTTCTAACTCCGGTATTTAGAGTCGTGGCTGAAGTGAGCGTTAGAATTCTAAGGACAAAACTCCAGCCGCAGAAAAAAGTCAGTAGTTAAGAGCTTTCTGGGCTAACGCCGGTTTATAAAGCTCTTAACTACTGTGCTCTAAAGTACACTAACACCCATAAACTACCTATGTACCCCTAAACCGAGGCCCCCCCACATCGCCGACACTCGATTACATTTTTTAACCCCTAATCTGCCGACCGCCACCTATGTTATACTTATGTACCCCTAATCTGCTGCCCCTAACACCGCCGACCCCTATATTATATTTATTAACCCCTAACCTGCCCCCCACAACGTCGCCGCCAGCTACCTACAATAATTAACCCCTAATCTGCCGACCGCCACCTACGTTATACTTATTTACCCCTAATCTGCTGCCCCTAACACCGCCGACCCCTATATTATATTTATTAACCCCTAATCTGCCCCCCACAACGTTGCGTCCACCTGCCTACACTTATCAACCCCTAATCTGCCGAGCGGACCGCACCGCTATTATAATAAAGTTATTAACCCCTAATCCGCCTCACTAACCCTATAATAAATAGTATTAACCCCTAATCTGCCCTCCCTAACATCGCCGACACCTAACTTCAAACATTAACCCCTAATCTGCCGACTGGAGCTCAATGCTATTCTAATAAATTTATTAACCCCTAAAGCTAAGTCTAACCCTAACACTAACACCCCCTAAATAAAATATAATTTAAATCTAACAAAATAAATTAACTCTTATTAAATAAATTAATCCTATTTAAAGCTAAATACTTACCTGTAAAATAAATCCTAATATATCTACAATATAAATTATAATTATATTATAGCTATTTTAGGATTTATATGTATTTTACAGGTAACTTTGTATTTATTTTAACCAGGTACAATAGCTAAAATAGTTAAAATAATTACAAAATTACCTGTAAAATAAATCCTAACCTAAGTTAAAATTAAACCTAACACTACACTATCAATAAATTAATTAAATAAAATACCTACAATTACCTACAATTAAACCTAACACTACACTATCAATACATTAATTAAATACAATATCTACAAATAAATACAATGAAATAAACTAACTAAAGTACAAAAAATAAAAAAGAACTAAGTTACAAAAAATACAAAAATATTTACAAACATCAGAAAAATATTACAACAATTTTAAACTAATTACACCTACTCTAAGCCCCCTAATAAAATAACAAAGACCCCCAAAATAAAAAAATGCCCTACCCTATTCTAAATTACTAAAGTTCAAAGCTCTTTTACCTTACCAGCCCTGAACAGGGCCCTTTGCGGGGCATGCCCCAAAGAATTCAGCTCTTTTTCCTGCAAAAAAAAACATACAATACCCCCCCCCCAACATTACAACCCACCACCCACATACCCCTAATCTAACCCAAACCCCCCTTAAATAAACCTAACACTAAGCCCCTGAAGATCTTCCTACCTTATCTTCACCATACCAGGTTCACCGATCGATCCAGAAGAGCTCCTCCGATGTCCTGATCCAAGCCCAAGCAGGGGGCTGAAGATGTCCATGATCCGGCTGAAGTCTTCATCCAAGCGGGAGCTGAAGAGGTCCATGATCCGGCTGAAGTCATCATCCAAGCGGGAGCTGAAGAGGTCCATGATCCGGCTGAAGTCTTCTATCAACGGCATCTTCAATCTTCTTTCTTCCGGATCCATCTTGTAGACCTCCGACGCGGAACATCCTGCTGGCCCGACGGACTACCGACGAATGAAGGCTCCTTTAAGGGACGTCATCCAAGATGGCGTCCCTCGAATTCCAATTGGCTGATAGGATTCTATCAACCAATCGGAATTAAGGTAGGAAAATTCTGAGCAGGATATTTATTTTTTGTACTTTAGTTAGTTAATTTCATTGTATTTATTTGTAGATATTGTATTTAATTAATGTATTGATAGTGTAGTGTTAGGTTTAATTGTAGGTAATTTTAGGTATTTTATTTAATTAATTTATTGATAGTGTAGTATTAGGTTTAATTGTAACTTAGGTTAGGATTTATTTTACAGGTAATTTTGTAATTATTTTAACTATTTTAGCTATTAAATAGTTCTTAACTATTTAATAGCTATTGTACCTGGTTAAAATAAATACAAAGTTGCCTGTAAAATAAATATAAATCCTAAATAGCTATAATATAATTATAATTTATATTGTAGCTATATTAGGATTTATTTTACAGGTAAGTATTTAGCTTTAAATAGGAATAATTTATTTAATAAGAGTTAATTAATTTCGTTAGATTTAAATTATATTTAACATAGGGGGGTGTTAGTGTTAGGGTTAGACTTAGCTTTAGGGGTTAATCCATTTATTAGAATAGCGGTGAGCTCCAGTCGGCAGATTAGGGGTTAATGTTTAAAATTAGGTGTCGGCGATGTTAGGGAGGGCAGATTAGGGGTTAATACTATTTATTATAGGGTTAGTGAGGCGGATTAGGGGTTAATAACTTTATTATAATAGCGGTGTGGTCCGCTCGGCAGATTAGGGGTTAATAAGTGTAGGCAGGTGGAGGCGACGTTGTGGGGGGCAGATTAGGGGTTATTAAATATAATATAGGTGTCGGCGGTGTTAGGGGCAGCAGATTAGGGGTACATAGGGATAATGTAAGTAGCGGCGGTTTACGGAGCGGCAGATTAGGGGTTAATAATAATATGCAGGGGTCAGCGATAGCGGGGTCGGCAAATTAGGGGTTAATAAGTGTAAGGTTAGGGGTGTTTAGACTCGGGGTACATGTTAGAGTGTTATGTGCAGATGTAGGAAGTGTTTCCCCATAGCAAACAATGGGGCTGCATAAGGAGCTGAACACAGCTTTTTTGCAGGTGTTTTTTTTCAGCTCAAACAGCCCCATTGTTTTCTATGGGGGAATCATGCATGAGCACGTTTTTGAGGCTGGCCGCGTCCGTAAGCAACTCTGGTATCGAGAGTTGCAGTGGCGTTAAATATGCTCTACGCTTCTTTTTTGGAGCCTAACGCAGCCATTCTGTGGACTCTCAATACCAGAGTTATTTTAAAGGTGCGGCCAGAAAAAAGCCAGCGTTAGCTGCGCGGGTCGTTACCGACAAAACTCTAAATCTAGCCATAAAACTTTACACTTATTTTGTCACTTTTTAAACAACTAATGAAACTTTAAAAAATACATCTACATGTTAGTCATGGACTAATCTTTTCTTTGAATGCATCATTCTATCTAGCATGTATTTAGTGTTTAATGTCCCTTTAAAAGCAATTGTGTGCTGTGTATAATAATTATAGTTTCAATCTCAGAGCAGGCGGACAGGTTATGGAACAGCTGTCTTTGTGACCGCTGCTTCATAAGTTGCGGTTTCTGGCGAGCCTGCAGGCTCGCCAGAAACACGGGGCATCAAGCTCCTTTCAGAACTTGATAAATATGCCCCGATGAGTGTGAGTAATGGATAAAGAAGAGAATACAATACGTGTAAGAGGCATTTGAATACCGGTCATTAAAAAAATAACAGTGAAGGATTAAGAACTCCAGTCAACAATCATCATAATTAGCAGCATCTAGTAGGTTTAAGAAGACTAAGAATTTATGTGAACATATTTTTAAGTTGGACAGAATCATCAGAAATGTGTCATACAATACTGATGTGCTAGAACATTTTATTGTTGCACTGTTGCTTGCTTATGACTGTGTTTAAGCCCTGAACATGGTTAAACACATAGTTAAAGTTAGATCCAGAGCAATAATGCACTACTGGCTTAACGTATCTGGTGAGCCAATGACAAGAGGCAGATATCAAACAGTGGATGGGATGAGGAGTGAATGCTGGCAACAACTCTTCTGTCACAAAGAAGAGGGTGCCATGGTGTGTATGTGGTGTATGTGTTGGTGTCTAGTGCATTGTTAAACGGCATACTGATAATGCTTTGGAGAATGTACTTCACAATAGCTATAAAACAGTGGTGCGCAGCACACCTTTGTGTACACACACACACTTACCACTCCTACAACCCATGTAGCATGAATAGTCACAGAGAAAGAAATATTAGCACAGAACTTAAAGGGACAGTCAAGTCAAAATTAAACTTCCACGATTCAAATAAGGGGGTCAATTTATCAAAGCATCAATCTCAGTGCATTTGCCGGCATCAATATGCTCGCCAGACATCACTGACGCGGATCTGAATACAATACCCTTATTTATCAAAAAAGACATCAAAACACGCGCATCAAGTACGGTGTAACAGTTATCGATGTTGCGGTTATTCAGGTTTTTCCCAACTTTATTTATACCATTTTATTACTGTCCATGAACAAGCACATTTCTCTATAGCTAATCTTTAATTTTTCAACTGTTAATGTCCAAGAAATTACTAAATTTATACCTCAACAAAAAATATCTCATAGAAAGCTATTTTTATATTTATTTGTTATACAAAAAAATCTGTTATATGATACTTTCACATAAATTAATGTGCATTTGTATTTCTAGAAATCATGCTATGCTTTTATCTCAGGGTTTTTTTTATTAATGATTATTAATGCTAGAATTTCTACATACATCTTTGCACATACTTGTATATATATTTTGTAATGAGAGAAAAATTTGTAGCATAATCCATAAGTAGTAATATCTTTCAATTGTAACGCTATAGCTACTCGTGCACTAAATGTGGAACAATAATATTGTTTGATTTAGAAAGGGTATACAATTTGAATAGAGTTTCTAATTTACTTTTATTATGTAATATACTTCATTCTCTTGCAGCTTTGAACATAATCTTTCTGTGTTTTCAGACTCCCATTGAGTTCTATGGCATCCGCGACCTAAAGGGTGGCGGATTGAAAACTAGGTACGCTGCGTTGGAATACGTGCAAGCGTACCTGTTAAATGTTTGATAAATTGGGAAAAGTGTCAAATAGAGTAGAATGTGAATTCGAAACATCTGTAATGATGCAAGCATCGATCTGCATCGGATTGAGATAGCGGGATCATATTTTACATCACAAATCTCAACATTTGCTGATCTTGGCGCTTTGATAACTACGGCAGATCAATCTTGCGACAAATACGACACGTTATTCAAGCGTATTATCAGTTGTTGCTTTGATAAATTGACCCCAAGGAATGCAATTTTAAACAACTTTACTTTTATTGTAAAATTTGCTTTGTTCTCTTGGTATTCTTTGTTGAAAGCTACACCTAGGTAGGTTTGTAAACTAATTCCTAAGCCCTTGAAGGCAACCTCGTATCTCAGTGCATTTGGACAGTTTTTCACAGCTATACAGTACTAGTTCATATGTGCCATGTGAGTAAGCACTGATTGGTTAAAATGCAAGCCTGTCAAAGTAATTGGGCAGTCTGCAGAGTCTTAGATGGAAGGTAACAACAAAGGTAAAAAGTGTATTAATATAACAATGTGGTTATGTAAAACTGGGAAATGGGTAATAAAGGGATTATCTATCTTTTTAAACAACAAAAAATGTGCAATAGACTGTCCCTTTAAAGGGTGAGGAATCCCAATTTTGAATTTATGATTCATATAAATATACATTTTTAAAGAACTTTGCAGTATTTCTATTATGAATGTGCCTCATTATCTTGATATCTAGTCTACCTAGATATCCTTTTCAACAAAGGAAACCAAGAGAACATAGCTAATTAGATAATAGGATTAGAAAGCTGTTTACAATTGCATGTCCTGCCTGGCTTCATTGTCCCTTTAAAAACAAAGATTAAATTGAGGAGCGCTCCAACAAGAGGAGCTGAAGTGTATATAAAATGGATAGGCTTAAAATCACAGGCACACAATATAATATTAACTAATACATACAAACTAAATATAGAGGGGCATATTTATCAAGCTCTGAATGGAGTGTACATATGTATTTATTAATTTATATGTGTATATATATATATGTGTGTGTGTGTACATATGTATTTATTAATTTATATGTGTATATATATATATATATATGTGTGTGTGTACATATGTATTTATTAATTTATATGTGTATATATATATATATATATATGTGTGTGTGTACATATGTATTTATTAATTTATATGTGTATATATATATATATATATATATGTGTGTGTGTGTGTACATATGTATTTATTAATTTATATGTGTATATATATATATACAAAACACGGAAGGGAACTGCACTCTCATTCCAGACCGGGTACACATCCCATGACCCTGCAACATGCTCAGCCCTGGGTGCCACTGGCACTCACAGGAATCTGTGCTGTCCCCAGAGCCACAAGCAGTTAACCCCAGACAGCTTGTAAGTGAGTGCTGGGTTTTCTCTGTCCCATTTGGCCAGATGCGGTGACTAACCTTTCCATTTTTGCTTTTAAATCTTAGCTGAGATCTTGTAAGTGAGTGCTGGGTTTTCTCTGTGTGTTGTATTAATTTGTTTTGTAATTTTCCCTAGGGTTCTTGCACCCAGACCTGTCTGGGGTTAACTGCTTGTAGCTCTGGGGACAGCACAGCTTCCTGTGAGTGCCAGTGGCACCCAGGGTTGAGCATGTTGCAGGGTCATAGGATGTGTACCCGGTCCGGTATGAGAGTGCAGTTCCCTTCCGTGTTTTGTATAAGTCTAGGGTGGTTACATATTCCTGTGCACCCTTCCCTTGTTTTCAGTTTGTTTGCTTTTGAAAGCTTGCATTGTGTGGCTGTTTTAGGGTCTCAGGTATTGGAAAGGACCTTGACGTGGTACCTGAGCTTGTCCCATTTGGCCAGATGCGGTGACTAACCTTTCTATTTTTGCTTTTAAATCTTAGCTGAGAGCTTGTAAGTGAGTGCTGGGTTTTCTCTGTGTGTTGTATTAATTTGTTTTGTAAATTTCCCTATGGTTCTTGCACCCAGACCTGTCTGGGGTTAACTGTTTGTGGCTCTGGGGACAGCACAGCTTCCTGTGAGTGCCAGTGGCACCCAGGGCTGAGCATGTTGCAGGGTCATGGGATGTGTACCCGGTCCGGTATGAGAGTGCAGTTCCCTTCCGTGTTTTGTATATGTCTAGGGTGGTTACATATTCCTGTGCACCCTTCCCTTGTTTTCAGTTTGTTTGGATTTGAAAGCTTTCATTGTGTGGCTGTTTTAGGGTCGCAGGTATTGGAAAGGACCTTGACGTGGTACCTGAGCTTGTCCCATTTGGCCAGATGCGGTGACTAACTTTCCATTTTTGCTTTTAAATCTTAGCTGAGAGCTTGTAAGTGAGTGCTGGGTTTTCTCTGTGTGTTGTATTAATTTGTTTTGTAATTTTCCCTATGGTTCTTGCACCCAGACCTGTCTGAGGTTAACTGCTTGTGGCTCTGGGGACAGCACAGCTTCCTGTGAGTGCCAGTGGCACCCAGGGCTGAGCATGTTGCAGGGTCATAGGATGTGTACCCGGTCCGGTATGAGAGTGTAGTTCCCTTCCGTGTTTTGTATATGTCTAGGGTGGTTACATATTCCTTTGAACCCTTCCCTTGTTTTCAGTTTGTTTGGATTTGAAAGCTTGCATTGTGTGGCTGTTTTAGGGTCTCAGGTATTGGAAAGGACCTTGATGTGGTACCTGAGCTTGTCCCATTTGGCCAGATGCGGTGACTAACTTTCCATTTTTGCTTTTAAATCTTAGCTGAGAGCTTGTAAGTGAGTGCTGGGTTTTCTCTGTGTGTTGTATTAATTTGTTTTGTAATTTTCCCTATGGTTCTTGCACCCAGACCTGTCTGGGGTTAACTGCTTGTGGCTCTGGGGACAATGGGACAAGCTCAGGTACCACGTCAAGGTCCTTTCCAATACCTGAGACCCTAAAACAGCCACACAATGCAAGCTTTCAAATCCAAACAAACTGAAAACAAGGGAAGGGTGCACAGGAATATGTAACCACCCTAGACATATACAAAACACGGAAGGGAACTGCACTCTCATACCGGACCGGGTACACATCCCATGACCCTGCAACATGCTCAGCCCTGGGTGCCACTGGCACTCACAGGAAGCTGTGCTGTCCCCAGAGCCACAAGCAGTTAACCCCAGACAGGTCTGGGTGCAAGAACCATAGGGAAAATTACAAAACAAATTAATACAACACAGAGAGAAAACCCAGCACTCACTTACAAGCTCTCAGCTAAGATTTAAAAGCAAAAATGGAAAGGTTAGTCACCGCATCTGGCCAAATGGGACAAGCTCAGGTACCACGTCAAGGTTCTTTCCAATACCTGAGACCCTAAAACAGCCACACAATGCAAGCTTTCAAATCCAAACAAACTGAAAACAAGGGAAGGGTGCACAGGAATATGTAACCACCCTAGACATATACAAAACACGGAAGGGAACTGCACTCTCATACCGGACCGGGTACACATCCCATGACCCTGCAACATGCTCAGCCTTGATGTGGTACCTGAGCTTGTCCCATTTGGCCAGATGCGGTGACTAACTTTCCATTTTTGCTTTTAAATCTTAGCTGAGAGCTTGTAAGTGAGTGCTGGGTTTTCTCTGTGTGTTGTATTAATTTGTTTTGTAATTTTCCCTATGGTTCTTGCACCCAGACCTGTCTGGGGTTAACTGCTTGTGGCTCTGGGGACAGCACAGCTTCCTGTGAGTGCCAGTGGCACCCAGGGCTGAGCATGTTGCAGGGTCATGGGATGTGTACCCGGTCCGGTATGAGAGTGCAGTTCCCTTCCGTGTTTTGTATATGTCTAGGGTGGTTACATATTCCTGTGCACCCTTCCCTTGTTTTCAGTTTGTTTGGATTTGAAAGCTTGCATTGTGTGGCTGTTTTAGGGTCTCAGGTATTGGAAAGAACCTTGACGTGGTACCTGAGCTTGTCCCATTTGGCCAGATGCGGTGACTAACCTTTCCATTTTTGCTTTTAAATCTTAGCTGAGAGCTTGTAAGTGAGTGCTGGGTTTTCTCTCTGTGTTGTATTAATTTGTTTTGTAATTTTCCCTATGGTTCTTGCACCCAGACCTGTCTGGGGTTAACTGCTTGTGGCTCTGGGGACAGCACAGCTTCCTGTGAGTGCCAGTGGCACCCAGGGCTGAGCATGTTGCAGGGTCATGGGATGTGTACCCGGTCCGGTATGAGAGTGCAGTTCCCTTCCGTGTTTTGTATATGTCTAGGGTGGTTACATATTCCTGTGCACCCTTCCCTTGTTTTCAGTTTGTTTGGATTTGAAAGCTTGCATTGTGTGGCTGTTTTAGGGTCTCAGGTATTGGAAAGGACCTTGACGTGGTACCTGAGCTTGTCCCATTTGGCCAGATGCGGTGACTAACTTTCCATTTTTGCTTTTAAATTTTAGCTGAGAGCTTGTGAGTGCTGGGTTTTCTCTGTGTGTTGTATTAATTTGTTTTGTAATTTTTCCTATGGTTCTTGCACCCAGACCTGTCTGGGGTTAACTGCTTGTGGCTCTGGGGACAGCACAGCTTCCTGTGAGTGCCAGTGGCACCCAGGGCTGAGCATGTTGCAGGGTCATGGGATGTGTACCCGGTCCGGTATGAGAGTGTAGTTCCCTTCCGTGTTTTGTATATGTCTAGGGTGGTTACATATTCCTGTGCACCCTTCCCTTGTTTTCAGTTTGTTTGGATTTGAAAGCTTGCATTGTGTGGCTGTTTTAGGGTCTCAGGTGTTGGAAAGGACCTTGACGTGGTACCTGAGCTTGTCCCATTTGGCCAGATGCGGTGACTAACCTTTCCATTTTTGCTTTTAAATTTTAGCTGAGAGCTTGTAAGTGAGTGCTGGGTTTTCTCTGCGTGTTGTATTAATTTGTTTTGTAATTTTCCCTATGGTTCTTGCACCCAGACCTGTCTGGGGTTAACTGCTTGTGGCTCTGGGGACAGCACAGCTTCCTGTGAGTGCCAGTGGCACCCAGGGTTGAGCATGTTGCAGGGTCATGGGATGTGTACCCGGTCCGGTATGAGAGTGCAGTTCCCTTCCGTGTTTTGTATATGTCTAGGGTGGTTACATATTCCTGTGCACCCTTCCCTTGTTTTCAGTTTGTTTGGATTTGAAAGCTTGCATTGTGTGGCTGTTTTAGGGTCCCAGGTATTGGAAAAGCCCTTGACGAGGTACCTGGGCTTGTCCCATTTGGCCAGATGCGGTAACTAACCTTTCCATTTTTGCTTTTAAATCTTAGCTGAGAGCTTGTAAGTGAGTGCTGGGTTTTCTCTGTGTGTTGTATTAATTTGTTTTGTAATTTTCCCTATGGTTCTTGCACCCAGACCTGTCTGGGGTTAACTGCTTGTGGCTCTGGGGACAGCACAGCTTCCTGTGAGTGCCAGTGGTTTTCTCTGTGTGTTGTGTGTGTATATATATATATATATATATATATATATATATATAGTAAATATATATATATATATATGTGTGTGTGTGTACATATGTATTTATTAATTTATATGTGTATATATATATATATGTGTGTGTGTGTATATATATATGTATTTATTAATTTATATGTGTATATATATATATATATATATATATTGGTGGAAAGAGTGGTATTGAGGCGCACTGTTCACAGAAATATAGTACTAACCAATATATTATTAATAATGGTTTCAGAATATTTACGGCTAGATTTAGAGTTCGGCGGTAGCCGTGAAAACCAGCGTTAGAGGCTCCTAACGCTGGTTTTAGGCTACCGCCGGTATTTGGAGTCAGTGATTAAAGGGTCTAACGCTCACTTTTCAGCCGCGACTTTTCCATACCGCAGATCCCCTTACGTCAATTGCGTATCCTATCTTTTCAATGGGATCTTTCTAACGCCGGTATTTAGAGTCGTTTCTGAAGTGAGCGTTAGAGCTCTAACGACAAAACTCCAGCCGCCGGAAAATAGCAGGAGTTAAGAGCTTTCTGGGCTAACGCCGGTTCATAAAGCTCTTAACTACTGTACCCTAAAGTACACTAACACCCATAAACTACCTATGTACCCCTAAACCGAGGTCCCCCCACATCGCCGCCACTCGATTAAAATTTTTTAACCCCTAATCTTCCGACCGCCACCTACATTATCCTTATGTACCCCTAATCTGCTGCCCCTAACACCGCCGACCCCTATATTATATTTATTAACCCCTAATCTGCCCCCCTCAACGTCGCCGACACCTGCCTACACTTATTAACCCCTAATCTGCCGAGCGGACCTGAGCGCTACTATAATAAATGTATTAACCCCTAATCCGCCTCACTAACCCTATCATAAATAGTATTAACCCCTAATCTGCCCTCCCTAACATCGCCGACACCTACCTTCAATTATTAACCCCTAATCTGACGACCGGAGCTCATCGCTACTATAATAAATGGATTAACCCCTAAAGCTAAGTCTAACCCTAACACTAACACCCCCCTAAGTTAAATATAATTTAAATCTAACAAAATAAATTAACTCTTATTAAATAAATTATTCCTATTTAAAGCTAAATACTTACCTGTAAAATACATCCTAATATAGCTACAATATAAATTATAATTATATTATAACTATTTTAGGATTAATATTTATTTTACAGGCAACGTTGTAATTATTTTAACCAGGTACAATAGCTATTAAATAGTTAAGAACTATTTAATAGTTACCTAGTTAAAATAATAACAAATTTACCTGTAAAATAAATCCTAACCTAAGATATAATTAAACCTAACACTACCCTATCAATAAATTAATTAAATAAACTACCTACAATTACCTACAATTAACCTAACACTACACTATCAATAAATTAATTAAACACAATTCCTACAAATAAATACAATTAAATAAACTAGCTAAAGTACAAAAAATAAAAAAGAACTAAGTTACAAAAAATAAAAAAATATTTACAAACATAAGAAAAATATTACAACAATTTTAAACTAATTACACCTACTCTAAGCCCCCTAATAAAATAACAAAGCCCCCCAAAATAAAAAATTCCCTACCCTATTCTAAATTAAAAAAGTTAAAAGCTCTTTTACCTTACCAGCCCTGAACAGGGCCCTTTGCGGGGCATGCCCCAAGAAATTCAGCTCTTTTGCCTGTAAAAAAAAACATACAATACCCCCCCCCAACATTACAACTCACCACCCACATACCCCTAATCTAACCCAAACCCCCCTTAAATAAACCTAACACTAAGCCCCTGAAGATCTTCCTACCTTGTCTTCACCATCCAGGTTCACCGATCCGTCCTGAAGAGCTCCTCCGATGTCCTGTTCCAAGCCCAAGCGGGGGGCTGAAGAGGTCCATGATCCGGTCAAAGTCTTCATCCAAGCGGGGCAGAAGAGGATCTTCCATCCAATTGAAGTCTTCATCCAGGCGGCATCTTCTATGGTCTTCCATCCGTAGCGAAGCGGCAGGATCCTGAAGACCTCCAGCGCGGAACATCCATCCGGCCCGACGACTGAACGACGAATGACTGTTCCTTTAAGGGACGTTATCCAAGATGGCGTCCCTCGAATTCCGATTGGCTGATAGAATTCTATCAGCCAATCGGAATTAAGGTAGGAATATTCTGATTGGCTGATGGAATCAGCCAATCAGAATCAAGTTCAATCCGATTGGCTGATCCAATCAGCCTATCAGATTGAGCTCGCATTCTATTGGTTGATCGGAACAGCCAATAGAATGCGAGCTCAATCTGATTGGCTGATTGGATCAGCCAATAGGATTGAACTTGATTCTGATTGGCTGATTCCATCAGCCAATCAGAATATTCCTACCTTAATTCAGTTTGGATGATAGAATCCTATCAGCCAATCGGAATTCGAGGGACGCCATCTTGGATGACGTCCCTTAAAGGAACAGTCATTCGTCATTCAGTCGTCGGGCCGGATGGATGTTCCGCGCTGGAGGTCTTCAGGATCCTGCCGCTTCGCTCCGGATGGAAGACCATAGAAGATGCCGCCTGGATGAAGACTTCAATCGGATGGAAGATCCTCTTCTGCCCCACTTGGATGAAGACTTTGACCGGATCATGGACCTCTTCAGCCCCCCGCTTGGGCTTGGATCAGGACATCGGAGGAGCTCTTCAGGACGGATCGGTGAACCTGGATGGTGAAGACAAGGTAGGAAGATCTTCAGGGGCTTAGTGTTAGGTTTATTTAAGGGGGGTTTGGGTTAGATTAGGGGTATGTGGGTGGTGGGTTGTAATGTTGGGGGGGGGGTATTGTATGTTTTTTTTTACAGGCAAAAGAGCTGAAATTCTTGGGGCATGCCCCGCAAAGGGCCCTGTTCAGGGCTGGTAAGGTAAAAGAGCTTTTATCTTTTTTTAATTTAGAATAGGGTAGGGAATTTTTTATTTTGGGGGGCTTTGTTATTTTATTAGGGGGCTTAGAGTAGGTGTAATTAGTTTAAAATTGTTGTAATATTTTTCTTATGTTTGTAAATATTTTTTTATTTTTTGTAACTTAGTTCTTTTTTATTTTTTGTACTTTAGCTAGTTTATTTAATTGTATTTATTTGTAGGAATTGTGTTTAATTAATTTATTGATAGTGTAGTGTTAGGTTAATTGTAGGTAATTGTAGGTAGTTTATTTAATTAATTTATTGATAGGGTAGTGTTAGGTTTAATTATATCTTAGGTTAGGATTTATTTTACAGGTAAATTTGTTATTATTTTAACTAGGTAACTATTAAATAGTTCTTAACTATTTAATAGCTATTGTACCTGGTTAAAATAATTACAAAGTTGCCTGTAAAATAAATATTAATCCTAAAATAGCTATAATATAATTATAATTTATATTGTAGCTATATTAGGATGTATTTTACAGGTAAGTATTTAGCTTTAAATAGGAATAATTTATTTAATAAGAGTTAATTTATTTCGTTAGATTTAAATTATATTTAACTTAGGGGGGTGTTAGTGTTAGGGTTAGACTTAGCTTTAGGGGTTAATCCATTTATTATAGTAGCGATGAGCTCCGGTCGTCAGATTAGGGGTTAATAATTGAAGGTAGGTGTCGGCGATGTTAGGGAGGGCAGATTAGGGGTTAATACTATTTATGATAGGGTTAGTGAGGCGGATTAGGGGTTAATAACTTTATTATAGTAGCGCTCAGGTCCGCTCGGCAGATTAGGGGTTAATAAGTGTAGGCAGGTGTCGGCGACGTTGAGGGGGCAGATTAGGGGTTAATAAATATAATCTAGGGGTCGGCGGTGTTAGGGGCAGCAGATTAGGGGTACATAGGGATAACGTAGGTTGCGGTGGTTTACGGAGCGGCAGATTAGGGTTTAAAAAAAATATGCAGGGGTCAGCGATAGCGGGAGCGGCAGATTAGGGGTTAATAAGTGTAAGGATAGGGGTGTTTCGACTCGGGGTACATGTTAGAGTGTTAGGTGCAGACGTAGGAAGTGTTTCCCCATAGGAAACAATGGGGCTGCGTTAGGAGCTGAACGCGGCTTTTTTGCAGGTGTTTTTTTTTCAGCTCAAACAGCCCCATTGTTTCCTATGGGGATATCGTGCACGAGCACGTTTTTGAGGCTGGCCGCGTCCGTAAGCAACTCTGGTATCGAGAGTTGCATTTGCGGTAAAAATGCTCTACGCTCCTTTTTTGGAGCCTAACGCAGCATTTGTTTGAACTCTCGATACCAGAGTTAAATTTATGGTGCGGCCAGAAAAAAGCCCGCGGAGCGTTAACAGCCCATCTACCGCCAAACTCCAAATCTAGGCCTTAGTGTGCTGCAAGGTTCAAAGTATTTCAATATAAATACTTCTATACAAAAGAGATATTTTTATCCTTGTATCACTGTTAAGGTACTAATAATTCACTTGATATGACATCATAAAGTGCACAAAGTTCACAAAATTCACAGGTATTTTCAGTCCCAAAAATCAAGTAGATCATGTAGGATAAACAAATGATAGTTTTCTGTCTAATCCTTATGCTGTAAGAGATAAATATCTCTTTTGTATAGAAGTATTTATATTGAAATACTTTGAACCTTGCAGCACACTAAATACTCTGAAACCATTATTAATAATATATTGGTTAGTACTATATTTCTGTGAACAGTGCGCCTCAATACCACTCTTTCCACCAATAGTTTTCTCTACTAATTGGAATAGGACAGTGCAGGGTGGGGACCCTGCAATTGCCCTCATTTCAGGTATAAGGGCAGCCAGTTCATTCATCTACATAACAAATCACGTATCTCTCGGGGGGGAAACAGCGCTGAATTACTCTTTGCTCTCTTTTTTACACAAACATATATATATATATATATATATATATATATGTGTGTGTGTGTACATATGTATTTATTAATGTGCATGTGTGTGTATATGTATATATATATATATATATATATATATATATATATATATATATATATATATGTATATATATATATATATATATATATATATATTCTTCAACAAACTACAAGAGGAGAACAAGGACCATCAAAAATTTCCTATGGCCCTAAACAGATAGGGAATCAAGCACTCTTTTTAAAAATAGCTCAAAATGTATAG
Organism: Bombina bombina; assembly: GCF_027579735.1. Lineage (NCBI taxonomy): Eukaryota > Metazoa > Chordata > Amphibia > Anura > Bombinatoridae > Bombina > Bombina bombina. The sequence goes on from NC_069500.1 coordinate 1,394,004,131, forward strand.
CTAAATTACACAAATGAAATAAATCTCTGACCAGTACAATCACAGAGAACAATAAATAATTTATTAATAGTACAGAAAGAAAGAAATCCTAACTGTCCAAACATAGCAATAGGCCAAATTACATACTGGCCTCAGGTATATGTTAGCAACACAAAGGGCTCGATTTATCAAACTTTGTTCAAGATCGCCGTTCCGTTCTCCGTCAAGTACTCTGCATATCGCCATCCGATAGGCGCACATGTGCGCCATTATTTATCATAAAAGGGGTCGTATTTCTACGTTACTTTCCAAAGGCGAGATGTGGCGTGATATTGATAAATCTCGCCGTTATTCATATATTTGCGCCATATTTATTATTAAAAATGTCTTAAATTAAAGCGCATATGAGACATAAATGTGAATTCTCATTGATTACTTTTTAATTTGTATTGTTCAGTTATCAATGTTACAAATTCGATGTGTGCTTTTCAATAAACACAAAATTTATTTATATTTACGATAATCGCTAACAATGTTTTAAAAATTTGAATATAATAATTGTGATCATATTATCACATTCTCTCACATATAAATCTTAAGTTAAATGGTAAGATTAAAATTTAATGTTGAAATAACACAATTTTTTTATATCTACTTTATTATTTGTTGTATCAATGTTTATATTATTTAAGAAAGCACATCAAGATCTCATTCAAAATTGTATTACAAATTATATCTTTGTATTAACTTTTGAACTACTTATCTAAACATGAGTTTATGTATTTCAAAGATATAACCCAACCCTTTGATCTAACCCAACTCTTATATTTATATCCACCTCCCCCCTCAGCATTAATATAGGTTTTTTTAGATTAAATAAACACACACACACCTTTAAATTGAAAAATATATGTATTTATTGTAAACCAAAATAAAAGTTATTTTCATATCATAATATTTTTTTTTATTTAAAACTGAAAAGAAATAATTTTTTTCTTTATTGTTCCTAATTAAAAGGATTGATATTTTTCTCTTAAGTTTTGCACTTTTATGTATGTCCTCATCAAATTATTTTCAACTTCCAGCAGGGTATCCAAAATTTCTTTTTTGTTTATAGTTATTTCTTGATCTTCAGGCACTATACCAATGAGAAATAGAAAAATAGTTATGTCATGACTTGAATACATTTCAGTAAAGTATTACAAGATCAATAGTGTTTTAACTAATGCTAACAAGAAACACAGACAAAAGACTAATCTCTTGTTAGAAGGTTTTATCTACACCTCTGTTGTTATTTAAAAGCATGTCATCTTGATAATACTGTGTACACGCACATGCATCTTTTGTTCCACACAATAGTGAAAGCTAAAGATTGTTATGATACAAAAGAACTCACTCCAATCATAAAATTCCGTTACATTGGATGAATTAGATTGCATTTCTTCTTCATGTTCAAGGTTCTGTCCTTCATCTTGAATAGCTGAAAGACATACATAATTATAACAGGAATACTTATGTAATAGAACAATGCTGATTGAAATCCATATCTCTTTTCAATAATTATTCACTAAAACAAAAGTTCTATTTTAGTACAAATAATGACATATAAGGAGTGACTGAATAGACATATGAACCTACATATATTAGTGTCTTGTTGTTGCTCGCTATTTGGTGAATCTTGATTCATATTATTATTTTCCTCTTCAACAATTATATCTTCAATGGCATTTTGGTCTGTATCTTCTTCAATCATGTCTATAATTAATATGATTATAGTCATTAAATAGAATAATTTTATTTATTTGTAAGATATATGTTAAGGAAATCTACCTTCATTGTCAGATTCATCATCAATGATGGGCATTGGCCTTCTGCGACGTTGTCGCCTTTTTTTCTTTTTCCCTTTTTGTAAAAATTTTGAACATATAAATGTTAATATCAATGATGAGTTATCTTAATATTAAACATTTTAGTAACTATATTCATACCTGTTGTCATTATAGCCTCAGACTCCAGAAAAACAGTCGGTAGTGGATCACAATCAGCTTCTGGACTGGATGGATTCCATTTTATTGGGCGCAGATAACGGGGCCTTTTTCTATTTTTGACTGTTAAAAATTGAAATACAATTGTATTTATATTGTTAATCGATTGTACAGTACAACATCAGACTGAAACAATTACATTGTTAATACTGTTTCACAAACCGCAATAAATCTAAAATGGATACAAAATTTGCAATTATATTTCTGCACAAAGTTCAAGATAAACAAAGTAACAACTAATGACAGATTACAATAGAGTTAAAAAAATGATACACAACTATTACATAAATACTTACATTTCATAACATAGCTTCTTATTAGGGTCCTTAATTTAGATTGTCTCCGGATTAGATCATTATAACGCTTCAGGCACTGTTTTCTAGTCCTATTATGGCCAGACAGACGTCTGACCCGTCGCACCATCTCTGATAAAATTGGATTTCTTCTATCCTGTTCCAATGTGAATATCCCCTTCTTTTTTTTCGGAAAATACTTTTCCATTGTATAGGTGATAATCAGTAATTCACCAATGGAAAACTTCTTGGAACGATTCATCTTCAAATGTATGTATGTATCTCTCTAACCATAAAACTCCACCCAATAACGGAACTAATTGTTATTGTTAGTGCGCATTAAAATATACCCATTTTAAAAATGATTTATTTTTAAAAGAAATAAGTAATCGAGTCGAAACTTCATTATTTATCAATATTAAAGAAAAAATATTAAACAAGTTACATCTTTTTGTATCAATATAGATTACATGTAAGTTGTTACAAGTGCGCAATAACGTGCACTATATTTCTACAGTCGATAGAAGATAACTGGCAATTGTTACAATGCGCAATAACTGTGACGATATTTCTACAGTCGATACATTTGTTTTCCTAGTTTAAATTTATTTTTAGGGCTATGTTCGTTGTTACCCCAATTGATACATACAAATAGTTTCGAATTTTAAAAAAGAATGTATATAATAATAAAAACACATCAATTTGAAAAAAATACACATTTGACCAATAGGAATAAAGTAAATTCTAATTGTGCAATCAAATTACAGTTACTAATTTTATTTAAATTATTCAGTAATCTATTCATATAACGCCCCATTTCTGTAACGTTCTGGAACAAAAGTTGTTAGTGATAATTGTTCATTACTTTATTCTGACTTCTAACGAAGACACTATTTTTATTAGCGCCATTTTTTGATCTAAATTTGCGATGGCTACTGGACTAGCTGGAAAAACGAAAAGTGGCCGAAGTGTGATGTTTAGTCATCGACAGAACTGTATTCTAGTTGAAGTGGTCATCGAACATTACGATATTATTATCGGATATCAAGCAAAATCTGTCAACCCTCAAAGAAAAAAGGCTATTTGGGAACAAATTAGTCGTGCTGTGTCAGCAGAGGGTAGTTTTCCGAAAGACGTCAGGGCCTGTCGGAAGCGGGTGAATGATATTCGTAAGAATATTAAAAGAAAAGTATGCAAGGAAAAGCAGTTATCAAAAGGAACTGGTGGAGGCCCCGCATATAGGGCTGAACTGCTTGACTACGAACAGATGCTGTATGCCAGGATGGGGGATGCTGTCGTGGTGGGACTTGATGTACCATCAGATACCATGGATTTTCGAGGTAAATATCTAATTGATTGCTATTAAACGAATAGTATAATATATTCTTAACTTATATTTCAAGATTCAGACAGAGCATACCCTGTTAATAATTTTTTTATATGAATATTTTTTATTTTTTTTATTTTAATATGTATTGAACAAAGTATGCTTGTAAGCTTGGAAGCAGGACCATTTTTGGATGAGGACCTGGATACCGCTTGTTAATTGGCTGGCTACATTTAAAAAGAAACCAATCAGCAAGCGCTAAACAGGTGTCACACCCAAAAATGGCCACGCTTCTAAACTTAGATTTTTTGTTTGGGAAATGAGAGATAATCCAAAAAGAAGAAAATATAAAAATTTTAATAGTATTGAATTATAAACATTTTTTGAAATTCAATGCTCTATCAGAATAATGAAATAATAATTTACACTACACTATTTCTTTAACATGTATTTTGTATATTCATTTTCTCAATATTTAATTTTAATTAAATTTTAATTTGTTTATATCTACTATAGAAGAACATGAACAGGCATTAGAAAATGAATTAGAAAATGCCCAGGTGGACCTACCATCCGAGTCTGAGTTGACTAGTGAACAACCCACAACATCTTCATGTGGTATACCATGCAGGGAAGAAACTACCAGTAAGTACAAGTATATTACAAAAATGATAATATCATTTGTATTAATGAAAAGAATGGACAATGAATATGTATTACTACGTTTCTTACTTTTCGCCATGAAAATTCTGTTTATGTAAAGATATTTAATTTAAAAACATATATATGAATATCAATGTATTTTTGTTACAGGTGTCATGGGATTACTACAAACTATGCAAGATTCGTCAATTACATTATTTGATGGTAATTATTGACCTTTTTTTTTTTTTTTTAATTAATTTTATTAATTTTTTAAAATAATTATTTTTTACATTCATAGATGAAATAGAAATCACATTACAACCACTTGTGACTGACACAGTTTGTCAGGAGGATGATGATGATGAGACACAAATAGAGGGACAAACATCAACACAAGTTGAAACACCACATGTAGAGGAATCAGAATGTGAGGAAGAGATTGAGGATGCAGAACAATGCCCGATAGATGAACCGGAGAGACCAAATGAGGTTGAAAGATTAACAGATATGGCATTGTCTTTCAGAAACGAACAAAATGAATTTTTTAAACAAATGATAGAATTGGAAAAACAAAGAAATAATATACTTCAAGAACAATTAACAGTGCAAAAGGAGTATTATCAGAAAAAGTTAGAGTTCTTGAATAGACGACATCCTGATTTCTAATTCTATTCTCCATATATACCTTCAAGTTACGGGTTCTAAAATATTTAACGCACTTATAGCCTTGGTTAATGTTTATTAGAGTTCACTGTTTTGATGTTAATTTTTGTTGTTTAATAAAGTTTTTTATATTAATAAATATTAATAAATAAAAAAAATTTATTCAAAGTAAATAACGAACCATTTTTTTGTTTCAAAATATTCATTTTTTATTCAAAAAGAGAAAAAGATATGTATAAATAACACAACACAACTTTGGTTATAAACTATATAAATTCTATTTTTAATTAAAAAAAAATGTATTTCTATATATATATATATATATATATGTATATATATATATATATATATATATATATATATATATATATATATATATAGAGAGAGAGAGAGAGAGAGAGAGAGAGAGAGAGAGATATAGATATATAAATAACACAACACAACTTTGGTATCAAACTATGTAATTTCTCTTATATAAAAATAAAATTATATATATATATATATATATATATGTATATATATATATATATATATATATATATATATATATATATACACAATTCTATCAATTTTAATTATTAAATTAAACCAAGGTATTTGAATCCAATCATAAAATTTCCTGAAAAAAAGAAAAAAGATGTAATTAATTATATAGAACAAACAATATTAACATGTTAATACAATTTTATTAAGTAGACTTACATCTAAAAAATCGTTCAATAATTTCAAGACGATTTTCCACTCCAGCTCTTGTGGTATGTCTTGTGACAATTTCATGAGGAACATAAACATCTTCTGGAACATCCTCCAGACACACCTCATCTATATTTAGTTGGGAAATAGCAATATTGTGCATTATGCATGACACCAGAATTATGTCATTACATTTCTCTGGGGAATATTGTAGATCACCACCAGAACGGTCCAACACCCGAAATCTCATTTTCAGTACCCCGAATGTACGCTCAATAGCACTCCTTGTCGACCTGTGAGATTCGTTGAACTTGATTTCTGATCGTGTATGAGGTATTGGTACAGGTGTCAAGAGCCAAGGCCTACAGGGGTACCCGCTGTCACCTTCAAAAATATAAGACAATTACAAATTAGCGACATGTAACAACAGGTTTATGAGGTTAAAATATGACATTTTATAAATAAATATAAAAATTTTAATATTCACCTAATAGCCAACCGTGTGGCATCTCTCCACGTTCAAATGCTGCAAATAAAGCAGACTGCTTTAATATGTGATAATCGTGGCATGACCCTGGAAAACCTGATCTTACTGCCCAAAACCGAAGGTTAGAGTCACATACTGCTTGAACATTGAGAGAGTGGAAGTGTTTCCGATTTCGATATTGCTCCTCCCTTAAAGCTGGTGGTCTAATTGCAATATGTGTGCAATCAATTGCACCTAGGACATTTGGAATGCCGGCAACTTGATAAAAACCAGATTTTACTTGGTGCCATTCATGTACATTCCTTGGCACATATATAAATTTATTTAGATGCTTCAAAATCGCTTTTAACACAGTCCTCAAATGTCTACAAAAAGAAGGCTGACTCATGCCAACCACTGCACTGGACACAGCCTGAAAAGAGCCCGTGGCTAGGAAATGCAAAACTGCCAATAACTTGAGCATTCCAGGTATTGCCCTTGTTCTTCTAGTCTGTGGCTCTAGATCATTCTGTATTAGAACATATAGATTTTGTATGCTCTCCCTGTTTAGGCAAAATCTTTTTTTTATCTGATAATCAGATAATGCCTGTAGTCCACAACGAGGTAGAAAAACTCGTGGAACTCTTTGCCGTCTACGTATTGGCAAATTCTGTTCATTTCTTCGATTTTCATGGCCCCTTGCTAAAGAAATTGCAGACAAAATAAGGAAATAATCCATCTTCTTGCGCTGAAAATATGGAGTAAATTAGATGTTCTCCTATCTCTTCATGGAGAACATTAGTAGTCGTATTAGGAGGAGAACTTTAGGCTCTCCAATGGCGCAAAATAATGATAAATATCTATTTTGGAGAGAAATAGGTCGTATTCTTGAATATACACCCTGAAAAGGGCGTTTTAAAGCTTTAATTTGCGCAAATGTGCGCCTAGGCGAGGGACATTGAAGGGCGAGAATTTTGCAGTCGTATTTGCACATTTTTAGGAGTATTTCTTAATGATAAATAGGAGATATATTACGACGGCGTGAATTAAGGCGCAAATTAAGGAGAATATGTTTGATAAATCGAGCCCAAAGTATAATATATATGTGTGTGTGTGTACATATGTATTTATTTATTTATATGTGTGTGTATATATATATATATATGTATATGTGTGTGTGTGTGTGTACAGATGTATTTATTTATTTATTTATTTATTTATTTATTTATTTATATGTGTGTGTGTGTATATATATATATATATATATATATATATATATATATATATATATATATATATATATATATATATAGATAGATATATATATGTGTGTGTGTGTGTGTACATATGTATTTATTAATGTATGTGTATATATATATATATATATATATATCTATATATAAATATATATATATGTGTGAGTGTGTGTGTGTGTGTGTGTGTGTGTGTTTGTATATATGTATTTATTAATTTATATGTGTGTGTGTGTGTACATATGTATTTATTTATTTATATGTGTATATATATATATATATATATATATATTTACAGACATATATACACATATAAACACATAAACACATATGTACACATAAATAGAAGAGCATAAGAGCCCTTTGCCGTTAAGTAGATGAAAACATGAAAAAAAACATATTTATGCAATATTCATATTTAATAAAGGTTTTCACTATGTATTTACTGTAAATACCAATGATCTGCACATAGGGGAATATGTTTTAAGTATGTTTAAATAGATATTACTCTATATATTTGTATATATCTATACCTATATATAAAATCATCCATATATAGGTATAGATATATATTGTATCAAAATACCATCATTTACATATAGAAATATGTATTTATTAATAAATTGAACATATTCTGCAATGCGCAGAACAATGGAATGTAAAATATTCCTATTTTCTCTTGTAAGGTGTATCCAGTCCACGGATCATCCATTACTTGTGGGATATTCTCCTTCCCAACAGGAAGTTGCAAGAGGATCACCCACAGCAGAGCTGCTATATAGCTCCTCCCCTAACTGCCATATCCAGTCATTCTCTTGCAAACTCTCAACATAGCTGGAGGTAGTAAGAGGAAAGTGGTGTAATATAGTTAGTTTTTTCTTCAATCAAAAGTTTATTGTTTTTAAATGGTACCGGAGTTGTACTATTTTATCTCAGGCAGCATTTACAAGAAGAATCTGCCTGCGTTTTTCTATGATCTTAGCAGAAGTAACTAAGATCCACTGCTGTTCTCACATATGTCTGAGGAGTGAGGTAACTTCAGAGGGAGAATGGCGTGCAGGTTATCCTGCAATAAGGTATGTGCAGATTAAGTTTTTCTAGGGATGGAATTTGCTAGAAAAAAGCTGCTGATACCGTATTAATGTAATTTAAGCCTAAATACAGTGATTTAATAGCAACTAGTATCAGGCTTGCTATCAGAGGTATATACTCTGATTAATGTGCAATATAAAACGTTTGCTGGCATGTTTAATCGTTTTTATATATGCTTTGGTGATAAAACTTATTGGGGCCTAGTTTTTTCCACATGGCTGGCTTGATTTTTGCCTAGAAACAGTTTCCTGAGGCTTTCCACTGTTGTAATATGAGTGGGAGGGGCCTATTTTAGCGCTTTTTTGCGCAGTTAAAATTACAGACAGAGACATTCAGCTTCCCTCAGCAGTCACCTGCATGCTTTAGGACATCTCTGAAGGGCTCAAAAGGCTTCAAAAGTCATATATTGAGGAAGGTAAAGCCACAGTGGAGCTGTGGCAGTTGTTGTGACTGTTTAAAAAATGTTTTTTTCAATTTGTTAATCTGTTTTTTGTATTAAGGGGTTAATCATCCATTTGCAAGTGGGTGCAACGCTCTGCTAACTTGTTACATACACTGTAAAATATTCTTTAGTTTAACTGCCTTTTTTCACTGTTATTTCAAATTTTAGCAAGATTTGTTTCCCTTAAAGGCACAGTAACGTTTTTTATATTGCTTGTTTAACTTGATGTAAAGTGTTTTCCAAGCTTGCTAGTCTCATTGCTAGTCTGTATAAACATGTCTGACAAAGAGGAAACTCCTTGTTCATTATATTTAAAAGCCATGGTGGAACCCCATATGAGAATGTGTACTAAATGTATTGATTTCACTTTAAACAATAAAGATCAGCTTTTATCTTTAAAAAAATTATCACCAGAAGATTTTGGCTAGGGGGAAGTTATGCTGACTAACTCTCCCCACGTGTCAGACCCTTTGACTCCCGCTCAAGGGACTCACGCTAAAATGGCGCCAAGTACATCAAAGACGCCCATAGCGATTACTTTACAGGACATGGCGGCAATCATGGATAATACCCTGTCAGCGGTATTAGCCAGACTGCCTGAATTCAGAGGAAAGCGTGATAGCTCTGGGGTTAGACGTAGTACCGAACGCGCAGATGCCTTAAGGCCCATGTCTGATATTGCGTCACAATATGGAGAAGCTGAGGAAGGAGAGCTTCAGTCTGTGGGTGACATTTCTGATTCGGGGAAACCTGATTCAGATATTTCTACTTTTAAATTTAAGCTTGAGAATCTCCATGTATTGCTTGGGGAGTTGTTAGCTGCTCTGAATGACTGTGACACAATTGCAGTACCAGAGAAATTGTGTAGACTGGATAAATACTATGCAGTGCCGGTGTGTACTGATGTTTTTCCAATACCTAAAAGGTTTACAGAAATCATTAATAAGGAGTGGGATAGACCCGGTGTGCCGTTTTCCCCCCCTCCTATTTTTAGAAAAATGTTTCCAATAGACGCCACCACACGGGACTTATGGCAGACGGTTCCTAAGGTGGAGGGAGCAGTTTCTACTTTAGCAAAGCGTACCACTATCGCTGTCGAGGACAGTTGTGCTTTTGAGATCCAATGGATAAAAAATTAGAAGGTTACCTTAAGAAAATGTTTATTCAACAAGGTTTTATCCTGCAGCCCCTTGCATGCATTGCGCCTGTCACTGCTGCTGCGGCGTTCTGGTTTCAGTCTCTGGAAGAGGCCTTTCAGACAGCTACTCCATTGACTGAAATACTTGACAAGCTTAGAACACTTAAGCTAGCTAATTCTTTTGTTTCTGACGCCATTGTTCATTTGACTAAACTAACGGCTAAGAATTCTGGATTCGCCATCCAGGCGCATAGAACGCTATGGCTTAAATCTTGGTCAGCTGACGTGACATCAAAGTCTAAATTACTTAACATTCCCTTCAAGGGGCAGACCCTATTCGGGCCTGGTTTGAAGGAAATTATTGCTGACATTACTGCAGGTAAGGGTCATACCCTTCCTCAAGACAGGGCCAAATCAAAGGCCAAACAGTCTAATTTTAGTGCCTTTTGAAACTTCAAGGCAGGTGCAGCATCAACTTCCTCTGCTACAAGGCAAGAGGGAACTTTTGCTCAATCCAAGCTGGGCTGGAAACCTAACCAGTCCTGAAACAAAGGCAAGCAGACCAGAAAGCCTGCTGCTGCCTCTAAGACAGCATGAAGGAATGCCCCCCTATGTGGTAACGGATCTAGTAGGGGGCAGACTTTCTCTCTTCGCCCAGGCGTGGGCAAGAGATGTTCAGGATCCCTGGGCGTTGGAGATCATATCTCAGGGATATCTTCTGGACTTCAAAGCTTCCCCGCCTCAAGGGAGATTTCACCTTTCGAGATTATCTGTAAACCAGATAAAGAAAGAGGCATTCTTTCGCTGTGTGCAAGACCTCCCAGTTATGGGAGTGATCTGTCCAGTTCCACAGTCGGAACAGGGACAGGGTTTTTATTCAAATCTGTTTGTGGTTCCCAAAAAAGAGGGAACCTTCAGACCCATTTTGGATCTAAAGATCTTAAACAAATTCCTCAGAGTTCCATCGTTCAAAATGGAAACTATTCGGACCATCCTACCTATGATCCAGGAGGGTCAGTACATGACCACAGTGGATTTGAAGGATGCTTACCTTCACATACCGATTCACAAAGATCATCATCGGTTCCTAAGGTTTGCCTTTCTGGACAGGCATTACCAATTTGTAGCTCTTCCCTTTGGGTTAGCTACAGCTCCAAGAATCTTTTCAAAGGTTCTGGGATTGCTTCTGGCGGTCCTAAGACCACGAGGTATATCAGTGGCCCCTTATCTGGATGACATCCTGATACAGGCGTCAAGCTTTCAGATTGCCAAGTCACATACGGACATAGTTCTGGCATTTCTCAGGTCACATGGGTGGAAGGTGAACGAGGAAAAGAGTTCTCTATCCCCACTCACAAGAGTCTCCTTCCTAGGGACTCTGATAGATTCTGTAAAAATGAAGATTTACCTGACAGAATCCAGGTTATCAAAGCTTCTAAAATCTTGCCGTGTTCTTCATTCTATTCCGCGCCCTTCGGTGGCTCAGTGTATGGAAGTAATCGGCTTGATGGTAGCGGCGATGGACATAGTGCCATTTGCGCGCCTACATCTCAGACCGCTGCAACTATGCATGCTCAGTCAGTGGAATGGGGATTACATAGATTTGTCCCCTCTGCTAAATCTGGATCAAGAGACCAGAGATTCTCTTCTCTGGTGGCTATCTCGGGTCCATCTGTCCAAAGGTATGACCTTTCGAGGGCCAGATTGGACAATTGTAACAACAGATGCCAGCCTTCTAGGTTGGGTGCAGTCTGGAATTCCCTGAAGGCTCAGGGATCGTGGACTTAGGAGGAGAAACTCCTCCCAATAAATATTCTGGAGTTAAGAGCAATATTCAATGCTCTTCTAGCTTGGCCTCAGTTAGCAATCCTGAGGTTCATCAGATTTAAGTCGGACAACATCACGACTGTGGCTTACATCAACCATCAAGGGGGAACCAGGAGTTCCCTAGCAATGTTAGAAGTCGCTAGGTGGCAAGACTCACTCTTGCCACCTATCAGCAATTCATATCCCAGGTGTAGAGAACTGGGAGGCGGATTTTCTAAGTCGTCAGACTTTTCATCCGGGGGAGTGGGAACTCCATCCGGAGGTGTTTGCTCAATTGGTTCATCGTTGGGGAAAACCAGAACTGGATCTCATGGAGTCTCGCCAGAACACCAAGCTTCCTAGTTACGGATCCAGGTCCAGGGACCCAGAAGCGGCACTGATAGATGCTCTAGCAGCGCCTTGGTTCTTCAACCTGGCTTATGTGTTTCCACCATTTCCTCTGCTCCCTCGACTGATTGCCAAAATCAAACAGGAGAGAGCATCAGTGATCTTGATAGCGCCTGCGTGGCCATGCAGGACCTGGTATGCAGACCTAGTGGACATGTCATCCTTTCCACCATGGACCCTGCCTCTGAGACAAGACCTTCTACTACAAGGTCCTTTCAATAATCCGAATCTAATTTCTCTAAGACTGACTGCATGGAGATTGAACGCTTGATTTTATCAAAGCGTGGCTTCTCCGAGTCAGTCATTGATACCCTTATACAGGCACAAAAGCCTGTCACCAGGAAAATCTACCATAAGATATGGCGTAAATACCTTTATTGGTGTGAATCCAAGAATTACTCATGGAGTAAGGTTAGGATTCCTAGGATATTGTCCTTTCTCCAAGAGGGTTTGGAAAAAGGATTATCAGCTAGTTCTTTAAAGGGACAGATTTCTGCTCTGTCTATTCTTTTGCACAAGCCTCTGGCAGAAGTTCCAGACGTTCAAGCTTTTTGTCAGGCTTTGGTTAGAGTTAAGCCTGTGTTTAAACCTGTTGCTCCCCCATGGAGCTTAAACTTGGTTCTTAAAGTTCTTCAAGGGGTTCCGTTTGAACCCCTTCATTCCATTGATATCAAACTTTTATCTTGGAAAGTTCTGTTTTTGATGGCTATTTCCTCGACTCGGAGAGTCTCTGAGTTATCTGCCTTACAATGTGATTCTCCTTATCTGATTTTCCATTCAGATAAAGTAGTTCTGCGTACAAAACCTGGGTTTTTACCTAAGGTAGTTTCTAACAAGAATATCAATCAAGAGATTGTTGTTCCATCATTGTGTCCTAATCCTTCTTCAAAGAAGGAATGCCTTTTACATAATCTGGACGTGGTCCGTGCTTTAAAGTTTTACTTACAAGCTACTAAAGATTTTCGCCAAACATCTACACTGTTTGTTGTTTACTCTGGACAGAGGAGAGGTCAAAAAGCTTCGGCAACCTCTCTTTCTTTTTGGGTTCAGAGCGTAATACGCTTAGCCTATGAGACTGCTGGACAGCAGCCCCCTGAAAGGATTACAGCTCATTCTACTTTAAAAATGAGGCTTCTGTTGAACAGATTTGCAAGGCGGCGACTTGGTCTTCGCTTCATACCTTTTCAAAATTTTACAAATTTGATACTTTTGCTTCTTCTGAGGCTATTTTGGGAGAAAGGTTCTTCAGGCAGTGGTTCCTTCCATTTAAGCCTGCCTTGTCCCTCCCTTCATCTGTGTACTTTAGCTTTGGTATCCCACAAGTAATGGATGATCCGTGGACTGGATACACCTTACAAGAGAAAACATAATTTATGCTTACTTGATAAATTTATTTCTCTTGTGGTGTATCCAGTCCACAGCCCGCCCTGTCTTTTTAAGGCAGGTCTAAATTTTAATTTAAACTACAGTCACCACTGCACCCTATGGTTTCTCCTTTCTCGGCTTGTTTCGGTCGAATGACTGGATATGGCAGTTAGGGGAGGAGCTATATAGCAGCTTTGCTGTGGGTGATCCTCTTGCAACTTCCTGTTGGGAAGGAGAATATCCCAAGAGTAATGGATGATCCGTGGACTGGATACACCACAAGAGAAATAAATTTATCAGGTAAGCATAAATTATGTTTTTATGTTGAGTCAGCGCACTTGAGAATATGTGATAGTGCTTGCGCGAGAGTGACTTCTATGGGGAATAGGTTATTGAACGCACAATATTGTAAGTTTAGCGCGACCGCGATAACTTTTTACTTTCAACTCTTAATACCAGCGCAACCTGATGAGCATAAGTGCTAAATAGCCCTTCACTTGTAATCTAGACCATTATTGCTTATTTATATATGTCCTTTATTATCTCAGGGCTAGATTACAAGTGAGGCGGTTTTGCGCTAGAGCAATCGCGATTTTCGCAATACAGTTTTTCTTCCGGATCAAGGGGCACCTCTTTTCTTTCCTTCACATTTTTTTTTCCACTGATATTACAAGTCTTGAGAAATCGTGATTGTGCTAGCACAATTGCATTTTCCGCTTCAATGTGGTAAACTGTGTTCCAAAATTAAAAGGTTGCCCAAAATACAACAAAAATACATTACAAAGTACACTTATACCCATAAACTACATTATTAACCTTTAAACCTTTAAACTGCCATCCCCTACATTGAAAACACTAAATAAGACACTAAATAAGACTATTAATCCCCTAACCCCCCCCCACATTGCAAACTACCTAAATAAAATCTTAACCCCTAAACCACCATCCCTCCACAACACAGTAATAAACTATCATCCCTAACCTAACACCCCCTAACTTAGCACAAATTAAAATACTCATAAATTAACTAAAATAAATCCTAACTACCTTAAAATAAAATAAAAACTTACCTGTGAAATTATATTAAAACCTAATCTTACCCCAAAAAAAACAACCTACTATAACTAAAATAAAAAATTACATTAAATCCTACCATTTACAAAAAAAATAACTAATAACCAAAAAATAAAAATTACTACCATTACAAAAAATAACAAACAAAAAAATATATCCTATTCTAATACCCCGTAAAAAAATAAAAATAAAAAAACTATTCTAAAAATAAAATACAAATAGAACTAAAAAAGGGCCTTTTGTAGGACATTGCCATAAAGCAATCAACTCTTTTGATTGAAAAAAAACACTAACCCCCTAACATTACAAACCCCCACCCCCAACCCCCCAAGATAAAAAAAAAAAAATCCTAATCTATCCATTCCCCTGAAAAAGGCATTTGGATGGGCATTGCCCTTCAAAGAGCATTTAGCTCTTTTGCTGCCCAAAAAAACCCACGCTAATTTAAACAAAAAAAAACACCCCCAAAAATAAAAAATAAATAAAAACTCTAACCCCAAAATTGGTACTCACCGGTGATGATGGGTGGCTCTCTATCTTCATCCCAGTGGCGGCAGAGAGGTCAGTGGCGTCATTGGCTGTCCTCTTCAGACCTTCATGTGGTCTCCATTCGCACACTGAATAGTGAATTCAAGGTGCCACTTTTATATGGGTGTATCCTTGAATTCCTATTGGCTGATTTTAATCTTCAAATTCAAATCAGCCAATAGGATGAAAGATTTTTTCACTTTTTTTTCCATTTTTGCCGATATGGGTTTTTTCCCACTTTTTTTTTCTATTGATTTCTATGGGGGAACACATGCACATGAACACAAAAAGGTGTAATACGAGTGGATCCCCACAAGTGCAAAAAAGGCCTAACACTAGCGATGTTTTCGCTAGCGAAAAATTTAGATTTAGCTGCAGCACTTGTAATCTAGTCCTTAGTGTGCTATCTGTGTATTATATTAGAACCAATTGGAAACCAAAATTACAGTATACTGACAGTATAAGCCAGTACATTTGTCAACCGCATTATAACCCATATAAATTTGTCAACCCAAACCCTTTTATGTGCAGAATTGAATAGAGTTATTACAATTTGCATAAATAAACTATTTTATTTTTTTTAATCAATACATTTTTTGGCTTGTACAATCCTACACTTTTGACTTATTAAAATCAAATTTTTGTCTATTTTTACTATAATTCCCCTTCTCATTGTATTCTTTTAAAATAAATGGACAGTCTAGTTCAAAATAAACTTTTATGATTCAGCTAGGGCATGTAATTTAAAACAACTTTCCAATTTACTTTTATCACCAATTTTGCTTTGTTCTCTTGGTATTCTTGAAAGCTAAACCTAGGAGATTCATATGCTAATTTCTTAGACCTTGAAGGCCGCCTCTAATCTGAATGCATTTTGACAGTTTTTCTACCACTAGAGGGGGTTAGTTTATGTGTGTCATATAGATAACACTGTGCTCACGCACGTGGAGTTACCTAGGAGTCAGCACTCATTGGTTACTGTCAAAAGAACTGAAATAAGGGAGCAGTTTGCAGATTCTTAGATACAAGGTAATCACAGAGGTAAAAAGTGTATTAATATAACTGTGTTGGTTATGCAAAACTAGGGAATGGGTAATAAAGGTATTATCTATCTTTTAAAACAATAAAACTTCTAGTGTAGACTGTCCCTTTACGGTACTTTCTCATGCCCTGTTCACATGTTTAAAAAACATATTGTTTTTGTTTTGTATTTTTTGTTTAATTAAAATGAAATATGGAGTTCAAATCACATTTTAAAACTATAACACATGTACACAAATTCAATTTGAGCATTTAAATGCTTGTTAATGATTGCAATGGAGTGTAACCTTAAACATGGCAATCATACAATTGCTTAAAATTTTGTGAAATGTTTAATTACCATTGTCATTTATTAATATAATTGTTTAATTAAAAACCTGCATTCAAACATATAACACATTCAGCACCAGTACTGAATTAATAATCACCTAGATTACGAGTTTTGCGTTGCATCTTTTAAGCTGAAAAAATGGCAATTTCAGCGTAAAAGCAGGAACGCACTATTGGGATTCGTGTCGGTATAGCTATACCGAAAGCATTGTAGCCTGTAACACAACGTCAATCCCGCACTCAAAAAAATTACGTTTTTGTGTGGGATTTCCATAGCGCCGGTATTACAGGTTGTGTGGTGAGGCTAAAATTCTTGTGTTACAGCCTATACCAACACGATCCATACCGCCATCTGAGACCAGTAGTTTTGAGTGACAAAAATGTTTCACAAAACTCATAACTAAAGTGTTACAAAGTACACTAACACCCATAAACTACCTATTAACCCCTAAATCGCCACCCTCCTGCATCGCAAATACTATTTAAAATGTATTAATCCCTAATCTGCTGCCCGCCCACATCCCCATCACTATAATAAAGTTATTCACCCATATTCCGCCGCTCCCCGACACCGCCGCACTAAGTAAACCTATTAATCCCTAAACCATCAGCCCCCCACATTGCCACTACTAAATAAACCTATTAACCCCTAAACCACCAGCCCCCCCCCCACATCACCACTATTAAATTAAACTATTAACCCCTAAACCTATCACCCCTTTACTTCAAATTAAAATTACAATATCCCTAGCTTAAAATAAATAAATAAAAACTTACCTGTGAAATAAAAAAAACTAATTTTAAACTAACACTTAACCTAACATAACTATTATACTAAACTATTATACTAAAATTAAATAAGCTACCAATTAAACAAACTAAATTATACATAAAAAAACTAACACTACTAAAAAATTAAGTCTAAAATTACAAAAAATAAAAAATACTAAATTACGACAAATAACAAGCACTACATTACTAAAAAAATGACACCTAATCTAATAGCTCTATAAAAATAAAAAAGCCTCCCCCAAAATAAAAAAGCCCTAGCCTACATTAATTTACCAATAGCCCTTAAAAAGTCCTTTTGTAGGCCACTGCCCTAAAGAAATCAGCTCTTTTCCCTGTAAATAAATACAAAGACCCCCCAACAGTAAAACCCACCACTCAACCAACCCCCCAAAATAAAAACCTAACTCTAACAAAAACCTAAGCTACCCATTGCCCTGAAAAGAGCATTTGCATGAGCATTGCCCTTAAAAGGGTATTCAGCTCTTTTATATTGCCCTGAAAATGGCATTCAGCTCTTTTAACTAAAGCCCCAAACCCTAATCTAAAAAAAAAAACCACACAAAAAAAAAACTAAACCCCGAAGTTCCACTCACAGTTTCTGATGTCCGAACATCCGTCCTCATCCAGACAGCGAGAAGTCTTCATCCAGGCAGCGAGAAGTCTTCATCCAGACGGCGTCTTCTATCTTCATCCCGGTGGCACGGAGCGGATCCATCTTTGAAGACATCCGGCGTGGAGCGTCCTCTTCATACGGGTACGGCCATACACTGGATCTTCAATGCAAGGGAGCCTTTTCAAAATGGCGATTTGATTCTTGAAATTGAAATCAGCCAATAGGATGAGAGCTTCTGAAATAGTTTTAACTATGTATTTACTGTAAATATTTCACATTCCTATTTTCTGCACATAAGGGAATATGTTTTAAATATTTTTAAATAGATATTCCTATTTAAATATCTGTATATATCTATATTATAATTGGGTTTGTAATGTCCGTCGCCGTTGGCAGTTGCACACTCATCCTCAATGGAATGTTGGCAGCGCGAGGACAAAATAATTCACCTGGATGCAGCGAAGTTGCATCCAGATTAATTCCGAAAATGGCAGGGTAGTGAAAGAATCCATTTTTGGAATCCACTGGGATGCAGCATAAGCTGCATCTTGGTGAATGCAGTGAAGGCAAACGGAGCATTACAAAAGCAAAAACTAACCACCCGTATCAAGTATTAAAAAAAAAAATAACCGCCCACATCAAGTATTAAAAAAACAAACAAAAATAAAACGCCTGCACGAAGTTTAACAAAAAAAATGAACCTCCCACACAAAGTATTAACACATACACCGCAAACCCCCACATACACCGCAACCCCCCACATCACAAAATAATAAAGTAATTAATCCCTTAATCCCTTAACAGTCAACTACCCACATTGCAATAAACATAATTATCCTATTAACCCTATAACCGCAAAACCCCCACATCGCAATAAACCTAATTATCCTATTAACCCCTAAACCGCAAAACCCCTATATCGCAATAATCATAATTAACCTATTAACCCCTAAACTGCAAAACCCCCACATTGCAATAAACTTAATTAACCTATTGACCCCTTAAACCACAAAACCCACAACGCAAATAACTAATTAAATTACTAAGCCCCCTAACCTAACACCCCCTAACCTAACACCCCCTAAATTAAAACAAATTAATTAAACTAAAAATTACTAAAGTTACAAAAATAAAAAAGCTAAGATTACAAAAAATAAAAAGGCTAACATTACAAAAAATAAAAAACAAATTACCAAAATTTACTAAATTAAACCTAATCCCTATGAAAATAAAAAGCCCCCCCAAAATAAAAACAACTACTACTCTAAGAATAAACTAACAGTAGCCCTTAAAAGGGCATTGTACCAAGATAAACAGCTCTTTTACATTAAAAATACACAAAGTCCCATCTAACAGTAAAAAAACAACCCCACCCACCAAAACCCTAAAATAAAATAACACTAAAAAACCTAAACTACCCATTGCCCTGAAAAGGGCATTTGGATGGGAATTGCCCTTAAAAGGGCATTGTAGTGATGTCGCGAATAATTCGAATAATATGCGATGTTTGATCCGCCCCCTATTCGTCATCATTGAGTAAACTTTCACCCTGTACCTCAGAGTCAGCAGACACATTCCAGCCAATCAGCAGCAGACCCTCCCTCCCAGACCCTCCCACCTCCTGGACAGCATCCATTTTAGATTCATTCGGAAGCTGCATTCTTAGTGAGAGGAGGGACAGTGTAGCTGCTGCTGATTTAATAGGGAAATCGATAGCTAGGCTAGTGTATTCAGTGTCCATTACAGTTCTGAAGGACTCATCTGATCTCTGCTGTAAGGACAGCACCCCAAAAAGCCCTTTTTAGGGCTAGAACATCAGTTTGCTTTTTTTCCCGGTGTAATCTAATTGCAGTTGTCTGCCTGCCAGCGTGTGTGTCAGGCTCATAGCCTATACTGTGCCCACTTGCCCAGTGCCTCCACTCTTATCTGGTGTAACAGTAGTGTACATTTAAAAAAAACAACACTTTTTTGACTGTGAAATAATAGCAGTCAGTTTCCTTCACACGTGTGCGTTTCAGTGCCTGCCAGGGCACAGTGTCACCCCAGTGCAACTCATATCTGGTGTAACAGTAGTGTACATTTAAAAAAACAACACTTTTTTGACTGTGAAATAATAGCAGTCAGTTTCCTTCACACGTGTGCGTTTCAGTGCCTGCCAGGGCACAGTGTCACCCCAGTGCAACTCATATCTGGTGTAACAGTAGTGTACATTTAAAAAAACAACACTTTTTTGACTGTGAAATAATAGCAGTCAGTTTCCTTCACACGTGTGCGTTTCAGTGCCTGCCAGGGCACAGTGTCACCCCAGTGCAACTCATATCTGGTGTAACAGTAGTGTACATTTAAAAAAAACAACAACACTTTTTTGACTGTGAAATAATAGCAGTCAGTTTCCTTCACACGTGTGCATTTCAGTGCCTGCTAGGGCACAGTGTCACCCCAGTGCAACTCATATCTTGTGTAACAGTAGTGTACATTTAAAAAAAAACAACACTTTTTTGATTGTTGAATAATCGCAGTCAGTTTCCTTCACACGTGTGCTTTTCAGTGCCTGCCAGGGCACAGTGTCACCCCAGTGCAACTCATATCTGGTGTAACAGTAGTGTAGATTAAAAAAAAAAAACACTTTTTTGACTGTGTTAAATAATAGCAGTCAGTTTCCTTCACACATGTGCGTTTCAGTGCCTGCCAGGGCACAGTGTCACCCCAGTGCAACTCATATCTGGTGTAACAGTAGTGTACATTTAAAAAAAACAACACTGGGTTTAAACATTCCACAAAAAAGGTCGCACTTAATTCGGGATAGCATTCGCGCCCACTGCGACATTATATTTTTACAGGAAACCCATTTCTGCAGAGGTAAAGAACCTAAAGGTTTAACCCCAAATTCCCAACCTCCTTTTTCGCCTCCGGGCCCTCAAAGAAAAATGGAGTGGGCATTCTGATTAAGCATTCCTCCCCATTCTCTCTCATACATATAGAAAGTGACCCTGAAGGCCGCTACCTGATTGTAACAGGCACACTTTTTAATGGACTGGTTACACTAGTTAATGCCTACTTTCCAAATCAGCACCAGAACAAATTAATGACCACCCTCACTAATAAAGTCCTTGAACTCCGTAAAGGAGCTCTGATATTAGGAGGAGACTTTAACGTTCCGCTTAACCCAGTATTGGACACTTCTAAAATGACAACCTCAGTTACCAAAAAAACCCTCTGACAGTGTAATGCCAGATTAGAGGAATTGGCAGTTCATGACACCTGGCGTATACTTTACACCACTAGGCGTGACTATACCTTTTACTCCCACCCACACGAAGTATATTCCAGAATTGATTACATTTTCATGGACCAGTTGACTTTAGCAGGGGTTATAGACACCCAGATACTTCCCATGACCTGGTTAGACCATGCCCCAGTCGTCTGTAAAATACAATGGCCTTCAATACCAGACAGACCGTTTGTCTGGAGATTTGATGACTTTATGATGAACAACCAACTGATTAAAACTCAAATTGAGACAAAATTGATGGAATACTTCCATAATAACGAAAATGGAGAGGTACCGGACCACGTTGTCTGGGAGGCGCACAAGTGTGTGCTCAGGGGGGAGCTAATTCAACAGAAAGCTTACCACTCCAAACAGATTAGACTTAGATACACAGCTCTCCTTAAACAAATTAAGGAATTAGAGTCTAGACATAAACTGACTCCTTCAGATCCCCTAGTTACACAAGAACTTATACAGGCCAGAAAAGACATTCAGGATATACATGCTAGAGAACACCAAATTCTTGCATTAAAACTACAACAGAGGTACTATGAGTTCGGGGACAAACCCGGAAAACTCCTAGCTAGAGCCTTAAAGAGGAGACAAGCCAAATCTCACATCCATTCCATATTAAATCATCATAATCAACCTTGCTCGGATAGCCCATCCATAGCTGAGGTACTTAGATCATACTACCAGAACCTATATAACTTACAAAAAAACGATCCTCCCCATAACAGTGATGGGATACCCTTCAGGTCCCCTGTCGACTCTTACCTGGATTCTTTGTCTCTCCCGGCTCTATCTGCAGAGGAGAGCGATAGCTTAGACACTGCCATCTCGGTAGAGGAAGTGACCAAAACTATAGAAAGTTTGCCAGCAGGAAAATGTCCAGGCCCAGACGGTTTTAGTGTAACATACTATAAAACTTTTAAAGATGTATTGTCCCCTCGCTTAGCCTCCCTGTTTAATAGTATTGGGAACACTCAGGATTTCCCGTCATCTATGCTCCTTGCGCATGTTACCACCATTCCGAAACCGGGAAAACCAACAGATCGGCCTGAAAATTTCAGCCCGATTTCTCTTCTTAATGTAGATTTGAAGATATTCGCAAAAATTCTCTCGTCAAGACTGAATACATTTTTGCCACAGTTAATCTCCCCAGACCAAGTGGGATTTGTCCCTGGGAGAGAGGCCAGGGATAACACCATAAAGGCTACCCTTTTAGTGAATTATGCGCAACTTAATAACATCCAGTCGGTTCTTGTTTCAACAGATGCTGAAAAGGCTTTTGACAGGGTTAGCTGGGATTTCCTTAGAGCTGTCCTGTCAAAAATGAACTTTGGCCAAGCCTTCGTGCACAAAATTTTTTCTTTATACTCGGCACCAACTGCTCAGGTAAAAATTAACAATATTCTATCTGACCCCTTTAAAATCTCAAACGGGACACGTCAGGGTTGCCCCTTGTCCCCCCCTACTGTTTGCCCTATCAATAGAAGTACTAGCGCAAAAAATCTGTGACAACCAGAAAATATCTGGGGTTAAAATAGGAGACCATGAACACATGGTCTCGCTATATGCGGACGATATCCTCCTTTTGGTCGCTAACCCTTTAATCTCTATCCCAGAAATTCTTCGACAATTTGATGAATACGGTAGAGTATCTAATTTCCACCTAAACATACCAAATCGGAAATCTTAAATATCAATTTGCCCCAGACGGAATTATGCCGA
Organism: Bombina bombina; assembly: GCF_027579735.1. Classification (NCBI taxonomy): domain Eukaryota; kingdom Metazoa; phylum Chordata; class Amphibia; order Anura; family Bombinatoridae; genus Bombina; species Bombina bombina. The sequence goes on from NC_069500.1 coordinate 1,394,027,129, forward strand.
TTATCGGATATTTGTAACTTAAAGATCAAAACGCGAACACTCAGATATTTAGGAATCAACTTAACCCCCAAAGTAGAGAGCCTATTTGAGGCCAATTTTATTCAATTATCCAAAGCAATAATAGGAGACCTCTCGTCTTGGAAAAACAAGAAAATCTCATGGCTGGGCAGAATTGGGGTGGTAAAGATGAATATTCTTCCCCGGATTTTATATTATCTCCAAACCCTCCCGATCCCATTTCCTAGTCAATATCTATTAAAATTGCAGGGACAGCTAGAAGACTATATCTGGGGGGGGGGCACTAGACCTAGGATTTCCAAAAACACTTTATACCTACCTAAGGAAAAGGGGGGTTTGAGCATTCCAAACCTCTCAATATACAAAAAGGCTATTAATCTCCAACATCAGGTGGAATGGTGCTCCAATTCTAAAGATAAAGTGTGGGTCCAATTAGGACGGCACATTCTGGGAGCACACAATGTGGGCTCATTAGGATGGATTTCCAATAAAAACAGGCCCAAAGTGGCCATGCAATATCCACTTTTGAGGGAATTTTTCTCGATATGGGACAAATCACTAGTAGAATACCCACATATCTCTTCTAACCCTTCGCCTCTCACCCCCTTTGTCCAAAATCCAGATATCCCTTTTTCCAATATCCCTCAGACAGCTCTAAATAAAACACAATTAGACCAGACAATGTTCCACAGTCTAATTTCAAATAAAAAACTTAAAGAATTGGGGGATCTGTTGGAGTCGGGCCTGGACATACCATGGTTCTTCCATAGACAGCTACAACACTATCTGCTCACACATAAAAAAGCTGACAGTATGTAAAGACAATTGACCCTATTGGAGTCATTGTGCTTGTTAACACACACTCCTAAACATTTGATATCTATTATGTACAGATTACTGATATCTCATAAGGACTCTCACACACCTACCTTCGTTAGGCAGTGGAACAGGGACCTGGACCATGCCCTTACAGACACAGACTGGCAAAAAATATTCCACAATCACACCAAGGCCTCAGTCTCGGCCAGAACTTTAGAATCCAACTATAAATTCTTATCCCGCTGGTACCTTACACCAGTCAGGATCAAAAAAATCTATAAGAAATCGGATGGTAAATGTTGGAGTGGCTGCGGGGAGGCTGGTTCTATCCTTCACATCTGGTGGACATGCGGACTGCTAGCTACATTCTGGACTGCAGTGATGGACATAATAGACTCTAAACTAAACATTACATTGCACAGAGATCCTGGCCTACTGTTGTTCCATAGGCTGCCCAAACTTACAGAGAAACCTAAAAAACACTTACTATAGGGGGGCGTGTCCGAGCAGCGTTCTGAATAGGACGCACAACCTGAGACCTCCAAGCAGAAATTTTAATAATCCGCTGATTATTATTATTTAACAGCACAAATAAGCATATATCACGCAAAGGTTTCGCAGTTCTAGTAATTGTGATCCACATTGACTTTTTCAGCTGTACATATGACGCTGGGGACCCAGATCGGAACCTAAAGGCCTAAGGCAGCGGCCATATATTAGGCATTCACCTCCCCCCCGGGAAGAGCCGGGTGATCAGTGCTGCCGGGCAGTCCGGCTTACTGAACCTCTTCACAATCTATCACTACCCAGTCATCAATCTAACATACTGAACTAAGTAGCTTAAAAGCTTGCAGATCATGGTGACAGGGGCGAGACATTTCTGTGCAGTGCAATACAGCAAGTATGGAGGAAGGGGACTGCATGACAAGATATGAGAAACTTTTTGCAAAATTTGAAAACGTTATGTATAGGCTAATGGAGAGAGCACCGTATGACCATCTGGTGAGTCGCTTAGCACCTGTGAGTGGGCTTACAATATATCTGAGGGTTTCACATGAGGGAGAGGAGCACAGTAGCCACCTTAACATCGACAACTCCACTCGTGTGCTGCGAGAGCCGCATACCACTAAACAGGATCAACCAGCCTTTGATGTTCTGAGCAGCATGCATGGAGCAGGGCAGCGTCCGAGACTGCAAGAGCAAGGGCTCTCTGGTTTGCGGGTGCCACCGGTGCTGACAGATCTGGCTGCAATCTATAGGGAGGTTCCTCACCCCTCCTACGCTAAAACAAAGACTCGATCACCAGGAGTAAAGCTATATTGGATTTAGTGCTATCAAACAATACAGATATAATATCAAACATAGAAGTTAAAGAACATTTGGGTAACAGTGATCATAACATGGTCACATTTGAAATCTATTTTCAAATGCAGTGTTTTAAAGGCTTAACTAAGACTTTTAATTTCAAGAAAGCAAAATTCAACGATTTAAGGAAATCATTAAATAATATAAATTGGGACAATGTATTTTCTAATAAAAATACAGAGAATAAATGGATAATATTTAAAAATGTGTTAAATAAATATACATATCAACACATACCATATGGTTATAAAAGTAAAAATAAAAAAACAAAGCCATTATGGCTAAATAAAAATGTGTTAAGAGAAATTAGGAAAAAACGTAGGGCATTTAAATTATTAAAAGAAAATAGTACAGACTCAGCATACAATATTTATAAGGAATGTAACAAAGCATGCAAAAAAGCAATCAAATTAGCCAAAATTGAAAATGAAAAATTAATTGCTAAGGATTCTAAGTCTAACCCTAAAAGGTTCTTTAAGTACATAAATAGCAAAAAATCTAAGAAGGATAATATAGGTACATTAAAATGTGTGGAGGGTAGCATGATAAATAATGACAGGGAGAAGGCTGAGGTACTAAACCAGTTTTTTTCTTCAGTATACACAAGAGAAGAACCATTGAATGATACTTTTGAACATAATAGAACATGCCAGTCCATACCACTAACTGGGTTTTGTTTAGAGGATATCAGGAAAAAACTGGAAAATATTAAGGTAAATAAAACTCCAGGCCCAGATGGAATACACCCAAGGGTGTTGAGGGAACTTAGCACTGTTATAGACAAACCTTTACTCTTAATTTTTCAAGACTCATTATCCTCAGGCATGGTACCCCAGGATTGGCGTAAAGCTGATGTGGTGCCACTCTTCAAAAAGGGAAGCAGGGATGATCCAGGAAGCTATAGACCAGTTAGTCTGACATCAATAGTGGGGAAGATATTTGAAGGGATTATAAGGGATTATATTGATGAGCATATTCGTGTAAACAAGATTATGAGTTCTAATCAGCATGGCTTTAGGAGAAATAGATCATGTCAAACTAATCTGATTAGATTCTACGAGGAAGTAAGTCAAAATATAGATAAAGGGGAATCAGTGGATGTGATATACTTAGATTTTGCAAAGGCATTTGATACAGTGCCACATGAGAGATTAATGCACAAAATTAAGGGACTGGGAATAGCTGAAAATGTTAGCTCATGGATAAATAACTGGATAAAAGATAGGGAGCAACGAGTAGTAGTAAATGGATCATACTCAGATTGGACAAAGGTAATCAGTGGCGTCCCCCAGGGATCAGTACTGGGCCCTGTTCTTTTTAATATTTTTATAAATGACTTGGAGCAAGGATTAAATAGCGACATCTCTATTTTTGCAGATGATACTAAGTTAAGTAAGGTCATAAGGTCAGAGCAGGACGAACTGTCTTTACAAAGGGATTTGCTAAAATTAGAACTATGGGCAAGTGAATGGAAAATGAGATTTAATACGGAAAAATGCAAGGTTCTACATTTTGGAAGTAAAAATAAGCAGGCTACGTATTTTTTAAATGGGACAAGACTTAGCCAAACACAGGAGGAAAGGGATTTGGGAGTAGTAATAGATAACAAGCTAAAGATGGGTGCACAATGCAGGGCAGCGGCTTCAAAGGCTAATAAGATACTAGCATGTATTAAAAGAGGTATTGATTCAAGGGAGGAAAGCATAATTCTGTCATTATATAAAGCCCTGGTAAGACCTCACCTTGAGTTTGGAGTGCAGTTCTGGGGACCAATTGCTAAAAAAGATATTGCAGAACTAGAAAAAGTTCAGAGAAGGGCCACAAAGCTAATAAGGGGATTGGAGAAATTAACCTATGAGGAGAGGCTAGCCAAACTGGGTCTGTTTTCTTTAGAAAAAAGGCGCTGATTACTTTATATAAATATATTCAAGGCCCATATACAGAGATGGCAGAAGCTCTGTTTATTCCAAGAAAATTGTTTCTGACAAGAGGTCATAATTTAAGGTTGGAGGAAAGGAGATTTAATCTCCTGCAACGGAAACGTTTTTTCACTGTGAGAGCAATAAAATTGTGGAACTCATTACCAAAGGAGGTAGTGAATGCCAATACCATAGATACATTTAAAAATAGTCTGGATAAGTTTCTGTATACTAACAAAATTCATGGATATGATTGCTAGTATTAAATGGGTCACATTTTAATGGGGTTATTTAAGCTTAACTGGAGCTTTTTGTAAGTATTTTAGATTTGTATAGGTTGAACTCGATGGACTTCAGTCTTTTTTTCAACCTTATCTACTATGTTACTATGTTACTATGTTACCAAAAAACATCCGGACCGATCTGCTGGGGGAAAAGATGTTGACGACTCAAGCAGAATTAGCACAGATGTTCGGAAGAGCCCACAACCCGAATAAACTACACTACCTGACTGAGCAACACTATAAGCCGGGTAAGTCTAATACCCACCGTTGTAGTGGATGCGATTCTTGCGGAGCCGGGGACACGCTGACTGTATTTAAAGTCGGCTCTTGGCAGCATACATATGATCTCCACGGCGTTAGCCGGGCCCCGAGGAAAGGAGAGGGATAGCTGGTAAAGGCTCCTCTTAGTCGGACTGCAGCTGGCCCTCAAAAGACATTTGTTCCACTTTTGATATCAAATGATGGAAACGAACTGGCTCAGTAATATAATGTAATTGGATTGAGTAAGGTTAAATTTTTCACTTAGTTACACAAATGTATATATCTTATTGGTTGTTAAAACAAGTCTAATGGGCTATCATATATCAGGCATTAATACTTATGTAGTTTCATCACTTGGGGTATATGTGTCCAGACCTCTATAGGGCCGTCCCTCGTGGCTTGCGGCCGAAGCCGCGGGAGGAGAGGGGAAAAAAAAAAAAAAACCTTCTTGGTATTTGAACATACACTGGCCCTTAGGTATTAAGCTCAATAGTGCACACATATAATTTCTGCTAACTAGCCCTGTACACTCACTTCACGCCAAGCCTTGCAAATCCCTAACAAACAGTCTCATAATATAAACTCTCTTCAAATAACCCTCTATAATGAACGATTGTTCTCCCTCACGCTTATATTTTAGCTCTCAGCACTACTATTGCCCCTTCCCCATGAAGGAAGCAGGAGGCCATTTGTATTTGTTTGTATACCAGGATGCCCAGCCTTGGCCTTTATTCTACAAATGTATCACCATCTGGTTTATGTAGTTAAGTTTATGTTTAAGCAGGAGGCCATTTGCATTTATATTTGTACTACTTGTATACCAGGATGCCTAGTTTTGGTCTTTATTCTACAAATGTATCACCCTCTGGTTTATGTTGTCAAGTTTATGTTTTTGTTTTGGTATAATACCCCTATCTCTACTGTTTTCTTGTCTTTATGCAAGCAAGGGCACATGAGTGGCCCAAATCACTTTAACAGGGGACAAAAAAAGAGGACTGTAGTAAAAAAATGAATATTTTCTTATTTCTTTTTTTATCCTTTTTTATGCAATGTCTGCACTATTGCTGAAAATATTTTCTGTTATGTCAATAATATATCTGTTGTATACTACTCCTCAATAAAAAATAATAAAAAAAACCAAAAAAAAAACACTTACTATATATCATGCTAAATAGTGCGAAAGCTCTCATCCCTAAAAACTGGAAATCAAACAGAATCCCTCAGACCTCCAACTGGGAGGCACAAGTGGATAGACACTTGTCATTGGAAAGATTTAGATACCTGAGGGAGGACAGGGTTGAAATTCATGAATACATAAAAGAACTTTGGAGCCCATCGACTAGATAAGTCCAGGACATCCTATTCACCCCCGCACCAATACATAGATTAGTCTTCTATACCCCCCCCCCTTATATATATATTTATTATTATTTTTTCTCCCTTCCCCTCCCTCCTCGCCCCACGATGAAACCCCTCTCCTTTCCCCAACCACATCAATCCCTCTCTCTTATCCTTCTCTCTACCTTCTCCTTTTCCTTTCCTCTCTTCGTATCTTCTCAGTAAGACGAGCATCGTAGTTTTTGATGCACGTCATAATCCAAATTAATAATGTTGATTGATGTCTTCACTTAACCTAATCTTATCATAATCACACATTGATGTTATGTTGAATATCTTACGTAACAGACTCCTGCAATACTTGTAAATCTCATTCTGTGATATTGGACACTGTGACATGATGACATTTTCATTTGTGTATTGTATTATGTTATCTTTCAATAAAGCTTTTTCAAAAACAAAACAAAAAAAACAAAAAAAAAACACTTTTTTGACTGTGAAATAATAGCAGTCAGTTTCCTTCACACGTGTGCTTTTCAGTGCCTACCAGGGTACAGTATCACACCAGTGCAACTCATATCGGGTGTAACAGTAGTGTACATTTAAAAAAAACAACACTTTTTTGACTGTGAAATAATAGCAGTCGGTTTCCTTCACACGTGTGCGTTTCAGAGCCTGCCTGCCAGGGCACAGTGTCACCCCAGTGCAACTCATATCTGGTGTAACAGTAGTGTACATTTAAAAAAAGCAACACTTTTTTGACTGTGAAATAATAGCAGTCAGTTTCCTTCACACGTGTGCGTTTCAGAGCCTGCCAGGGCACAGTGTCACCCAAGTGCAACTCATATCTGATGTAACAGTAGTGTACATTTTGAAAAAAAACAGCACTTTTTTGACTGTGAAATAATAGCAGTCAGTTTCCTTCACACGTGTGCATTTCAGTGCCTGCCAGGGCACAGTGTCACACCAGTGCAACTCATATCTGATGTAACAGTAGTGTACATTTTAAAAAAAAATGTTTTTCAGAATAATTTTGGATTTTGGTATTCCAGATTTTTTTATTTGTCTATCTCTAAAACCAAAGATATTTGAATTTCTTTTTGGTGCATAGTTTTACAATGACATTCATGTTGCTTCATAATATATATTTTCTTCATTATGGTATTTTGATACATTTATAGCAACTCATCAGTATTGGTAGTGGAAGAAAACTCCAGTAACTAACTAACTAACTAACTAACTAACTAACTAACTAACTAACTAACTAACTAACTAACTAACAGCTAGATTACGAGTTTTGTAGTATGAGTGAAAAAGCAGCGTTAAGGCTCATAATGCTGCTTTTTCACTCCCGCTGGTATTACGAGTCTTGCAGGTTTAGGGGCACTGCACACTTTTTTGGCCATACCGCAAATTAACTTATGCAATTTGCGTAAAGTCTTTTTTCAATGGGACTTCCATAGCGCCAGGTATTACAAGCTTTTTCTGGGAGGCCAAAAAATGAGCGGTACAGCCTATCCCACAAGATTCGTAACGCATTCTGAAGTCAGTAGTTATGAGTTTTACGCAACAAAGCTGTAGCATAAAATTCATAACTAAAGCGTTAAAAAGTGCACTAACACCCATAAACTACCTATTAACCCCTAAACCGAGGCCCTCCCGCATCGCAAACACTAAAATAAAATTATTAACCCCTAATCTGCCGCTCCGGACATCGCCGCCACTATAATAAACATATTAACCCCTAAACTGCCGCACTCCCGTCTCACAAACACTAGTTAAATATTATTAACCCCTAATCTGCCGCCCTTAACATCGACACCACCTACCTACATTTATTAACCCATAATCTGGCGCCCCCAACATCACCACCACTATACTAAATTTATTAACCCCTAAACTTAAGTCTACCCTAACCCTAACACCCCCTAAACTTAAATATAATTTAAATAAATCTAAATAAAAATTCCTATCATTACCTAAATTATTCCTATTTAAAACTAAATACTTACCTATAAAATAAACCCTAAGCTAGCTACAATATAACTAATAGTTACATTGTAACTAGCTTAGGGTTTATTTTTATTTTACAGGCAAGTTTGTATTTATTTTAACTAGGTACAATAGTTATTAAATAGTTATTAACTATTTACTAACTACCTAGTTAAAATAAATATAAATTTACCTGTAAAATAAAACCTAACCTGTCTTACACTAACACCTAACATTACACTACAATTAAATAAATTAAATTATTTAAATACAATTACCTAAATTACAAAAAAAATGTATGAGGGTGCGGTAATAACTTGCACGTTATTGTCACCGCTCACTTCCCTACAGCGCTGGTATTACAGGTTTTCATAAACCCGACGTTAACAGGCAAGAAGTGAACGTAGACCAAAATTGAGCTCCATACCGCACTCCAATACCAGCACTGCTGAAAGCGGCGGTGAGCTGGTTTTACGTACTCGTGCACGATTTCCCCATAGACATCAATGGGTAGAGCCGGCTGAAAAAAGTCTAACACCTGCAAAAAAGCAGAGTAAAAGCTCCATAATGCAGCCCCATTGATTCATATGAGGAAACAAATTTTATGTTTACACCTAACACCCTAACATAACCCTGAGTCTAAACACCCCTAATCTTACACTTATTAACCACTAATCTGCCGCCCCCCACATTGCCGACACCTGCATTATATTTATTAACCCCTAATCTGCGCTCCTGACATTGCCACCACTATAATAAACATATTAACCCCTAAACCTCTGCACTCCCGCCTCGCAAACACTAGTTAAAGGGACACTGTACCCAAAAATTGAATTTTGTGATTCAGATTGAGCATGAAATTTTAAGCAAATTTCGAATTTACTCCTATTATCAAATTATCTTCATTCTCTTGGTATCTTTATTTGAAATGCAAGAATGTACATTTAGATGCCGGCCCATTTTGGGTGAACAACCTGGGTTGTCCTTGCTGATTGGTGGATAAATTCATCCACCAAAAAAAAAAGTGCTGTCCAGAGTACTGAAACAAAAAAAAAGCTTAGATGCCTTCTTTTTAAAATAATGATAGCAAGAGAATGAAGAAAAAATGATAATAGGAGTAAATTAGAAAGTTGCTTAAAATCACATGCTCTTTCTGAATTACAAATAAACAAATTTTGGTTCAGTGTCCCTTTAAATATTATTAACCCCTAATCTGCTGCCCCTAACATCACCGCCACCTACCTAAATTTATTAACCCCTAATCTGCCGCCCAACGTCGCCACCACTATACTAAATTTATTAACCCCTAAACCTAAGTCTAACCCTAACACCCCCTAACTTAAATATAATTAAAATAAATCTAAATAAAAATTCATATCATTACCTAAATTATTCCTATTTAAAACTAAGTAATTACCTGTAAAATAAACCCTAAGCTAGCTACAATATAACTAATAGTTACATTGTAGCTAGCTTAGGGTTTATTTTTATTTTACAGGCAATTTTGTATTTATTTTAACTAGGTAGACTAGTTAGTAAATATTTATTAACTATTTACTAACTACCTAGCTAAAATAAATACAAATTTACCTGTAAAATAAAACCTAACCTGAGTTACACTAACACCTAACCTTACACTACAATTAAATAAATTACCTAAATTAAATACAATTAACTAAATTACAAAAACAAAGGAACACTAAATTACACAAAATAAAAAAAGAAATTAACAGATATTTAAACTAATTACACCTAATGTAATAGCCCTATCAAATAACCCTCCCCAAAATACCCCCCCCCCAGCCTAAACTACCAATAGCCCTTAAAAGGGAAGTCAGTTCTTTTACCTGTAAAAAAAATACAAACAACCCCTCAACAGTAAAACCCACCACCCACACAACCAACCCCCCAAATAAAATCCTAACTAAAAAAAACCTAAGCTCCCCATTGCCCTGAAAAGGGCATTTGTATGGGCATTGCCCTTAAAAGGGCATTTAGTTATTTTTCAGCCCAAAAGCACTAATCTAAAAATAAAACCCAGCCAAAAAACCCTTAAAAAAACCTAACACTAACCCCGAAGATCCACTTACAGTTTTGAAGACCGGACATCCATCCTCAACGAAGTCGGGAGAAGTCTTCATCCAAGCGGCAAAAGTCCTCAATGAAGCCGGGAGAAGTCTTCATCCAAGCCGGCAGAAGTGGTCCTCCAGACAGGCAGAATTCTTCATCCAGGCGGCATCTTCTATCTTCATCCATCCGGCGCTGAGCTGCTCCATCTTCAAGACATCCGGCATGGAGCATCCTCTTCTTCCGAAGACTAACGACGAATAAAGGTTACTTTAAATGACGTCATCCAAGATGGCGTCCCTTGAATTCCGATTGGCTGATAGAATTCTATCAGCCAATCGGAATTAAAGGTGAAAAAATCCTATTGGCTGATGCAATCAGCAAATAGGATCGAGCTTGCAGTCTATTGGCTGATTGGAACAGCCAATAGAATGTGAGCTCAATCCTATTGGCTGATTGGAATTCTATTGGCTGATTGGAATAGCCAATAGAATGCAAGCTCAATCCTATTGGCTGATTGCAACAGCCAATAGGATTTTTTCAATCTTATTTTCGATTGGCTGATAGAATTCTATCAGCCAATTGGAATCTAAGGGACGCCATCTTGGATGACGTCATTTAAAGGAACATTCATTCGGGAAGAAGACATTATAAAAAGAGGATTCTCCACATCGGATGTCTGGAAGATGGAGCCACTCCTCGCCGGATGGATGAAGATAGATGATGCCGTCTGGGTGAAGACTTCTGCGGGCTAGGATGAAGAATTCTGCCGCTTGGATGAAGACTTCTGCCGGCTTCTTGGAGGATGGATGTCGCATCTTAAAAACTGTTAGTGGATCTTCAGGGGTTAGTGTTAGGATTTTTTAAAGGTTCATTGGGTGGATTTTAGTTTTAGATTAGGGTTTGGGCTGCAATAGAGCTAAATGCCCTTTTAAGGGCAATGCCCATCCAAATGCCCATTTTAGGGCAATGGGTAGCTTAGGTTTTTTTAGTTAGGTTTTTATTTGGGGGGGTTGGTTGTGTGGGTGGTGGATTTTACTGTTGGGGGGGTATTTTACAGTTTATTGTAGGTTAGGGTTTTTTTTATTTTGGGGGGCTTTTTATTTTCATAGGGCTCTTAGATTAGGTGTAATTAGTTTAAATCTTTTTTATTTTGTGTAACTTAGTGTTTATTTTTTTGTAACCTAGTGTTTGTTATTTTTTGTAACTTAGTTGTTAGTTTTTTGTAACTTTTAATTGTAGAATAAATTTTTTGAGAAGGGTTAAGTTTTTAAATATATAATATAGTTAATTTAATTTGTAGCTTATTGTAATTTTAGTATAGCAGTTAGGGTAGATTAATTATTAGTTTAATATAGTTTAATTTATTTCTAAAGTAAGTTTAAATTTATTATTAGATAGGGATGAGTTAATATTTAATATAAAGTTAGCGGGTTGTTAGGTTTAGGGGTTAATAATTTAATTTATGGTGAGGGGGGCTGTCGGTTTAGGGGTTAATACATGTATTTAGTTGTGGTGGGCTCTGGGAGAGGCGGGATGGGGTTAATAAATTTATGTAGGTGGTGGCGGTGTAGGGAGCGGAAGATTAGGGGTTAATAAGTATAATGTAGGTGGCTACGGTGTTGGGGCGGCAGATTAGGGGTTAATAAGTATTATGTAGGTGGCGGCGGTGTAGGGGCAGATTAGGGGTGTTTAGACTCAGGGTACATGTTAGGGTGTTAGGTGTAAACGCAACTTTTATTCTACAATAGGAATCAATGGGATATCGGGCAGCAGCGAACATGAGCTTTCGCTGCTTTCAGACTCCCATTGATTCCAATGGCATCCGCCGCCTTCAGGGCGGCGGATTGAAAAGCAGGTACACTGGGCCGGAATAGTGGTGAGCATACCTGGTAGGTATTTGTTAAATAGCAAAAGTTGTCAGATAGTTCAGAATTTGCATTCGGAACATCTGTAGTGACGTAAGCATCGATCTGTGTCGGACTGAGACCGGCGGATCGTATGTTACGTCACAAATTTCAACTTTTGCCGGTCTGTAGGCTTTGATAAATAAGGCGAATCAGGCTCGCCACAATTACCCTGCGGAATTCCAGCGTATTTGCGGTTGACAGCTTGATAAATAGGTCACTAATTAGTTTAAATATCTTTTTTTTATTTTGTGTAATTTAGTGTTTGTTTGTTTTTGTAATTTAGTTCATTGTATTTAATTTAGGTAATTTATTTAATTGTAGTGTAATGTTAGGTGTTAGTGTAAGTCAGTTTAGGTTTTATTTTACAGGTAAATTTGTATTTAGTTTAACTAGGTAGTTAGTAAATAGTTAATAACTATTTAGTAACTATTCTACCTAGTTAAAATAAATTCAAACTTACCTGTGAAATAAAAATAAAACCTAAGCTAGCTACAATGTAAATATTAGTTATATTGTAGCTAGCTTAGGGTTTATTTTACAGGTAAGTATTTAGTTTTAAATAGGAATAATTTAGGTAATGATAGGGATTTTTATTTAGACTTATTTTAATTATATTTAAGTTACTGGGTGTTAGGGTACGACTTAGGTTTAGGGGTTAATAAATTTAGTATAGTGGCGGTGACGTTGGGGGCAGCAGACTAGGGGTTAATAAATGTAGGTAGGTGGCGGCGATGTTAGGGGTTTGGCAGATTAGTGGTTAATAATATTTAACTAGTGTTTGCAAGGCGGGAGTGCGGTGGTTTAGGGGTTAATATGTTTATTATAGTGGCGGCGATATCCGGAGCGGCAGATTAGGGGTTATTCATTTTATTTTAGTGTTTGCGATGCGGGAGGGCCTCGGTTTAGGGGTTGATAGGTAGTTTATGGGTGTTAGTGTACTTTTTAGCACTTTAGTTATGAGTTTTATGTTACGGCTTTGTAGCATAAAACTCATAACTACTGACTTTAGATTGCGTTACGAATCTTGACGGGATAGGGTGTACCGCTCACTTTTTGGCCTCCCAGAAAAAGCTTGTAATATTAGCGCTATGGAAGTCCCACTGAATAAAGACTTTACGCAAATTGCGTAAGTTAATTTGCGGTACGGACAAAAAAGTGTGCAGTGCCCCTAATCTTGCAAGACTCATAATAGCAGCGGTAGTGAAAAAGCAGAGCTATGAGCCTTAAAGGGAACCATAACACCTGCTTCAAATATTCTAAACTAACTTGTTCTAATACTGCAAAATAAACTAACAATTATGTATGCAGTCTTCATCTATTAATTCTGTTGTAGAAAACCAGCCTCATAATAAATAATTTAATAACAGCTTAATCTGCAGCCTAGCACTTTGCATGTCAGCTGCCATGTTATAACGTGCGTTCTACATCAGTACTGTAGGTCACCAGTACTGTAGGTCACGTGACTCACACGGCACCTCCTTTTTCTAATGCTGAGGAAGCAGAGCATGACTGCAGTGTCTAAGAAGAATGGATTCAGGCACTGCTAGGATTATAAATACCAAGAGCAGGGGAGGAAGGGGGAGGGAGAATCCTGAGACTGTGAGTAACTTAGATGAATGCAGATGTTTCTATTTACATTTATATCTGCAGCAAGAGTTTGCGTTCTGTCTCCGGAGCCTTTCTTCCCCCTCTGCATTCCTCTCCCCCTCCCACTTCCTTCCCTGCTCTTGGTATTTATAATTATAGCAGTGCCTGATGCCGTTCTTCTCAGACACTGAACGTGATCACTCTGCTTTCTCAGTGTTAGTAATAGAGGAAGGTGACGTTTTTGTCACATGACCCACTGTAGAGGAAAGTAATTGCCAATATGGCAGCATACATAGCAGATTGTAGTCTGCAGATTAACATTCAAATTATAAAGGTGTTTTCTGCAACAGAATGCAGTAAATTGATGACCACACACAGAATTGTAGTTAGTTTATTTTTCATAATCAGAAAAAGTTAGTAAAAAACATTTCAAAGCAGGTGTTATGGTTCCCTTTAACGCTGCTTTTTCACTCATAATGCAAAACTCGTAATCTAGCTGTAACTAACTAACTAACTAACTGACTAACTAACTATGTTTCACTGTGTGTAATAAGTTTTACATTTCTCAACAATGAAGCTTGCATGTAGAAATGTTGAATAAGACTTTTACTTACAGTAACCAATAATTCAAGATGGCAAGCTGAGGTCCCTCAACTACAACTTAGAAAGAAAAAAAAATCACAGATAATTCACATGTGGGGAGGGGGTATTTACCCATCCCTAACAATCCACTCCAGCATCACTAACCATCTTCTTCCCAGAGAATCCTGCTCAGTGGTCAACTTAGAGCATAGGTCCTGCTGCCCAGCATCCTATAATTCACTCACTCTTGGTTTCACCCTTCACTGTAAAAAGTATTTTACCTCACAATTTCCTCAACTCACCAGAGTAAGTGCTCTGTTACTCAGATCTGCTATAGTTATTTGGATCAGCATAGTGGGGGGGGGGGGGGGGGATTAAAAAGAAAAGAACAACCAATTAGCTTCTTCAGTGCACATTTTATATTATTATGATCTCATAGGATATTGCTGATATCTCTAAAGATCTAATAATAATTGTTGTTAAACTGAGAAGGGAAATAAGCGTACATGCCAGATGCATACTTCTGTGCAAGTCTCTGAACTAGGATCCTGATTGGCTACTTAAATTCTCTTAACAATGTGATGTATGCTACATGTCTTTCATGTGATTAAACATGTGGGTATTTTGTATCTTTTAATTCTTCCAACAATGCAAATTGTTTTCTCTGGACATCACAGGAGGCTGTATATTGAGGATCACTAACAAATATAACAAAGGATCGGTATAGACTGTTCTGTTTTTACTTTTCCCAGTCTATTTGTCTGTAATGCTTAATGTACTCATCATTATACAATTTTTTCTGCAGGTTCTCATTACCTTGTAAATTATATGCAAAGCCAATACTAGAAACAAGCACTTTTTGGAGATCACATGCGGTCTTGAGTTATCGTATTTAACAAGAGAACAAGATTCTTTGAGAAAACTTAATCCTGACTTTCTCTTAAAACAAACAACAAATATGGAAATTGATGCTTGAAAAGAGACACATACACATTGTCACCCCCAGTTTGCTGTAATTTCATCAATAAGGATGATAATCCTTATTAAACAATGTTAATGAGACCTATTGGATAAGTAATGTATTTGCTCTGTGTGGTCTAGTATTACACAGTTCACCTGTTCCAAACGAATGGCCCATCTAAAAAATGAATAAATACATATTTGAAAATGAATTAAACCTGGAATCTAGTTGTCTGAACCTGGCCCCTGTAAACAAATTAATGGTTTCCTGAAAAATTCTCAATTTCACAAATTTTAAAAGGGCATTAAAGGGACACTGAACCCACATTTTTTCTTCTGTGATTCAGATAGAGCATGCAATTTTAAGCAACTTTCTAATTTACTCCTATTATCAATTTGTATTCATTCTCTTGCTATCTGCATTTGAAAAAAAAAGGCATCTAAGCTTTTTTATTGGTTTAGTACTCTGGACAGCAACCCAGGTTGTTCACCAAAAATGGGCCGGCATCTAAACTAACATTCTTGCATTTTAAATAAAGATACCAAGAGAATGAAGAAAATTTGATAATAGGAGTAAATGAAAAAGTTGCTTAAAATGTCATGCTCTATCTGAATCATGAAAAAAATGTTTTGGGTTTAGTGTTCCTTTAAGCTGAAAATGTATTTCCCCAATGCATTTCAAAGGGTGTGTCCCAGGAGTGCAAAAAATGTAAAATAAAACTTTTAGAAAATTTACACCTAGATTTAGAGTTTTGCGTCCAAAGGGGTGCGTTAGCTACGCGTGTTGTTTATCTAGCGCTGCTTCTAAACAACGCTGGTATTTAGAGTTCTCTGAAGGGCTGCGTTAGGCTCCAAAAAGGGAGCGTACAGGCATATTTACCGCCACTTCAACTCTCAATACCAGCGTTGCTTACGGTAGTGGCTAGCTGGAAAAACGTGCTCGTGCACGATTCCCCCATAGGAAACAATGGGGCAGTTTGGGCTGAAAAAACCTAACACCTGCAAAAAAGCAGCGTTAAGCTCCTAACACAGCCCCATTGTTTCCTATGGGGAAACACTTTCTATGTCTGCACCTAACACCCTAACATGTACCCCGAGTCTAAACACCCCTAACCTTACACTTATTAACCCCTAATCTGCTGCCCCCACTTTCGCTGACCCCTGCATTATATTATTAACCCCTAATCTGCCGCTCCGTACACCGCCGCCACCTACATTATACCTATGTACCCCTAATCTGCTGCCCCTAACATCGCCGACCCCTATATTATATTTATTAACCCCTAATCTGCCGCCCCCAACGTCGCTGCTACCTACCTACACTTATTAACCACTAATCTGCCAACCGGACCTCGCCGCCACTATAATAAATGTATTAACCCCTAAACCGCCGCACTCCCGCCTCGCAAACCCTATAATAAATAGTATTAACCCCTAATCTGCACTCCCTAACATCACCGAACCTAACTTCAAGTATTAACCCCTAATCTGCCGACCGTACCTCACCGCTACTCTAATAAATGTATTAACCCCTAAAGCTAAGTCTAACCCTAACCCTAACACCCCCCTAAGTTAAATATAATTTTAATCTAACAAAATAAATTAAATATTATTAACTAAAGTCTTCCTATTTAAAACTAAATAAACTCTAATATAGCTACAATATAACAAATAATTATATTGTAGCTATTTTAGGATTTATATTTATTTTACAGGCAACTTTGTATTTATTTTAACTAGGTACAATAGCTATTACATAGTTATTTACTATTTAATAGCTACCTAGTTAAAATAATTACAAAATTACCTGTAAAATAAATCCTATCCTAAGTTACAATTAAACCTAACACTACACTATCAATAAATAAAATAAATCAATTAACTACAACTACCTAAAATTAAATAAACTAAACTAAATTACAAAAAAAACCCCACTAAATTACAAAAAATAAAAAAAAGATTAAAAGAATTGTAAGCTAATTACACCTACTCTAAGTCCCCTAATAAAATAACAAAGCCCCCCAAAATAAAAAAATTCCCTACCCTAATCTAAATTAAAATAATTAACAGCTCTATTACCTTACCAGCCCTTAAAAGCGCTTTTTGCGGGGCATGCCCCAAAGAAATCAGCTCTTTTGCCTGTAAAAAAAACACAATACCACCCCCCAACATTACAACCCACCACCCACATACCCCTACTCTAACCCAAACCCCACTTAAATAAACCTAACACTACCCCCCTGAAGATCTCCCTACCTTGAGTCGTCTTCACCCAACCGGGCCGAACTCGTCATCCGATGGACCAAAAGAAGACATCCGGAGCGGCAGAAGTCTTCATCCTATCCGGACAGAAGAGTACTTCTGGACCGGCAGACATCTTCATCCAAGTGGCATCTTCTATCTTCATCCATCCAACTAGGCGATGTGGGGGGACCTCGGTTTAGGGGTACATAGGTAGTTTATGGGTGTTAGTGTACTTAAGAGCACAGTAGCTAAAACTTTTTATGAACCGGCGTTAGCCCAGAAAGCTCTTAACTACTGACTTTTTTCTGTGGCTGGAGTCTTGTCGGTAGACAATACCGGCGTTAGGAAGATCCCATTGAAAAGATAGGATATGCATTTGGCGTAAGGGGATCTGCGGTATGGAAAAGTCGCGGCTTGGAAGTGAGCGTTAGACCCTTTCCTGACTGACTCTAAATACCAGCGGGCGGTAAAAAGCAGCGTTAGGACCCCTTAAAGGGACACTGAACCCAAATTTTTTTATTTTGTAATTCAGAAAGAGCATGCAATTTTAAGCAACTTTCTATTTTACTCCTAATATCAATTTTTCTTCGTTCTCTTGCTATCATTATTTGAAAAAGAAGGCATCTAAGCTTTTTTTTTATTTCAGTACTCTGGACAGCACTTTTTTATTGGTGGATGAATTTATCCACCAATCAGCAAGGACAACCCAGGTTGTTCACCAAAAATGGGCTGGCATCTAAATTTACATTCTTGCATTTCAAATAAAGATACCAAGAGAATAAAGAAAATTTGATAAGAGGAGTAAATTCGAAATTTGCTTAAAATTTCATGCTGAATCTGAGTCACAAAATAAATTTTTGGGTACAGTGTCCCTTTAACGCTGCTTTTGACGGCTACTGCAGAACTCTAACTAAACTAAATCTAGGCGTTAGTTTGTATGCAGATATTTTGCAACACAATTATTTTATTTCTGATTTTAAATTCCTTTAAATAAAAACAAAAACAGAAAAAAAGAAACAAAAATATAAAACAATATATTGAATCTTTTATTCTTTGCCCAGAGTACTGCGTTGACATAGTATCTAAGTCCAACATATGGACACCTATTGAGGTCTCCACTGTCAACTTAGACAACAGGATCCACAATCAGGGGGCGCTAATCATTACAGAGAGTGATACTGTCTGTGTCACTCTCTGTAACAATCCTCTGTTGGTGACAAGTTGGAGCAGTGGGAGGGAGGATAAATAGCAGACACTAACTTATATAGTGGAGGCCAGTAGGAGAGGGAGAGTGGCAGAAGAGCTGCTTGGGGGATCAGGTGGTGAAGATGGAACCCTAACACTACAGAAATAAATAATTTAATAAATAAATATATTAAAAAAAATAAAAACTAAACTGCATACAGTAATGGCAGACTGTCTGCCAGTACCTAAGATGGTGGTGACCATTAAGAGGGAAGAGAGTTGTTTAGGAGTGATCAGGCACAGTTCAGGGGGAGGGAGGTGTCATGTGGGAGGGTAATTGCTACACTACAGCAAACATTTCCCTTACAAGCGAAATGATTAACCTCTTCACTGTCAGGAATTTCAGAAGTGTGGTAGGCAGCTGCAATAAGTGGCCTTCTAATGGTCAAAAACAATGGCAACATCATGCATCTGCTATTTTTTAAAAAAAAGGGTTATAGAAGAGAAGCTTTTACAATTATTTGCTATATGACTGCAGTAGTCGTGTGTAAATATTTTCAGCAAAAAACCTACGGCTAGATTATGAGTTTTTGTTGGTAAGGCTTGCAGGGCTAACGCTCCATTTTTTCTTACCGCTCCCTTAAGCCAACGCTGGTATTACGAGTTTTCTGCAAGCCTGCGTTAGCCTCAGAAAAGTGAGCGTTGAGCAAAATTTAGCTATACATCTCACCTTGATACCAGCGTTGCTTACATTAGCGGTAAGCTGGCAAAACGTGCTCATGCACAATTTCCCCATAGGAAACAATGGGGCTGAGTTGGCTGAAAAAAACCCTAACACCTGCAAAAAAGCAGCGTTCAGCTCCTAACGCAGCCACATTGTTTCCTATGGGAAAAATAAAAAATATGTCTACACCTAACACCCTAACATGAACCCCGAGTCTAAACACCCCTATTCTTACACTTATTTACCCCTAATCTGCCGCCCCTGACATCGTCGCCACCTGCATTATACTATTAACCCCTAATCTGCCGCTCCGGACACCGCCGCCACCTACATTATACTTATAAACCCCTACTCTGCTGCCCCCAACATCGCCGACACCTACATTATAGTTATTAACCCCTAATCTGCCCCCCCCCAATGTCGCTGCAACTATATTAAATGAATTAACCCCTAATCTGCCACAGCCAATGTCGCCGCCACTATAATAAAGTTATTAACCCCTAAACCTAAGTCTAACCCTAACACCCCCTTACTTAAATATAATTTAAATTAAACGAAATTAATTTAACATAAATAAATAAATTATTCCTATTTAAAACTAAATACTTACCTATAAAATAAACCATAAGATAGCTACAATATAACTAATAGTTACATTGTAGCTAGCTTATGATTTATTTTTATTTTACAGGCAACTTTGTATTTATTTTAACTAGGTACAATAATTATTAAATAGTTATTAACTATTTAATAACTACCTAGCTAAAATAAGTACAACATTACCTGTAAAATAAATCCTAACCTAAGTTTCAATTACACCTAACACTACACTATCATTAAACAAATTACCTAAGCTACCTACAATTAATTACAATTAAATTAAATAAACTAAATTAAGAAAAAAAAAAAAAAAATAAATTACAGAAAATAAAAAAAGAATTACAAGAATTTTAAACAAATTACACCTAATCTATTCCCCCTAATAAAATAAAAAAGCCCCCTAAAATAAAAAAATTTCCCTACCCTATA
This sequence comes from Bombina bombina, assembly GCF_027579735.1. Taxonomy (NCBI): domain Eukaryota; kingdom Metazoa; phylum Chordata; class Amphibia; order Anura; family Bombinatoridae; genus Bombina; species Bombina bombina. The sequence goes on from NC_069500.1 coordinate 1,394,047,413, forward strand.
CTAAATTACAAATAGCCCTTAAAAGGGCCTTTTGCGGGGCATTGCCCCAAAGTAATCAGCTCTTTTACCTGTAAAAAAAATACAAAAAGCCCCCAACATTAAAACCCACCACCCACACACCCCTACTCTAAAACTCACCAAATCCCCCCTTAAAAAAACCTAACACTAACCCCCTGAAGATCACCCTACCTTGAGCCGTCTTCACCCAGCCGGGCACAAGTGGTCCTCCATGGAGGGGCAATGCTCCGCAAAAGACCCTTTTAAGGGCTATTTGTAATTTAGTATAGGGTAGGGAAATTTTTATTATTTTTTTTTTTTTTTGTAATTTTGTAATTTTGTACTTATTTTAGGAAGGCAGTTATTAAATAGTTAATAACTATTTAATAACTTTTGTACCTAGTTACAATAAATACAAAGTTGCCTGTAAAATAAAAATAAATTATAAGCTTGCTACAATGTAACTATTAGTTATATTGTAGCTAGCTTAGGGTTTATTTTATTGGTAAGTATTTAGTTTTAAATAGGAATAATTTATTTAATTATGTTAAATTATTTTAGTTAAATTTAAATTATATTTAAGTTTGGGGGTTAGACTTAGGGTTAGACTTAGGTTTAGGGGTTAATACATTTATTAAAGTGGCGACGATGTCCAGTCGGCAGATTAGGGGTTAATAATTGTAGGTAGGTGGCGGTGACATTGGGGGTGGCAGATTAGGGGTTAATAAATATAATGTAGGTGTCGGCGATGTTAGGGGCAGCAGATTAGGGGTTCATAGGTATAATGTAGGTGGTGGCGATGTCCGGTCGGCAGATTAGGGGTTAAAAATATTTATTTTAGTGTTTGCGATGTGGGGTGGCCTCGGTTTAGGGGTTAATAGGTAGTTTATGGGTGTTAGTGTACTTGTTAGCACTTTAGTTAAGAGCTTAATGTTCCGGCGTTAGCTCATAAAACTCTTAACTACTGACTTTTAAATGCGGTAGGAGTCTGGACAGGAGAGGGTGTACCGCTCACTTCTTCCAAGACTGGTAATACCAGCATTAGGCAAATCCCATTAAAAAGATAGGATACGCAATTGACGTAAGGGGATTTGCGGTAGCCTTGAGTCGCGGAAGAAAAGTGAGTGGTACACCTGTACCTGTCAGACTCGTAATACCAGCGGGTGTTAAAAAGCAGCGTTGGGACCTCTCAACACTGCTTTTCAAGGCTAATGCCAAATTTGTAATCTTGGCGCTAAAGTTTGCAAAAAAGTTAACAATTTTCTTTTATATGTTATCATATTTGGTGGTCAAATAGTGGCATCACCTATACCAAAATGAGCCTAGATCAAAACCTTGGGTTGTCTACTTTAAAACTATATGTAGTTTTTATAGGCAAATCAAAAAAAAAAATTCTCTGAAATTCCTGGTAGCAAAAGGGTTAAAGAAAACACACCCACACAAAAAGCAAAAGAAAAACATGTAATTTTATTTTCTTATTGTATAAAAATTACAGCTTTTCATTCTTCTGAAAGTTGTTTTATTTATGTATATTTTATGGAAATGAAATGCAAAATTCTGTGCAGTTGAAACAAAACAAAGTAATGCAATAACAGAAATATTTAATTAAAACCGCACAAACAAACAAAAGTAAGAAAATGTCTATGTTTTGTGCTTGATCAATTTAAAATCCAAAATATAACTCTTTGATCACCTGGCAAGATGATGTAATTAACAATAATATTTATAAGATGTTGCAAGTAACAATGCTAATTACACAGATCTTTTTGAAGTAGTAACAGTAAATGTACTCAAAATACATTATATTAAGGATATACAAGATATCAAGGTGAGATGCAGACAAATACAGACCAAAAACACCGGTGCAGGTAATCACTTCGGAGCAAATCACTGGTTGTGTACTGCTCGGGAACTGAATTGCTTGATACGTTTGAGTATACATTTTCTTATTTTAACCCATTACAGAAGCCAGTTTGTAAAGCTCTGCATCTTTAGACTGTATGCCACCATCTAAGGATTAGATTACAAGTGGTGTGCAATTTTTAGCAGGCTGGACTGGTAATTCAGACTGGCCCTGGAAATTTGTGCAGACCGGTCCTGACCCAGCAAATGAATTGGGAGAGGCTCCTGCAAAATTCATCTAATAGTACCAAGTACCTGCCTCCCTCACCCTCTTTCCTGTACGCATGGCTACCTAAGACGCTGTAAGGAAGTGATGGGGGAGCAGGAGGTCACAGTGTCACCTTTCAATTCCCCCAGGCTAGCAGCACAGATCTAGGAGGCCCCTCCTCCTCCCACCCCGGCCAGATCTATAGTAGGCACAGCACCTATCTCTTGCCTGCATACAGCAACCATGAGATCCACTTGCAAGAAGTAAGTGGAGAATTCCCAGTCTCACAGCCGCTGTATGCAAGTCTGTGCCCCTGGTGCGGCATAAATGAGGCCTGGGGGCAATTACAGTGACAGGCTTGGCATGGCAGGTAGTGCAGAAGTAGCCAACCCCCCCTAAAAGGCGTGCTGTGCTGCTACTGACTTGAGCTGAAGTTAGTTAGCTAAAGACTGATGTGCGCTAATTTCTGGACTTTGCATTCAACCATTCTTACCATAGACTTCTATAGGTCCACTAAAAAAACAACATTTCAGTTATTGCTTGTGCACTAACCCGACACTGTGCCACCTACATTAACTACCCCCTAATGTGAGTCCCTTACACCGCTGCCACCTACATTACCTACCCCCTAATGTGAGCTCCTACCCCGCCGCCAGCTATATTAAATTATTAACCCCTAATCTAATCCCCCTACCCCGCCGCCAGCTATATTAAAATTATTAACCCCTAATCTAATCCCCCTACCCCGCCGCCAGCTATATTAAAATTATTAACCCCTAATCTAATCCCCCTACCCTGCCACCAGCTATATTAAATTATTAACCCCTAATCTAATCCCCCTACCCCGCCGCCAGCTATTTTAAATTATTAACCCCTAATCTAATCCCCCTACCCCGCCGCTACCTATATTAAATTTATTAACCCCTAAAATAATAAAATATCCATACCACTAAACCTAAGTCTAACCCTACAAATAGCCCTGAAAAGGGCTTTTTGCGTGGCATTACCCCAAAGTAAACAGCTTTATTGCCAGCCCTTAAAAGGGCTTTTTGCGGGGCTTTGCCCCAAAGTAATCAGCTCTTTTACCATCTCTTAAAAGGGCTTTTTGTGGGGCATTGTCACAAAGTAATCAGCTCTTTTGCCTCTAATCTAAATCCACCTACACCGTCGCCACCTATAATAAATGTATTACCCCCTAATTTAAATCCCCCTACACCGCCGCCACCTATATTAAATAGATTAACCCCTATTCTGACCGCCTATTGGCTGTTCCGATCAGCCAATAGAATGCAAGCTCAATCTGATTGGCTGATTGGATCAGCCAATCGGATTGAACTTGAATCTGATTGGCTGATTGAATCAGCCAATCAGATTTTCTTACCTTAATTCCGATTGGCTGATAGAATCCTATCAGCCAATCGGAATTTGAGGGACGCCATCTTGGATGACGTCATTTAAAGGAAACTTCATTCGTCTTTCAGTTGTTGGGCCAGCTGGATGTTCCGCGTTGGAGGTCGGAAGAAAGAAGATTGAAGATGCCGCTTGGAGGAAAACTTCGGCCCGATGGAGGACCTCTTCTTTGCCACTTGGATGAAGACATCGCCGGGATGGAAGACTTCTTCTTTGCCGCTTGGATGAAGACATCGCCGGGATGGAAGACTTCTTCTTTGCCGCTTGGATGAAGACATCGCCCGGATTGGATGAAGAGTTCGGCCCGGCTGGGTGAAGACGACTCAAGGTAGGGAGATCTTCTGGGGCATAGTGTTAGGTTTTTTAAAGGGGGGTTTGGGTGGGTTTAGAGTAGGAGTATGTAGGTGGTGGGTTGTAATGTTGAGGGGTGGTATTGTGTTTTTTTTACAGGCAAAAGGGCTGATTACTTTGGGGCATGCCCCGCAAAAGGCCCTTTTAAGGGCTGGTAATAGAGCTGTTAACTTTTGTAATTTAGAATAGGGTAGGGAAATTTTTTATTTTGGGGAGCTATATTATTTTCTTAGGGGGCTTAGAATAGGTGTAATTAGCTTAAAATTCTTGTAATCTTTTTTAATTTTTTGTAATTTAGTGTTTTTGTTTTTTTTTGTAATTTAGTTTAGTTTATTTAATTGTATTTTAGTTTAGATATTTGTAGTTTATTTAATTAATTTATTGATAGTGTAGGTGTATTTGTAACTTAGGTTAGGATTTATTTTACAGGTAAATTGGTAATTATTTTAACTAGGTAGCTATTAAATAGTTATTAACTATTTAATAGCTATTGTACCTAGTTAAAATAAATACCAAGTTACCTGTAACATAAATATAAACCCTAAAATAACTACAATGTAATTATTAATTATAGTGTAGCTATCTTAGGGTTTATTTTATAGGTAAGTATTGAGATTTAAATAGAAATAATTGAGTTAATATTATTAATATTATTTAGATTTATTTTAATACTAATTAAGTTAGGGGTGTTAGAGTTAGATAGGGTTAATATAGTTTATATATATATATATATATATATATATATATATATATATATATATATATATATATATATAATAACGATATTAACTATATTAACCCTAATATAATTAGGGTTAATATAGTTCATATAGATGACGGCGGTGTAGGGGGGTCAGATTAGGGGTTAATCTATTTAATATAGGTGGCGGCGGTGTAGGGGGATTAGATTAGGGGGTAATACATTTATTATAAGTGGCGGCGGTGTAGGGGGATTTAGATTAGAGGGAAAAAAGCTGATTACTTTGTGACAATGCCCCACAAAAAGCCTTTTTAAGGGCTGGTAAAAGAGCTGATTACTTTGGGGCAAAGACCCGCATAAAGCCCTTTTAAGGGCTGGCAATAGAGCTGTTTACTTTGGGGTAATGCCACGCAAAAAGCACTTTTCAGGGCTATTTGTAGGGTTAGACTTAGGTTTAGTGGTAGGAATATTTTATTATTTTAGGGGTTAATTAATTTAATATAGGTGGCGGGGGGTAGGGGGATTAGATTAGGGGTTAATTAATTTAATATAGGTGGCAGCGGGGTAGGGGGATTAGATTAGGGGTTAATAATTTAATATAGCTGGCGGCGGGGTAGGGGGATTAGATTAGGGGTTAATAATTTAATACACCTGGCGGCGGGTAGGGGGATTAGATTAGGGGTTAATAATTTAATATAGCTGGCGGCGGGGTTGGGGGATTAGATTAGGGGTTAATAATTTAATATAGCTGGCGGCGGGGTAGGGGGATTAGATTAGGGGTTAATAATTTAATATAGCTGGCGGCAGCGTAAGGGCTCACATTAGGGGGTAGGTAATGTAGGTGGCGGCGGTGTAAGGGGCTCACATTAGGGGGTAGTTAATGTAGGTGGCGGCGGTGTAAGGGGCACACATTAGGGGGTAGTTAATGTAGCTGGCAGCGGGGTCCGGGAGCGGCAGTTTAGGGGTTAATCATTTTATTAGGGATTGCAGCGGGGGATCGCGGTTGACAGGTAGATAGACATTGCGCATGCATTAGGTGTTAGGTTTTATTTTGCAGCTAGTTTAGGGAGTTACGGGGCTCTAATACACAGCATAAGGCTTACTACGCCTGCAATTTGTGGTGAGGTGAAAATGGAGTAAGATTTCTCCATTTTCGCCACAAAAGTCCCTACGCTTTATATTGGATACCAAACTGCGTGGGTTTGGTATACCTGTCTATGGCCCAAAAAACTACGGCCGAAGGCAGAAATAAACGAGCGTAACTTCTAGGTTACGCAGTATATGTGATACCAAACCAGTGCAAAATTTGGCGTTGCTGACTTTTGCGGGCGACGCTGCATATCGGATCGAGGCCATGATATTTTCACATAAATTAATGTATATTTGTATTTCTAAAAAACATGTTATGCCTATCTCATGTGTTTTTTCTTTTTTTTAAATGATTATTAGTGCTAGAATTTGTACATATATCTTTGCAAATACTTGTGTATATATACATATATGTGTGTGTGTTATGTTCGAAATCTTTTGCAAACATATTTGCATGTCCCTAAATCCTTTTTTTTTGTTCTAAACATTGTTGTCTTTCATATCTCTGTGTTTATTTATACCACTAAATATATATAGTGTAAATATATTATTATTCTAAACAAGAATAATTGTGAATATAACATGTAATCAGTGTATCATATGTATTTATTTGCAATCAATGGATATTTTAAGAGCTGGGCAAATTTTCTCTCTGCAGCTGGTTAAACCCTCCTGATTGCAGTCTAGTTTTAACCACCACCCCTAAACACGTGTGTTATAAATTGGGCTGGCATATTACATGACATTTCTTAACGAAAATGAAATTCAAGAGAAGGCAGAAGAACACTGAAAATAGCATGGCAGTAAAGAAGTGATTTTAATTTCTGCTGTATCAGATTCATGACAGTTTAATGTTAGGTAGATTCAGCATTGCACCAGCAGCTCACAAGAGCTGCTGGTGCAACGCCGCCCCCTGCAGACTCGCGGCCAATGGGCCGCCAGCAGCAACCCAATCGTACTCAATCGGGTTGATTTCCGGCGATGTCTGTCCGCCTGCTCAGAGCAGGCAGACAGGTTATGGAGAAGTGGTCTTTTTGACTGCTGCTTCATAACTGCTGTTTCTGGCGAGCCTGCAGGCTCGCCAGAAACACTGGGCATCAAGCTCCATACGGAGCTTGATAAATATGCCCCATTGTCTAAAATATTACACTGTTTGCCCTAATTTCATCATCAATGTTTAACTTTTATACTAATTTCACATATACATACTTTCAAAGTATAATACACAATGTAACAAATTACACTTACAAGTTCTGATGAGTGATCAATGACACAAGTATTGAGCAATTTGATTCTTCAGAGATAGTATCAAATGTATATTTCAATCAGATTGGATGATGTCATAAATCATGTGAGTATGCATATCCCAATCAAAAGTGGTGTGAAATTCACTAGTTTGTGGGTTGTTTATGAGTTTGTGTAAAATTTTGTGCAAAGTGGAAAGTGGGACTTATATTACATGCGTTAAGCATAGTGCAAATAGATTTATCCAAAAAAAGGAAGTTAGCTATATTATGTAATGTATGTATTTAATTTTTGTCCCTATATCTACTAGTGCACAAAATGTGAAGCAATAATAATGTCCCCTTTCTTTGTAATGAGAGACAAAGATGTAACATCCTATAATATAAAAGGCCAAGTGTGTTTGTCTGAAGCTGTCATGCGCTGTAGAGACTGCGCAAGGACAAACACACCTGGCCTGTAGGATCCTGACAGCAGAGGTGGTGTAGCATTGCAGGCGGGAGCGTCATGATTGGGGGCGTGGCTGGGCATGACAAGGGCATGACCAGATGTGGTGCCACAGTGGGAATGTGGTCTGATGGGCATGGCCTATGGGAGCGCCATGGTGGGGCATGGCTAGGCGGGGCACCTCAATGGGGCGTGGTCGGCCGGGAGTGGCCGTGGCTGTGAGAGAGAGCCAAAAGAGGTAGAGAGAGGGCCAAATAGTGGGGAGAGAGCACCAAAGAGGGGCAGAGAGAGAGCCAAAGAGGGGGAAGAGCAAAAGTCAAAGCGAGTGGGCTGAGAGAAAGCCAAAGAGAGAGGGCAGAGAGAGCAAAAGAGAGAGAGAAAAATAGAGGGGGCAGAGAGAGCAAAAGAGAGGGGGAGAGAGAGAGTAAAAGAGAGGGGGAGAGAGAGAGCCAAAGAGGGGGAAGAGAGAGAGCCAAAGAGGGGAAAGAGAGAAAGCCAAAGAGAGGGGGCAGAGAGAGAAAAAGAGAGGGGGAGAGAGAGAGCAAAATAGAGGTGGAGAGAGAAAGCCAAAGAGGGGGAAGGGAGAGATCCAAAGAGGGGAAATAGAGAGATCCAAAGAGGGGAAAGAAAAAAAGCCAAGGAGGGGGATGAGAGAGACAAAGAGAGGGGGCAAATAGAGAGCAAAAGAGGGGAGAGAGAACAAAAGGGAGGGGGAATGAGAGCAAAAGAGAGGGGGAGAGAGAGAGAAAGAGAGAGAGAGCAAAAGAAAGGGAGAGAGATCAACATAGAGGGGGAGAGAGAGAGAAAGCAAAAGAGAGGGGGGAGGGAAAGAGAGAGCAAAGGAGGGGGGGAGAGAGATAGAGCAAAAGAGAGGGGGGAGAGAGAGAGAGCAAAAGAGAGGGGGAGAAACAGAGCAAAAGGGTGGGGGAGAGAGAGCAAAAGAGAGGGGGGAGAGAGAGAGCAAAAGAGAGGGGGAGAGAAAGAGCAAGGGGTGGGACCGCTGTACTGCAAGAAATGGCCCGTGTTCATGGGCTTTTGGACTAGTAATTCATAATCCATAAGTACTTTTATTATGTAATATGCTTTATTCTCTTGTTGCATTGAAAATAACCTTTCTGTGTTTTCAGACTCCCATTGATTTCTTTGGCTTTCTCAGCCTCAAGGGTGGCGGTTTGAACGATAGGTACGCTAAGGTGGAGTAGACGCGAACGTACCTGTTGAATGTTTAATACATTGGGAAGAGGGTCAAATAAAGTTGAATATGAATTCGAAACATCTGGAATGATGCAAGCATCCATCTGCATTGGATTGATCTCGTGGGAGCGTATATTACATTGAACATTGCAACATTTGATGATGTTGACACTTTGTTAACTATGGAGGATCAGATTTGTGTTGAATATGATGCGGAATGCAAGCACATTATCAGTTGATGCTTTGATAAATCGGCCCCATTGACTTAGAAAAATAAATGGGTGTTCATATAATTTTACAAGCTCTTAAAAATCACTCCTAATTAAAGGGACATAATACTTATATGCTAAAATACTTGAAAGTGATTCAGTATAACTGTAACAATTTGATTATAGAGGCCTCAAGTTATCAACGTTTCTACTTACCTGCCTTCGCCGGCCCCAATACGCTCGCCTAAGCTCGCCTCATATCGCTGCCGCGGACCTGAATACATTTGCCAAAGTTATCAAAAAAGCTGTCAAAGAGCCGTGCACGAAGTACGGGGTGATGAGCAGTGGACTGTGATAGTTATCACTCATCCGATCTCGCTGCTCTTCGGCTGTTTGACAGCTTTCTTGCTAGCCTGTCACTAAGCACTCACACTAAACTACACTGTTCTACCCCCTATACCGGCGCCCCCGGAGCCCTCCGCAACTAAATAAAGTTATTAACTACTAAATCGCCACTCCTAGACCCCGCCGCAACTATAATAAATGTATTAATCCCTAAACCACTGCTCCCAGACCCCGCCGCCTCTATAATAAATGTATTAACTCCTAAACCGCCGCTCCCAGACCCCGCCGCCACATACATTATACCTATTAACCCCTATCATGCCCCCTATACCGTCGCCACCTATAATAAATGTATTAACCCCTATCCTGCGGATCCCGTACCCCGCCGCAACTAACTAAATTGTTTAAGCCCTAAACCGCCGCTCCCAGACCCCGTTGTCACCTATAATAAATTTATCATCCCCTATCCTGCCCCCCATACACTGCCGCAACCTATAATAAAATTATTAACCCCTAAACCTAAGTCTAACCCTAACACCCCCCTAACTTAATTTTAAGTAAATAAATCTAAATAAAATTACTATTATTAACTAAATTATTCCTATTTAAAACTAAATACTTACCTTTAAAATAAACCCTAATATAGCTACAATCTAACTAATAATTATATTGTAGCTATTTTAGGATTTATTTTTATCTTACAGGCAAATTTCAATTTATTTTAACTAGGTACAAAAGCTATTAAATAGTTAATAACTATTTAATAGCTACCTAGATAAAATAAAGACAAATGTACACGTAAAATAAAAACTAACCTAAGTTACAATTACACCTAACACTACACTATCATTAAATAAATTACTCCTATTTAAAAATAAATACTTACCTGTAAAATAAACCCTAGGATAGCTACAATGTAATTAATAATTACATTGTAGCTATTTTAGGATTTAGATTTATTTCACAGGTAACTTTGTATTTATTTTAACTCGGTAGAATAGTTATTAAATAGTTATTAACTATTTAATAACTACCTAGCTAAAAGAAATACAAATTTACCTGTAAAATAAATCCTAACCTAAGTTACAATTCAACCTAACACTACACTATCATTAAATAAATTAAATTAATTAACTACAAATACCTACAATTAAATACAATTAAATAAACTAACTAAAGTACAAAAAATAAAAAAAATAAGTTACAAAAAATAAAAAAAATTACAAGATTTTTAATCTAATTACACCTAATCTAAGCCCCCTAATAAAATAACAAAGCCCCCCAAAATAAAAAAATGCCCTACCCTATTATTAATTACAAAAGTTAACAGCTCTATTGCCTTACCAGCCCTTAAAAGGGCCTTTTGCGGGGCATGCCCCAAAGTAATTAGCTCTTTTGCATGTAAAAAAAAATACAACCCCCCAACATTAAAACCCACCACCCACATACCCCTACTCTAACCCACCCAAACCCCCCTTAAAAAAACCTAACACTAACCCCCTTAAGATCTACCTACCTTGAGTCGTCTTCAGCCAGCCGACCACCGATGGAACAGAAGAGGACATCCGCAGCGGCCGAAGTCATCATCCAAGGGGCGCTGAAGAGGTCTTCCATATGATAGAAGTCTTCATCCATGCGGCGTCTTCAACCTTCATCCATCCGGAGCAGAGCGGAGCCTTCTTCAAACGAGCCGACGCGGAGCCATCCTCTTCCAACGACGCTTACCTCACGAATGGATATTCCTTTAAGTGACGTCATCTAAGATGGCATCCCTCGAATTTCGATTGGCTGATAGTATTCTATCAGCTAATCGGAATTAAGGTAGGAAATGATCGGAACAGCCAATAGAATGCAAGCTCAATCTGATTGGCTGATTGGATCAGCCAATCGGATTGAACTTGAATCTGATTGGCTGATTGCATCAGCCAATCAGATTTTTCCTACCTTAATTTAGGGGTTAATAATTTTACTATAGTGGCAGCCGTGTAGGGGGGGCAGGAGAGGGGTTAATAAATTTATTATAGGTGGCGACGGTGTAGTGGGTGCAGGATAGGGGTTAATAGGTATTATGTAGGTGGCGGCGGGGTCCTTGAGTGGTGGTTTAGGGGTTAACATATTTATTATAGTTGCGGCGGGGTCCAGGAGCGGCGGTTTAGGGGTTAACATATTTATTATAGTTGCGGCGGGGTCTAGGAGTGGCGGTTTAGGGGTTAATAAGTTTATTAGAGTGGCGGTGGGCTCCGGGAGCGGCAATTTAGGGGGTAATACATTTATTTAGTTGCGGCGGTGTAGGGGGGCAGATTAGGGGTGTTTAGACTCGGGGTACATGTTAGGGTGTTAGGTGTACACACTTCACATAGGAATCAATGGGATATCGGGCAGCAGCGAACATGAGCTTTCGCTATGGTCAGACTCCCATTGATTCCTATGGGATTCCCCACCTCCAGGGCGGCAAATTGAAAAACAGATACGCTGGCAAGGAATAGTGGCGGGCGTACCTGCTAGTTTTTGATAACTCCCAAAAGTAGTCAGATTGTGCCAAACTTGCGTTCCGAACATCTGGAGTGACGTAAGAATCGATCTGTGTTGGACTGAGTCCGGCGGATCGAAGCTTACGTCACTATATTCTACTTTTGCCAGCCTGTAGTGCTTGATAACTACAGCAAATCAGCCTCGCCACAAATACGCTGCAGAATTCCAGCGTATTTGAGGTTGACGGCTTGATAACTAGAGGCCATAGAGTAAATATAACCTTAACATCTCTATGTAAAAAAGGAAGATCTTTTTCCTCAAAAAATAATCTTCATTTCACAATAGTAAAGGCTCAATTAACAATCATCCTTCAGCTACTGTCCAGTTGCAGTTTGAAAAAAAAAAAAATAGCCAATCATCATCAGCATTGCTGAGGTCATGCTTTGCTTTACTGTGATCACATGAGATTTTACTGAAAACTTTTAAGATTTCATAAAAAAAACTTCCTTAGATTGACTAGGGAAATAACATGAATGTGCATGCACATGCCAGATGCACACTCTTTTGCAAGTCCTGGGACAAACTCTGACATAATGATGATGTCACTTTATTAGCTACACCTTTAAGACAAGCAAAAGGTTAAAACTCTGTGATGCAGATATGAAACTGCAGATCTATGAGCCCCTGTCACAGTCTGTCTATTTCACTACAATCTCTTATGTGTCTTGTTGTGGTGTCTCCTGCTTAAGCTGTGACACAGAAAAGTAGCAAGAGCAGCAGCAGTTAGGGTGAATAACTGGTCCTGTCCATCATCATGACAGATTGTGTGCCTGCTAAAGAAGCTAGTGCAACTGCTCACTTGAAGTTGTGGTTCAGCTCAATAAAGCTAGAAAAAATATCACCAGGTGGTACATAGTGCACAGCTGCATGTGGTTAAAAAACCATTAGTTTGCCATCTCTCCTCTAAATCATGACATCTATTTAACAGTTCTTTCAAAGACTCTTCATTTGTATCTATATTGGGTAAATGTTCTACCATAATTATGTCACCTTATTATAAGGGAAAATATATTGCAGTGATTTTACACAACAATATCACCTAAGATGCAAACTGAAAACAGCATGCTGTATGGGCTGAAGATGCTATGAGAGATTCTGTTGTGCTCACTAGATTTAGGAGATCCGAACGCTCTTGTTAACTCTTTTGCATTTCCAGCATACCTGTTCTCATTCCTGCAAACTTAAGGCTCGCCTGAAACAGGAGTTAAGAAGAAGCGTTCTTAAAGGGACATAATACTCAAATGCTAAATCACTTGAAACTGATGCAGTATAACTGTAAAAAGCTGACAGGAAAATATCACCTGAGCATCTCTATGTAAAAAAGGAAGATATTTTACCTCACAATCTCCTCAGCTCAGCAGAGTAAGTTCTGTGTAAAAAGTTATACTCTGCTGCTCCCAGCTGCAGGTAAAAAAATAAAAAAAAATGAAGAAATGAACAGCAGCCAATCAGCATCAGCAGTGCTGAGGTCATGAACTCTTTTACTGTGATCTCATGAGATTTGACTTAACTCTCATGAGATTTCATAGTAAGCTTCCTTTACCTGATTGGTGAAATAATATGAGAGTGCACAATGCTCATCCCTTCTGCTGTCCTAGGACAGACACACTAAAATGCTTCTTAGAAATTCTTTACAATGGGAGGTGGCTACTGAGGAACTTTTGAGGTAAAATATCTTTCTTTTTTACATAGAGATGTTCAGGAGATATTTTCTAGACAGATTTTTAAAGCTATGCTGTATCACTTTCAAGTGTTTAAACATTTGGGTATTATGGCCCTTTAAGACACCTGCTCCTTAACTCATCCACCACCTCTGTTTAGGCGAACAACAGTCCGCCTGATTGGATACAATCGGTTTGTTTAACACCCCCTGCTAGCGACCGTTTGGCCGCAAATGTGCAGGGGTGGCATTGCACAAGCATTTCACTAGAAATAATTGTGCAATGATAAATGCTGACAGCGCTTGCACATTATTAAATAGGCCCCTATTAAGGCAATCTCAAGAAGGTATAGATATGAAAACTTATTGAAAGACCTGAGAGAACTGCCCATTGATTAAGCCCAAGTAATTATTAGATCTATAAGTCCTTCAACAAAAGTATCCCCCATACTGCATGGAATCTCACAGTTTGTGGGCTCTATCCCCTACTAACCTGTCCCTTCAGGACAAATGTCCTTATTTCCAGAGCAAAACCAAGGGCTGAAGCAACTCTGTCCATGTCTACATTAACTCAACCCACAACACTGCCTAACCACACCCACTGCATACCTGCAGCGCCACCCCTCTGGTTATAATTATGTAACCCAAACACCTGGGACCACAGTCCCATGTTTCCTTCTCCAGAGTTAGCAGGTAAGTGCATTAAACACACAATATATGCTTTGATTTTTGTTCTGAATAAAAACAGCTTTTCATGTGGGAGTTGTCTCAATCAATATATATATATATATATATATATATATATATATATATATATATATCAATGTAACTACTTGCATAGGAAATTAGCACATCTAGGCAAGCATCCCCGCTTGCTTTTTCCCCAGAAATAACTCATATACAATGTTACCAATGCACAAGAGAATTCTGGGTAAGCTATGCAAATTAGATATGCAAATTCTCAGTTTTTTTGCTGCGTTCTATTTGGAACTCATCAGTAGGAGATAGATTTCTGGTTGCTGCATTGATAAAGCTATTTTCAAGGTTAAACCAAAATTCATTAAAATTATGGGGGGAGATAACAAACTGAAATTAAAATCCTCCATCTCTCAAAATTTAATCAATGTAAATATTTGCATAGGAAATTAGCACATCTAGGCAAGAATCCCCGCTTTCTTTTTCCCCAGAAATAACTCATATACAATGTTACCAATGCACAAGAGAATTCTGGGTAAAAATACTGTTTTAACACAGCTATCCTTTTAACAGGATTATAGCAGCAAATCAGAAATCACTCCTAGACAGCCTGTTTCATTCTATTTGGAACTCATCAGTAGGAGATAGATTTCTGGTTGCTGCATTGATAAAGCTATTTTCAAGGTTAAACCAAAATTCATTAAAATAATGGGAGGAGATAAAAACCTGAAATTAAAATCCTCCATGTCTCAAAATTAAATCAATATAAATATTTGCATAGGAAATTAGCACATCTAGGCAAGAATCCCCACTTGCTTTTCCCCCAGAAATAACTCATATACAATGTTACCAATGCACAAGAGAATTCTGGGTAAGCTATGCAAATTAGATATGCAAATTCTCAGTTTTTTTGCTTCAAAAATACTGTTTTAACACAGCTATCCTTTTAACAGGATTATAGCAGCAAATCAGAAATCACACTAAAATTCTTAACTACTGACTTTTAAATGCGGTAGAAGTCTTGACAGGAGAGGGTCTACCGCTCACTTCTTCCAAGACTCGTAATACCGGCGTTAGGCAAGTCCCATTAAAAAGATAGGATATGCAATTGACATAAGGGGATTTGCGGTAGCCTCGAGTCATGGAATAAAAGTGAGCGGTAGACCCTTTCCTGCCTGACTCGTAATACCAGCGGGCGTTAAAAAGCAGTGTTGGGACCTCTCAACGCTGCTTTTTAAGGCTAATGGCAAACTCGTAATCTAGGCGATTGACTTTGGCTGCTGTTACAGAAAATAGTTTCGGCTTGCGGGAGTCTTCTGTTTTGTTCTGTTTCTACCTATTCCTTGAGATATGGAGTAAAATATTAGGGGGTGATAATTTTACCATTTGTCACTAATATAGTAGCTTTTTGCTAAACCCTTTGATGTCACTCTATGACAGTGGTTGCTTTGATACCATGGGGTATAGATTGCACCACTGGCTGGAGGTTGCAGCTTGGCCACAGTTGTGCTGTCATGTTTTTTACTGTACTGTGAAATTTATATGTATTTAGTTATGCCTTAATATTTGTTGTGTAGATGCAACTGCACATGGTTTATATATATATATATATATATATATCTGTCTGGATGGCTCTGCTCGTAATCATACAGGTTCCTCTCAACATACAGGCTTGTGCCGGCTAGTCTGTTATGCTATTGCTATGGCAACCCATCATGGCAACCCATCATGCTGCTATTAGATTAGGCTGACGTGGGCAGGTACCATCATCCGGGGCCTGAGCAGCTGCACATGGTGTGCTGACATCAGTACCATCTGATTGGGTTTAAGGTAATTAGAGATATGGTATTTAGGTGTGGGTTATTGGGGTGTTTATTATGTCTTTATGGCCTCCATTGAGAAGGCTTCTGCGAGAGCCGAAACGCTTGGGTTCAGGCCCGTGTTTTTGCTTATTATTAAATAAAGACTATTTGGAAAATTCCTGTGTTTGTGGTTGCGTTGGGGTAACCTCGGAATGCTAGAGCCAGGCGGGAGAATTACCTGGATTTTGTATATTGTAACCTAAGCAGAAGAATGGTGTGTGCCATTTCCTCTACACACACACATATATATATATATATATATATATATATATATATATATATATATATATATATCGGGGCGGGGCTATGTGAGCTCTGTATATAATTAACCTTTGCAGAGACAGTGATAAATATTTTTATCTTAATTGGACATTTAATAATAGATTCTTTAAAACTGCTCTCTGCTTTCCTTATTAATATTCTAGATTCTGGCCTTTAAAGTTAGCAAAAATACACAGTAACACACTACATAGCATACACTTACACATGCACATACACACACACTACGTAGCATACACTTATACATGCAGATACACACACACTACATAGCATACTCTTACACATGCACATACACACACACTACATGGCATACACTTATACATGCAGATACACACACACACTACATAGCATACGCTTACACATGCACATACACACACACTACGTAGCATACACTTACACATGTAGATACACACACACTACCTAGCATACACTTACACATGCAGACACACACTACATATCATACACTTATACATGCAGATACACACACACTACATAGCATACGCTTACACATGCACATACACACACACTACGTAGCATACACTTACACATGTAGAGATACACACACACTACATAGCATACACTTATACATGTAGATACACATACACACTACATAGCATACACTTATACATGCAGATACACACACACACTACATAGCATACACTTACACATGCAGATACACACAAACTAAATAGCATACACTTATACATGCAGACACACACTACATATCATACACTTATACAGGCAGATATACACACACTACATAGCATACGCTTACACATGCACATACACACACACTACATAGCATACACTTATACATGCAGATACACACACACTACATAGCATACGCTTACACATGCACATACACACACACTACGTAGCATACACTTACACATGTAGATACACACACACTACCTAGCATACACTTACACATGCAGACACACACTACATATCATACACTTATACAGGCAGATATACACACACTACATAGCATACACTTATACATACAGGTACACACACACACACTACATAGTATATACTTACACTTATACTTGTACTTTGGTAAGTATGTTTTCATTACTGAAGACACTCTCAGCTATGGTTTGGCACTTTATATATTTATATAAAGTTCTAAATATATGTATTGTACTTATATTTGCCATGTTTCAGGTTTTCAGTATATTTCCTTTTGCAAACTGTCAGTTTCATATCTGGGAAATGCTTTTTTAGGAAAAATGTATTTCTTACCTGGAGTATAGTCTTTTTTTCAATTGACTGTCATTTTTAATTTGCGGGCAGAATTAGGCTTGCGAGGGCGCAAAATGCCAAAGTATATTGCGTCATTTTTGGCGCGAAGTTACATTTGATGATGCAAATTCGTCAATTCCGGCGTCTTAGTTGATGCCGAGTCCTTTCACAAGGTTGCGTCTTCAATGATAAGTGCATTTGTTGTAAACTTGTGGAGGTTATGGGGCCTAGTTATCAAGCCGTCAACCTCAAATACGCTGAAATTCCGCAGCGTATTTGTGTCGAAGCTGATACGCCTTAGTTATCAAAGGCTCGAGACCGGCAAAAGTAGAATTTTGTGACGTAAGCTTCGATCCGCCGGACTCAGTCCGACACAGATCGATTCTTACGTCACTCCAGATGTTCCGCACACAAGTGTGGCACAATCTCACTACTTTTGCTAGTTATCAAAAAACTAGCAGGTACGCTCAGCACTTTTACAGCCCAGCGTACCTGGTTTTCAAAGCGCCAGCCTGGAGGCGGCAGATCCCATAGGAATCAATGGGAGTCTGACCATAGCGAAAGTACAAGTTCGCTGCTGACAGACATCCCATTCATTCCTATGGGAGATGTCTGCACCTAACACCCTAACATGTACCCCGAGTATAAACACCCCTAATCTGTCCCCCCTACACCGCCGCATCTAAATAAAGTTATTACCCCCTAAACCGCCGCTCCCGGAGCCCACCGCCACCTACATTATACCTATTAACCCCTATCCTGCCCCCCTATACCGCCGCCCTCTATAATAACGTTATTAACCCCTAAACCTAAGTCTAACACTAACCCTAATGCCCCCTTTACTTGAATATTAATTAAATAAATCTAAATAATATTTCTATTATTAACTACATTAATCCTATTTAAAACTAAATGCTTACCTGTAAAATAAACCCTAATATAGCTACAATATAAATAATAATTATATTGTAGCTATCTTAGTATTTATTTTTATTTTACAGGCAACTTTGTATTTATTTTAACTAGGTACAATAGCTATTAAATAGTTATTAACTATTTAATAGCTTACCTAGCTAAAATAAAGAGAAATTTACTTGTAAAATAAAAACTAACCTAAGTTACAATTACACCTAACACTACACTATACTTTAATATATTATTCCTATTTAAAACTAAATACTTACCTGTAAAATAAACCCTAATATAGCTGCAATATAAATAATAATTACATTGTAGCAATCTTAAGATTTATATTTATTTTACAGGTAACTTTGTATTTATTTTAGCTAGTTAGAATAGTTATTAAATAGTTATTAACTATTTAATGACTACCTAGCTAAAAGAAATACAAAATTACCTGTAAAATAAATCCTAACCTAAGTTACAATTAAACCTAATACTACACTATCATTAAATTAATTAAATAAACTACCTACAAATAACTACAATTAAATACAATTACATAAACTAACTAAAGTACAAAAAATAAAAAAAGCTAAGTTACAGAAAATAAAAAAATAAGTTACAAACATTTTACAAATATTACAACAATTTTAAGCTACTTACACCTAATCTAAGCCCCCTAATAAAATAACAAACCCCCCAAAATAAAAAAATGCCCTACCCTATTGTAAATTAAATAAAGTTCAACGCTCGTTTACCTTACCAGCCCTTAAAAGGCCCATTTGTGGGGGAATGCCCCCAAAAGTTCAGCTCTTTTGCCTGTAAATGAAAAATACAACCCCCCCAACATTAAAACCCACCACCCACATACCCCTAATCTAACCCAAACCCCCCTTGCAAAAACCTAACACTAATCCCCTGAAGATCATCCTACCTTGAGTCGTCTTCACTCAGCCGAGCAGCGATGGAACCCAAGTGGACATCCGGACCGGCAGAAGTGATCATCCAAGGGGCGCTGAAGAAATCTTCCATCCGATGAAGTCATCATCCAGGCGGCGCTGAAGAAGTCTTCGATCCGGGCGATGTCATTTTCCAAGCCGGGTCTTGAATCTTCCTTCCGCCGCCGCGGAACATCCTTCTTCACCGACGGACTACGACGAATGAAGGCTCCTTTAAGGGACGTCATCCAAGATGGCGTCCCCTCAATTCCGATTGGCTGATAGGATTCTATCAGCCAATCGGAATTAAGGTAGGAAAAATCTGATTGGCTGATTCCATCAGCCAATCAGATTCAAGTTCAATCCGATTGGCTGATCCAATCAGCCAATCAGATAGAGCTCGCATTCTATTGGCTGATCAGAACAGCCAATAGAATGCGAGCTCAATCTGATTGGCTGATTGGATCAGCCAATCGGATTGAACTTGAATCTGGAAGGATGTTCCGCGGCGGCATAAGGAAGATTCAAGACCCGGCTTGGAAGATGACATCGCCCGGATCGAAGACTTCTTCAGCGCCGCCTGGATGATGACTTCATCGGATGGAAGATTTCTTCAGCGCCCCTTGGATGATCACTTCTGCCGGTCCGGATGTCCACTTGGGTTCCATCGCTGCTCGGCTGAGTGAAGACGACTCAAGGTAGGATGATCTTCAGGGGATTAGTGTTAGGTTTTTGTAAGGGGGGTTTGGGTTAGATTAGGGGTATGTGGGTGGTGGGTTTTAATGTTGGGGGGGGGGTTGTATTTTTCATTTACAGGCAAAAGAGCTGAACTTTT
Organism: Bombina bombina; assembly: GCF_027579735.1. Lineage (NCBI taxonomy): Eukaryota > Metazoa > Chordata > Amphibia > Anura > Bombinatoridae > Bombina > Bombina bombina. Next base: position 1,394,067,457 of record NC_069500.1, read on the forward strand.
GGGGGCATGCCCCCACAAATGGCCCTTTTAAGGGCTGGTAAGGTAAACGAGCGTTGAACTTTATTTAATTTACAATAGGGTAGGGCATTTTTTTTATTTTGGGGGGGTTTGTTATTTTATTAGGGGGCTTAGATTAGGTGTAAGTAGCTTAAAATTGTTGTAATATTTTTAAAATGTTTGTAACTTATTTTTTTATTTTCTGTAACTTAGCTTTTTTTATTTTTTGTACTTTAGTTAGTTTATGTAATTGTATTTAATTGTAGTTATTTGTAGGTAGTTTATTTAATTAATTTAATGATAGTGTAGTATTAGGTTTAATTGTAACTTAGGTTAGGATTTATTTTACAGGTAATTTTGTATTTCTTTTAGCTAGGTAGTTATTAAATAGTTAATAACTATTTAATAACTATTCTAACTAGCTAAAATAAATACAAAGTTACCTGTAAAATAAATATAAATCCTAAGATAGCTACAATATAATTATTATTTATATTGTAGCTATATTAGGGTTTATTTTACAGGTAAGTATTTAGTTTTAAATAGGAATAATTTATTAAAGTATAGTGTAGTGTTAGGTGTAATTGTAACTTAGGTTAGGATTTATTTTACAGGTAAATTTCTCTTTATTTTAGCTAGGTAAGCTATTAAATAGTTAATAACTATTTAATAGCTATTGTACCTAGTTAAAATAAATTGAAAGGTACCTGTAAAATAAAAATAAATCCTAAGATAGCTACAATATAATTAATATTTATATTGTAGCTATATTAGGGTTTATTTTAAAGGTAAGTATTTAGTTACATAATATAATAGGATTAACTTAGTTCATAATATAAATATTATTTAGATTTATTTAATTAATATTTAAGTTAGGGGGGCGTTAGGGTTAGTGTTAGACTTAGGTTTAGGGGTTAATAAATTTATTACAGTGGCGGCGTCATAGTGGGGGGCAGGATAGGGGTTAATAAATTTATTATAGGTGGCGACGGTGTAGGGGGGGCAGGATAGGGGTTAATAGGTTTAATATAGGTTGCGGCGGGTTCAGGGAGAGGCGGTTTAGGGGTTAATAATTTTATTATAGAGGGCGACTGTATAGGGGGGCAGGATAGGGGTTACTAGGTATATTGTAGGTGGCAGTGGGCTCCGGGAGCGGTGGTTTAGGGGTTAATACATTTATAAGAGTTGCGGCAGGGTCTAGGAGCGGCGGTTTAGGGGTTAATACATTTATAAGAGTTGCTGCAGGGTCTAGGAGCGGCGGTTTAGGGGTTAGTAACTTTATTTAGTTGCGGGAGGCTCCGGGGGCGCCGGTATAGGGATAGAACAGTGTAGTTTAGTGTGGGTGCTTAGTGACAGGCTAGCAATAAAGCTGGGAAAAATCCGAAGAGCAGCGAGATCGGATGAGTGATAACTGTCACAGTCCGCTGCTCATCGCCCCGAGGCTTTTTGACAGCTTTATTTGATAACTTAGGCGAACTTATTCAAGGTCCGCGGCGGCGAAGGTAGGCGAGCTTAGGCGGACGTATTGGGCCGGCGAAGCCAGAAAAGTAGGCGGCTTGATAACTACCCCCCTATATCTCCAGCTGTGGTTTGTAATGGTTGTCATGATAAACTTTTACATGCAGTTAATGTGTCCATCAGTAATAGCACATTGCCTGTTGCTGTTCCTTCAACATCTAATATACAAGATATACCTGTGAATTTAAAAGAATGTATTGCTGATTCTATTCAGAAGGCTTTGTCTGTCATCCCTCCTTCTAATAAATGTAAAGGTCTTTTAAAACTTCTCAAAAAGTTGTTGAAATTTCAAATGACCAACAGCATACTGAATTATCCTTCTCTAATGAGGATCTATCTGATTCAGAAGATCCTTTCTCAGATATTGACACTGACAAATCTACTTATTTATTTAAAATGGAGTATATTCGTTCTTTGTTAAAAGAAGTGTTGATTACATTGGATATTGAGGAAACTAGTCCTCTTGATATTAAAACTAGTAATGGTTTAAATTCTGTTTATAAACCTCCTGTGGTTACTCCAGAGGTTTTTCCAGTTCCTGATGCTATTTCTGATATGATTTCTAAGGAATGGAATAGGCCTGGTACTTTTTTTATTCCTTCTTCAAGGTTTAAAAAATACACTTACACATATACTTACACTTTGGTAAGTATGTTTTCATTACTGAAGATACTCTCAGCTATGGTTTGGCACTTTATGTTTTTATATAAAGTTCTAAATATATGTTTTGTACTTATATTTTGCCATGATTCAGGTTTTCAGTATATTTCCTTTTGCAGACTGTCAGTTTCATATCTGCGAAATGCTTTTTTTAGGAAAAATTTATTTCTTACCTGGAGTATAGTCTTTTTTTCAATTGACTTTCATTTTTAATTTGCGGGCAGAATTTGGCTTGCGAGGGCTCAAAATGCCAAAGTATATTGCGTCATTTTTGCTGCAAAGTTACGTTCGATGATGCAAATTCATCAATTCCGGCGTCTTAGTTGATGCCGAGTCCTTTCACAAGGTTGCGTCTTCAATGACGCGAGTGTGTCATTTCTGGATGTTGTTATCGGCAAAAAAAAATTCTGTTTGTGTTATGCGTCATAGTTGCCGCCAAATATTTTCATTATTTTAAACCCCATTCCTATATGCCTCTTGCCTTTTTTTTTTTTTTTTTTTCCCATTCCTGAAACTGCTATATAAGGAAATTGGTAATTTTGCTTTAAATGTTTTTTTTTCTCTTCCATTTGCAAGATGTCTCAGAAATCACTTTTGGAACCCTGCTGCCTGATAACAGTTCTACCAAGCTAAGTGCATTTGTTGTAAACTTGTGGAGGTTATATCTCCAGATGTGGTTTGTAATAGTTGTCATGATAAACTTTTACATGCAGTTAATGTGTCGCCATCAGTATTAGCACATTGCCTGTTGCTGTTCCTTCAACATCTAATATACAAAATTTACCTGTGAATGTAAAATAATTTATTGCTGATTCTATTCAGAAGGCTTTGCCTGTCATCCAGCCTTCTAATAAATGTAAAAGGTCTTTTACAACTTCTCATAAAGTTGATTAAATTTCAAATGACCGACAACATACTGAATTATCCTTCTCTGATGAGGATCTATCTGATTCAGAAGATCCTTCCTCAGATATTGACACTGACAAATCTACTTATTTATGTAAAATGGAGTATATTCATTCTTTGTTAAAAGAAATATTGATTACATTGGATATTGAGGAAACTAGTCCTCTTGATATTAAAACTAGTAAACGTTTAAATTCTGTTTATAAACCTCCTGTGGTTACTCCAGAGGTTTTTCCAGTTCCTGATGGTATTTCTGATATGATTTCTAAGGAATGGAATAGGCCTGGTACTTCTTTTATTCCTTCTTCAAGATTTAAAAAATTGTATCCTTTGCCAGCAGTTACATTGGAGTTTTGAGAAAAGATGGGGCTATCTCTACTCTTGCTAAACATACTACTATTCCTATGCAAGATAGTACTTTTTTTTAAGATCCTTTAGATAGGAAACCTGAATCTTATCTAAGGAAAAGCTATTTATATTCAGGTCATCTTCTCAGGCCTGCAATTTCTTTGGCTGATGTTGCAGCTTTGGTTGGAAAATTTAGCGAAACAAGAATTGGATTCTGATTTGTCTAGCATTGTTCGCTTGCTTCAACATGCTAATCATTTTATTTGCAAAGATATTTGGACAAACTCTGTCCACAATCAATGGATTCTGAGTATTGTCTCTCAGGGGTACCAAATAGGATTCAGAGTAAGACCTCCTGTGAGAAGATATTTTCCCTCATGCATCCCAGCAAATCCAGAAAAAGACTCAGGCTTTCCTGAAGTGTGTTTCAGACCTGGAGTTTTCAGGGGTAATCATGCCAGTTCCGTTTCAGGAACAGGGTCTGGGGTTTTATTCAAATCTATTTATTGTCCCAAAGAAAGAAAATTCATTCAGACCAGTTTTGGATCTGAAAATTTTGAATCGTTATGTAAGAGTGCCAACTTTCAAAATGGTGACTATAAGGACTATTCTGCCTTTTGTTCAGCAAGGGCATTATATGTCCACAATAGACTTACAGGATGCATATCTTCATATTCCGATTCATCCAGATCATTATCAGTTTCTGAGATTCTTTTTTCTAGACAAGTATTACCAATTTGTCGCTCTTCCTTTTGGCCTAGCGACAACTCCAAGAATCATTTCAAAGGTTCTCGGTGCCCTACTCTCTGTAATCAGAGAGCGGGGTATTGCGGTGTTTCCTTATTTGGTCGATATCTTGGTACTAGCTCAGTCTTTACGTTCTGCAGAATCTCACATGAATCAACTAGTGTTGTTTCTTCGAAAACATGGTTGGAGGATCAATTTACCAAAAAGTTATTTTATTCCTCAGACAAGAGTCACCTTTTTAGGTTTCCAGATAGATTCAGTGTCCATGACTCTGTCTCTAACAGACAAGAGACATTTAAAATTGGTTTCAGCTTGTCGGAACCTTCAGTCTCTGTCATTCCCTTCAGTAGCTACAGTATGTGCATGGAAGTTTTAGGTCTCATGACTGCAGCATCGGATGCAATCCCCTTTGCTCATTTTCATATGAGACTTCTCCAGCTTTGTATGCTGAACCAATGGTGCAGGGATTATATAAGGATATCACAATTAATATCCTTAAATCCCAATTTTTGACTATCTCTGACTTGGTGGATAGATCACCATCGTATAGTTCTAGGGGCCTCTTTTGTTCATCCAACCTGGACTGTAATCACAACAGATACAAGTCTTTCAGGTTGGGGAGCTGTTTGGGGATCTCTGACAGCACAAAGGGTTTGGAAATCTCAAGAGGCAAGATTACCAATCAATATTTTGGAACTCCGTGCAATTTTCAGGGTTCTTCACAGTTGGCCTCTGTTGAAGAGAGAACCGTTCATTTGTTTTCAGACAGACAATATCACAACTGTGGCATATGTCAATCATCACAGTCCCCAAGCTATGAAATAAATATTGCAGATACTTGCTTGGGCAGAATCCAGCTCCTGTCTAATTTCTGCGGTTCATATCCCAGGTATAGACAATTGGGAAGCGGATTATCTCAGCCATCAGACTTTACATCCAGGGGAGAGGTCCCTCCATCCAGATGTTTTTTCTCAGGTTGTTCAGATGTGGGGTCTTCCAGAAATAGATCTGATGGCTTCTCATCTAAACAAGAAACTTCCCAGGTACCTGTCTAGGTCCAGGGATCCTCAGGCGGAACCAGTGGATGCGTTGACACTTCCTTGGTGTTATCAACCTGCTTATATTTTCCCACCTTTAGTTCTTCTCCCAAGAGTGATCTCCAAAATCATCATAGAGCAATCATCCAGCATGGCCTCACAGGTTTTGGTATGCAGATCTTGTTTGGATGTCCACTTGCCAATCCTTGGCCACTTCCATTAAGTCCAGACCTTCTGTCTCAAGGTCTGTTTTTCCATCAGGATCTCAAATCATTAAATTTGAAGGTATAGAAATTGAACGCTTAGTGCTTAGTCATAGAGGTTTCTCTGATTCTGTGATTAACACTATGTTGCAGGCTCAAAAATCTGTTTCTAGAAAGATTTATTATCGATTTTGGAAGACTTACATTTCATGGTGTTCCTCTCATAAATTATTTTGGCATTCTTTTAGAATTCCTAGAATTTTACAGTTTCATCAGAATGGTTTGGATAAGGATTTGTCTGAAAGTTCCTTGAAGGGACAGATCTCTGCTCTTTCTGTTTTATTTCACAGAAAGATTGCTAAGCTTCCTGATATTCACTGTTTTGATCAGGCTTTGGTTCGTATCAAGTCTGTCATTAAATCAATCTCTCCTCCTTGAAGTCTTAATTTGGTTTTGAAGGCTTTACAGGCTCCTCCATTTGAGCCTATGCATTCTTTGGACATTAAACTACTTTCTTGGAAAGTGTTGTTTCTGTTGGCCATCTCTTCTGCTAGAAGAGTTTCTGAATTATCTGCTCTCTCTTGTGAATCTCCTTTTCTGGTTTTTCATCAGGATAATGCAGTTTTGCGGAGTTCATTTAAATTCTTACCTAAGGTTGTGAATTCTAACAACATTAATAGAGAAATTGTTGTCCCTTCCTTGTGTCCTAATCCTAAGAATTCTTTGGAGAGATCTTTACATTCTTTGGATGTGGTGAGAGCTCTGAAATATTATGTTGAAGCTACTACAGATTTCAGGAAGACTTCTAGTCTATTTGTTATGTTTTCTGGTCCTAGGAAAGGTCAGGAGTTTTCTGCCGTTTCCTTGGCATCGTGGTTAAAGCTTTTGATTTATCAAGCTTATTTGGAGCCGGGTCAAGCCCCGCCTCAGAGAATTACAGCTCATTCTACTAGATCAGTTTCCACTTTGTGGGCTTTTAGGAATGAAGCTTCAGTTGATCATATTTGCAAAGCAGCAACTTGGTCTTCTTTGCATACATTTACTAAATTCTACCATTTTGATGTATTTGCTTCTTCAGAAGCAGTTTTTGGTAGAAAAGTTCTTCAGGCAGCTGTTTCAGTTTGATTCTTCTGCTTATGTTTTAAGTTTTTTCCTTTCATTTATGAGAATAAACTTATATTTTGGGTTGTGGATTCATTTTCTTCAGCGAAAAATGGCTGTTTTTATTTTATCCCTCCCTATCTAGTTACTCTTGCGTGGAGTTCCACATCTTGGGTATTGCTAACCCATACGTCACTAGCTCATGGACTCTTGCCAGCTACATGAAAGAAAACATAATTTATGTAATAAGTTACCTGATAAATTAATTTCTTTCATATTGGCAAGAGTCCATGAGGCCCACCCTTTCTATGGTGGTTATGATTTTTTTGTATAAAGCACAATTATTTTGAAATTCCTTTGTTGATGCTTTTTACTCCTTTCTTTATCACCCCACTACTTGGCTATTCATTAAACTAAATTGTGGGTGTGGTGAGGGGTGTATTTATAGGTATTTTGAGGTTTGGGAAACTTTGCCCCTCCTGGTAGGATTGTATATCCCATACGCTCATGGACTATTGCCAATATGAAAGAAATTAATTTATCAGGTAAGTTCTTACATAAATTATGTTATATATCTACCACATTTTCTTAATACAAAAAACATTTTCAGAAGCTATAAGTATGCTAAAAAGTACATAATCTATCAATTCAAAAAACAAAATAATAAGTTGCTGCAGCATTATATGATACTTGGAAACAAAACAACAGCGTCAACTCATCAGCTAATTTGCTCATATGTTGACCAATTACAATTTAATTACAGTAATTAATGAGCACATCAAAATCTCTTGTACACAATGTTTGCAACATATAAAAATAGAATGTTTACCATAGTTTTAAACTGTGAAGCAATTACCTTAAATAAACATCAAAGGATAATTTAAAGTTAATTAGATCTTTTAAATCACTTACTCAATCTAAAACTATAATTAAAAACATATAGCAAACTAATCATACAATTTAGTTTGCTATTTTTATATTTCCATAACAAGTAAGTTGATGCACTTGGCTGATAAAAACAAAAGATAATTGAAGTCTCACATGTTGTCAACTTTTTCTGTTTTGAGCCATTTTCATAATCATGGGGACGATTCATCATGGCCCGTAATTGTGCCTAATGCTCGCCGTAAACAAGAATTAAGAAGCAGCGGGCTTAAGACCGCTGCTCCTTAACTCGTCCGCTGCTTCTGAGGCTGCGAACATCAATCCACCCACTCTCATACGATCGGGTTGATTGACACCACCTGCATTGCACAAGCAGTTCACCAGAAATGCTTGCGCAATGATAAATGCCAACAGAGTTTCCTGTTGGCATTTATCGTTGTCTGGCGGACATGATTGCTACAGCGGATCATGTACGCCAGACACTTGATAAATCGGCCCCCTTGTGCTAGAGCTGTTCTTAGTTGTTTGGCCCTATTTGAATTTACACATACATTTCAACTTTGGTTACTGTGCGGTACCGATACAAATTTTACTTATAGTATTGTTTTTTTCAGCAGACTAAGCATTTTCTTAGAAAATAGCTTTTAGTTGCAGAAATATTCTAATATGGAACAATGCCAACGTATAAAATACAATTATTTAAAAAAAAATACATTTTTGTATTATATACTGTATAGTGGTGAATATAATAGATAGCAGCATGGGAATAACTATTTCCTACATATTTCAAACCCACATTTTATTGTCCCACATTTAGCATCAGTTTACCTTCCAAAACAACACAATTTAGGACTTCATACCTATATTGTTCAAATAATATTAATAACTACATTATAAGATAAAACATGCTATTTTGTCACTATACACCATCATTTAGGTTATTCAGAAAATTAGTAGGTATAAAAAGCTAACCATACAATATTAGGTTCATTTTATAATGACACAAAATTCTAATTTCCCAAAAGGGTGACCACCAGTTCAAAACCTTTGTCACTATTTGTTTTTATTAAAACAGAAAAAAAAGTTTTTTTTTTATGTTTGTTCATGTTATTTAAAAAAACATGATGTCCCTAATTATAAAATTGTAGAGGGAAAATGTTTTCAATTAGAAAATCTGTGATTGAGGCAATGAAGTGGTCAGTGGACTCATAACATTTTCTGCCAACATTGCACAAAAATCTTTGTTCAGCACCACCCCATTATCTTGTGCAACCAATCACACAAGAGCAGGGTGTTTGGCCTTTGACACCTTGGTGGTTGCGGAGAGGTTAAGACATAGGCCCCTATATATGAAAGTCTGGCGGACCTGATCCGACAATGCGGATCAGGTCCGCCAGACCTCGCTGAACACGGCGAGCAATACGCTCGCCATATTCAGCATTGCACCAGTAGCTCACAAGAGCTGCTGGTGCAACACCGCCCGCTGCAGACTCGCGGCCACCAGCAGGGGGGTGTCAATCAACCCGATCGTTCTCGATCGGGTTGATTTCCGGCGATATCTGTCCGGTCCGCCTGCTCAGAGCAGGTGGACAGGTTGTGGAGCAGCGGTCTTTGGGGCATACGGAGCTTGATAAATATGCCCCATGGCATTTAGATGACCACCACTTCTTAGCAGGCCTATATCATTGAGCCTACCTTGCTAGGTCTCCAGAGCAGGTTCCATTACTTGATTAATGATGCCCTATGACTTCAACATCTTCAGTGCAGAGCTATTTCACACTCCTTTGCTAGAGATGTTTTTAGCTGTCTGGCACTTATTGCTTTTACACTTTTGCATTTCAACATTTTATTCTATGAGGTACCCAAACAAATCATAACTTGCTATTTTCTTTTTTAAAGCACACTAAGGGTGCGATTATATATGTTTCAGTGCAACTGATGAAACCCCCGTCGCCCGTAAGTTTACATCAGCCAATCAGATTCAAGTTCAATCCGATTGGCTGATCCAATCAGCCAATCAGATTGAGCTCGCATTCTATTGGCTGTTCCGATCAGCCAATAGAATGTGAGCTCAATCTGATTGGCTGATTGGCTTGTAATCTTTTTTTATTTTTTGTAATTTTGTGTTTGTTTGTTTTTGTAATTTAGTTTAGTTTATTTAATTTTATGTAATTGTAGGTAATTTATTTAATTAATTTATTGATAGTGTAGTGTTAGGTTTAATTGTAACTTAGGTTAGGATTTATTTTACAGGTAATTTTGTACTTATTTTAACTAGGTAGCTATTAAATAGTAAATAACTATTTAATAGCTATTGTACCTAGTTAAAAAAAAATACAAAGTTGCCTGTAAAATAAATATAAATCCTAAAATAGCTACAATATAATTATTCGTTATATTGTAGCTATATTAGGGTTTATTTTACAGGTAAGTATTTAGTTTTAAATATGAATACTTTAGTTAATAAGAGTTAATTTATTTAGTTAGATTAAAATTATATTTAACTTAGGGGGGTGTTAGGGTTAGGGTTAGACTTAGCTTTAGGGGTCAATACATTTATTATAGTAGCGGCGAGGTCCGGTCGGCAGATTAGGGGTTAATACTTGAAGTTAGGTGGCGGCGATGTTAGGGAGAGCAGATTAGGGGTTAATACTATTTATTATAGTGTTTGTGAGGCGGGAGTGTGGCGGTTTAGGGGTTAATACATTTATTATAGTGGCGGCGAGGTCCGGTCGGCAGATTAGGGGTTAATAAGTGTAGTTAGGTAGCGGCGACGTTGGGGGGGGCAGATTAGGGGTTAGAAAATATTATGTAGGTGTCGACGATGTTAGGGGCAGCAGATTAGGGGTTCATAGGGATAATGTAGGTGGCGGCGATGTGCGGTCGGCAGATTAGGGGTTAAAAATATTTATTATAGTGGCGGCGATATGGGGGGACCTCGGTTTAGGGGTACATAGGTAGTTTATGGGTGTTAGTGTACTTTAGAGCACTGTAGTTAAGAGCTTTATAAACCGGCATTAGCCCATAAAGCTCTTAACTACAGCCTTTCCATGGACGGTAGGAGTCTTGTCGGTAGAGGTGTAACGCTCACCTCAGTCAAGACTCTAAATACCTGCGTTAGGAAGATCCCATTGAAAAGATAGGATACGCAATTGGCGTAAGGGGATCTGTGGTATGGAAAAGTCGTGGCTTGTAAGTGAGCGTTAGACCCTTTCCTGGCTGACTCTAAATACCAGCAGGTGGCCAAAAGCAGGACCCCTTAACGCTGCTTTTGACGGCTAACGCAGAACTCTAAATCTAGGCAATAGGATTTTATAAAAGCTCTAGACCTGTTTCTTAGGTCCAATATAGTTTCATATGCTCTATGGGGGTATGGCGGAGAGACATACTAGCGTAGCAAAGTGAGTTAACTTCTCACTTTCTAGATATGACACAGGTCCACTAACATTAAATAACAGACTGAGTCTCAACAACATATATGCTGGTTCATTGTATTATTCTTTCTATAATAATGCTATCCTCACCATCTTATTCTGCTTAAAATTAAATTCTGCTATAGATTTGTTGCCACTGGGAAGGCTCTAATCAGCCCTACATAGAGCATAACATAATATGAAGTGGGCTATTTATGACAATGCCAGATTTTGCCTTTTGAGCTTGAGTTTATTTGTCTGTACACAGGATCTTAATTTAGAATGTTGTTGCCATAGCTCTCTAAATAATGTACACAGCTTGAAATTGTTCCTTTATGTTTTTATTAAGTGCTCTTATTCCTAAGCAGTTATTTTTATAGGTTATAGATTCAAACTCTTGTATACATAAATCCCTGTGAAATAAGTATTCTACATAGAAGGGTAAACGTAGACCAATTTTCTCTAGGTTTAATTTGCCCATACCCTGTTAATTAGTGATATATGCAAACTTAGTGGCTAATTAATCCAAAAACATTCCCGATGATATTTGATTTTTTTATTAATGAGTCTAATTTTGATACCCCATTTTCTCCCAGATGATAGATTTCCTAAATCTAATATTTTTGTTTTTTGTGTACTGCCCTAACCCAGATTTTAAATGTTCTTCCTAATTTTAGCTCCACCCCACAAGGTGCTTATTTAAATAAGATAAGGAAAATATATCCTATAGATATCTCACACAGATGGTTGTTGGCATGATTCTATATGGTTAACCTTATATGACATAATTGATTTAGATAGTACTATTCCCAAGTTTAAATATTTTCTAATGTTCTTGGTCCAAAACGTGACCAACTACTGGTCTGGGAAATAATATGTCATAAATATAAAAGGTCATAAATCAAATATACAGGAAAACTATCTTCAATTACATGTGTTTATTTTTGAAAATGTTTATTTCCTTTGTATGCTGGATATGAATCACAGACTTTATCTGATAATCATACCAATGTGTAGACATATGTGTCAGAGTACCAGGAATCAGACTGAGATGAGAAGTGCAAAAATAATCACACCTTTATTAATAGCAAACAAATAATAAAAAGTCCACAAGTCAAATAACAAGCCAGGAGTCAAAACCAGAGCTGGTAGTCAGACGAGCCGAGTCAGGAGCCAAAGTGAATAGTCAGACGAGCCAGAATCAGGAACAAGAAAAACAGCAGAGTCAGGAACAAGACAGGGATCAGGAACCAGGAAGGACGTCAGGCAGCCAGGTAATACACAGGAACTCTCACAAACAGGTCTGAAACAATGCAAAGGCAAAGCATACTGAACAGAGGCCTTTTAAATAATAAGTGATGACATCACAATTCTGAGACTGCATCCTGTCTCATCTGAATGATGCACACCAGTCTGGCAATAAAAGGAAGTGCAGGAAGTGAGCAGCATCCCCGACAATGCACCAAGTCAGGAAGAGAAGTGAGTTAAAAGGCTGACAGCAACACATGGCAAACACAACAGGGAAAAACCCTGACAGTACCCTCAACTAAACGACCCCTCCCCCGCGGGAGGACAAAAGGCTTATTGGGGAAATGGGCATGAAAGGCACGGAGGAGGGCGGGAGCATGAACATCAGAGGAGGGAACCCAAGAACGTTCTCCGGACTGTAGACCCTCCAGTGAACCAAATACTGTACACGGTCCCTGGACATACGAGAGTCAATAATGCTGATGACCTCATATTCCTCATGGTTGTCAACAAAGATAGGACGGGGATGAGGCAACACACTGGTAAACTGATTACAAACCAATGGTTTCAGAAGGGAGACATGAAAAACATTGGAGATGCGCATAGCAGGAGGAAGGTCAAGATTGTAGGCCACAGGATTAACCCGTCGGAGTATTCGAAAAGGACCAACATATCGGGGAGCCAATTTATTGGAAGGCACAGGAAGGTTTAAGTTGTGGGAGGACAGCCAAACTCTCTCACCAACCTGGTAGGAAGGTGCGGGCAGACGCCTACGATCAGCCTGGAACTTTTGGTGCTGCATAGAATGATGAAGGCAATCCTGATTCTGCACCCACGTGGAACGGAGTTACCGAAGATGCTCCTCCAAAGCCAGAAAACCCTGATACATGAATGAATCGGGCAACAAGTATGGTTGAAACCCATAATTCGCCATGAATGGGGATAACTTGGAGGAAGCATGAATAGCACTATTACGAGCAAACTCTGCCCAAGGTAACAGTTCAGACTAATTATTGTGGTGATCTGAGACATAGCAAAGGAGGAACTGTTCCAGAGCTTGATTAGAACATTCCGCAGACACATTGGATTGAGGGTGATATGCCGAGGAGAAGGAAAGCTGGATCCCCATTTGAGCACAAAAGGAACGCCAAAATCTGGAGACAAACTGGCTATGCCAGTCCGACACTATCTCCTTGGGTAACCCATGTAAACAGAAGACCTCCCGGGCAAAAATTGAAGCAAGCTCCTGAGCGGTAGGCAGCTTCATCAAGGGAATGCAATGTGACATTTTAGAAAAACGGTCAACCACCATAAGGATAACAGTATTGCCATTGGAAACAGGGAGCTCGACAATGAAGTCCATAGAAAGATGTGTCCAAGGATGCTCACCATTAGCAATAGGTTGAAGAAGACCCACAGGAAGACATTGAGGAGTCTTATTCTGTGCACAAACTGAGCAGGAGGCAACATACACAGCAACATCAGAACAAAAACCTGGCCACCAGAATTGTCGAGTGACAGACCAAATCATTTGGTTCTTGCCTGGGTGACCTGCAGCTTTAGGATAGTGGTAAGTGTGCAAAAGTTTAGTTCGAAGATTCTCAGGAACAAAACACTTACCACTAGGTTTCTCAGGAGGTGCATTGGTTTGTGCAGCCAGGATCTCCTCCCCCAAGGGAGAAGTCAAATTAGTATGCATGGTAGCCAAAATATGGTCAGGAGGTATAAAAGGAGTAGGTACAGACTCCTCCTTGGACAGAGGCAAAAATTGTCGAGAGAGGGCATCAGCCCTAACATTCTTGCTACCAGTCAGGTAGGAGACCACATAATTAAACCGAGACAAAAATAGCGCACATCTGGCCTGTCGGGGCGACAAATGTTTTGCTTCAGATTGATAAGTTAAATTCTTTTGCCCAGTAAGAATGAGCACTGGCACGCTGGTACCCTCGAGAAGATGCCTCCATTCCTTGAGTGACAAAATTATGGCCAGTAATTCCCTGTCGTCAATTTCATAATTGCACTCCGCTGGAGACAATTTCTTAGAGAAGAAACCACACGGATGTAAGGAACCGTCAGACGTAGGACGTTGAGACAAGAGGGCACCTACTCCAGTCTCAGACGCATCGCCCTTAAGAACGAAAGGCAGGACAGGGTTAGGAATAGCCAGAACTGGAGGGACAGCAAAGGCAGTCTTAAGACTATCAAAGGCCTTAATGGCAGTAGGTGACCAATGGAGTGGATCATTCTCTTTATGGGTATTGTCTGTGATAGGTTTGACCAAAGAAGAAAAGTTTTTAATAAACTTTCTATAGTAATTGGCGAGCCCCAAAAAACGTTGAATAGACCGAAGACCAACTGGGTGAGGCCACTGCAGAACTGCAGATAACTTGTCAGGATCCATGGAGAACCCTGCAACTGGGATAACATAACCTAAAAAAGTTAAGTCTGATGGAACTCACATTTCTCGAGTTTACAAAACAGGCCGTTCTCACGTAGACTCTGAAGAACCTATGTAACATCAGAACGATGAGCCTAAAGTGTGGGTGAGTGTATGAGGATGTTGTCTAAGTACACACCACAACACACTGTTGCAACATATCTCATAGGACATCATTAATAAATTCCTGAAAAACAGCAGGAGCATTACATAGGCCAAAGGGCATTACAAGATACTCATAATGCCCGCTCCTGGTGTTAAATGCTTTTTTCCATGTGTGGCCCTCCTTAATCCTAACAAGATTGTACGCTCCTCTCAAATCAAGTTTAGTAAAGACCGTAGCTCACTTGAGGTGGTCAAAGAGTTCCGTAATGAGCGGAATAGGTTAAGCATTCTTAATGGTAAGACAATTAAGACCCCTATAATCGATACATGGTCTTAACTTGCCACCCTTTTTCTTCAAAAAGAAGAAGCCAGCCCCTGCAGGAGTGCAGGATTTGCGGATGATTCCCCGTGACAGAGCATTGGCAACATACTCCTCCATAGCACAATTCTCTGCAACAGACAGAGGGTACACCCGGCCCTGAGGAGGAATGGCTCTGGGTTGCATGTCTATGGCACAATCGTAAGACCGGTGAGGAGGCAACGTACCGGCACGCACCTTGTCAAACACGTCTAGGAACTCTCGGTACTCCTCTGGCAATTGAGATACCAAAGAAGTGCACAAGACTTTAACTGGTTTCCGAAGACAAGTGGAAATACATTGCGGGTACCACGACAATATTTCGGACCTGCACCAGTTGAGACTGGGATTGTGCTTTTGGAGCCAGGGATAATCCAGAACAACCAGAAAATGTGGAGAGTTTATCACCTGGAACTGGAGGGTTTCAAAATGGAAAGCCCCAACAGCCATGGACAATGGAGCAGTTTCGTGATTAACGAGTGCGGGCTGAAGGGGCCTGCCATCAATGGCCTCAATAGCAAGAGGAATGGACCAAGGCAAAACAGGAATGGAGGGCTTTGATACAAAAGCACTGTCAATGAAATAGCCTGCAGCACCGGAGTCAACAAGACCCTGGGTGACTATGTAGGAGTCCACCCAGGAAAGAAAAACCGTGACCAAAGTTTTCTCCTTTAGCAGTTCCGGGGACGAGGATAAACCACCCAAGGTCTGCCCCCAACAGGACCTTAGGTGTAAGAGTTTCCCGGCTGTGTAGGACAAGACTTCAAAATGTGGCCCTGTAACCCACAATAGAGGCAGAGCCCCTCCCTCTCCCTATAGGCCCTCTCCGCCGCGGAGAGACACATGAATCCCAACTGCATCGGCTCAGCAGTAACTGGTGACTCGGAACCAGGAGGCATGGAAGGAGAGGGAGGCATGGGTGGGAATGAACATGTAGAAGACAACGGAACAGGAGGCTTCCGCAAGTGCTCCTTGAAAGAGGGCCTCTTAGTTAGTCTGATGTCAATTAGGATCAAAAATGACACCAGTGCCTTGAGATCTTCTGGTAAATCTCTGGCAGCAAATTCATCTTTAATCGCATCAGAGAGCCCATAAAAGAAGGCGGCAACAAGGGCTTCATTGTTCCAACCTACCTCTGTGGCAAGCGTATGGAACTCAATGGCATACTGAGCAACAGATCTTGTATCTTGCTGAATGGACATGAGTCGTTTAGCAGCAGAGGAGGAGCAAGCCATAACATCAAAAACCCTTCAAAAGAAGGCCACAAATTCAGGATAATTATAAATCACAGGTTTATTAGTCTCCCACAAGGGATTAGCCCAGGCAAGAGCTGTGTCAGAGAGTAATGAGATGAGAAATCCCACCTTAGCTCTGTCAGAGGGAAATGCCTGAGGTAACATCTCAAAGTAAATGCCCACCTGGTTCAAAAACCCTCTGCACTGATTAGGATCACCTCCATAATGCTGAGGTAGAGGTGCAGAACCAGACATGCTCCTGGTGAGACTAGGTACAGCAGCAGAAACAGGAGCAGCCATAACGTGCGGTACAAATGTGCAGTGCGAGTCAGCAGGGTTTGCAGGGCTAGTTCAAATTGATCCAAGCAGAGATCCTGTTCATCCATCCTGGAAATTATGGCATGTAAAGGTGGATTATTAGCAGCATCAGGATTCATGGCCCTTGCGTAATGTCAGGGTGCCAGGAATGAGACTGAGACAGGAAGTGCAAAAATAATCACACCTTTATTAATAACAAAGAAATAATAAAAAGTCCACAATTTAAATAACAAGTCAGGAGTCAAATCCAGAGCTGGTAGTCAGATGAGCCGAGTCAGGAGCCAAAGCGAGTAGTCAGATGAGCCAGAATGAGGAACAAGGAGAACAACAGAGTCAGGAACAAGCCAGGGATCAGGAACCAGGAGGGATGTCAGACAGCCAGGTAATACACAGGAGCTCTCACAAACAGGTCTGAGACAACGCAAGGGTAAAGTATACTGAACAGAGGCCCTTAAAATAATAAGTGATGACATCACAATTCTGAGACTGCATCCTGTTTCACACGGATGATGTACATCAGTTTGGCCAAAAAAGGAAGTGCAGGAAATGAGCAGCATCACACAGTATGCACCAGAGTCAGCAAGAGAGGTGACTAAAATGGCTGCCAGCAGCACATGGCAAACAAAACAGGGAAGAAACCCTGACAGTTTGAGAGACACCTGTACTCTGCTTCTATCCCACTGGATATGCTGTAATACTGTCGAGGTACACACCTTCATTTATTACCAGCTTTGGAAGGCGGCTGTTTGACGACCTGAGTCCAGATTTGGTTGAACATACGGAGATCAACAGCGAACTGACTGCTGCATAAACGTCAGCAGTGGCGTCGCTACAGGGGGACAAGGGTGGGGGGGCATTTGCCACCCTGGAAAATGTCTTGCCCCCCCGTTTGACCCCCCCGCCACCAGGGCTGCAGTATAGCTGATTTTTTTTTTTTTTAAATGTTTTAACTACGATTGGGCCCTCCACCAAGAAGTCATCACGTGACCACAATTGCACCCGATACCGGCACAGCCGCACAGTCAGTCAGTGCAGTTGTTGGCGCACGTGACTTCTTGTGCTTACTACAGTGAACTGGTCTGACTCAGTGCGGGCAGCGTGGCATGCGGGTGCCGGGTGGTGTCGGTGAACAATGGTCTCGAGGACTTGAAGCCAGGAGTTTTAGGGGGAGTTGGAAATATGCTTTAAATATGCTGAATTGGAAATATGTGTAGGGTATAATGCTGCTCTCTACTCTTCGTCTTCACTTAATCCCCCTTTCATGGATTCAAACCAGAGAGAGCAGGGCTCTGTAATCCCCAAAGTGCAGCAGCATTTTTCTCAAGTCTGCAGGTCACACGGGGACTGCTTTGCTACCAAGTTGATTTTTTTCTCTTGCATGTGTGTGTCCACAAAACTTATCGATAGTGACGTAACATGTGGATCGATATAGCCTGGGCTGGGAGAGAGTAAGGGGGCATGCAATTCAATTAACATGTGTGGCTGGAGATGCTGTGTGTGTGATAATAAAGTCTCCCCTCCCTCTCGTGCTGCCTGGTGGTATAGACTGTATGCAGGGAACAAAGTGGTATAGGGGCAGAGAAGGGTGTATGGCCAATGATGAGTACATGCAAGGATCACAGTGCATTTGGGTAGAAAGGGCTATAGGCATATAAGGTATTATAGAGATGCAAAGAGCTTATTAGCATTAGAGCAAGGAGGGGTATGGTCAGGGAAGGTGGGATAGACTACAGACAGGGAGCACAGAGGATTTGGGTAGATGTGGGTATAAAAGGTGGTGTAGAATGTATGAAGGGAGAAGAGAGGTATTTGGCAGGGAGGGGTTATGATCAGGGAAAGAAATAGACTGCATGCAGTGATAACAGGGCATTTAAGCAGGGAAAGTGGTATGGCTAAGGAAGGTGGTGTAGTGTGCATAAACAAGGTATTTAATTAACCAAAGTGGGGACATTGCCAGGAAAGAATATGGACTGCAAGCAGTAAGCACAGGGACATTATAGGTAAAATATAGGTAGTACAGGTAAATTGAAGGGAGTAGTTTTATATTCAGGCAATGGCTGAAGTTTCTTAAGGCCTTGTAGGGCATGTGCAGGGGCTTATATGCTGGGTGTATAAAGATATATAGACTGATCAATCAATACATATTTCAGACCAGCATAAGTCACATGGGATGTTTAAAGTTATATTTGTAGGGTATGTACTGTATACAAGAAATGTGCATGATAAAGTGATGTATGCAAGGTGCTATATATTACATGGTTAAAGTGGTGCATATTTAAATGTGCAAAGTTTGTTATCTGCACTCCTGTATGTATTTTTGCATCTTCCTATTAATGTAATCAGCACTACAGAATACATTAACACTTTACTAAGTAATGAATAATGATTGTGTACAGGAGGTGTAAACGTATGTAGTTGGTATGAAATGTATGATGCATGTAAACAGAAAATTGCAGATAGTGAGGATAGGAGGGAGTCCCATCTTAGAAGATGTGGAGCCAGAGTAGGCGGGGAGGTGCTGTCTAGCAGACCATAGTGTCTCGATAGTGGCCTGATGAGTTTACGTCCTCCCTGCCAGGTAGATTCCCAAGGAGTGGGAGGGCAGGAGGCGATCGGAAGAAAGCTCCAGCTTCTCGGAAAGCTCTGTATCCTAGTGATTTCAAAAGTGGCGGCTACTTGCTGATCCAGCTGAGCTAAAGTTGGGAATTCTTCTGGTTGTGTGGCAGACCAAAAGTCTGAGACTTTGAGAACTCCTAATCGGGCCCACGTGTTCGGGTGAGTATCAGGCAAGCTCGTAAGCAGCCCGGCTACTGAGGTTATAGGGGAAGGATGGGGAGCAATGAGTTGACGATGCCTAAGCCTATCCCAGACCGAAAGGCACTCTAGGATGACCAAATTACCAATAGTCCTTAAAAGGGCCTTTTTTGGGGAGCATTGCTCCCAAAGTAATCAGCTCTTTTACCTGTAAAAAAAATTACAAATCCCCCCCAATATTAAAACCCACCACCCACACAACCAACCCTACTCTAAAACCCACCCAATATCCCCTTTAAAAAAACACTAACCCCTTGAAGATCACCTTACCGGGAGAGGTCTTCATCTAACCAGGCCGAAGTCCTCAACGAAGCCGGGAGAAGTCTTCATCCAAGCCGGGCGAAGTGGTCCTCCAGACAGGCAGAAGTCTTCAATCAGGTGGCATCTTCTATCTTCATCCATCCGGTGCGGAGCGGGTCCATCTTCAAGACATCCGACGTGGAACATCCTCTTCCTTCCGACTGCTAACACTGAATGAAGGTTCCTTTAAATGACGTAATCCAATATGGCGTCCCTTCAATTCCGATTGGCTGATAGAATTCTATCAGCCAATCGGAATTAAGGTAGAAAAAAATCCTATTGGCTGATCCAATCAGCCAATAGGATTGAGCTGGCATTCTATTGGCTTATTGAAACAGCCAATAGAATGCCAGCTCAATCCTATTGGCTGATTAAATCAGTCATTCCTATTGGCTGATTGCATCAGCCAATAGGATTTTTCTACCTTAATTCCTATTGGCTGATAGAATTCTATCAGCCAATCAGAATTGAAGGGATGCCATCTTGGATGGCATCATTTAAAGGAACCTTCATTCAGTGTTAGCCATCGGAAGGAAGAGGATGCTCCGCGTCAGATGTCTTGAAGATGGACCCGCTCCATGCCGGATGGATGAAGATAGAAGATGCCGTCTGGATGAAGACTTCTGCCCGTCTGGAGGACCACTTCGCCCGGCTTGGATGAAGACTTCTCCCGGCTTCGTTGAGGACTTTGGCCCGGTTGGATGAAGACTTCTCCCGGTAAGGTGATCTTCAAGGGGTTATTGTTAGGTTTTTTTAAGAGGGTATTGGGTGGGTTTTAGAGTAGGGTTGGTTGTGTGGGTGGTGGGTTTTAATTTTGGGGGATTTGTAATTTTTTTTACATGTAAAAGAGCTGATTACTTTGGGGCAATGCCCCGCAAAAGGCCCTTTTAAGGGCTATTTGTAATTTAGTGTAGGGTAGGGCTTTTTTATTTTGGGGGGCTTTTTATTTTGTTTTGGGGATTAGATTAGGTGTAATTAGTTTCAAAATCTTGTAATTTGTTTATTATTTTCTGTAATTTAGTGTTGTTTTTTTGTACTTTAGCTAATTTTATTTAATTGTATTTAATCGTATTTAATTTTAGGAATTAATTTAATTATAGTGTAGTGTTAGGTGTTGGTGAACTTAGGTTAGGTTTTATTTTACAGGTACTTTGTATTTATTTTAGCTAGGGAGTTATTAAATAGTTAATAACTATTTAATAACTATTCTACCTAGTTAAAATAAATACAAACTTGCCTGTAAAATAAAAATAAAACCTAAGATAGCTACAATGTAACTATTAGTTATATTGTAGCTATCTTAGGGTTTATTTTACAGGTATTTAGTTTTAAATAGGAATAATTTATTTAATGAAAGGAATTTTATTTAGATTTTTTTAAATTATAGTTAAATTTTTAGACATGTATATTTATGTGTCTCAATGTTAAAGCTATTTGCCTGCCTTTTTTCCCAACACCCTAGATCGTATATCTTTGAACCCTTATAACTTTTGTGTGCAATATTATTTTTTACTTTTTATTAGACAATGTTAATATGAGTGTAACTGTACTTTGTTGTGAATTTTTGAAGTGTTTAATGAAACTTTTATGTTGCAGAAAACTGTTAAAGGGACAGTCTACACCAGAATTGTTATTATTTAAAAAGATAGATAATCCCTTTAATACCCATTCCCTAGTTTTGCATAACAAACACAGTTATATACATACACTTTTTACCTCTGTGATTACCTTGTATCTAAGCCTCTGCAAACTGCCCCCTTATTTCAGTTCTTTTGACAGACATCCATTTTAGCCAATCAGATCTGGCTGCCTGGAACTTCACGTGTGTGAACACATTGTTATCTATATGTCACACATGAACTAACACCCTCTAGTGGTGAAAAGCTGTCAAAGTGCCCTGAGAGAAGAGGCGGCCTTCAAGGTCTAAGAAATTAGCATATGAACCTCCTAGGTTTAGCTTTCAACTAAGAATACCAAGAGAACAAAGCAAAATTGGTATTAAAAGTAAATTGGAAAATTGTTTAAAATAACATTCTCTATCTGAATCATGAAAGTTTATTTTGGTCTAGACTGTCCCTTTAACTACAGCTCTTCGAGTGCAGAAAGGAATGTTGCTTAAAGGGACACGAAACCCCAAAATTTTCTTTTATGATTTAGATAGAACATACAATTTTAAACAACTTTCCAATTTACTTCTGTTATCCAATTTGTTTCAATCTCTTGGTATCATTTGTTGAAGGAGCAGCAATGCACTACTGGTTTCTAACTGAACATATGGGTGAGCCAATGATAATCAGTATATATATATGCAGCCACCAATCAGTAGGTAGAACCTAGGTTCTTTGCTACTCCTGAGCGTATTTAGATAAACCTTTCAGCTAAAGGTAACAATAGTAGGAAGCCAATTAAATAATAGTAGTAAACGGGAATGTGCTCTGTCTAAATCATGAATGTCTAATTATGACTTTACTGCCCCTTTAATATTTTTCTGGACTTGTAATATCAGGGCAATGAAAATTGCTTGCAAAAAAACCACATTGCACGCACAAAAGATATACCACGCGACTTGTAAGGTTTTTTTGTTTTTCTTTTGGGCGGGTTAATTTTTTTAAAATAGTTTTTTTTTGGAGGGGGGGGGGGGCAACAAAATAGCTAAATGCCCTTCTAAGGGCAATGTCCAACCAAATGTAATTTTCAGGGCAATTATTAAAGTAGTTTTTTTTTGGAGGGGGTGGGGGGTTACTTGTCTCAGATCACCACAATAATTGGTCTGAACTGTTACCTTGGGCAGAGTTTGCTCGTAATAGTGCTATTATTGCCTCCTCCAACTTTTCCCCGTTCATGGCAAATTATGGGTTTCAACCATCCTTGTTGCCCAATTCATTCATGTCTCAGGGTATTCCGGCTTTGGAGGAGCATCTCCGGCAACTCCGTTCCACGTGGGTGCAGATTCAGGATTGCCTTCATCGTTCTATGCAGCGCCATCGTTCTATGCAGCGTCTGCCCGCACCTTCCTACCAAGTTGGTGATAGAGTTTGGCTGTCCTCCCGCAACTTGAACCTTCGTGTGCCTTCCAATAAATTGGCTCCCCATTATGTTGGTCCTTTTTGAATACTCAGACGGGTTAATCCTGTGGCTTCCGCTCTTGACCTTCCTCCTGCTATGTGCATCTCCAATGTTAGAACATCTATCAAGAGACATCTGGTGGCCCAAAATGAAGAAAACCATCCAGGACTATTTTCTAACTTGTACTGTTTGCTCTACATCCAAATCTGAGAGAAGACCTCCTTGTGGTCTTTTGTTACCACTACCTATTCCCGAGTCCCGACAAACCTTGGCAACATATTTGCATGGACTTTATAGTCGACCTTCCACCCTCAAAAAACCATAACACCATACTAGTGGTCATTGATATTTTTACAAAAATGGCTCATTTAATACCGTACCACAAACTTCCGACCTTGCCCGAAACGGCATCACTCTTCTTGCAGCACATAGTGAAATTGTACGGCATTCCTCCCAAACTGACCACAGATAGGGGTACGCAATTCACTTCCAGATTTTGGAAAAAATTGTGTGAAATTACCCAAATAAATAATTGTTTCTTCACGTCATTCCATCCCAAACTAATGGGCAGGCGGAGAGATTGAACCAATGGTTAGAGCAATATATAAGATGCTATTATTCCTATCATCAGAACAATTAGTACCAATATCTACCCATGGCAGAATATGCCTTCAATAGCTCTGTGAACTCATCTACCAAAATGACTCCCTTCTACGCCAATTATGGATATAATCCTACATTTAACTGCGTCTCGTCCTCTGATTCGGAATCACCACTGGTGGATGAACTGAACAATTCTCTACTTGAGAACTTCCACTTTCTAAAACGAAATTTACAAGACGCACAACTCACCCAAAAACATCATTATGACCTCAGGAGAAGAGCACCTCCAGACTATGCTGTAGGGGACCTTGTCTGGCTATCAACAAGGAACCTAAAATTACAGATTCCAACGAAAAAGCTAGCTGGTCTTTTCATCGGTCCATTCCCGATACTGAAAAAGATGAACGAAAATGCCGTAACTCTGGGTCTACCCTCTCATATGAAGACACATCCAACGTTTCATGTGTCCTTATTAAAACCTTATACCAGAACAAGGGATTCCAATCCTATACTAACTCCACTTTCCGATTTACCTGATCAACAGGAGTATGAGGTGAATTATATTATTGATTCTCGCATCTGCAGAGGTCAGCTGCAGTATTTTGTTAATTGGAAGGGTTACTCCTCAGAGGAAGAATCCTGGGAACCCGCATCTAAAATTCATGCCTCCAGATTGATCTCCTTGTTTCATCGTAGGTGTCCGGATCGGCCTCGCCCCCAAGCTGTGGGACAGCTTGCCTAAGAGGGGGTTCTGTCAGGAGCTTGCTTGTACTGTCCCTTTAATTACAAATGTCTCAGTCTCTCCTCCTCCTCACTGTTAAAAGACTCACGCAACCTGAACCAGGTGCTTAGCAATTAGTGAGCCTTTTCAGGAACTATTTATCACAGTCTGTCTAATCTCCTATCCACAGTGGTCTGCCTTACTGGATATTTATATTCACCACTGCAGTATCTCTGATGCTAAAGCCTGCAGTCAGGTCTCTCTGAAGAGAGAAAAGGATTTCCCCATTACCGTTAACAACAGCTGTTACAGGAGCGTCTCCCCACTCTGCCCTGAGTGAGCACAGCGCAACTTAACATTAATACGTTTTCTGTGTGTCTGAAGCTAAAACCTGCAGTCAGCTTATTCTGTAGAGAGAAAGGGATTCCACTAACCGCTATCATCCCGCTGACACAGGAGCCACTTGCCACTCTGAGCGTGCACAGCGCAACTTCATAGGAGCAAGGTAGTTCTCAAATACCATCACGATAATCCCAAGGAAGGTATTGCATTATTTTCTCTTACCGCAGTTTCTTATAACTCTAATTTAAGGCTATTCCTCCTCTCCAAACAACAGAGCTTGACTCCTCCCTCTCTCTGACAGAGGTGATCGTCACTGGAGACGCACACCCTCTACAGCATCCTAGTCAGAGTCTGCGCAGCAGCCTCTCAAGTCAGACTTACGCTGACACTTTAGTCTGTCTATTCCTAGCTGCTACACATTGTACATACTTCTTAACTAGGGATTCAGTGTGTTTCCAAGGTAATCTGCAGCATTGTCAGGATTCTTACAGAAAAGTTTCCTGCTTAAGCTTCATTATCAAACTCAAATTAAAAACCTTTAAACCACTTTCTTACCAGATATTCATTCACCAATAATAAATATCTGAAACAAAGTGATACAAACATCAACTTTGAGATTTATATTTACAATAGAAAATTTGCAGTTGTGTTTCATATATTTTGTTACACTATCACAGAATCAGTTCTGACATCGTGCACGCTTTTCTCCATAGACATTAAGGTAGAGAAAGTGTTAGAAAAAACTAACACCTGAATTTCGGAATGAAAAATCTCTGTAACGCAACCCCATTGATGTCTAGGCGGGAAAAAAATAAACCCCAAGTCTAACCACCCCTAATCCGCCGGCCCCGACATCGCTGACACCTAAATAAAAGTATTAAGCCCTAATACGCTGCTCCCGACATCGCCGACACTAATAAAAGTTATTAACCCCTAATCCATCGCTCCTCGACATCGCCGCCACTAAATAAAATGATTAACTCCTAAACCTCCGGCCTCCTATATCGCCGCTACTAAATAAACCTATTAACCCCTAAACCTCCTGTCCCCCACATCGCGACACTAAGTAAACCTAATTAATTCCTCAACCGCCACCCCCCACATCGCAAAACACTAAATTGAAATATTAACTCCTAAACGTAAGACCCCCCTAACTTAAAATTATAATATAACTATTCAAATAAATAAGAACTTACCTGTGAAATAAAAATAAACCTAACATTAAACTATAAATTAACCTAATATAACTATTCTAATGAAATAAAAAAATACTACCAATTAAAAAATCTAAATTACAAATTAAAAAAAGCCTAACACTATGAAAAAAAATAAAAAATCTAAAATGACAAAAAAATAATAAACACTACATTGCAAAAAATAAAAAAAACACTAAGCTTACAAAATTATCAAAAATAAAAAACAATTACACCTAATCTAATAGCCCTATAAAAATAAAAATAAAAAGAGCCTTTTGTAGGGCATTACCCTAAGTTAAACAGCTCTTTTACCTTAAAAAAATGACTAAGTCCCCCTAAAAGTAAATCCCCCACCCAACCAACCCCCAAAATAAAAAAAACTAACTCTAAAAAAATCATAAGATACCTATTGCCCCTAAAGGGGCATTTGTATTGGCATTGCCCTTAAAAGGGCATTCAGATCATTTTCACTGTCCTTTAAAGGGCATTCAGCTCTTTTACAATTGCCCAAAGCACTAATCTAAAAATAAAAATAAACTAACACTAACCCCATTAAATCTACTCACGGTTCCTGAAGTCCAGACATCAATCTTCATTCAGGTGGCGAGAAGTCTTCATCCAGGCGGCGACACCTTACAGAGGTCTTCTATCTTCATCCCGGCAGCACGGAGCAGTCCTATCCTTAAAGCCGATCAGATCATGTGCGGAGTGTCCTCTTCATACAGTCACCGCCGTACATTGAAGTTGAATGCAAGGTAGCCATTTTAAAATGGCGTACCTTGCATTCCTATTGGCTGATTTTATTCTTAAACTTCAAATCAGCCAATAGGATGAGAGCTTCTGAAATCCTATTGGCTAGGATGAGATCTACTGAAATCCTATTGGCTGTTTAAATCCTATTGACTGTTTTGTATGAAGGTGTTTTCGCCTGGATGAAGACTTCTCGCCACTTGGACTTCAGGAACCGTGAGTAGATTTAATGAGGTTAGTGCTAGTTTTTTTTTGTTTGTTTTTTCTGTGTTTTTTTTTTTAGATTAAGGCTTTGGGCAATTGTTAAAGAGCTGAATGCCCTTTTAAGGGCAGAGAAAAAGAGCTAAATGCCCTTTTAAGGGCAATGCCCATACAAATGCCCCTTAAGGGGCAATGGGTAGCTTAGGTTTTTTATTTTGGGGGGTTGGTTGGGTGGTGATTTTACTGTTGGGGGGACTTTATATTTTTACAGGTAAAAGAGCTGTTTAACTTAGGTCAATGCCCTATAAAAGGCTCTTTTAAGGGCTATTGGTAGTTTATTGTAGGCTAGGGGGTGTTTTTATTTTGGGGGGCTTTTAATTTTTATAGGGCTATTAGATTAGGTGTAATTGTTTTTATTTTTGATAATTTTGTTTATTATTTTTTGTGATCTTAGTGTTTCTTATTTTTCGTTATTTAGTGTTTATTATTTTTTGTAATTTTAGATTTTTTTAATTTTTTTGTAGAGTTAGTTTTTTAAAATTTGTCATTTAGATTTTTTAATTGGTAGTTTTTTATTTTGTTAGAATAGTTATGTTAGGTTAATTTATAGTTTAAATTTAGGTTTATTTTTATTTTACAGGTAAGTTTTTATTTATTTAAATATAGTTATATTGTAATTTTAATTTAAAGTTAGGGGGTGTTAGGTTTAGGGGTTAATATTTTAATTTATTGTTTTGCGATGTGGTGGTGGCGGTTTTTGGGGTTAATAGGTTTATTTAGTGGTGGCGATGTGGGAGGCCAGAGGTTTAGGGGTTAATAGGTTTATTTAGTGGTGGCGATGTGTAAAACATTGAGTAACTATACAATAGACTTCGGCCTAGTCTTTGTCTAAGAAGGACACACACTCCCATGTAGTCTTTGATTGATGTATGGTAGGACACACCTTAAGTAAATTAAGTATAAAATTGGGGTCAACAGTTACTATACACATTCGGATAGATTACGAGTTTTGCGTTATGAGCGGCTCGGTACTAACTTGCAAGTTATTGTCACTGCTCACCTCCCTATAGCGCTGCTATTACAGGTTTGCAAAAACCCGGCGTTAGCAGGCAATCTGGCAGCTTTGAGCTCTATACCGCACACAAATACCAGTGCTGCTTTGAGCTGGTTTTACGTGCTCGTGCACGATTTCCCCATAGATATCAATGGGGAGAGCCAGCTAAAAAAAAGCCTAACACCTGCAATAAAGGAGCGTAAAGCTCCGTAACGCAGCCCCATTGATTCCTTTGAGGAAATAAAACTTATGTTTACACCTAACTCCCTAACATAAACCCCGAGTCTAAACACCCCTAATCTGCAGCCCCCAACATCGCCGCCACCTACATTACACTTATTAACCCCTAATCTGCTGCCCCTGACATCGCCACCACCTACCTACACGTATTAACCCCTAATCTGCTGCCCCAAATGTCGCCGCCACCCACCTACACTTATTAACCCCTAATCTGCTGCCCCCAATGTCGCTGCCACCTACCTACACTTATTAACCACTAATCTGCCGCCCCCAATGTCGTCGCCACCCACCTACACTTATTAACCCCTAATCTGCCGCCCCCAACATCTCCGCCGCCACTATACTAAAGTTATTAACCCTTAAACCTCTGGCCTCCCACATCACTAACACTAAATAAATAGTAGCGGCGGTGACGTTGGGGGTGGCAGATTAGTGGTTAATAATATTTAACTAGTGCTTGCAATGCAGGAGTGTGGCGATTTAGGGGTTTATATGTTTTTTAGAGTGGCGAAGATGTCCGGAGCGACAGATTAGACGATGTCCGGAGCAACAGATTAGGGGTTCATATTTTTATTTTAGTGTTTGCAATACAGGAGGGCCTCGGTTTAGGGGTTAATAGGTAGTTTATGCGTGTTAGTGTACTTTGTAACACTTAAATGATGAGTTTTATGCTACAGCTTTGTAGCGCAAAACTCATAACTACTGACTTTCAGTTTACGGTACAGATTTTTAAGGAATTATGGGCTGTACCACTCACTTTTTGGTCGGACACGCAAACTCGTAATACCGGCGCTATGGAAGTCCCATTGAAAAATGACTTTTTGAAAGGTGCGGTAGTTACCTTGCGTTACGGCCAAAAAAGTGTGCGGTACAGCTATACCTGCAAGACTTGTAATAGCAGCGGTAGGGAAAAAGCAGCGTTATGAGCCATAACGCAAAACTCGTAATCTAGCCGAATATTTATTCCTTCCTCACCTCCTGAAAGCAACTGATCTTAGAGAGAGAGGACATACTGGAGAAGGGAACTGGCTTAGTATATTATCTTTATTGTGCATTCTTATTGGGATAGATTGTCTGGTTTACTATCTTTTGTCTAGAGTTGCCCTGTATAATTTAGACTGGATGTTATAGCTTCTGGTATTTTCTTGAAGGTTTTTTAATAATTGTAGCTTGTAGGCAATGGTTAATTTTCATGTCTATATTATTTGTCTTGTAATACAATAATTTTAAAAGGGGGACAACCTTTTTGTGTTAATATTCTGGTACTAATTACCTCCACACTATATAGGTATCAAACATTTACCTTACAGTAAATTTATTATAATTTAAAGGAATATGAATATCTAAAACGAAAATGCTCTAAAATGTTAGAACATTTCTATTACTGCACAGTTGCCTGTAAAGAACCCTGCAAACCCCTCAGCTACAGAGAAGCAATGCAACCTGGGGATGGTGAGCCAATGAGAATGTGTTCAGCCACCAATCAGCTGCTAGCTTCCAGTAGTGCATTGCTGCTTCTCAGTCTACCTAGGTATGCCTTTTAACAAAGGATACAAAGAGAACAAATAGACCGCTAGATTTGGAGTTTTGTCGGTAACGACCCGAAAAACTAACGCTGGCTTTTTTCTGGCCGCACCATAAAAATAACTCTGGTATTGAGAGTCCACAGAATGGCTGCGTTAGGCTCCAAAAAAGGAGCGTAGAGCATATTTAACGCAGCTTCAACTCTCGATACCAGAGTTGCTTACGCAAGCGGCCAGCCTCAAAAACGTGCTCGTGCACGATTCCACCATAGAAAACAATGGGGCTGTTTGAGCTGAAAAAAAACCAAACACCTGTAAAAAAGCCGCGTTCAGCTCCTAACGCAGCCCCATTGTTTGCTATGCGGTAACCCTTCCTACGTCTGCACTTAACACTCTAACATGTACCCCGAGTCTAAACACCCCTAACCTTACACTTATTAAACCTAATCTGCCGCCCCCGCTATCGCTGACCCCTGCATATTATTATTAACCCCTAATCTGCCGCTCCGTAAACCGCCGCTACTTACATTATCCCTATGTACCCCTAATCTGCTTCCCTAACATCGCCGACCCCTATATTATATTTATTAACCTCTAATCTGCCCCCCACAACGTCGCCTCCACCTGCCTACACTTATTAACCCCTAATCTGCCGAGCGGACCTGAACGCTACTATAATAAAGTTATTAACTCCTAATCCGCCTCACTAACCCTATAATAAATAGTATTAACCCCTAATCTGCCCTCCCTAACATCGCCGACACCTAACTTCAATTATTAACCCCTAATCTGCCGACTGGAGCTCACCGCTACTCTAATAAATGTATTAACCCCTAAAGCTAAGTCTAACCCTAACACTAACACCCCCCTAAGTTAAATATAATTTACATCTAACGAAATTAATTAACTCTTATTAAATAAATTATTCCTATTTAAAGATAAATACTTACCTGTAAAATAAATCCTAATATAGCTACAATATAAATTATAATTATATTATAGCTATTTTAGGATTTATATTTATTTTACAGGTAACTTTGTATTTATTTTAACCAGGTACAATAGCTATTAAATAGTTAAGAACTATTTAATCATAAGACAACATGCATGGGACTTCCGGAGGGAGGAGCTGACCAGACCAGAGCACGCTGAGGTTGGCGTGGTGCACGGAGTATCGGCAGCTCGTTTCAACTATCCTCCTTGCTATTTCTCCCGCTGTTGGTGTCTCGGCACCCTAGGGAGCTGGGTAAAACTCCACCAAACCCATGCAGGAAGTCTATTACGGGCAGGATCGTAGGCTCCATTGCCAGAGCCGCAACCTAGCAAGCATAACAAAAGATCTCTAAGTCCCACTACTGGATCTCTATACCGGATATCGTATAAGGATATGGAGAGTATTTTCTCATGTAAGCCTCCTGTTGTCGGGGCATAACGTATCCCAGGGAGACGCTCACCTACTAAATTGCAAGAAGGAATATTCTGGAAATCGGAGTTTCTGACTGCTGACAAGGAGATTCAACAGCCATCAGTAACCACCAGCAACACTCAATATAGGCTCCGGTAAAAGTATCTACCCGTTGTGGGGTGGGGACACCTCCTAGGGTACTATTGGCACTTTTTACTGTCTATCTTCTGCCTATGAAATGCTTAATATATAAACTTTGCTCCTTGCTCCACCAGCTTGGTTTACCTGTTATTCTACAGCATTACTTATCATTTATTTTGAGCTTGTCATGTGAAACTATGCTTGGATAAATTATAAAAGAAGGAAAGGAGGAGAAAAATTTTCTGTTGGGATGATTGGTTCCCAGGAACTGTTTGAGTTTACTGGAGACTGTTATATGTGAATTACTGCAGCTGACTTTGTCATTGTCTGTCCAGCTAGAAATTCCAAGTACTCTGACTCTATCCGGGACATGTGCAATCTAGCTATTATCCTCAATGGTGTTGGGCTCGCCTTTTTCACAAGCCATAAAGTGATAAGTAGTATTATGCCTGAATGTGGTCTTAATAGATGAGATACAAATCACTGCTGGAACTTTACAGGTTATATCACAGTACCCGTTGTGGGGTAATAATGCCCCCTAGGGTATAGAAAAGTCACACTTTATAGCTGAAGAGTTTGGGTAACGTGGCAACTCCTGTTTTGTCTTTCACCTGGGCAGTCTGAGATTTTTTTCATCATTTGTATTTCTTGCATTTAGTTACAGCATTTATTGTGAAATTATATCAGCTCTGAAAGTGTGGACTTTGCTACACATAATACTTTATTGTACAACTTAATTTCTGCTGATTGTAGATGGATCTATTTCCTCTCAGTAAAAGTTATAGAGTGTTAATCATAGGTCCTATCTATTTGCTTTGTTAAATTCTGTTACAGCAGATATATAAGGGGATCCTTTGTTGCCTCTCTGTCTCTGCTATATCAGTAGATATTTGGCTTGTCTTTTATAATTATCAATCTGTGTACCAAGATAGGTGACTATATCTTATATCCTAATATCCTATCCTACAAAAGGCAAAATTTTTGGCTGGTTCTCTGATATGTTCAGTATGGTCATCTCTATATATAAAGTCTGCAATAATAGGTTGAGACAGACTAGCCAAACATGGTACGGAGTCAGCCTAGCTAATGGTAGAGTGTTACCTTAGATGCTGTTTATTTTTATCTTTACTGAAAATTTAAGTATCACCTTACTATATACAGGTCATATGTTTAACTATATATTCACATTGAAATAATAACCATAAACTGTCTATATTGATCATTAGATTTTTTTTTTGAGGTCATTACCAATCTAACTGCATAAGGAGCAATTTCTTGTTTAAAGGAGAAGGTAGTGTAGTTAATATTTCAGTAATATATTAGACTAATCAGGGTAAGATATTTTTCAGTCACATTCTAATTAACTGATCAGATTTAGTTATCTCGCCATCACTGGCTCTTCTTTTGTCCCACTAGAGAAAACATAAAATATTTACATAACACACACAAAAAAAAATAAAAAAAAATAAAAATATAATAAAATAAAAAAAAAATAAAAAAATATCACGTTTGCCATAGATGAGCACAAGCCTCGGCTTTTTTGAGTAACACTGTAGCTATAAAAGCTTCTATATTTTCCAATACTTTCAGATTATAGATCTGCACTATTCACAGGTTTGATTCTTCTCTAGCTTTTTCCCCTATATCTTTCTTTTTGCTTTTTTTTCACGAGCTATTTTTTTCTTTTTTGTTAATGGAAAAATTTTGCACCCAGGTGAAATCTATTTCGCCCAAAATGCCAGTGAAGGCTAAAGATAAGAAAAACAGAATAACTGGGGGTCGATCCGATAAAAATCGTCGCCCGCAAAAGCCGGCGACGCCAATAATTGCGCGGATTTGGTATCCTATATACGGCGTAAGCTAGAAGTTACGCGCGTATATTTCTGCCGTCGCCCGCAGTTTTTTGGGCCATAGGCAGGTATACCAAACCCGCGCAGTTTGGTATCCAATATGCAGCGTAAGGACATACGTGGCGAAAATGGAGAAAACTTACTCCATTTTCACCTCGCCACAAAAAGCAGCCGTAAGAAGCCTTACGCTGACTATTGGAGCCCCGTAACTTCCTAAACTGGCTGCTAAAATAAACCTAACACCTAACGCATGCGCAATGTCTATCTCCCTGTCAACCGCGATCCCCCCCCCCCCCCGAAATCCCTAATAAAGTTATTACCCCCTAAAACGCCGCTCCCGGACCCCGCCGCCATCTACATAAACTAACCCCCTACTGTGAGCCTCTAAAACCGCCGCCATCTACCTTATCTATCCCCTAATCTGACCCCTTACACCGCCGCCACCTATATAAAAATTATTAACCCCTAATGTAAGCCCCTTACACCGCCGCCATCTCTATTAAAATGATTAACCCCTAATTTAATCTACCTACCCCGCCGCCAGCTATATTATCTATATTAACCCTAAGTATATTATAGTTAATATAGGTATTACATTATATATATTAACTATATTAACCCTAATTATATTAGGGTTAATATAGTTAATATAGTTACTATAGTATTTATATTAACTATATTAACTCTATCTAACCCTAACTAAATTTATATTAAATTAATCTAATTCATTTATAAACTAAAATATTCCTATTTAAATCTAAATACTTACCTATAAAATAAACCCTAAGATAGCTACAATATAATTAATAATTACATTGTAGCTATGTTAGGGTTAATATTTATTTTACAGGTAAATTGTTAATTATTTTAACTAGGTATAATAGATATTAAATAGTTATTAACTATTTAATATCTACCTAGTTAAAATAATTACCCAATTACCTGTAAAATAAATCCTAACCTAAGTTACAAATACACCTACACTATCAATAAATTTAATAAACTACTAACATCTATCTAAAAATACAATTAAATTAACTAAACTAAATTACAAAAAAAAACAAACACTAAATTACAAAAAATAAAAAAAAGATTACAAGATATTTAAGCTAATTACACCTATTCTAAGCCCCCTAATAAAATAATAAACCCCCAAAATAAAAAAAATTCCCTGCCCTATTCTAAATTCAACAAATTTCAAAGCTCTTTACCTTACCAGCCCTTAAAAGGGCCTTTTGTGGGGCATGCCCCAAAGAATTCAGCTCTTTTGCATACAAGAAATACAATACCCCCCCCCCCCATTACAACCCACCACCCACATACCCCTATTCTAAACCCACCCAAACCCCCCTTAAAAAAGCCTAACACTACCCCCCTGAAGATCTCCCTACCTTGTCTTCACCACACCGGGCCGAACTCCTGATCCGATCTGGGCGATGTCTTCCTCCAAGCGGCAAAGAAGAATTCTTCCTCCGGCGATGTCTTCCTCCAAGCGGCAAAGAAGAATTCTTCCTCCGGCGACGTCTTCCTCCAAGCGGCAGCAAAGTCTTCATTCTTCCGGCGGCATCTTCAATCTTCTTTCTTCATTTCGCCGCCGCGGAGCATCCATCCCGGCCGACTGCTGAACTTGGAATGATGTACCTTTAAATGACGTCATCCAAGATGGCGTCCGCCGAATTCCGATTGGCTGATAGGATTCTATCAGCCAATCGGAATTAAGTTAAAAAAATCTGATTGGCTGATTGAATCAGCCAATCAGATTCAAGTTCAATCCGATTGGCTGATCCAATCAGCCAATCAGATTGAGCTCGCATTCTATTGGCTGATCGGAACAGCCAATAGAATGCGAGCTCAATCTGATTGGCTGATTGGATCAGCCAATCGGATTGAACTTGAATCTGATTGGCTGATTCAATCAGCCAATCAGATTTTTTTAACTTAATTCCGATTGGCTGATAGAATCCTATCAGCCAATCGGAATTCGGCGGACGCCATCTTGGATGACGTCATTTAAAGGTACATCATTCCAAGTTCAGCAGTCGGCCGGGATGGATGCTCCGCGGCGGCGGAGCGAAGAAAGAAGATTGAAGATGCCGCCGGAAGAATGAAGACTTTGCTGCCGCTTGGAGGAAGACGTCGCCGGAGGAAGAATTCTTCTTTGCCGCTTGGAGGAAGACATCGCCGGAGGAAGAATTCTTCTTTGCCGCTTGGAGGAAGACATCGCCCGGATCGGATCAGGAGTTCGGCCCGGTGTGGTGAAGACAAGGTAGGGAGATCTTCAGGGGGGTAGTGTTAGGCTTTTTTAAGGGGGGTTTGGGTGGGTTTAGAATAGGGGTATGTGGGTGGTGGGTTGTAATGGGGGGGGGGGTT
This sequence comes from Bombina bombina, assembly GCF_027579735.1. NCBI lineage: Eukaryota > Metazoa > Chordata > Amphibia > Anura > Bombinatoridae > Bombina > Bombina bombina. Next base: position 1,394,102,549 of record NC_069500.1, read on the forward strand.
ATTGTATTTCTTGTATGCAAAAGAGCTGAATTCTTTGGGGCATGCCCCACAAAAGGCCCTTTTAAGGGCTGGTAAGGTAAAGAGCTTTGAAATTTGTTGAATTTAGAATAGGGCAGGGAATTTTTTTTATTTTGGGGGTTTATTATTTTATTAGGGGGCTTAGAATAGGTGTAATTAGCTTAAATATCTTGTAATCTTTTTTTTATTTTTTGTAATTTAGTGTTTGTTTTTTTTTGTAATTTAGTTTAGTTAATTTAATTGTATTTTTAGATAGATGTCAGTAGTTTATTAAATTTATTGATAGTGTAGGTGTATTTGTAACTTAGGTTAGGATTTATTTTACAGGTAATTGGGTAATTATTTTAACTAGGTAGATATTAAATAGTTAATAACTATTTAATATCTATTATACCTAGTTAAAATAATTAACAATTTACCTGTAAAATAAATATTAACCCTAACATAGCTACAATGTAATTATTAATTATATTGTAGCTATCTTAGGGTTTATTTTATAGGTAAGTATTTAGATTTAAATAGGAATATTTTAGTTTATAAATGAATTAGATTAATTTAATATAAATTTAGTTAGGGTTAGATAGAGTTAATATAGTTAATATAAATACTATAGTAACTATATTAACTATATTAACCCTAATATAATTAGGGTTAATATAGTTAATATATATAATGTAATACCTATATTAACTATAATATACTTAGGGTTAATATAGATAATATAGCTGGTGGCGGGGTAGGTAGATTAAATAAGGGATTAATCATTTTAATAGAGATGACGGCGGTGTAAGGGGCTTACATTAGGGGTTAATAATATTAATATAGATGGCGGCGGTGTTAAGGGCTCACTTTAGGGGGTTATAGATATAATATAGCTGGCGGCGGGGTACTGGAGCGGCGGTTTAGGGGTTAATAACTTTATTAGGTTGCGGCGGGGTAAAGGAGCGGCGGTTTAGGGGTTAATAACCTTTTTATTGTTAGGCTAGTGAGGGGGGATAGCGGATAGAGGGTTAGACAGTGCGGGCTATGTTAGGGAGGCGTGTTAGACAGTGCGGGCTATGTTAGGGAGGCGTGTTAGACAGTGCGGGCTATGTTAGGGAGGCGTGTTAGACAGTGCGGGCTATGTTAGGGAGGCGTGTTAGACAGTGCGGGTGTTTTAGACTTTAGTCAGGTTTTATAGGCGCCGGCAGATTCTAACGTGGCGCAAGTCACTGGCGACGCCAGAAATTTGTACTTACGCAGATTTCTGGACATCGCTGGTTTGTGAGACTTACGGCATGTTAGCATCTGACGGCGACCTATATGGGATGGCTCGAGTTGCGAGCTGAAACTGCGGGCGACGCCGGTTCCCTCGCTTGCGCCGCAAACTGCGATCGATATCGGATCGCGCCCCTGATTCCAGTTCTGATAGTTTAAACGACCCCACTGGGGCCTCTATGGATTACCATGTCTTGTTATCTTGGCTAACAGATTTATTTTCTCCTCAATTTGAATCTATCAAAAAAGAATTAGGTACTATATCATTGGAAATAACTACATTATCCACCGAGGTCAGGCAGTTCTCAACCAGACTGCTTGAAGCTGAAAGTAGAATCTCTGACTTAGAAGACCAAACAAATGTACAGGAAACTATAATTCAGAAACAAGATTCTAAAATTAAAAATATGCAGCTACGCCTGGAGGATCTGGAAGATCGCTCCAGGCGAAATAATATCAGATTAGTAGGTCTACCCGAAAAACCTGAATATGAGGATTTATCTAAGTTTTTCTCCTATACTTTACCTCAAGTATTAGGTATGCCAACTCACATGTTACCACTTATAATTGAGAGAGCACATAGACTTGGTCCTAAAAGAATAGGTCTAGACAGTACCACAAAAAATAGACCATGTATAGCCAAGTTTTTAAAATTTCAAGATAAAATAGAACTGCTAAAATTCTACAAAAAAAGTGATCCCCCGGTATTTGGAAGTAATAAAATATTACTATTTCAAGACTTTTCAGCTGAGACCTCCTCCAAAAGGAGATTGATGGCCCCATATTGCACACAACTAATTAATAAAGGTATTAAAGCGCATCTGCTGTATCCAGCACGTATCCTAGTGGAGGATGGGGATGTTAAATCAGTCTTTAATGATGTCAGTGAAATTAGAAAGTATCTAGGTATTCAGTAGCTGTTTATAACAGCTTCCTGTGAAACTTTACTAATCTATGGGACGTTTGTAGAGATTAGAACTATTAAATATGTATATTTTTGCTAGGTTGAAATTATTGTGTTTTCTCCCTATTGTCCCCCTTTTTTTTTTTTTTCTTTTTCTTCCTCTTCTCTCTCTCTCTCTTCCTCTTCCTTCCCCCTCTCCCCTTGCTCCAGTATGTTTGTATAGCTATACAATTGACTCAGTAATTTTATCCACACTCTTTTCCTCAAAGAGTTTTTATGACTGAAGGAATCAGATTTTTATCATGGAATGTAGGGGGTATCTCCTCCCCTAGTAAGTGTAAGGTTATTATCAAAATATTAGCTAAAAATAAACCGGATATCGTCTTTCTTCAAGAGACACATATTAATGCACAAGAAGCTGCTAAATTGAGAATTAAATGGGTGGGGGAAGTCATTTCCTCATCTGGGAGTCCTAGAAAGTGCGGGGTAGTGATCCTCCTGCATAAAGATCTAGAGTATAAGATGCTCAAAGTAGAAATAGATCCAGCTGCTAGATTTATTCTGATGCAAATTCAAATCAAAAACATGAATTTTGTGTTATGCAATATTTATGCTCCAAACATATTTTCTAGAATATTTTGGGAGGAAATAAGAGCAAAACTAATTCCCTTTACTTCGGATGTTATAATATTAGGAGGAGATTTTAATGCGACCTTATGCCCTACGTTAGATAGGCTTTCCAGCAAAAATAGAATACAATATAATAGAAATGCAAAATTTTTGAAGCAATTCTGCCAAACTTTAAAATTGGTTGATGTATGGCGAATCAAGAATCCTGATATGCAGATCTTCTCATGCGAGTCAAAAGTACATAGAACATTTTCTCGAATAGATTTTTTCTTAATATCTGAAACTCTTGTGGTTCACAAACTAGAAGCAGAAGTGGGAGACATTATAATATCTGATCACGCGATTATTTCCTTATTCATCCCAATAACTGAAAATAGGCCTTTTATATCTAGATTCTTTTTTCCCAGATATCTATGCTCCAATCCGAAATTTATCAATAAGTTGAAATCTATATGGCAGGAATACTGTTATTATAATATGAATTATGCTGAAAAACCCGAAGTTTTTTGGGAGGCCTTTAAAGCAGTGATTAGAGGAGAAATCCAGGCTTATATAAGTTTAGTTAAGAAACAGAATAGAGATTGGGAAGTCCAGATTACTAATAAAGTAAGGAATTCTTTCAGAAGATATTGCTCAGATCGTTCATCAGTTAACTGGAAGAAGTACTTGGAAAATAGAAGAGAAAGAGACTTATTCTTAAAGAAAAAAACGCTAGAGGAAGAAGCTAAAATTAGTTTACATTTTAAAGGTTTTCATGGGTGTTCAGCTAAACATCTTGCCAGGTTAATTAAAATAAGGAAGAAAAAAAATACGATTCTTGCTATCCGCACTTCTAATGTGCGTTTTACGGAATCTAGAGAAATTTCTGAGGTCTTTTTTCCTACTACCAGCAACTTTATTCTAGAATAGAATCAAATGAGTCCAATCAAGAGGGATTTTGGGCTAGGATAAAGATACCCCAACTACATCCTGATGATTTAATGTTAATCAATGCACCTATTTCGATAGACGAACTGAGAAATGCGATAGATAATCTTAAACTGAATAAAGCAGCAGGGCCGGATGGGCTGCCAGCAGAGTTCTATAAATGTCTTGGTGAAGATCTTATGCCAACGCTGGAAAAATTGTTTAATTATTATCTATTGTCGGATGAAACGATTTCGAGCTTCTTTTCTGCTGCCAATATATCCCTAGTCCTAAAGAAAGGTAAAAACCCGGAAGATCCTGCCTCTTATAGGCCAATTTCGGTGCTTAATTCAGATTACAAGATCTTAATGGCCATTATGTCTGCCAGGCTCTCCTCTTGTCTTCATAAAATTATTCATCCTGATCAGACAGGATTTATGGTTGCTAGGAACTCTACAAAAAATATCCGTAAGCTTATTAACTTTCTTGATTACGCTTGGAATATAGATCAAAATAGTAAAAAACCTCTATTGAGTGATGTAGCGATCTTATCACTGGATGCATTCAAAGCATTTGACTCAATTGTATGGCAGTACCTTTTTAAGGCCTTAGATAATTTTGGGTTTAAAGGTAAGTTCACGCAATTTATAGCGAGATTATATTCAAAACCAGTTTCATTCCTACTTATTAATGGATTATTGTCTCCTAAGATAGTTTTACAGCGTGGCACTAGACAGGGCTGCCCGTTATCGCCGTTATTATTTAATATTGCGCTTGAACCACTAGCAATACGTCTTAGGGATATCTTGATAGGAGTTCAGATGGGTTCTCAGAAACTTAAAACTCTACTTTATGCTGATGATGTTTTGATCTTTCTAGCTGATTTTCAACAATCTATACCGGATATTTTGCAAGTTCTTGACGACTTTAGCTCTTTCTCAGGATATAGGATCAATCTAGAAAAAAGCGATTTAATGTGCATAGGCAACACTTCCTCTATACTTAATATACCGTTTAAGGTGGTGGATACTATTAAGTACTTGGGGTTAGTTTTACATAAAAATCCGACTCAATGGTATAAAGCGAATTTTGAGCCACTGTTTCAAAAAATTGAAAGGGATTTGCAGATATGGGCCGTATTCCCGTTGTCTATCACGGCTAAGATTAATTTAATAAAAACTATTATATTTCCACGTCTTCTTTACCCTCTTCAGAATCTCCCATTGTTTATCTTAAATAAAGATCTAAAGAAGGTTTATTCGCAGTTTTCTAGATTCATATGGAACAATAAGAAACCCCGTATATCCCTCCTTAGACTTATGCAAAAATTTGAATCGGCTGGCCTGGCTCTCCCTAACTTTAAATTATACAATTTAGTGGCATTGGGTAAAATAGCGATAGACTGGCTAGCTGGAACGAATATTGTTTCATCAGAAGACCTGGAAACTTTTTTGGTTACACCATTCTCTTTGAAGGCCATTCTGCATTTTCCTGCACATAAATTACCTCAGAATGTATGTGGACTTTTCCCAATTAAAAATATAATTATTGCGTGGCAAAAGATTTGTAAATATCTAGGTATAGATTTTACATTTTCTGAATTTTTACCTATTGTTGGTAATCCCAGTTTTTTACCAGGGATGTATCAGAAAGTATTTAAAGAGTGGGCACAGAAAGGTTTAGTTTTTGTGAACCAGTTATTAGACGAAAATTATCAAATTCAGACGTCTGGGTCTCTATTTAATAAATATGAGTTGCCTAAAGTGAATCTGTTTGCATACTTCCAAATTCGTCATTTCTTCACTTCACAAAATTGGCTTTTTCCCTTATCAACTGCATGGTCAGATGTTAAACTATGTATTAAAAAGTTTTTGGCAGGAGATGCTTCGATTTCTCTGTTATATGATATTATGTTGAATAAACAAGTCTTGCTATATTTAGATAACATTTGTAACTCTTGGTCTTCATTAATTCCTTCATCTGACCACAAAAAAATAAAACAGAGCTTTAATTCTCTTCTTAAATGTAAAGTATCAATGGGTATAAAGGAATCTCACATGAAATTAATCAATAATTTTTATCTATCCCCGCTTAAATTATCTAGATTCTATGTGATATCAGATAGTAGGTGTTCACGTTGTTCAAATAATAAAGCGGATCTAGGCCATATGTTCTGGTCTTGTCCCAAAGTGAGACAGTTATGGATCAAGATAATTTTCTGGTTCAATAAACTATATAAAGTCTCAATAGGATTGTCTTTGGAGGATGTTCTGCTCTTAGTGCCTGCCCAAAATGATATCAGTAACAGTACTATAAATAGCCTTAATACCATTATACTGTTGGTTAGAGCTTGTTTGCTCAAAAATTGGAAGGCTAAGCATGCACCAGGGCTGTCTTTGATTTTTAAATGTATTCAGGAACAAATAGTTTTTGAATCATATCATCTCAAAGATGCGACAGAAAATAGGATTAAGAATTTTCTATGGAGATGGACTCCCCCTATCTTAACTTATGCAAGACCCCTTCAAAAACGGATTCTCCACCCATTTTTGCAATCAATTAGTTTTGCTGAATTGACCCTATTAAATGTTTTCCCCCAGACATGGAATCAAGATTTCTGAAAGTGCAAGACCGGGTAGGTTGCAAGGGGGGGGGGAGGGGAAGTTGCCCTTTTTTTTTTTTTCTTTCTCTCTCTTCTTCTTTTCTTTCTTTTTTTTTGTTTGTTCTTTATTTTTGGTTGCTTGTTTGATCCCTCACCTTTTCCCCCTTCCAAGGGAAAAGGAAAAATTAAAGTCCAGCATGTAAATTGTTTTTTTTCGGGAAACATTATAAAGTCATAATACTTTTTCTGTATATGTAATGTGATTGTACAATTTATAATGTCTTGACCCTGCGTGGTGCAAAAAATAAGAAGGGAACAAAATTATTGAGTATGTCCCTTCTCTTCATGAGTTTGTATTGTGATGTTTTTTTCTTTCTGTTTTTTTTGCTGGATTTAAATAAAAGAAAAATTGAATTAAAAAAAAAAAAGAACTATTTAATAGCTAAAATAGTTAAAATAATTACAAAATTACCTGTAAAATAAATACTAACCTAAGTTACAATTAAACCTAACACTACACTATCAATAAATTAATTAAATAAACTACCTACAATTACCTACAATTAACCTAATACTACACTATCAATAAATTAATTAAATACAATTCCTACAAATAAATACAATTAAATAAACTAGCTAAAGTACAAAAAATAAAAAAGAACTAAGTTACAAAAAAATAAAAAAATATTTACAAACATAAGAAAAATATTACAACAATTTTAAACTAATTACACCTACTCTAAGCCCCCTAATAAAATAACAAAGCCCCCCAAAATAAAAAAATGCCCTACCCTATTCTAAATTACTAAAGTTCAAAGCTCTTTAACCTTACCAGCCCTGAACAGGGCCCTTTGCGGGGCATGCCCCAAGAAGTTCAGCTCTTTTGCCTGTAAAAAAAACATACAATACCCCCCCCCAACATTACAACCCACCACCCACATACCCCTAATCTAACCCAAACCCCCCTTAAATAAACCTAACACTAAGCCCCTGAAGATCTTCCTACCTTATCTTCACCCTGCCAGGTTCACCGATCCGTCCTGAAGAGCTCCTCCGATGTCCTGATCCAAGCCCAAGTGGGGGGCTGAAGAGGTCCATGATCCGGCTGAAGTCTTCATCCAAGCGGGAGCTGAAGAGGTCCATGATCCGGATGAAGTCTTCATCCAAGCGGGAGCTGAAGAGGTCCATGATCCGGATGAAGTCTTCTATCAACTGCATCTTCAATCTTCTTTCTTCCGGATCCATCTTGCAGGCCTCCGACGCGGAACATCCTCTTCTCCCGACGCCTACTAGCCGAATGACGGTTCCTTTAAGGGACGTCATCCAAGATGGCGTCCCTCGAATTCCGATTGGCTGATAGGATTCTATCAGCCAATCGGAATTAAGGTAGGAATATTCTGATTGGCTGATGGAATCAGCCAATCAGAATCAAGTTCAATCCGATTGGCTGATCCAATCAGCCAATCAGATTGAGCTCGCATTCTATTGGCTGTTCCATCAGCCAATCAGAATATTCCTACCTTAATTCCGATTGGCTGATAGAATCCTATCAGCCAATCGGAATTCGAGGGAACTTAGTTCTTTTTTATTTTTTGTACTTTAGCTAGTTTATTTAATTGTATTTATTTGTAGGAATTGTATTTAATTAATTTATTGATAGTGTAGTGTTAGGTTAATTGTAGGTAATTGTAGGTAGTTTATTTAATTAATTTATTGATAGTGTAGTGTTAGGTTTAATTGTAACTTAGGTTAGTATTTATTTTACAGGTAATTTTGTAATTATTTTAACTATTTTAGCTATTAAATAGTTCTTAACTATTTAATAGCTATTGTACCTGGTTAAAATAAATACAAAGTTACCTGTAAAATAAATATAAATCCTAAAATAGCGATAATATAATTATAATTTATATTGTAGCTATATTAGGATTTATTTTACAGGTAAGTATTTATCTTTAAATAGGAATAATTTATTTAATAAGAGTTAATTAATTTCGTTAGATGTAAATTATATTTAACTTAGGGGGGTGTTAGTGTTAGGGTTAGACTTAGCTTTAGGGGTTAATACATTTATTAGAGTAGCGGTGAGCTCCAGTCGGCAGATTAGGGGTTAATAATTGAAGTTAGGTGTCGGCGATGTTAGGGAGGGCAGATTAGGGGTTAATACTATTTATTATAGGGTTAGTGAGGCGGATTAGGAGTTAATAACTTTATTATAGTAGCGCTCAGGTCCGCTTAGCAGATTAGGGGTTAATAAGTGTAGGCAGGTGGATGCGACGTTGAGAGGGGCAGATTAGGGGTTAATAAATATAATATAGGGGTCGGCGGTGTTAGGGGCAGCAGATTAGGGGTACATAAGGATAACGTAGGTGGCGGCGCTTTGCGGTTGGCAGATTAGGGGTTAATAAGTGTAGGCAGATGGAGGCGACGTTGAGGGGGGCAGATTAGGGGTTAATAAATATAATACAGGGGTTGGCGGTGTTAGGGGGAGCAGATTAGGGGTACATAAGGATAACGTAGGTGGCGGTCGGCAGATTAGGGCTTAAAAAAATTTATTCGAGTGTCGGCGATGAGGGGGGACCTCGGTTTAGGGGTACATAGGTAGTTTATGGGTGTTAGTGTACTTTAGAGTACAGTAGTTAAGAGCTTTATAAACCGGCATTAGCCCAGAAAGCTCTTAACTACTGACTTTTTTCCTGCGGCTGGAGTTTTGTCATTAGATGTCTAACGCTCACTTCAGAAACGACTCTAAATACCGGAGTTAGAAAAATCCCATTGAAAAGATAGGATACGCAATTGACGTAAGGGGATCTGCGGTATGGAAAAGTCGCGGCTGAAAAGTGAGCGTTAGACCCTATTTTGAGTGACTCCAAATACCAGCGGTAGCCTAAAAACAGCGTTAGGAGCCTCTAACGCTGGTTTTCACGGCTAACGCCAAACTCCAAATCTAGGTCTAAGTTTGACAAAACAGATACATTGAAAAGTCTCTTAAAGTGTACTAAACACCTCGATATTTTAAAATAAAAGTGCAGTGTTTGCCACATACTGTCATTGTTTTATTTATTTTATATTTATGTTTATTGTTTGCCTCCTCTTCATTTTATTTAGCTCTGAAAATTGTAGCTTTGTACACACTGCAGACTTGTCACAGCTAACCCTGCTACATATCTTTCCATAACTGGCATTAACCAATAAGAACTGCAAATCAATTCACTTTATACTAGCATAATGGCCTTGGCTAGCCATCTTAGCTGCAGACTCATGCCCAGATTGGCTCTTGCAAGTGAGAAAAAAAAGTGGGTGCAGTTAAGTTTGTGAAAATAATTACTGCAAACAAAATCTTTATTTGTTTTAAAAATGTCTTGCCTTGGTTGATATGTTACTTTAAAGGAAAACCACAGAATTGTCTTGTAATTACAAGCACCTAGATTACGAGTTTAGCGTTTGTGTTTTAACGCTAAACAAAAATAGCCATTTCAGTGTTAAAACAGCAACGCAGCCATTACGAGTCTTGTCGGTATAGCTGTACCGCAAGCCTTTTAGCCTGTAACGCAACGTCAGTCCCACACTCAAAAAAATGATGTTTTTGCATGGCATTTCCATAGCGCAGCCATTACGAGTTTTGCAGTGAGGCTAACAAGTTTGCGTTACAGTCTATACCGACACGATCCGTTCCGCAGTCTGAGACCAGTAGTTATGAGTTTTGCGCCACAAAACTGTTACACAAAACTCATAACTAAAGTGTTACAAAGTACACTAACTCCCATAAACTACCTATTAACCCCTAAACCAAGGCCCTCCTGCAGCGGAAACATTATTTTAAAGTTATTAACCCCTAATCTGCCGCTCCTGACATCGCTGCCACTAATAAAAGTTATTAACCTCTATTCCGCCGTTCCCCGGCATCGTCGCCACTAAATAAACCTATTAAGTCCTAAACCGCCCCCCACATCACCAAAAACTAAAAACTAAAATTAAACTATTAACCCCTAAACCTAAAACCCAATATTTTTAAATTAAAATGACAAAATCCCTATCTGAAAATAAATAAAAAAATTACCTGGAAAATTAAAAAAAAACTAAATTTAAATTATAAATTAAACTAACATTACTGTTATACTAAAATTACAATAACTACAAATTAACGGCTAGATTTGGAGTTTTGTCGGTAAGGACCCGCGTAGCTAACGCCGGCTTTTTTCTGGCCGCACCATAAAAATAACTCTGGTATTGAGAGTCCACATAAAGGCTACGTTAGGCTCCAAAAAAGGAGCGTAGAGCATATTTAACGCAGCATCAACTCTCGATACCAGAGTTGCTTACGCAAGCGGCCAGCCTCAAAAACGCGCTCGTGCACGATTCTCCCATAGAAAACAATGGGGCTGTTTGAGCTGAAAAAAAACCTAACTCCTGCAAAAAAGCCGCGTTCAGCTCCTAACGCAGCCCCATTGTTTGCTATGCGTAAACACTTCCTACGTCTGCACCTAACACTCTAACATGTACCCCGAGTCTAAACACCCCTAACCTTACACTTATTAACCCCTAATCTGTCGCCCCCGCTATCGCTGACCCCTGCATATTATTTTTAACCCCTAATCTGCCGCTCCGTAAACCGCCGCTACTTACATTATCCCTATGTACCCATAATCTGCTGCCCCTAACACCGCCGACCCCTATGTTATATTTATTAACCCCTAATCTGCCCCCCACAACGTCGCCTCCACCTGCCTACACTTATTAACCCCTAATCTGCCGAGCTGACCTGAGCGCTACTATAATAAAGTTATTAACCCCTAATCCGCCTCACTAACCCTATAATAAATAGTATTAACCCCTAATCTGCCCTCCCTAACATCGCCGACACCTAACTTCAATTATTAACCCCTAATCTGCCGACCGGAGCTCACCGCTATTCTAATAAATGTATTAACCCCTAAAGCTAAGTCTAACCCTAACACTAACACCGCCCTAAATTAAATATAATTTTAATCTAACGAAATTAATTAACTCTTATTAAATAAATTATTCCTATTTAAAGCTAAATACTTACCTGTAAAATAAATCCTAATATAGCTACAATATAAATTATCATTACATTGTAGCTATTTTAGGATTAATATTTATTTTACAGGCAACTTTGTAATTATTTTAACCAGGTACAATAGCTATTAAATAGTTAAGAACTATTTAATAGTTACCTAGTTAAAATAATTACAAAATTGCCTGTAAAATAAATCCTAACGTAAGTTACAATTAAACCTAACACTATACTATCATTAAATTAATTAAATAAAATACCTACAATTACCTACAATTAAACCTAACACTACACTATCAATACATTAATTAAATACAATATCTACAAATAACTACAATGAAATAAACTAACTAAAGTACAAAAAATAAAAAAGAACTAAGTTACAAAAAATAAAAAAATATTTACAAACATAAGAAAAATATTACAACAATTTTAAACTAATTACACCTACTCTAAGCCCCCTAATAAAAAATAACAAAGCCCCCCAATATAACAAAATGCCCTACCCTATTCTAAATTACTAAAGTTAAAAGCTCTTTTACCTTACCAGCCCTGAACAGGGCCCTTTGCGGGGCATGCCCCAAGAAGTTCAGCTCTTTTGCCTGTAAAAAAAACATACAATACCCCCCCCAACATTACAACCCACCACCCACATACCCCTAATCTAACCCAAATGCCCCTTAAATAAACCTAACACTAAGCCCCTGAAGATCTTCCTACCTTATCTTCACCATACCAGGTTCACCGATCCGTCCTGAAGAGCTCCTCCGATGTCCTGATCCAAGGCCAAGCGGGGGGCTGAAGATGTCCATGATCCGGTAGAAGTCTTCATCCAAGCGGGGCAGAAGAGGTCTTCCATCCGATTGAAGTCTTCATCCAAGCGGGGCAGAAGAGGTCTTCCATCCGATTGAAGTCTTCATCCAGGCGGCATCTTCTATCGACATCCATCTGGAGCGGAGCGGCAGCATCCTGAAGACCTCCGACGCGGAACATCCATCGTGGCCGACGACTGAACGACGAATGACGGTTCCTTTAAATGACGTCATCCAAGATGGCGTCCCTCGAATTCCGATTGGCTGATAGGATTCTATCAGCCAATCGGAATTAAAGTAGGAATATTCTGATTGGCTGATGGAATCAGCCAATCAGAATCAAGTTCAATCCGATTGGCTGATCCAATCAGCCAATCAGATTGAGCTCGCATTCTATTGGCTGTTCCGATCAGCCAATAGAATGCGAGCTCAATCTGATTGGCTGATTGGATCAGCCAATCGGATTGAACTTGATTCTGATTGGCTGATTCCATCAGCCAATCAGAATATTCCTACCTTAATTCCGATTGGCTGATAGAATCCTATCAGCCAATCGGAATTCGAGGGACGCTATCTTGGATGACGTCCCTTAAAGGAACCGTCATTCTTCAGTTGGGTCCGCGTCGGAGGTCTTCAGGATGGAGCCGGTCCTTATCGGATGAAGATAGAAGATGCCGCTTGGATCAAGATGGTTGCCGGTCCGGATCTACTCTTCTTCCCGGATAGGATGAAGACTTTGGAGCCTCTTCTGGACCTCTTCAGCCACCGGATGATGGATGTCTAGCCCCCGCTTGGGTTGGATGAAGATTTTGGAGCCAGGACGGATCGGTGATACCTGGTGAGGTGAAGACAAGGTAGGATGATCTTCAGGGGCTTAGTGTTAGGTTTATTTAAGGGGGGTTTGGGTTAGATTAGGGGTATGTGGGTGGTGGGTTGTAATGTTGGGGGGGGGTATTGTATGTTTTTTTTTTACAGGAAAAAGAGCTGAACTTCTTGGGGCATGCCCCGCAAAGGGCCCTGTTCAGGGCTGGTAAGGTAAAAGAGCTTTGAACTTTAGTAATTTAGAATAGGGTAGGGCATTTTTTATTTTGGGGGTCTTTGTTATTTTATTAGGGGACTTAGAGTATGTGTAATTAGTTTAAAATTGTTGTAATATTTTTCTTATGTTTGTAAATATTTTTTTATTTTTTGTAACTTAGTTCTTTTTTATTTTTTGTACTTTAGTTAGTTTATTTCATTGTAGTTATTTGTACATATTGTATTTAATTAATTTATTGATAGTGTAGTGTTAGGTTTAATTGTAGGTAATTGTAGGTATTTTATTTAATTAATTTAATGATAGTATAGTGTTAGGTTTAATTGTAACTTAGGTTAGGATTTATTTTACAGGTAAATTTGTAATTATTTTAACTAGGTAGCTATTAAATAGTTCTTAAATATTTAATAGCTATTGTAACTGGTTAAAATAATTACAAAGTTGCCTGTAAAATAAATATTAATCCTAAAATAGCTACAATGTAATGATAATTTATATTGTAGCTATATTAGGATTTATTTTACAGGTAAGTATTTAGCTTTAAATAGGAATAATTTATTTAATAAGAGTTAATTAATTTCGTTAGATTTAAATTATATTTAACTTAGGGGGGTGTTAGTGTTAGGGTTAGACTTAGCTTTAGGGGTTAATACATTTATTAGAATAGCGGTGAGCTCCGGTCGGCAGATTAGGGGTTAATGTTTGAAGTTAGGTGTCGGCGATGTTAGGGAGGGCAGATTAGGGGTTAATACTATTTATTATAGGGTTAGTGAGGCGGATTAGGGGTTAATAACTTTATTATAATAGCGGTGCGGTCCGCTTGGCAGATTAGGGGCTAATAAGTGTAGGCAGGTGGAGGCGACGTTGAGGACGGCAGATTAGGGGTTAATAAATATAATATAGGGGTCGGCGGTGTTAGGGGCAGCAGATTAGGGGTACATAGCTATAATGTAGGTGGCGGCGCTTTGCGGTCGGCAGATTAGGGGTTAATTATTGTAGGTAGCTGGCGGCGACGTTGTGGGGGGCAGTTTAGGGGTTAATAAATATAATACAGGGGTCGGCGGTGTTAGGGGCAGCAGATTAGGGGTACATAGGGATAACTTTGCTGGTGGCGCTTTGCGGTCGGCAGATTAGGGGTTAAAAAAAATAAATAGAGTGGCGGCGATGTGGGGGGACCTCGGTTTAGGGGTACATAGGTAGTTTATGGGTGTTTGTGTACTTTAGAGTACAGTAGTTAAGAGCTTTATGAACCGGCATTAGCCCAGAAAGCTCTTAACTACTGACTTTTTCCTGCGGCTGGAGTTTTGTCGTTAGAATTCTAACGCTCACTTCAGACACGACTCTAAATACCGGAGTTAGAAAGATCCCATTGAAAAGATAGGATACGCAATTGACGTAAGGGGATCTGCGGTATGGAAAAGTCACGGCTGAAAAGTGAGCGTTAGACCCTTTTTTGAGTGACTCCAAATACTGGAGTTAGCCTAAAACCAGCGTTAGGAGCCTCTAACGCTGGTTTTCACGGCTAACGCCAAACTCCAAATCTAGGCCTAAATAAATTAAATTACACATTAAAAAACCTAACCCTACTAAAAAAAATTAAATCTACAATTACCAAAAAAAAAAAAAAATACTAAAGTACAAAAAATAACAAACACTAAACTACAAAAAAATAACAAACATAATTAACCAAAATAAAAACAATTACACCTAATCTAATAGCCTTATAAAGAAGCCCCGCCAAATAAAAAAAAACTAGCCTACAATAAACTACCAATAGTCCTTAAAAGGGCCTTTTGTTGGGCATTGCCCTAAAGAAATCAGCTAATTTCCCTGTACAAAATACAAAGACCACCCAAACAATCCCCCTGAAAAGGGCATTCAGCTCTTTCTCATTGCCCTTAAAAGGGCATTTAGCTCTTTTAAGAAAGTCCAAAACACTAATCTAAAAAAAAAACACCCCAAAAAAGTTTAAAAAACCTAACACTAATCCCCGACGATCCACTTACAGTTTTTGAAGTGCTGACATCCATCCTCATCCAGGCAGCAAGAAGTGTTCATCTATGCGGCGAGGTCTTCATCCACCCAGGTGACATCTTCTATCTTCATCCAGGCAGCATCTTCAATCTGCATCCCGGCGGCGTGGAGCGGCTCCATCCTGAAGACATGCGGAGCATCCTCTTCATATGGTCGCCACCGTATACCGAATCTTCAATGCAAGGGAGCCTTTTCAAAATTGCATCCCTTGCATCCCTTGCATTCCTATTGGCTGATTTGAATTTGGAAATTCAAATCAGCCAATAGGATGAGAGCTACTGAAATCCTATTGGCTGTTCAAATCAGCCAATAGGATGAGTTACTGAAATCCTATTAGCTGTTCAAATCAGCCAGTAGGATGAGAGCTACTGAAATTATATTGGCTGATTTGAATAGCCAATAGAATTTCAGTAGCTCTCATTCTATTGGCTGATTTGAATTCCAAAAATCAAATCAGCTAATAGGAATGCAAGGGATGCCATTTTGAAAAGGCTCCCTTGCATTGAAGATTCAGTGTACGGTGGGGACCGTATGGGGAGGACACTCCGCGCCGGATGACTTCAAGGATGGACCCATTCTGTGCCGCCAATATGAAGATAGAAGATGCCCCCGGGATGAAGATAGAAGATGCCACCTGGATGGATGAAGACCTCACTGCCGGGATGAAGACTTCTCGCCGCCTGGATGTCAGGACTTCAGAAACTGGATCATCGTGGTTTTTTTTTTAGATTAGGACTTGGGATTTCTTAAAAGAGTTATATGCACTTAAAGGGCAATGCCCATACAAATGCCCTTTTCAGGGCAATGGGTTGCTTAGGTTTTTGTATTTTGGGGGTTGGTTGGGTGGTGGGTTTTACTGTTGGGGGGGTCTTTGTATTTTTTTTTTTTTTTTCAGGTAAAAGAGCTGATTTCTACAAAGGGCCCTGGTAGTTTATTGTAGGCTAGGCTTTTCTATTTTTTGGGGTGGGGCTTTTTTATTTTATAGGGCTATTAGATTAGGTGTAATTTTTTTTATTTTGGATGATTTTGTTTGTTACTTTTTATAATTTAATGTTTTTTTATTTTTTGTACTTTACTATTATTTATTTTTTGTAATTGTAGATTTAATTTTTTTTAGTAGGGTTAGGTTTTTTAATGTGTAATTTAATTTATTTAATTTGTAGTTATTGTAATTTTAGTATAATAGTAATGTTAGTTTAATTTATAGTTTAAATTTAGTTTTTTTTATTTCTCTGGTAAGTTATTGGGTTGTTAGGTTTAGGGGTTAATAGTTTATTATAGTTTTTGGTGATGTGGGGGGCTGGCGGTTTAGGGGTTAATAGTTTTATTTAGTGGTAGTGATGTGGGAGGCCAGAGGTTTAGGGGTTAATAACTTTATTTAGTGGCGGCGATGTTGGGGAGCGGCAGAATAGGGGTTAATATCTTTATTATAGTGTGGGCAATGTTGGGGTGCAGGGGAATAGGGGTTAATAAATTTAGTATAGTGGCGGCAATATCGGGAGCGGCAGATTAGGGGTTAATAACTTTATTTAGGTGTCTGCGATGTCGGAGGCAGCAGATTTTTTTTCCCCATAGACATCAATGGGGCTACGTTGCAGACCTTTTTTTTTTCTAACACTCTCTCCCCATTGATGCCTATGGGGAAAGCATGCACGAGCACGTCAAAGCAGCGCTTGTATTTTGTGCAGTATGGAGTTTAACGCAACCATATAGCACGCACAAGGTGACTTTTAAAAAAAACTCGTAATGGCAGCGGTATGGAGGGTGAAATAATGCAACTTTTGTCGCGTTTGTTTTGCACCCTTTATAGCGCAAAACTTGTAATCTAAGTGAAGCTTGTTTAATGTCCATTAAAATTGTATGTTCTTTCTGATCCGTGAATGTTTCATTTTGAATTTCATGTCCCTTTAATATGACAACCAAATCTCTTTTGAAATGTGTTTATGTGTGTGTGTGGGTGTGTATATGTGTGTATATCTGTTTGTGTGTGTAGAAGTGTGTGCATGTGAGTGTGTAGATGTGTATGCGTGTGTGCATGTGTGTGTGTGCATGCTTGTGTGTTTGTATGTGTGTGTATGTGTGGGTGTGTATGTTTGTGTATGTGTATACGTGTGTATGTGTGTGTGTGTATGTGTATACGTGTGTATGTGTGTGTGTGAGTTTGTATATGTGTGTATATGTGTTTGTGTGTGTAGAAGTGTGTGCATGTGAGTGTGTGCATGTGTATGTGTACATGCATGTGTGTTTGTATGTGTGTGTGTGTGTGGGTGTGTATGTTTGTGTATGTGTATGTGTATGCGCGTGTGTGTATGTGTATACGTGTGTATGTGTGTGTGCGTGTGTATATGTATGCCTGTGTATAAATGTGTATGTTCGTGTGTGTGTATGTGCATGTGTGCATATGTGTTTATGTGTGTGTTTGTGTGTGTAGAAGTGTGTGCATGTGAGTGTGTAGATGTGTATGCGTGTGTGCATGTGTATGTGTGCATGCGTGTGTGTGTATATGTATGCCTGTGTATAAATGTGTATGTTTGTGTGTGCATATGTGTTTATGTGTGTGTGTAGAAGTGTGTGCATGTGAGTGTGTAGATGTGTATGCGTGTGTGCATGTGTATGTGTGTATATGTATGCGTGTGTATATGTATGCCTGTGTATAAATGTGTATGTTCGTGTGTGCATATGTGTTTATGTGTGTGCGTGCGTGTGTGTATAGCAATTAATGTGAGTAACATGACATATAACTGACATCCATAATTCTTCTATTGCGTTCCAATGGACGATGCTTTTTCTTTAACTTCCTTGTCTTCTTTCTACAACGAAATTGGTCAATCATGAAATAAATGAAAAATAATGCTCCACTGACTTCAGTATGTATTGTACGGTATAAAACTGTATAACTTCTCAGCTCCTTCTGACAGCTAAATTGAGGACATCTCAGTGTGATTTCAAGTGATATCTCTGTAAATTACCATTTGACTTTGATAAAATATATCACTGTTAATTCTCCTTCCCACCAGACATTCACATAAGAGAGAAAAGCCTCATTCACGCTTTAGCACATTGATCGGAGAGATATGAATACTTTCCAAAATGTCAAAGAACTATGATTTATGAGACTGAATGAGGCCACAATATGTTAGAATAAAGTTGCTGGTCAGCATTCATGGAATTGCACAATACCACATGTATTATAAATCTGTCCTGCATTGCAACTTTAATCATTATTGTTTTATGTCTTAGATGTTATAAACATGTGAATTCAAATTATTTCAAATTGATGTTTGTATGTATGTACTGTATATAAAAGGAAAACATGTTCAAATAATGTTGAAAAAAAAAGAAGAGCCTTTTCTATGTAAACACGCTATATATCTATATCAATTGTGTAATGGTTTAAGTGATTCAGTCTCGGGAAAAAAACATTAAAAAAAATAAAAGCCACAGGGTATTTGAATAGACCAGATGAATATTTGGAAAATATGAACCTTTTCATTTCTTAAGAATAATGTTGACCATTCTATATTCTCTATCTATCTATCTATCTATCTATCTATCTATCTATCTATCTATCATTTATCTATCTTTCTATCTATCTATCTATCATCTATCTATCTATCTATTTATCGAACAAGCTATCATCAATCTATAGCTGTCATCTATCTATGTATATATTTAGCTGTCATCTATCTATCATCTATATCTATTCATCTATTGGCACCTTGTTTACTTTCATTCACTACTATTCTTATTAATTATGTACAAATGGCATTGCTCCCTATTCTAGTCAATCATTATTCCTATACAGCGTGCTCTGGATTGCTTTTTGTGAAATATTTAACCCAATTTAATCATACTAAGATAACTTATTTATATCATGGAGGTCATTCACAATCCTCAAAAGGTATCTAATTATTTGTAACATAGAAACATACATAATAACATAGTAACAAAGTAGATGAGGTTTAAAAAAGACCAAAGTCAATTGAGTTCAACCTATACAAATCAAATGTACATACAAAAAAGCTCCAGTTAACGTTAAATTAATCCGACTAATACAAGCAATAATATCCATGAATTCTGTTTCTAGCCAGAAATGTATGCAAACCATTTTTAAATGTATCTAAGGTATTGGCATTCACTACCTCCTTTAGTAATGAATTCCACAATTGTATTACTCTTACAGTGAAAAAACGTATCCGTTGCAGGAGATTAAATCTCTTTTCCTTCAACCTTAAATTGTGACCTCTTGTCGCAAACAATTTTCTTTGAATAAACAGAGCTTCTGACATATCTGTAAATGGGCCTTGCATATATTTATATAAAGTAGTCATGTCACCTCTCAAGTGCCTTTTTTTCTAGAGAAAACAGACCCCTTTTGGGTAACCTCTCCTCATAGCTTAAATTCTCCATCCCCCTGATTAGCTTTGTGGCCCTTCTCTGAACTTTTTCTAGGTCTGCAATGTCTTTTTTTGAGATTGGTCCCCCAAAACTGCACTCCATAATCAAGGTGAGGTCTTACCAGGGATTTATATAGTGACAGAATTATGCTTTCCTCCCTTGAATCAATGCCTTTTTTAATACATGCTAGTATCTGATTAGAATTAGAAGCTGCTGCCCTGCATTGTGCACCCATTTTTAGCTTGTTATCTATTACTACTGCCAAATCCCTTTCTTTACACGAACATACTCATCAATATAATCCTTTCAAGTATCTTTCCTTTGAACAATGTCCATTTGGATCTTGATAATTTGGCCCCTATACATTGAATGATGATTGAAAAAGCAATCTATAGCCTTTATACCCTTATCATGGGAAATCCATGTATAAAGGGAAACTACATCCACTGATATAAATGAAAATCCTTCCTTCCACTCTAGTTTTTCAATTTGTCTGATCACATCACTTGTATTTTTCACATAACTCATCAAGTTCTCAACTAGTAGTTGTAAATATGCATCAATAAATTCTGAAAGTGGCTCTTTCAAAGAACCAATCCCAACCACTATTGGGCGTCCTGCTGGATTATGCAGGCTTTTATTAATCTTTGGCAAATAATGAACTATAGCCACTTTTGAGTATTTTACCATCAGAAAATCTACATTCTTTTCTTTGAGCATTGAGTGAGTCCAGCCCCTGTGCAGTCTGCACCACAATTTCTTTCCAAGCAGGAGAATCTTTTATCATCAGTCGTCACAATGTTTGTTCTTTGGTATTACAGTATTTGTTTATTTTTTGTTCTGCTAACTATTTTTGCTGTTTTTTTTAACACTTGTTTAAAACTCCAACAACTAAACAAACAACTTTTCCAAGTGTGTGAAGTGTAATAAAACTAGGAAGCATGATAAAAAAATAACTATAAATAAATGTACACACCATTGCAAACACTGTTGCCATTTATTGCTTAAGTCATAACCAGGCTCCTAAACATATCTCAATATCAAGAGAATTAAGTAAATTTGATAACAGTAAATTTGAATTTTATTTTTAAATTTCACTTGATTTGGAATAATTCTATTATCTTTCATTTACATTTGTATTATATATATTTATTAGACGGATATGTGATATCCTGCACAGATAACAAGATCTGTAGGAAACACAACCAAGCAGAAATCACAACCGCAAAATCTGCAAAAATATTTAGCAATCTGTTTTTATTTCATACTGGTAGAGTTATAATTATACATTGCAGTCATTTTATCTTTTTAAACAGGATTTCTTTCAATATTAGAGTATTCATGATCAAGATTTAACAGTTTTCATTTATGTCCTTTTTATTGGCTGCCTAGATCAGTTGCATGGCCCAATATATTGATTATTACTATATACAAAAGGTGTTCATATTGTTAAACACATCATAAACACCACAACTACAAAAGACACACACAAACTCCATTAACACATTTCAAATTTCACTAAACGCCACCCATTATAAGCAGTTCCGAGTACTGTTGAAAATGGAGATAGTACTGTGTCTGAGTTGACAATGTCAGCTATGTTTGATTGTGATCACTTTGTTAAGGGGAAAAAAAAACTCTGTTACTATTTTTCCAACATCGAAAAACAAAAACTTAAAAGACCATAAATTATCTCAAAATGTTTAGTTATGAATAGTTAAACATAAACACCTGTTTTGTTGTTTATTTTGTCTGCCTTCCTGTAATTTATCTATAACAATTATAGTATTTCCACACCCGCAAAAGCTGCTGGAGTGCATTCCATGGCAACCCTGATTGCACAGTGATTGGTTCAAATATGCCGAAGTTTGTTTAGGTCTTTCCCTAATTGGTCAGTACAAGAGAAGTGATATTTACAAAATTCAAAAGATTATTCAGGATGGGCTTCCTTTTTCTAACAAAATTACAGTTTAAATGCTTTAAAAATTAATTATCCATGCTTTGCAATACAGTGAATAATATGTAATATAATATTAAAAAGACTTTACTGTCCCTTTATGTGTTTGTGCATCTGCATTGATATATCTGTGTGTGCGTGGGTATGTGGGCATGAGTGTATGCATATATGTGTGTGCGCACGTGTGTATATGTTTGTGTGTGTTTGCACATGTATGTGCATGTGTTTATATTTGTGTAAATCTGTATGTATGGGTGCGTGTGTATTTGCACATGTGTGTGTGTATTTGCACATGTATTTGCACATGTGTGTGCGCTCACCAGGGGTTAAGTCGGACGGGAATGCATGGGAACAGAGTTCCTGCACTATTTTTGCAGGAGGAACTAAGTTCCCTCTGAACAGAGAACAGAAATGCTTTAGTAAACACTGCTGCTGCTGGTGCACAGACTGGTTAAAGGGATAGTGAGAGCCTCTATTAATGGGCAGTAACACCTCCTACAATACACTAAATCCAAGCCTGTCAGCGGTCCTGCTGTGTGATCACCTTGCACTGTGTGGAACACATGGTGCTTACATTTCTTTGTGGCTTGCTCTGGGGTTATTTAGCTCCCCTCAGTAGAATTAGGACTATTGTACCTTAAAAGGACAGTATACACCAATTTTCATATAACTGCATGCAATAGACACTATTATAAAGAATAATATGCACAGATACAGACCTTTACACAAATAGAAGTAGGTATAGGTTGGTATTCTCCTAAAACTTTGGGGCTTGGTTAGGAGTCTGAAAATCAGAGCAATGTTATTTAAAAATAAGCAAAACTATCAATTAAAAAAAAAAAACTGTATGGGCTATATAATGGATCATCTATAAAACATTTAGGCAAAGAAAAATCTAGTGTATAATGTCCCTTTAAGTGGGTGAGACTCTGTGTCAGAGGAGGATTCTCAGGCTCGAAGGCAACCATTCATTGTTTTTCATTTACTCTCATTAACCAGAGTGTATAGAATATATACATATAAATACAGTGTGTGCGTATATATATATATATATATATATATATATATATATATATATATATATATATATATAAAAATATTAAAGGGCCATAATACCCAAATGTTTAAACACTTGAAAGTGATGCAGCATAGCTGTAAAAAGCTGACTAGAAAATATCACTTGAACATCTCTATGTAAAAAAGAAAGATATTTTACCTCAAAAATTCCTCAGTAGCCACATCTCATTGTAAAGGATTTCTAAGCATATGCTTTCGTGCATACTCATCTTATTTCCCTATTCAGTTTAAGGAAGTTTACTATGAAATCTCATGAGAGATAAGTGAAATCTCATGGGATCACAGTAAAAGAGTTCATGACCTCAGCACTGCTGATGCTGATTGGCTGCTGTTCATTTCTTCCTGTTTTTTTTTCTTACTTGCAGCTGGGCAGTAACTGACAGATAACTTTTTTGGACCACTTACTCTGGTGAGCTGAGGAGATTGTGAGGTAAAATATCTTCCTTTTTTACATAGAGATGCTCAGGTGATATTTTCCTGTCAGCGTTTTACAGTTATACTGCATCCGTTTCAAGTGATTTAGCATATGAGTATTATGTCCCTTTAATTATAAGGGGGGGTGGAAGTATTGGTGAGATCCCACACTCTTTTTTGTAGGACTTGACCCCTGGTGCTCACGTGTGTGCGTGTGCGCATGTGTCCCCACCACATGTTTCCCATCCTCCCACCCCATATAGATTGTAAGTTCCCACGAGAATAGGGCCCTCAACTCTCCATGTATTTGTCTGTAAAATTGTGTCTTTGATTGTACTGTTTATCTGTTGTACTTTTATCCTTGTATCCTTGTGTGTTGGCACTTTATAAATAAATAAATAATAATAATAAAATGTGTGTGTTTATTTGCACATGTGTGTGTATGTGTGCACATGTGTGTTTTTGCATATGTACAGTACATTTGTGTGTGTGTATATGTAAATTGAAATGTGATAGTTTCTTTTTTTTGTACCCTATTGAAAGAGACAATTGTTAATATAACAGGAAAAAAACTACAAAATTAAAATAATACATAAATAAATGAATGAATAACAAAAATATGGAGAAAAAATATGAAAGAAATCAAATAGGAATAAATAAATGAAATAGATAATTGTTTTGGGCTGCAGCTTAATAGAATACTCAGCTGTCTGTTCAGAGCAGACTAATCTCCTCAGTTAACTGTGGTCTAATCTTTTGCAGGCGCTCAGCTGATCATAAACCACGAACAAACCTTTAGAAAGTATAGTTAATCCTATTGCTAATACAAGATAGTGAGCAGAGACGCTGCCTTTGTATTAATTCCTCTTAGATAGGAACTTTACTTCCACATACAGCAATACATTTTTCTGATCTCTTGAGTTTTATTTTAACACCACAGTGATTTAACTTTTATTGTTATTTGCATCTTTTTATTTAGCTCTACAAATATAAGCTGTATGTTTTGTGTGGTTGTAAAACAGCAGATAAAGAAAGAGACCCCGCTATTGTTAAGTTATATGCATGCTAATTTAATAATTACATTTTAAAAAATGTTAAAGGGATATTTTAAGGGTTATTCATGATACATTTATACAATTAACTGCAAACAATCATACAATTTGATTTAAAACTTTTATTTTGTTTGCAGGACAGTGATATACCAATTAGAAAGCTTCTTTGAAGGGCTATAAAAGCATAAAGATGTAAATTGGGGCTTCGGGTGAATGCAAATTTGTCTTAATTGTATTTATTCGTCGAGTCATTTGAGAGGCGAAATGGATGAAAATGAATGATTGCTTAACCAATTCATTCATTAATTCATTCATGCTGCTTGGAGGCAGAAAAAGGTTTAGGAAAGAGGGAAGGAGTTACATTGTTTGGTTAATAAGCTCCTTTTTTGTGATGACGTACAGGAGGTCTGACCATTCATTTGTCCATCGCCCTCCTTTCCAACCCTGTTATAGTATAATTAATGACTGATGTTAGGGACAGCCGGTCAGGCACTAAATGATGGATTTTAGTCATACAGGAGTTGTATGTTCTTTTATTATTGAAATTTATTGAAATTTATTGTTCCAATCCTATAATATAAGATTGTGTTAACCCCTTAATGATCGAGATGTACCCTGTATGTCAATGGTTGTTAAGGGATTGTGTGGCTATTATAGAGCGGGTCTTGAGCTATTAGACCCTTTCTCCGGAAGGCTTGCTCTAATAGCATGGTCTCGCAGATGGAGGCGAGACTGCACTACTAAAGTGCCACACCCATAGAAAGAACAGTGACGTACAGAGTACATCACTGGTTAATAATGTGGTTAATATTAATTGTCTATATTAGCTGTTCCTATTGGAAATAACAATATAGAATCCAAATTCAATATTCATCTGAACCAAATGTCTGCATGGATGAAATTAGGTCGACCCAAACTTTTGAAAAAATCCAAAATAAATCTTTTAGAAGAAACAACATTTTCACCTGTTCACTTGTCTTGTAAAGATGAAAGACTCTAATATTTTATAGCAATGCATTATTGTACTATAACTTGTATGCAACTATGTGATCAATCAAAATTAGGGTTGCAACCTTTTCTGGGAAAAAATACCAGCCAAGCTCATTAGCAAACAATTGCCTAAAAAAGCTCACATAAAGAATTTGGACTGCAAAAAATGTTGCACTAAGCACATCTAAAACATCACATAGTCCTCTGCAAATTATCCTTCTACACTATTAACCCCTAAACCACCACATAGCCCACCACAAATTACCATGCTTCATTAGTAACCCTTAAATGCCCTACAGCCGACCACTTTAAACTACCTACACTAGTAACCCTTAAACGTCACAACCCCCATTGCAAACTACCCCCTAACTTATTAAGTCCCTAACCACCACAATCCCCATCACAAAATTCCTAACCTATTAACCCCTTATTTGCCACAGCACCATTGCAAACCCCACTAAGCTATTAACCCCCTAACTGCCATAACCCCCACATCCCAAAATACCCCCTAACCTCCTAAAAGCTAAACCCCCAAGACCTCTAACCTAAGAACCTCTAAGTTACAAAAAATAAACACTACAATACAAAAAATACAAAAAATAAAATCATTACACAAGAAACATTACCAATAATAAAAAAACTCAACTAAACCTTAAAAAGCCCACCCCTAAAAAAAACCTAAACTAACACTAGTTTAGGGCATTTGTCAGGCAGTGCCCTAGTTGAAGTTATTATCTCTTTTGGATAAAACTCATACCCTAAAACCTCCACTCCTGAGAAGGGCATTTGTTGTGAATTGTCTTAACATAATCAAAGCTCTTTCGCATTACTAAAAATTCAGATCTTAAAAAAATCCTATGTTAAAAGAATCCTATGCTAAAAAAAAACTATCTGGCAAAAAAAGTATGCCCTGATAAAGGCATAAGGGATTAAGCTCTTTTGTTAAAAAAAAACTATACTAAAACTAAAAAGAAACACACCTAAAAAAGAAAAAGTATTGCTAAACCACAAAAGTTGATGCTTACCAAATTGATCTAACTCTTTAGGGGGGCAGCTATGGGTCCATGGTGGCGCTCTTCTGGCACTGTCCTCTTCATTCATCTTCCATCCAATGCTTCTTCTGATTTCCATCAGCTGTCTCCTTATCTTCTATTCAATGTCTTAATATATTTTCTATCCAATGTCTTCTTATCTTCTATCCAATGTCTTCTTTTCTTCTATCCTATATCTTCTTATATTCTATCCAATGTCTTCTTACCTTCTATCTGATTTTTTCTTATCTTCTATCGGATGTCTTCTTATCTTCTATCCAATGTTTTCTTATCTTCTATCCAATGTCTTCTTATCTTTTATCCAACGTTTTCTTATCTTCTATCTGAAGTCTTTTGAACTTCTATCTGAAGTCCTTTCATCTTCTATCCAATGTCTTCTTATATTGTATTCAATGTTTTCTTATCTTCTATCTGAAGTCTTTTTATCTTCTATCTGATGTCTTCTTATCTTCTATCTGATGTCTTCCTCAATCTTCCACCCAATCGTTCTTCATGCTGTCAACGCAGCACACTAAAGATTGAATGTAAGGTTCCCCCTTATATAGGATTTCTCTTGCATCTTTATTATCAGCCAATAGAATGAAAGCTTATACTCAACGGCCACTTTATTAGGTACGCCTCTTCAATTACTTGGTAACACAAATCAATCAATCACATAGCAGCAACTCAATGCATTTAGGCATCTAGACAAGGTGAAAATGACTTGCTGAAGTTCAAACTGAGCATCAGAATGGAGAAGAAAGGGGATTTAAGTGTCTTTAAACATGGCATGGTTGTTGGTGCCGCACAGGGTGGTCTAAGTATTTAAAAAACTGCTGATCTACTTGGATTTTCATGCAGAACCTTCTCTAGGGTTTAGAGAGCATGGTAGAAAAAGATAAAATATCCAGTGAGCAGTATTTGTGTGGACGACAATGCCTTGTTGATGTCAGAGATCAGAGTAGAATGGGTAAACTGATTTGAGATGATAGAAAGGCAACAGTAACTCAAATAACTACTCATTACAACCAAGGTATGCAGATTACCATATCTGAATGCACAGCACATTGAACATTGAAGTAGATGGATACAGAACAGGAAACTGAGGCTTCAATTCGCACAGGCTCAGCAAAATTCAGGACATCAGAAGATTGGAAAAAATGATTCCTGGTCTGATAAGTCTCAAATTCAGCTGAAAAATTCATATGGTAGGGTCAGAATTTGGCATAGACAACATGAAAGCATGGATCCATCCTGCCTTGTATCAATGGTGCAGGCTAGTTGTGGTGATGTAATAGTGTGGGGGTATTTTCTTCTATTTGGGCCCCTTAGTACCAATTGAGCATTGTTTAAACACCATGACATACCTGAGTATTGTTGCTGACCATGTCCATCCCTTTATGACTACAGTGTACCCATCTCCTGATGGCTTCTTCCAGCAGGATAATGCACCATGTCACAGAGCTCAAATAATCTCAAACTGGTTTCTTGAACATGACAATGAGTTCACTGTACTCCAATGTCCTCCACAGTCACCAAATCTCAATCCAAAAGAGCACCTTTGGGATGTGGTGGAACGGGAGATTAGCATCATGGATGTGCAGTTGACAAATCTGCAGCAACTTTGTGATGCTATCATGTCAATATGGACCAAAATCTCTGAGGAATGTTTCCAACACCTTGTTGAATCTATGCCACAAAGAATTAAGGCAGTTCTGAAGGCAAAAGTGGGTCCATCCTGGTACTAGCAATGTGTACATAATAAAGTAGCCAGTGAGTGTAATCTACAAACCCAATTTTTTCTTTCATGATTCAGATAGTGCATACCATTTTAAACAACTTTCCACTTACTTTTATTATCATTGTTGCTTCATTGTCTTGGTGTCTTTATTGATGGAGCAACAATGCACTACTGAGAGCTAGCTGAACACATCTGTAAGCCAATGACAAGAAGCATATGTGTGCAGCCACCAATCATCATCTAGCTCCCAGCTACTGAACCTACCTTGGTATTCTTTTCAACAAAGGATACGAATGAATGAAGCAAATTAGATAAGAAAAGTACAGTTTAAAGTTGTTTCAAATTGTATTCTCTGTCTGATTCATAAAAGAAAACTTGGGTTCCATGCCCCTTTTAATTTTCATGCTTCAGATAGGGTATACAATTTTACACAGCTTTCCAATTTACTTCTGTTAAAAATTAACCTCTTGTAATCTTTGTTAAAACAATATTTTTCCATGAGAGCATACTGAGGTAGGTTCTGTATCGTGCACATATTGAACCCCATAACAATTATAACAATGTTATAACTCCTGCGCCTATCGCAGTATGGAAATAAGCTAATTTCCAACACAGGATACCAAACGAAAACCAAAAATCTAAATTTTTGATAATAAATAAAATTGGAATTTTTTTTTTTTTTCTAAAAGGATTACTTTCTGTTATAATTTTTAAGCTAAACAACTAACATATTAAAGTTAATAAACATTAATTAAAACCTACTGACCTATATTTTCTCCAAAACGAAGTTTCATAACGTTCTAAAAGTTATATCTTTTATTCGCCGATGATGTCACGTTATCCTGCCCACTATTTTCAGCACTGAGTGTTCAAAATACTTAAACCAATAACTTTGTGTTTAAAGCGCCATTTTGAAACCTAGGTATTGTAAACGGATTGGTACAGAGCAAAGGATACCCACGGAGTGGGTTTGGAAAACAATTAAATTTGCAGACAAGATTTCTGATATACAGTAGAGATATGTTAATGAAATGCTATTGATAAAAAGCGTATTTGGGGTAGTTAGTTAGTAACAGGCATAGAAAATATTTACTTACAGTGGCCCTTTAAAGAGTGCACACTTGCTGAAACATGAAAGTTTAATGTTCACTTCCATGTTCTGTAGCAGAGTTCATTGCATCAGATTTCAGAAATGGACATATATTTTTTTAGCAGTTCATCTCTTGATATTAATAAATGTAATACAATAATGGGAGACATTCTGTATTCTGTTATATATAACAGGTAAACAGGCTCCTATGTGCATTATGTATAATTGGAGATAGCAATAGAAATAGGAAATATACTGTGATTCTTTGACAAATGTGACATTCAGTTTGTTAATGAGAGAGAAAAACAGGTACCATAATGCTGGACCACAAATATTCAGATACCATGCATTTTACTGGCCCTTGTTATGCCTGATGAGTAAAGAGACACATTACCATATTATGCTTTACTTGCTGACCTACTTACAGTGGGAGCAAGAATACCAATACTCCTTTGTCACTGGGTTGAAAAAAAAATATTGCCTTGAACAAAGCACATTTTCTTATTCATGCTAATGGTAGGACTAAAGCATTTTCCTGCTTGGTAAATATTGTCATATATTTTAGATGCTATTCTAATTATCACTGCAGTTTAAAGGAACCATAGATTTAACTAAACTATCATGATTTAGCTAGAGCAGTGTTTTTCAACCAGTGTGCCGTGAGAGATCCTCAAGTGTGCCACGGCAGACTGACAACAGTGTGACATATTTTTTAAACTTTGCTTGTTTTTTACTCCCAGTGCAGGGGTAGTTTGTAGGAGGCATGGCATAACAGCACAATACATACAGTATGTGTGTGTATGTGTATGTGTATATACATATATATGCTGTATTAGGCTACAATGTGTGATTTTTTTAAAATTTGGGATGGTGGTGTGCCACAGGATTTTTTAATGTAAAAAAGTGTGCCACGGCAAAAAAAAGGTTAAAAATCACTGAGCTAGAGCATGCAATTTAAAAAAAAATTAATAATAATCAGATTTACTTCTCTTATATAATTTGCTTCATTGTCCTTGTATCCTTTTTTATTAAAAAAATAACACACAAAAAAGCATTTTTTTTTTTTTTCATGATTCAGATAGAGCATGGAATTTTTAGCAATTTATTTTTTATTTATTTTTGCTTGCTGTCAGATTAACACCTACATTAAGCCACCAATCAGCAAGCACTGCCCAGGACCTGAACCAAAAATGGTCCGGCTTCTAAGCTTAGATCCCTGCTTTTCAAATAAAGATACCAAGAGAAAAAAAAAATGATAATAAGAATAAATTAGAAAGTTGTTTAAATTTGCATGTTCTATCTGAACCATGAAAGAAAAAAATCTGGGTTTTATATCCCTTTAACCCCTTAAAGGGACATAAAAACAAGTTAGGATAGAGACAAAATATAATATGTACTTTAATTACTTTTACTGCAAACTTATACTGCAGTGCCTCGCCATTAACCCTTACTTTTAAGTTTCTGAATTGTCCAGTTCTTACTCTCCCCACATAATTCCTTATATGGCTGTATCTATCTCCACCTTTGCTTTGGTAGTATACAAGACTTTAACACTCATTATTATACAGTCTGCCAGTCTGCCAGTATGCCGTTTTACACCTTCTTCTTTTTTTTCCAATTTACTTTTTATTATTATTATTTTCTCTCTAACCCTCTCCCTGCTAACTAATTCCCACCATCTTAGGTACTGGCAGCTGTCTACCAGTACCCAGTTACATAATATTTTTATTTTTTTATAATAATAATAAACACTTCTTTTTCTGTAGTGTAGCTGCCCCCTTTAATCAACCTACCCCCCATCAAGACTAATTTCCCAAACTCTAACTCCCTACTATTCCATTATTGTTGTAAGACTACCTGGTCTATAGCTTCCTGGATCATCCCTGCTTCGAAGAGTGGCACCACATCACCTTTACGCCAATCCTGGGGTACTATGCCTAAGGATAAAGAGTAATGGTTTGTCTATAACAGTGCTAAATTCCCGTAACACCCTTGGGTGTATTCCATCTGGGCCTGGAGTTTTATTTACCTTAATATTATCCATTTTTTTCTGCTATCCTCTAGGCATAACCCAGTTAATGGTATGGGCTGGCATGTTCTAGTTTTCTCCAAAGTATCCTCCATTGGTTCCTCTCTTGGGTATACTGAAGAAAAGAACTGGTTTAGTACCTCGGCTTTCTCCCTGTCACTGTTAATCATGCTACCCTCCCCGCATTTTAATGTACTTAGATTTTTTTTGCTATTTATGTACTTAAAGAACCTTTTAGGGTTAGACTTAGAATCCTTTGCAATTCCTTTTTCAATTTAAATTTTGGCTAATTTGATTGCTTTTTTTGCATGCTTTGTTACATTCCTTATAAATATGGTATGTTTTATTCTAACTTCTGCTCTTTGTGAGGGTCGAGTTAGCATGCAAGCGATAAATATTGACTTTCAACTTGTAGTACGCATGCTAACTAACTCACGCAAAGAGCAGAAATCAAGCAGTAATTACCCCTCCGCTCTCATCTAGCCCTTAGTGTTTATATTGTCACATTTAAGAAAGTATGCAGCTGTCTGTAAAACGTTCTCTTTCTTTATCACTTTCCCAGTAGTCCCCTTGTCATCTTTAACGTGTAAGTTTGAATCATTCTTACTGACTTTGTTTTGGAAATAAAAGTGGAAAATGCTGCATACCATTTATTGAAATATCCTCAAATCAGTAATTTATTTCCCACACATCTTCCTTTGAAAATCTAAGAATATGGAAAAACTAGAGATATTTCTTCTGGTTATGAAAAAAGAAAAGAAACCATAGAATCCAGGCTTTTGTTGATGTGTTAATTTTATTAGGTGGCCATGCAACGAAGTTGCAGGACAACCTATTGTTATTGTCAGGATTATTATTATTATTATTATTATTCCGACACTTTTTCTATTGCCCATAACTTTTGAACTGCTAAAGCAAAGCTCTTAAAATCAGGTATGCTAGTACAGCCTATTGCTCTGCTACATCTCATGCAATATTGAACTCATAGGTCATAAGGTTACGCAGCCATATTGTTTTTTGCGACAAATTTCGAGAAACGCTTAATAATCTTTAGCTCTGTTACTGCTTATGTTACAGCTTTGCAACTTGCTGTGCTCAGTGCTGCTATGAACTAGATTTGCTGTAGCTCAAAAGAACTGCCTTGGTCACATGATGTAGCAGCCATCTTGCATTTTGCGAAAATCTTTAAACATCTTCTTCTCTTAAACCGCTTAGTGCAA
This sequence comes from Bombina bombina, assembly GCF_027579735.1. NCBI lineage: Eukaryota > Metazoa > Chordata > Amphibia > Anura > Bombinatoridae > Bombina > Bombina bombina. Next base: position 1,394,134,785 of record NC_069500.1, read on the forward strand.
TAAAGCGCAATTTTGCACATATGCTCCTTGCAAGGTCCTCTACCAAGTTTAACCCCTAAAAACAATATTGCAGTTAAAATTTGCATCACGCAGTCGCCTTCGTGAAATAAAACATTTGCAATTTTTCATGAAACTTTTGCAAATTGTAGAGGTCTATAGTGAGCATTAGTATGTGCAATTTGAAAGCCATACATTGCATAGCTTGGCAGCCATTTTGTTTACAGAGTTATCTTACGACTAACATTCAGATTTGTTCAAGAGAAGTTGATAGGTCATGTGGTTTGGCAGCCATTTTGAATTGTTCAAAAACGCTTTATTTTTGCCATGTTTATTGACATCTATGGTGAGCACTATTGTGCATAATATGGAAGCTCTATATCTTATGATCAGGCAGCCATCTTGGTTTACGCAAAAATAACGAAAGTCTATTTTCTCTGTTATGTTAGAACTATGAAATTTGCTGTATAATCTGATATTGTGACCTAGATTCATAATTGCTCATTAGGAGAGAATCAGTCACATGATGTGGCAGCAATATTAGTTTTATTTTTATCATAATTATTTATAATTCAATACTGCCTCTTTTGATTCAATTGCTCACAAAACACAAATTACTTATGCTAAACTCTTGAAATCAAGTATGCTGGTACAGCCTATTGCAATTCTACATCTCATGCAACATTGAACTCATAGGTCATATGGTTAGGCAGCTATTTTGTTTTTTGAGACAAATTTCGAGAAAAGCTTAAAAATCTTCAGCTCTGGAACTGCTTATGTTACAACTTTGAAACTTGCTGTGCTCAGTGCTGCTATGACCTAGATTTGCCATTGTTCAACAGAAGTGCCTTGGTCACATGATGTAGCAGCCATCTTGCATTTTGCAAAAATCTTTAAACATCTTCTTCTCTTAAACCGCCTAGTCCAATAAAGCGCAATTTTGCACATATGCTCCCTGTAAGAACCTCTACCAAGTTTGTTAAAATTGCGATTTTTCCATAATCAACATGGCTGCTGTGAGACATTAACCTTTTTATCGCCATTTAATTGCATAATTTTGCACTTTATACATTAGTTTTACAATATTTAACAATATTACAGTGTAATACACACATGATTACACATAGTCATAACCCTTAAAGACAATTTTGCAGTTAAAATTTGCATTGCGCAGTCGCCTTCGTGGAATAAAACATTTGCAAATTTTTATGAAACTTGTGCAAATTGTAGAGGTCTATGGTGAGCATTAGTGTGTGTAATATGAAAGCCATACATTACACAGTGTGGCGGCCATTTTGTTTTGTATTAGCTGTTTTTAAAAACGACAAAAATCTTCTTCTCCGAAACCGCTTATGGCACAGACTTGAAATTTTGTTTACAGAGTTACCTTATGACTAACATTCAGATTTGTTCAAGAGAAGTTGATAGGTCATGTGGTTTGGCAGCCATTTTGAATTGTTCAAAAACGTTTAACGATATTTTTAAATTAATAATAAAACAAATTCCGTTTTACAAAAATGCTTTATTTTTGCCATTATTATTGACATATATAGTGAGAATTATTGTGCATAATATGGAGGCTGTATATCATGTGATCTGGCAGCCATTTTGTTTTATGCGAAAATTTCACAAATCTATTTTCTCTGCAACTGCTTATGTTAGAACTGTGAAACTATCTGTATAACCTTATATTGTGAACTAGAGTCACATTTGTTCATGTTGAAGGAATTGGTCACAGGCTATGGCAGCTATATTGGTTTACGCGAAAATTTCGAAAATGTGATTTCTTTGCAACCGCTTATGTTAAAGCTGTGAAATTTGCTGTGTAGCTATATATTGTGACTTTGCAGCTTGTATGCTTTGCAAAGGTGATGCGCATGACCACCCCTATCGCTGCTTGCAGCTATATTTTAATTTGATATTACTGCTACATGTATAATACATTTATACCATGGAAATAGTGGGTTCGGTTCCAGACCACCGCAATAAATTGAATATCACAATAAAGCGAGTCACACAATTATTTTGATTTCCCAGTGCATATAAAAGTTATGTTTACACTATACTGTAATCTATTAAAGGGCCAGTACATTTTCCTGAACGCTGGTCCGGGCTCTACTGAGTGGGTCTTGTTTTTCATAAGCACTTTGCAGGCATGCTGTCTAGTCACAGCATGCCCAATCATGCCATTATACTGAATGTAGCTCACTCCCGCTACTAGATCAGAGCGGGAGCGAGCTACATTCAGTTTAATGATGCGATCAGGCACGCTGTGACTAGACAGCATGCCTGCAAAGTGCTTATGAAAAATAAGACCCGCTCAGTAGAGCCAGGAGGGTCATTCAGGAAAATGTAATTGTGGAATCAAATATATCTGAAAGCTTTTGATTTATAAAGTTGGCACTAAGCTAATGTTATGTAATTCTGCACTATGCACTATACCTTACAAACCAGCATTGCCGCCTCCACACCATCCACCTGCGATGACGTCATCAGAGGCCGACACCTTGTGACACATTACATGTGCCACGTGGATCAGTAAGGTTGCAAGGTACCCCATATTTAAATGGGTACCTTGAATTCAAGCTTCAGTGTATGGTGGTGAATCTATGAAGAGGATCCTCCACTCTGGATGTCCGCCCCACCGGCAAAGAAGCTCCACGCTGGGATGAACAAAGAAGATGGCCCCATGATGGATGAAGATGTCGTTGCCTGGATGAAGATGGATGTCCTGACTTCAGGAACTGTGAATAGATTTTTAAGGGGATAGATTTTTTTTTTATTTTTTTGGTGTTTTTTTATTTTTTTAGATTAGGGATGGGCAATGTAAAAGAGCTGAATGCCCTTTTAAGGGCAGTAAAAGAGCTTAGTTTTTTTTTAGAATTAGGTTTTTTATTTCGTGGGTTTATTTGGGGGGAGTTACTGTTCGGGGGAATTTATAATTTTTTGTTGGTGAAAGATCTGTTAATTTAGGGCAATACCCTACAAAAGGCCATTTTAAGGGCTATTAGTATTTTATTGTAGGTTGAGGGTGTTTTTATTTTGGGGGGCTTTATTATTTTCATAGGGCTATTAGATTAGGTGTAATTGTTTTTATTTTTGATAATTTCGTTTAATAATAGGGTTAATAGGTTTATTTATTAGTTGCAATGTGGGGGACCGGCAGTTTAGGAGTTAATAGGTTTATTTAGTGTTGCTGATGTCGGGGAGCGGTGGATTAGGGGTGTTTAGACTAGGGGTTTATGTTCTGGTGTTAGGTTTAAACGTAACTTTCTTTCCCCCATAGACATCAATGGGGTTGCGTTACGGCGATTTGCCATTCCGCAATCGCAGGTGTTAGTTTTTTTCTAACACTCTCTCTCCTTTGATGTCTATGGGGGAAAGTGTGCACGAGCACATAAACTCAGCCCTTGGCTTTTGTGTGGTATGGAGCATAATGCACCATAATGCACAGCACGAGGAGGTTTTTTCAGTAACTCGTAATTGCAGCGCTGTGTGGTATCACTCATTTTATTGAGTTATTTACACACCCGGTATAGGGCAAAACTCGTAATCTAGCCGTATTAGAGATATTCCTAAACTATTTAAAAATATATACAATATGTACACATCATAGATATAATCACAAAGGCCAGTACAATATCTTCAGACCATGGAGAGTACACCCACATATCCAAGTAACTTAGTCATCAGATCTGTTATTAAAGCTCATACCAGAATGTATATAAAATGCATACATAAATAAACACTTTGTCAGTAACAATTGGAGTATAAATAGAAACCTGTGGATACCCACTAGAATGTCAGATCATGTGGATAGTCTAAGGTTCCAACACAGGTAGAGATTATGTATGGGAGACACTAAATCCAATCCAAGGTATCAACCATTATAGAAGGGCCCAAAGTCCAGGAAAGTATTCAATCCCATCCGTGTCAGTGTGTCCAGCATGTAGATTCACCTTATTTAAAGCCAGAGGAGCTTGTTATCTCTATCACCACCTCTAGCCATCGGAGGCATGTGGTCAATAACAATCGTGCGCAAGCTAGATACACTATGCTTATGTTTAGCAAAGTGTCATACAACTGGCTGGTCAGAGTCACCTTTCTTCAGTGCCTCCCTAATGACACAACAGTGGTTAGCCATCCTTTCTCTATGGGACGTTATCATCTTCCCTACATATACCAGGGAACATGGGCAAATGAGGATGTAGACAACATGCACACTAGTACTGTGACGAATTGTGTATCTATTATTCTTGGATGTTGGAAGGATGAACCCTTCAGCATGCTGTTGCATGTCACATAACTACTGCATGTGAAGCATGCCTTCTTAGTTGTTTGTAGCCAAGTGTCCCTCTGATAGCAAGGGGTCGGATTAATTTTTACTAGAATATCCCTCCGATTGTCCGCCCTGCGATATTCCACCCTTGGTGGACTCATATGGCCAAATGGTAGAATTCTATCTAACTCTATTAATGCCCAGTGTTTACGAAGTGAGCCTGCCAAGTTCTTATGCGTAGGGTCATAAGTGGTGATAAAGTTCATTTTCTGTTTCATTGTAGTAGAGTTAGTAACTCTGTCTGTAGGGTTTTCCATTGATGATTTCAGTAATTTAGTCTTGATACTTTCCCTAGTTCCATATCATATCCCCTGGCAATCAATCTCTGTGTCATCTCTGTCAGCTGGGTCATCATAGTGGGTACCTCACTATTGTTATGGATAACCCGAGTGAGTGTGAAGTAATAATTCCCTTTTTTTGATGCATGGGATGATAACTTGAGGTCAAGGAAATGTATGGTAGTACTTTCATATTCTAACTTGAACCATATGGGACTGTTAATGGAATTTAGATTAGTTACCCATTTGACCAGCTCATCCATTCCACCTCTCCATATCAGGAAAAAAATCATCAATGTACCTAGTGGGATATGTGGATGTGTAAAGATTTGCATGACCTCTTGTTCGTACCAGTTTATGTATAAGTTGGCATATGTAGGGACCATGTTCAAGCCCATAGCGGTCCCTGAGATCTGTAGGTAAAATTCCAGCTCAAATTTAAAGTATTTTTTTTCCAGACAAAGTATGAGTTACTCAATGGGTGGACCTGTATATTTGGAACATTACCGTTAGCATGGACCTGATAGTCCTAACACCCCAATTATGAGGGATGGCGATGTATAGGCTGTCAATGTCCATGGTGACTAGAATGCCATCTTTATGTAAATCTGTGTTATTCCTCAAAACATTAATAAGGCTTGATGAGTCCTGTAAATAGTCAGGAGTACCATTTCCCATAGGCTGGAGAAAAAAAACAACAATATATATAAAGCTAAGCTAGATAACAGAGAATCCCTAACTGATACAATTGACCTCACTGGTGGGTTTTGCATGGTCTTATGATTCTTAGGTAAAAGATACATAATTGGTACTTTAGGGAATTGTGTAGTTAGAAACATGAATGAAACATTAATGCTTCATGCCCTCTTCTGAGATACTTATCAACAACTTTTTTTAAATTGACTGTTGGGATACCCCTTAATTTGACCTACACTGCTGTGTCTGATAGTTGTCTCAGTGTTTCCTCTCTGTTATTTATATAGTCCTGGATTACAATGGAGCCCCCCTTGTCCGCAGGGAAAATAATGATGATGTCATCACTGCTTAGATTTTTAAGTGCCATTTGCTCACCCTTAGTAAGCTTTGAGTAGGTTTTAGTGTTCTGTATGTGATGACAATCGTTACATAACATTCAAGTAAAGCTCTTAATAGATGGATGTGTCATTGAAGGTCCAAAATTAGAAGGTTTCTTTAACACAGACATTGTCTGTTGTGCACTGTCCATAAAATTATCTTTACATTTCAGTTGCCTTTGCAACTTATGAATATCAATTTTGTCAAACATATAATTTTTAAGGGTAGGCACAAAAGACAAGCCATAATTCAAGACAGATAATTCATCATTACTGAGAGATCTGCTGCTCAGATTAAATCCAATATTCACTTTCTCTTTTGGATTTTTTTTTTAAATTTGCACCCCCCCTCATCTAATGTGTGGTTGTCTAGACCTTTAAAACTTAAGTTTGGAGGGACCAGCGGTGGTTTGCCTGTAGATCGTGTGACTACCCGAGAAAAAGACTTAGAATAATTCTGAGTGACGGAAGTGTTGCTGCCATTATCATTGGTGTCAGCTTCAGATGAATCCCCTCTAAAGCTATCTACTATGCTCAAAGTGTTTTCTGTTCGCAGATTCCTGCCCCTGTATACACACCTATCCCTGTATTCATTTTCCACTGTAGTTAGTTTCTAATTTTTAAAGAATACCAAGTTATATTTGGTGACTAGATTATCTAGCTTAGATACCCAATTCTGAGTCTTATCATCTGTCAAAACTTGATAACTCTGTTGTTTAATAGTTTCTATTTCAAACTTTATTTTCTTTTCCAATCTATTAATCTCTGCAATGACTAATAATATCAGGTCATATGAACATTCAGTCAATATTGAACACCATTTCCTGCAAAATTCAACATTTTGTACATATATATATACATGTGTATGTATGTATATATATATATATATATATATATATATATATATATATATATGTGTGTGTGTGTGTGTGTGTGTGTGTGTGTGTGTTTGTGCATGTATAAATGTGTATTTATGTGTTTGTGAGTGGATGCATGTATATTTATGTGTTTATATGTGAATATAAGTTGGAAAATGGCTCGAAAGACTTGCTCAATGCAGGGTTGCCCCAAACCTTTCATTTGTAGAAAGCGTAATATCACAATAAAATGCGGTACACCTGTGTACATCTGTAAGAATACAGAAATTCCTACAAAGATAATTGCTTTTACAGTCAGCATTTAATTAAAAGTCTGCCCTACTTGTTGCCTGGATATCTAGTCTAGACTTCTACTTTATCATAATCTGCTGATACAGATTTCAAGTCCCTCCAGCAGACACAGTGAGATATGTGGAGGGCTGTAGTATCAGATGTACCCTGATCTATCTCTGGCAGTTTTCTAAATTAATTGCTTACTTTCACTTATATGAAATATTATTATATTTAGGGAAATGCACTTGAAAGTTAAATGCAAATTTAACTCAAAATAAAATTCATCATAATATAAACATAGTAAATCCAATGGCATTCATTATTGTGTCTGCCTTTCCTGTAAATTACCTTTTAAAATTGTGCTTTTCCTCCCCCCCCTCCCCCTCCCAATAGTGGCTGGAGAACATTCTGCAGGATCCAGAGCATTTCAAAACAATTGCTTAATCAGTCCTAGATTACAAGTGGAGCATAAAAATGTTAGCACTACGGTGTGCTTACATCGCTAGAGTGCAATCCATAGCTCTATTTTTACTTCCATATTACAAGCTGACAGTAAAACGTTAGCACTCAAGCAGAACCATTGGGCCTGTTAAGATATGGAAGTTGGATATTGTATCTGGGTTAAATCCCCATCTTATAGACTTCCATGGAGTGTGCAACAAAACTCAGGTCCTGGTTTTGCTTGAGTGCTAAACTAAAGGTGCACTAAGACGAAGGTGCACTAAGACGAAGGTGCACTAAAAAGTGTGGTAACAGGGATTTAAATGTGTTTGACAAGGTGTTGGACTGTGGAGGGCTCAAAGGTATGTGGGTGTATACAGCTCTAAATAAAATAAGTAAACACTGAAAAATTATCAGTTTCCCTGGTTTTACTATTAAAAGGTACAGTATGTGTTTGAGTAAAATTAATATTTTTGTTTTGATCTATAAACTACTGACAACATTTCTTCCATATTCCCAATAAAATATTGTCATTTAGAGCATATATTAGCAGAAAATTACAACTGGTCAAAATAACAAAAAAGTTCATATTCATTTTTCAACAACACAATACTAATGTTTTAACTTACCAAGAGCTAAGAAAACATAATTTATGCTTACCTGATAAATTTATTTCTCTTGTGATGTATCGAGTCCACGGATTCATCCTTACTTGTGGGATATTCTCCTTCCCTACAGGAAGTGGCAGAGAGAGCACCCACAGCAGAGCTGTCTATATAGCTCCCCCCTTAGCTCCACCCCCAGTCATTCGACCGAAGGCTAGGAAGAAAAAGGAGAAACCATAGGGTGCAGTGGTGACTGAAAGTTTAAAAATAAAAATATATATGCCTGTCGTAATAAACAGGGCGGGCCGTGGACTCGATACATCACAAGAGAAATAAATTTATCAGGTAAGCATAAATTATGTTTTCTCTTGTAAGATGTATTGAGTCCACGGATTCATCCTTACTTGTGGGATACCAATACCAAAGCTTTAGGACACGGATGAAGGGAGGGACAAGACAGGGACCTTAAACGGAAGGCACCACTGCTTGTAGAACATTTCTCCCAAAAATAGCCTCTGAAGAAGCAAAAGTATCAAATTTGTAAACTTTGGAAAAAGTATGAAGCGAAGACCAAGTCACCGCCTTACAAATCTGTTCAACAGAAGCCTCATTTTTAAAGGCCATGTGGAAGCCACAGCTCTAGTAGAATGAGCAGTAAGTCTTTCAGGAGGCTGCTGTCCAGCAGTCGCATAGGCCAAACGGATGATGCTTTTCAGCCAAAAGGAAAGAGAGGTAGCCGTAACCTTTTGGCCTCTCCGCTTACCAGAATAAACGACAAACAATGAAAGTGTTTGATGGAAATCTTTGGTTGCTTGTAAGTAGAACTTTAAAGCACGAACCACATCAAGATTGTGCAACAGACGTTCCTTCTTTGATGAAGGATTAGGACACAGAGAAGGCACAACAATCTCCTGATTGATATTCTTATTTAAAACAACCTTAGGAAGAAAACCAGGTTTGGTACGCAAAACCACCTTATCTGCATGGAAAATAAGATAAGGGGAATCACACTGTAAAGCAGATAGCTCAGAAACTCTTCGAGCCGAAGAGATAGCAACTAAGAACCAAACTTTCCAAGATAGAAGCTTAATATCTATGGAATGCATAAGTTCAAACGGAACCCCTTGAAGAACTTTAAGGACTAAGTTTAGGCTCCAAGGTGGAGCAACAGGCTTAAATACAGGCTTAATTCTTACCAAAGCCTGGCTAAAAGTTTGAACGTCTGGGACATCTGCCAGACGTTTGTGTAGTAGAATAGACAAAGCAGATATCTGTCCTTTTAGAGAACTAGCTGATAATCCCTTCTCCAAACCTTCTTGGAGAAAGGACAATATTCTAGGAATCCTAATCTTACTCCACGAGTAACCCTTGGATTCACACCAATAAAGATATTAGCGCCAAATCTTATGATAGATCTTCCTGGTGACAGGTTTTCTAGCCTGAATCAGGGTATCAATGACCGACTCAGAGAAGCCACGCTTTGATAGAATTAGGCGTTCAATCTCCAAGCAGTCAGACACAGAGAAACTAGATTTGGATGCGAGAACGGACCTTGGATTAGAAGGTTCCACCTCATTGGCAGGGTCCACGGTGGAACCGAGGACATGCCCACTAGGTCTAAATACCAAGTCCTGCGTGGCCACGCAGGTGCTATCAGAATCACCGAAGCTCTCTCCTGCTTGATTCTGGCAACCAGACGAGGGAGGAGAGGAAGCGGTGGAAATACGTAGGCCAGATTGAAGGACCAAGGTACTGCTAGAGCATCTATCAGTACCGCCTTGGGATCCCAGGACCTGGACTCGTAAAGAAGAAGTTTGACATTCTGACGCGACACCATCAGATCCAATTCTGGTGTGCCCCATAGCTAAATCAGCTGAGCAAATACCTCCGGATGGAGTTCCCACTCCCCCGGATGAAAAGTCTGATGACTTAGAAAATCCGCCTCCCAGTTCTCTACACCTGGAATGTGGATTGCTGAGAGATGGCAAGAGTGATCCTCTGCCCATCAGATTATTTTGGTTACCTCTATCATCGCTAGAGAACTCCTTGTTCTTCCTTGATGATTGATATAAGCTACAGTCGTGATTTTGTCCGACTGAAACCTGATGAATTTGGCTGCAGCAAACTGAGGCAACGCCTGAAGCGCCTTGAATATTGCTCTTAGTTCTAGATATTTATCAGAAGAAGAGATTCCTCCCGAGACCATAAGCCCTGTGCTTTCAGGGAGTTCCAGACTTCACCCCCAGCCTAGCAGGCTGGCATCTGTCATTACAATGAGCCACTCTGTCCTGTGGAAGTACATTCCCTGAGACAGGTGGTCCTGAGACAACCACCAGAGAAGAGAATCTCTGGTCTCCTGGTCCAGATGCAGTTGAGGAGATAAATCTGCATAATCCCCATTCCACTGTTTGAGCATGCATAGTTGCAGTGGTCTGAGGTGTAGGAGGGCAAAAGGAACTATGTCCATTGCCGCTACCATGAGTCTGATTACCTCCATACACTGAGCCACAGATGGCCAAAGAATGGAATGAAGAGTTTGGCAAGTGGTTAAAGTTTTGATTTTCTGACCTCCGTCAGAAATATTTTCATTTCTACTGAATCTATCAGAGTCTCTAGAAAGGAAACTCTTGTAAGAGGGAAGAGAGAACTCTTTTTTATGTTCACCTTCCACCCGTGAGATCTCAGAAAAGCCAACACAATGTCCATGTGAGACTTGGCTAGCTGAAAAGTCAATGCCTGGATCAAGATGTCGTCTAGATAAGGTGCCACTGCTATGCCCCAAGGTCGTAGAACCGCCAGAAGGGACCCTAGCACCTTTGTGAAAATTATTGGAGCAATGGCTAACCCGAAGGGAAACTGGTAATGCCTGTCTAGAAAGGCAAATCTGAGAAATTGATGATGACTTCTGTGAATAGGGATGTGTAGATACGCATCCTTTAAGTCCACGGTAGTCATATATTGACCTTCCTGGATCAGAGGTAGAATAGTCTGAATGGTCTCCATCTTGCATGATGGAACTTTGAGGAACTTGTTTAGAATTTTGAGATCCAAGATTGGTCTGAAAGTTCCCTCTTTTTTGGGAACCACAAACAGGTTTGAGTAGAACCCTAGCCCCTTTTCCTCTTTTGGGACTGGGCGGATCACACCCATGGTAAGATCTTCTATACAGCGTAAGAACGCCTCTCTCTTTGTCTGGTTTACAGACAATCGAGAAATATGAAATCTCCCCCTTGGAAGGGAGTCTTTGAATTCCAGAAGATATCATTGGGACACAATTTCTTAATAAAAAAAAACAGGAAAATAAGCCAAGCACCAGGTAGATAGGATAAAACTTTAAATTTTATTTGTAGCAATTAAAAAAAACGTATAAAGCGGTAGAGAGTATGGGGTGACCCCCAAAAAGATAGACTAACGCGTTTCGGCTAGAAGAGCCGTACTCATAGTCCCTAAAACCACTAAAACCACACTGACTTAAATACCCAGTGTTCTATTGTGATTGGTTGGACAGTTAATTGAAATTTAAAGGTACACTATCTCCACTAGCTTCAAGCTATATTGTATTTCATTCAACTTATTAATAAATATAAATATAAAGATAGCCTTTAGTGATTTCATTAAGTGTCCAATTGGGGGCATAGAATGATCAAATGTAAATTTGTTTATGTTACAAGAGAAAAACATACACAAAAATTGAACCTTACAATAGGAATGTGCTTGTCAATTGCAATTCATTTCTATAGAAATCATTTCATCATATATATATAATGTCTCTTGTGTAGTACTACATCCTATTATGGTTCAGAGATAGTTATCAAAATTTGGAAAAGTGAAAAAAATGAAAAAATATGTAAAAAAGTAAAAGTAAAATGTAAAAATGAGCCTATGACAAGAGATAATTCAATTTAACAGAGTTGTTACAAAAAAATTGAGTTTGAAATGTTAGGTTTTAGGACCATCCTAACCTTTATTTAAGGAGGATAATATCCCACTGAAGGCAACTAAAGTGAGTACTATGCCCCTTCCAACACATATATGCAAAAAATCACAAAACTAATATATACAATAAAATAAAATAAACTAAACAAATGAAATAAATAAAGGGAAGTGCACATTAGCATAAATGGTCCTGACCATACAAAACTGGCATTCAAGAGAAAAAATGAAATAAAGAAAAAAATAATATAAGAAAGGAAAATTATATATTATATGTATTCTTATATCTACAACTGAGCCTATGACTAGAAACTTAAATAACAAAAACTGATTGTTGAACCAAACAGCCCTAGTCAAACCTTATAGGTACATTCAAAGGGATCCAGACAAGTATCTTATAATAATTGCATCAAGACCAATAATTAATAAAGTCATATTCTGAATTCAGGCCCCAAGGTCTCTTGGTTTGGAGTCTGAAAATCCAATACATTTCCTGCCTCGACAGGACCTTGAAACGGTCTCCACCTCTCTTCTGGGGTTGAATTTTTTCAATAATCATCCACTTTAATGAGTTGTAATCCTTGTTGTGCTTTTGTACAAAGTGGGTCACCAGTGTGGTGTTACTCTTGCCTACCCGGATAGTGGACAAATGTTCATGTATCCTAGAGCGGACATACCTAGTGGTCAACCCAACATATTGCAGGTTACACTCCTCGCACCAAAGGAGGTAAACGCAATATGTTGATTTGCAATTCACACATGAGGAGATATCAAAGGTTTCCCCTGTAACCATTGAGGAGAATGTGGTGCCCACTTGAACGTATTCACATGACTTGCATTGTGAATACCCACATTTGTAAGTTCCCCTATGGCTAAGCCAAGAAGAAGATGCACTCGTCTCCGAGGCAGGTCTTTTTAATTGGGAAGGGGAAACAAGATTCCCTATAGTTTTGTTTCTCCTATAGGAAAACCTGCAACCTTTCTTTACTGTCTCTGTGAGGGCATCATCAGCCACCAATAACCGGAAATGGTTACGGATTATACCACAAATTTGTGGATATTGGGCTGAGTAGTCTGTCACAAAGGTCAGTGTATTGTCTGATTTCTTTGTTGTTGGAATGTTTCTATCCTGAAGGAGAGTTTCTCTTGAAATGCTATTTACTTTATTTCTAGCGCTCTTGATGACTTTCCTGCTATATCCCCGTTGTAGCAGGCGTCTTTCCAAGTCGTCCGCATGTGTTTCATAACACAATTTCTTAAGCCCAGGGATCATGAACATCTCTTGCCCAAGTCTGAGCGAAGAGAGAGAGTCTGCCCCCTACTAGATCCGGTCCCGGATCGGGGGCTACCCCTTCATGCTGTCTTAGAGGCAACTGCAGGCTTCTTGGCCTGTTTACCCTTGTTCCAAGAGTGGTTAGGTCTCCAGACTGACTTGGATTGGGCAAAATTCCCCTCTTGCTTTGTAGCAGAGGAAGCTGAAATGGAACCACTCTTGAAGTTCTGAAAGGAACGAAAATTATTTTGTTTGATCTTCCTGAGGAAGGGCATGACCTTTCCCTCCAGTGATGTCTGAAATAATCTCTTTCAGTTCAGGCACGAATAGGGTATTTCCTTTGAAAGGGATGTTCAAAAGTTTAGATTTAGATGACACATCAGCAGACCAGGACTTAAGCCATAACGCCCTGCGTGCTAAAATGGCAAAACCTGAATTCTTTGCCGCTAATTTAGCCAGTTGAAAAGCGGCATCTGTAATAAAAGAATTAGCCAACTTAAGGGCCTTGATTCTGTCCATAATCTCTTCTAATGGAGTCTCCATCTGAAGAGCCTCTTCTAGAGCCTCAAGCCAGAAAGCAGCTGCAGTAGTTACAGGAACAATGCACGCAATAGGTTGGAGAGAAAAACCCTGAAGAACAAAAATTTTCTTCAGGAGACCCTCTGATTTTTACTCCATAGGATCTTTGAAAGCACAACTGTCTTCGATAGGTATAGTTGTATGCTTAGACAGAGTAGAAATAGCTCCCTCCACCTTAGGAACTGTCTGCCACGAGTCCTACATGGTGTCAGATATGGGAAACATTTTCTTAAAAACAGGAGGGGGAGAAAACGGAATACCTGGTCTATCCCACTCCTTAGTAATAATATTCAAAATCCTCTTAGGGACTGGAAAAACATCAGTGTAAACAGGAACCTCTAAGTATTTATCCATTTTACACAATTTCTCTGGAACCACTATAGGGTCACAATCATCTAGAGTCGCTAATACCTCCCTGAGCAATAAGCGGAGGTGTTCAAGCTTAAATTTAAAGGCCGTCATATCAGAATCTGTCTAAGGAAGCGTCTTTCCTGAATCAGAAATTTCTCCCTCAGATAACAAATCCCTCACCCCTACTTCAGAGCATTGTGAGGGCATATCAGATACGGCTACTAAAGCTTCAGACGGCTCAGCATTTTTTCTAAACCCAGAGCTGTCCCGCTTTCCTTGTAAACCAGGCAGTTTAGATAAAACCTCTGTGAGGCTTGTATTCATAACTGTGGCCATGTCTTGTAAAGTAAAAGAATTTGATGCACTAGAGGTACTTGGCGTCACTTGTGCGGGCGTTACTGGTTGTGATACTTGGGGAGAGCTAGATGGCGAACCCTCATTTACTTCTGACTGAGAATCATCTATTGCTCTATTTTTAAGTGCTAATATATGTTCTTTATAGTTTATAGACATATCAGTACAATTGGGACACATTCTAAGAGGGGGTTCCACAATGGCTTCCAAACATATTAAACAAGGATTTTCCTTGGTGTCACACATGTTAAACAGGCTAGTAATGTAACAAGCAAGCTTGGAAAACACTGTAATCAAAGTAAAAAACACTTAGAAATAAAACGGTACTGTGCCTTTAAGAGAAAAAAAGCGGGGGGCGGAGCCGAGCCAGGGAACAGCATGGCTGCAATTGAATGTAGCTCAGAGTAAAACTCCCCTTAAGGGCATATAAACAGGGGTTCCCGACGACCAAAACTATCACATAAGATGCCTATGCAGTCTCTAATTACCGAGGGACATCAAACTACTGCATCCTAACAAGCATACAGACCTCGCATAGAGATACTGCTGCTGACCACAACTGCGCATCAGGGTGAAGTGAAGCGCCATCTTAGACTGACAATGAACACGCTGCAACACAGTCAAGCCCGATCGGAAGAAACAGGCTGTCGGCAGACGGAAAACCACCGTGGGAGATAAGTATGCCTTATAACTAAACACTAAATAGACACAGCACTATTTCTCATGAGCGACAATAAGCACTCATGCTCCCAGAGACTGAGACACAACAGGCCCACACACCAAATTAACGCCACCGGACCTAGTACATACTAGGCACTACAGCATAACAACAAGGGCACAGATAAAACGGAATGCGGTCTCCTTAATCCACACTCCTAGACAGCAACGACAGTGGTATATATATAATACAGATAAAGGGCTAGTACGTAACAGCCTCCTTAAAGACCTAATAAAGAGCACAATTGTATTGGAACCTTCAGCACTAAATCGCAGCTAAGGCCTGATCTTTTCATACAGCTACGAAAGCAAAATTTCAAAAAGCATTATCACATTGAATAAAACCACTGCTCCAAACTAGTAAAATATACTGAACTATAATGACGTCTAAACGCCTGCCTAAGGGAGACAAAGCTAGCAGAGCAACTGTGGCACCATCAACCAAAATTAAATTCCTTTTTCAAAACAAAGGAAGCTAAAACAAACACAGCACCTAACTCCCCGCACAGCTCTGATGGCACACACGAAGAAGAGGTTGAAAACACGCAAACAGACCCTCTTACCCCTATCGCTAAAGCAGATTTAAAATTCTTACCAACTAAGGAGGACTTTGCATCATTTATGACCCAGATCAGTCTGCTCATAAAAGAAGGGCTCTCAGATGTTAAAAAGGAAATCACTGACCTGGGCAACAGGGTGCACCAGCTAGAAAATCATGCAGAAGAAATATCAGAACCGATTAACCTACACACTATGCAGATCCAACATCAAACAGAAGAGATCAGGCAAATGCAGATGCAAATAGAGGACTTGGATAATCGTGGCTGACGCCAAAATCTGCGAATAAGGGGAATATCTGAAAAAATCCTAAGCACCGAACTCCAAAAATACCTACAAGGCCTATTCAATTTCCTTTTAGAAGACGAAGAAGCTGCAGACATTTCTCTAGATAGAGTACATAGGGCATTAAAACCTAAGCCCTCACCTAAGGCCCCGCCAAGGGACATCATTTTAAGATGCCCCAATTTCAAAGACAAAGAAAAACTGCTAAATGCAGCAAGAAAGAAAGCACCAATCTACAAAGATGGCGAAACAATACAGATCTTTGCAGACCTCAGCCCGCTCACCCTCTCCAGGCGGCGGAATGTCAAATTTCTAACTACTCACCTACAAAATCACCAAATCCCATATCGTTGGGGTTTCCCTTTTGCACTCAGAGTAACGAAAGACAATAAAGAAATCACTTACAAAGACCTAGAAGATCTCGATTCCTTCTGTACACAGCTACAGATTCCACCACCGAAGAACATACCTCAAAACGCGGATCACGACGAAAGAGAACCAACATCAGACTGGTACCCACCACAACCACAGAGACAAAAATGGAACACAATCCCCAAGAAACGCAAAATAGACCCTACCACCTCTCACCAGACACCAGTCACCCGCACAAATCCACCTTGAGGTCTGACTTTCAGCAATCTGGACTTAAATTAATTGACCCCATTTCCACATCCAAAGTACTTTTGGACACCTCAGTGCAAAATGCAATTCGAACTGAGACACTGAACTATAATTAACCCACTCTTGCACCACAAAGAGACTTACAAACTTCCCCCTAGCTCACCAACTCATACCCCATGTGATGCAAACTATTATGAATAGAACCCTCACAACTAGAGGGAACCCCATCTTAATGCAATAGTAGCACCAGCCCTTTTGGGGAACGGTAGTGACCAGAGATCGCTACCACTCTCCCCCCAGTCCTAGTTTAGATTTAGGTTTAGGTTTAGACTTAAGTCTAGATTTGAGTTTAGATTAAAAGAAAAAGAAAGGAGATTACTTCTGTAATCCTTCGTGTAATTGTTCTCAATGTTAATTACCTTAATTTCTATTTTGTTATATTGTATTTACCAATGTATGTTATTATATTTCAGAATCTCTGCAAAATCCGGATCGGCACACTGGCTCACATTCTACTTACGTCATGTTCACAGACAGCACCACAACCACTTAGGAATTCCTCCAACACACCGCGCCTACATGAAGCGAACAAACTCCACATACGGTAAGCCAAGTCTAAAGGACATAATAGCAGACCCTCACATTAACACTACATATGACCTCTAGACCATTAACAATCATATCTTAAAATGCTAAAGGATTGAACTCACCTACTAAAAGATCAGTTGCAATACACTGGTTCGCCAAACAAAAAGACTCTATCATATTCCTACAGGAGACTCACTTCCCTAGAATAAACAAACCTAAGTTTTCAAACAAAAATTTCCCTCTTAGCTTTTTTAACTCCCATGAAAAAAAGATAAACGGGGTGGGGATCCTTTTCCACTCATCCTTACCCTTTCAACTACTTCACAACATATCAGATAAGGAAGGGAGGATATTAATCTTAGTAGGCCTACTCTACAACAGACCAATCACACTAGTTAACGTGTATGCCCCCAATACAAATAAGAGCAAATTTTTGAACACTCTCAAATGCATGATCTGTGAATCACGTAAAGGCACTGTAGTAATGGGCGGAGACCTGAACGTTATCCTAGACCCTACACTTGATTCTACCTCCTTAAATACAAGTAACACGTCACGTCCTCCTAACGCCACTTACTCATGTCTTAAACACACAGGACTCATAGACACATGGAGACTGCAGCACCCTGAACAACGTGGATACTCTTTTTATTCACACCCCTGGTCCATGTATTCAAGGATTGATTATTTATTCCTTGATCAATCTAGCTTATCCCTACTATCAAACACCGACATATCCTCCACGGCATGGTCAGATCACTCTATGGTGTCCTTAGAACTACACTGGCTCGACTCCCCACTTCACCCGTTCATATGGCGACTGGACCCATACCTACTACACCACCCACTAACAGCCCAAAAAATTAGGACGGCTCTGACTGAGTACTTTGATTTAAACGCTAACTCAGACACACACCCGATGTACATATGGGAAGCACATAAAGCAGTTATACGCTTTAAGTTATTATATTTCAGAATCTCTGCAAAATCCGGATCGGCACACTGGCTCACATTCTACTTACGTCATGTTCACAGACAGCACCACAACCACTTAGGAATTCCTCCAACACACCGCGCCTACATGAAGCGAACAAACTCCATGTCTTAAACACACAGGACTCATAGACACATGGAGACTGCAGCACCCTGAACAACGTGGATACTCTTTTTATTCACACCCCTGGTCCATGTATTCAAGGATTGATTATTTATTCCTTGATCAATCTAGCTTATCCCTACTATCAAACACCGACATATCCTCCACGGCATGGTCAGATCACTCTATGGTGTCCTTAGAACTACACTGGCTCGACTCCCCACTTCACCCGTTCATATGGCGACTGGACCCATACCTACTACACCACCCACTAACAGCCCAAAAAATTAGGACGGCTCTGACTGAGTACTTTGATTTAAACGCTAACTCAGACACACACCCGATGTACATATGGGAAGCACATAAAGCAGTTATACGCGGAGAATACATAAAACATAAAGCATACATTAAAAAACAATACAACGCTCAGCTAAATACACTCACTAACAGACTTAACGACCTGGAGACTCAACATAAACAATCCCCCTCAGACAGAACCCTACTAACCATGCTGACCACCACACGAAAGGAGCTTAATACACTACTATACTCTGAAACTCAAATAAAAATGCTGAATCTCCGAAAGAAGTATTTTTATGAAGGAAACCGACCAGGCAAAGTCTTAGCTAACACCCTAAAAGATAAAAACACCCTCACATATATCCACAAACTTAAAACTAAACAGGGAGATTCAGTAGTCGATAGTAAGGAGATAGCCGCACACCTACGAAGCTTCTATCAACAATTATACAATTTGACAAAAATACCCACCACGACCACATACAAAACATGAGAACATACATAAGGACAGCGGACCTAAACAAAATAACACAAGAACAGAGGACAGACCTGGAAGCAGACATAACATTAACAGAAATCGTGAAAGCCATCAAGAGCCTCCCAACGGGTAAGAGCCCAGGACCTGACGGACTAACCAATCAATATTATAAAACTCACTGCCCTACTCTAGCCCCACATCTATTAAAACTTTTTAACTCATTAGACGAAGGCACTCAACTCTCTAAAGACTCTCTTGCAGCCCACATATCTGTAATTTTGAAACCAGAAAAACCACAGGAAGACCCAGGCAGCTATCGGCCTATATCTCTACTAAATACAGACCTTAAGATCCTGGGGAAAATCTTGGCGAACCATATAAACTTAATTCTTAAAGATATAGTCCATACAGACCAAGTGGGATTTTTCCCTGGCCGAGAGGCCAGAGACAATACGATTAGAGCCCTAACCCTTATAGAATACGCCAAGACGCATGACATAGAATCAGTATTAGTGACCATAAACGCCGAAAAGGCATTCGACCGCACAGACTGGCAATTTCTACTAGAAACCCTCAAAAACATTGGATTTGGCCCGAAAATAATTAACAGAATCTTTGGTCTATACTCAAATGCAAATGCGAAAGTTAAAGCCAATGGTATACTATCAGACACGTTCCCCATACATAATGGCACACGCCAAGGTTTCCCCTATCACCGATCTTGTTTGTTTTGACGATGGAAGTTCTCACATCTCACGTCCGTAAAAACCCAAAAATCAAGGGCATATCATTTGGCAACCAATCCTACAAAATCGCAGCATTTGCTGATGACTTATTATTCTCGGCAACCTCACCCCAAACAACCGTCCCGGAAATATTAATAGAACTGGACAGATTTGGACGATATTCTAACTTCCTAGTCAACAAACAAAAGTCGGAGATCCTAAATGTAAACCTACCTGACGCCAAATTTCACACACTGTCGAAGATATGCCCATTAAAATTAAGAAAGGACTCTATCAAATATTTGGGGATCCACCTTGCTCCCAAACAGACAACACTCTTCGACAAAAACTACTTAGCACTATTAAATAACACACAACATGACCTCCAGACGTGGACGAGCAAGCCCCTCTCGTGGTGGGGACGGGTTCAGGCCTTGAAAATGACAACGCTCCCTAGGATCACATATATATTACAAACATTACCTATGCACTTGCCTTGTTTTATTTAAAACGTCTCCAAAATAGCCTTAATTCCTTTGTATGGGGGAACATAAACCTAGAATTAACAGAGATGCAATGTATAGGTCAACTGTTGATGGAGGATTAGGTCTACCAAACATTGAAGAGTATTACTTAGCAGTCACACTACAAAGGTTACTAGATTGGCATGTGAAACAGGAGTGTAAAGCCCGAGTCGCGTTAGACTCACATATACTTAAAGCACCACTAGTGCACGCGCTGTGTTGGGTACCTAGCGACTTAAGACCACCTCAATGCAGACAACTAGAAATCCACAAACACCTATTTAAGATTTGGGACCAAATAACATCATCCAAGCCACACATCTCGACTAGCAGATCCCCCCTATTCCCGATTGTCCTAAATGTAGAAATAGTAGGTGGCCTAGATAAGGGATTCCAGAGGCTTTCCAAATGGGACTACACCATCCCCCTATTAAACTTCATAGAAGCAGGCAAACTTCTAGAAAGGGACAAACTCACCGACATAGCTCAAGGTAAATGCAACAATTGGCTAAAATATGCACAATTACACCACTTTGTACACACCTCCCCATTTAAAACTGACCTACTAAGAACGCCCAGCACATTTGAAACATTATGGCACGGAGGGATTATACAGAGAGGAACACTTTCACTATCCCGCAAACTTTTAATCAAGAACATTAGGGACATCCTGCCGCCATATACAGATAAATGGAACACAGACATAGGCAGTCACATAACAGATGACAACTGGGCCAACATATTCAAATCAATCAAAAAATCATCGACCTCGCCAGTAATACTAGAACTTAACTATAAGATTGTCCTACGGTGGTATTTAACCCCATCAAAGTTAAGCAGTATTTACCCAAACATATCAGATAGATGCTGGCGCTGCTGCAGGGGACATGGTAGCCTGATACACATGTGGTGACGATGCCCCAGAATATGCCCCTTGTGGAAATCGATAGAACAACACTTTAGACAAAGCATATCAGCTGAATTTACACTAAGCCCAAAAATAGCGTTGCTCAATGACCTCCCCAAACTACCATGTCGCTTGAGGCTCCTGGTGCTTCAAATAGGCCTCAATAGTGCAAGAAAACTAATAGCCCGTAATTGGAAGAAACGCCTGACCCTTTCCAAAACACTATGGCTCGAAGAAGTAGAAGAACAATTCACATTAGAACAATATGGCTATCTGTGCCGAAATAAAATGGACATCTTTCTAGACGCTAAATTTATCTGGCAGGAGTCCCTACACACCACACTAATTCCACATGCCCCTCAAACTGCCACCACTTCTCCCTAGATGGTTGAATTAACAGCTACCAAGCGAAAGGGATATACACCCCCTAACAGTGAACAGACTATACAAGACCTCAATAACCACATACTCCAAGAACCAGTGCCGATCCGGATAAAGATACGCAGACGTAAGTTATCATATTTGTTTTATAGATTTGTTTGTTTCCTTGTTTACCTGTTATGAAGAATTTGTGTTTTCCCCCCTACCCCCACTCTTACCTATTTGAGAGAATATATGGACTAGCTGCATGGTAGCCATGGAAACACGGTTATAAAACAGCAGCGAAACACATGAACATTTAGCTATAACTAACATTTCTCTTTATTGTAGAACATCTCCATATTGATATATGTTATTGTATGTTTAAATTCCCAATAAAAAGAAGATTTAAAAAAAAAAAAAAATTAATAAGAGAAAAAAAGCTGCACCAGTTCTGCAAAACAGTGTAAAAAAAACAGTAAACTTAACAAAATTTTTACAGTAGCATTATAAAGACTTAGGCCTAGATTTGGAGTTCGGCGGTAAAAGGGCTGCTAACGCTCCGCGGGCTTTTTTCTGGCCGCACCATAAATTTAACTCTGGTATCGAGAGTTTAATCAAATGCTGCGTTAGGCTCCAAAAAAGGAGCGTAGAGCATTTTTACCGCAAATGCAACTCTCGATACCAGAGTTGCTTACGGACGCGGCCGGCCTCAAAAACGTGCTCGTGCACGATTCCCCCATAGGAAACAATGGGGCTGTTTGAGCTGAAAAAAAACCTAACACCTGCAAAAAAGCAGCGTTCAGCTCCTAACGCAGCCCCATTGTTTCCTATGGGGAAACACTTCCTACGTCTGCACCTAACACTCTAACATGTACCCCGAGTCTAAACACCCCTAACCTTACACTTATTAACCCCTAATCTGCCACCCCGCTATCGCTGACCCCTGCATATTTTTTTAAACCCCTAATCTGCCGCTCCGTAAACCGCCGCCACCTACGTTATCCCTATGTACCCCTAATCTGCTACCCCTAACACCGCCGACCCCTATATTATATTTATTAACCCCTAACCTGCCCCCCACAACGTCTCCGACACCTGCCTACACTTATTAACCCCTAATCTGCCGAGCGGACCTGAGCGCTACTATAATAAATGTATTAACCCCTAATCCGCCTCACTAACCCTATCATAAATAGTATTAACCCCTAATCTGCCCTCCCTAACATCGCCGACACCTAACTTCAATTATTAACCCCTAATCTGCCGACCGGAGCTCACCGCTATTCTAATAAATGTATTAACCCCTAAAGCTAAGTCTAACCCTAACACTAACACCCCCCTAAGTTAAATATAATTTAAATCTAACGAAATAAATTAACTCTTATTAAATAAATTATTCCTATTTAAAGCTAAATACTTACCTGTAAAATAAATCCTAATATAGCTACAATATAAATTATAATTATATTATAGCTATTTTAGGATTAATATTTATTTTACAGGCAACTTTGTAATTATTTTAACCAGGTACAATAGCTATTAAATAGTTAAGAACTATTTAATAGTTACCTAGTTAAAATAATAACAAATTTACCTGTAAAATAAATCCTAACCTAAGTTATAATTAAACCTAACACTACCCTATCAATAAAATAATTAAATAAACTACCTACAATTACCTACAATTAACCTAACACTACACTATCAATAAATTAATTAAACACAATTCCTACAAATAAATACAATTAAATAAACTATCTAAAGTACAAAAAATAAAAAAGAACTAAGTTACAGAAAATAAAAAAATATTTACAAACATAAGAAAAATATTACAACAATTTTAAACTAATTACACCTACTCTAAGCCCCCTAATAAAATAACAAAGCCCCCCAAAATAAAAAATTCCCTACCCTATTCTAAATTAAAAAAGTTACAAGCTCTTTTACCTTACCAGCCCTGAACAGGGCCCTTTGCGGGGCATGCCCCAAGAATTTCAGCTCTTTTGCCTGTAAAAAAAAACATACAATACCCCCCCCCCAACATTACAACCCACCACCCACATACCCCTAATCTAACCCAAACCCCCTTAAAGAAACCTAACACTAAGCCCCTGAAGATCTTCCTACCTTGTCTTCACCATACCAGGTTCACCGATCCGTCCTGGCTCCAACATCTTCATCCAACCCAAGCGGGGGTTGGCGATCCATAATCCGGTCCAGAAGAGGCTCCAAAGTCTTCCTCCTATCCGGCAAGAAGAGGACATCCGGACCGGCAAACATCTTCTCCAAGCGGCATCTTCGATCTTCTTCCATCCGGAGCGAAGCGGCAGGATCCTGAAGACATCCAGCACGGAACATCCATCCGGACCGACGACTGAACGACGAATGACTGTTCCTTTAAGGGACGTCATCCAAGATGGCGTCCCTCGAATTCCGATTGGCTGATAGGATTCTATCAGCCAATCGGAATTAAGGTAGGAATTTTCTGATTGGCTGATGGAATCAGCCAATCAGAATCTAGTTCAATCCGATTGGCCGATCCAATCAGCCAATCAGATTGAGCTCGCATTCTATTGGCTGATCGGAACAAAATAAATAAACAAAACATTTTTTCCTAACAGTGTCACCAGCCCTTTAGTCCCTTAAGAAAACGTTATAATTGCATCAATAAACAAAAAATTTTTTCCTAACAGTGTCACCAGTAACTAATGAGCCATTCAAGCAAGCTGAAATTCCTATTAAAGTGTCTAAATACAGCTTACCCTTCCCTCATGGGGATATTGCCAGCCTTTTCTAGAATTAACACAGTCTGTCTAAAAAAATATAGACTGAACATACCTCATATGCAGCTTAGCCTGCAAACTGTTCTCCCAACTGAAGTTTTTCAGTACTCTTCAGGCCTTGTGAGAAAAGCAGTGGATCTTAGTTACAAAGTGCTAAGATCATCATCCTCCTTGCATAAATCTTCATCCCTTTTCTGCCAAAGAGTAAATAGTACACACCAGTACCATTTAAAATAATAAACTTTTGCTTGAGAAGTAAAAAAACTAACATTTTAGTCACCACATAGCTCTTTGCCCTTCCTAGCAGTTAAGCAGGCAGAGAGAATGACTGGGGGGTGGAGCTAAGGGGGGAGCTATATAGACAGCTCTGCTGTGGGTGCTCTCTTTGCCACTTCCTGTAGGGAAGGAGAATATCCCACAAGTAAGGATGAATCCATGGACTTGATACATCTTACAAGATAAATACATATTTTGTGAAATAACCCTGATTTTAAATCACAGCTGTCATGTGTCTTGGCATGGTCTCTACCAGTCTTTCACATTGTTGTTGGTTGACTTTATGCCACTCCTGGTGCAAAATTCAAGCGGCTCAGCTTTGCTTGATAGCTTGGGATTCAGGTCTGGAGTTGGGGCTGACCATGACAGGGTCATGATCTGGTGGTCCTCCATCCACACCTTGATGGACCTGGCTTTAAGACATGAAGCATTGCCCTGTTAAAAAAAAAAAAAAACAATCCTCAAAGTTGGGAAACATTGAATAAGGAAGCAAGTTTTCTTCCAGGATAACCTTAAATGTGGCTTGATTAATGCGCCCTTCACAAAGATAAATCGGCCCGATTCCAGGTCATCTTTTCTGATGAGTCCAATTTTCAGCTTTGTCTGACACCTGGTAGTCTAATGATTGGATGGAGACCTAATAAGGTCTACAAGACACAGTGTCCTTCACCCACTGTGAAATTGGTGTATGATCGATGATGATTTGGGGGTGCTTCGGCAAGGAAGAAATTGGGCAGATATATCATTGTGATGGACACATGAATCAAGCCATGTACAAGGTTATCCTGGAGGAAAACTTGCTTCCTTCTGCTTTTGACAATTTTCCCCAACTCTGAGGATATCCATATTAAATTTCTATAGTTTAAAAATAGTATACTTTAAAAATTTGACATGAGGATACAATTTTACATACATGAACTGAGCTGGCATAAAAACAGACATATTTTTTTCATTAAAACTTGTATTACATATATATATATATATATACATATAAATGTATATATACAGTTATGTTTTCTAATCCATCTATGCCCATAATACCAACATGTCCAGAAAAAAATACAGGGAATGTTAAAAGAAAGATGGATCCAAGAAAAAACAAGTCGGTTCTACAAATAAAATGAATTAAAGTGAAGGTCAATTTCGACGAATTAGTGCCCGGTTTTTTAATAACCCTATTAAAAACAAGGTCACTTTAATTCATCAAAATTGACATTTCAAGCGTTTTCTGCTCCATCGAATCCCCCGGCCATCGGAAGCCTCTGCTTACGTCAGAAATAACAAATCCAGCTTCCTCCAATCACGGCGTTCCCCCCGGGGGGATCATGGCATGAGGGAACACCATGATTGGATGAAGCTGGATTTGTCATTTTGGACCCACGAAGAGGACTTGCGATTGGCAGAGGAAGCGCTGCAGCGGCTCTCAGGATTAAAAGTATGTTTTTGAAGAAAACGCTTGAAATGACAATTTTGATGAATTAAAGTGCCCTCCTTTTTAATAGGATTATTAAAAACCGGGCACTAATTCGTCAAAATTGACCTTCACTTTAATCACATTTTACTTTACTTAGTGGGAGATAGAGTATAGAAAGCACATACAGAGGAATGTATGAAAGTAGATTGCTCATATATAGGTGATTTGGAGAATTATAACATTTCAGATTTAGTGGCTATATATAGTCCTGGCCAAAAAGTTTTAAAATGACACAAATATTAATTTTCACAAAGTCTGCTGCCTCAGTTTTTATGATTGAAATTTGCATATACTCCAGAATGTTATGAAGAATGATCAGATCAATTTGCCATGAAAATTACCTTAATCCCCCCAAAAAGAATTCACTGCATTTCAGCCCTGTCACAAAAGGACCAGCTGACATTATGTCAGTGATTCTCTTGTTAACAAAGGTGTCAGTGTTGACTAGGACAAGGCTGGAGACCACTCTGTCATGTTGATTGAATTAGAATAACAGACTGGAAACTTTAAAAGGAGTGTGGTGCTTACAAGCATTGCTCTTCCTCTGTTAACCATAGTTACCTGCAAGGAAACACATACAGTCATCATTGTTTTGCACAGAAAGGGATTCACAAGCAAGGATATTGCTGCTACTAATATTGCACCTAAATCAACAATTTATCGGATCATCAAGAACATCAAGGAGAGAGGTTCAATTGTTGTGAAAAAGGCTTCAGGGCACCCAAGAAAGTCCAGCAAGCACCAGGACTGTCTCCTAAAGTTGATTGAACTGCAGGATCGGGGCACCAACAGTGCAGAGCTTGCTCAGGAATGGCAGCAGGCAGGTGTCAGTGCATCTGCATGCACAGTGAGGCAAATAGTTTTGGAGGATGGCCTGGTATCAAGAAGGGCAGCAAAGAAGCTACTTCTCTTCAGGGAAAACATCAGGGACAGACTGATATTCTGCAAAAGGTCCAGGTATTGGACTGCTGAGGACTGGGGTAAAGTCATTTTCTCTGATGAATCCCCTTTCCGATTTTTTGGGGCATCCAGAAAAAAACTTGTCCGGAGAAGAAAAGGTGAGCTCTACCACCATTTGAACAGCTAATAGGATTTCAGTAGCTCTCATCCTATTGGCTGTTTTAAACAGCTGATAGGATTTTAGAAGCTCTAGAAGCTCTCATCCAATTAACTGATTAGAATTTAAAGAATCAAATCAGCCAATAGGAATGCAAGGTATGCCAATTTGAAATGGCTACCTTGCATTAAAGCTTTAGTGTATGGCGGGGTTCGTATAAAGAGGACGCTCTGCGCTGGATGTCTTCGCCGCTCCGCGCCGTCTGGATGAAGATAGAAGATGCCCCTGCAATGAATGAAGATGTCACTGCCTGGATGAAGACTTCTCGCCGCCTGGATGTCTGAACTTCAGCAACTGTGACTAGATATTCTGGGGTTAGTCTTAGGTATTTTTTTTTTTGGGGTGTTTTTTCAGATTAGGGTTTGGGCTTTTGAAAGAGATCTAAATGCCCTTTTTAGGGCAATGACAAAGAGCTGAATGCCCTTTTATGGGCAATGCCAATACAAATGCACTTTTCAGGGCAATGGGTAGCTTAGGTTTTTTTTAGAGTTAGGTTTTTTATTTTGGGGGGTTAGCTGGGTGGTGGGTTTTACTGTTGGGCGGACTTTGTATTTTGTTACAGTTAAAAGAGCTGTTTAACGTAGGGCAATGCCCCACAAAAGGCCTTTTAAGGGCTATTGGTAGTTTATTGTAGGCTAGGGGGTGTTTTTATTTTGGGGAGCCTTTTTTATTTTTATAGGGCTATTAGATTAGGTGTAATTGTTTTTATTTTTGATAATTTTATTATTTTTTCCAAGCTTAGTGTTTTTTATTTTTCGTAATTTAGTGTTTATTATTTTTTGTAATTTAAGATTTTTTTTATTTTTTTTCGTAGTGTTAGATTTTTTTAAATTTGTGAATTAGATTTTTTAATTGGTAATATTTTGTTTTTTTATTAGAATAGTTATGCTAGGTTAATTTGTAGTTTATTTTTATATCACAGGTAATTTTTTATTTATTTTAAGGTAGTTATATTGTAATTTTACTTTAAAGTTAGTGGTTGTTAGGTTTAGGGGGTTAATAGTTTAATTTAGTGTTTTGCGATGTGGGGGGCTGGCGGTTTAGGTGTTAATAGGTTTATTTAGTAGCGCGCAATGTGGGTGGTCAGAGGTTTAGGGTTTAATTGGTTTATTTAGTGGCAGAGATGTGGGAGGCCGGAGGTTTAGGGGTTAATAGGTTTATTTACTGGCAGCGATGTGGGAGGCCTAAAGGTTTAGGGGTTAATAAATTTCATATAGTGGCGGCGATGTCTGGGAGTGGTGAAATAGTGGTTAATAACTTTAATTAGTTTCAGCGATGTCGGGGAGTGGCAGAATAGGGGTTAGTAACTTTTTTATAGTGGCGGCGATGTCGGGGAGTGGTGGAATATTGGTTAATAAATTATATTAGGTGTCGACGATGTCGGGGGTGGCAGATTAGGGGTGTTTAGACTAGGGGTTTAAGTTATGTTTAAACTTTTTTCCCCCCATAGACATCAATGGGGTTGCATTACAGAGATTTTTCATTCCGCACTTCACTCTCTCCCCATTGATGTCTATGGGGGAAAGCGTGCACGAGCAAGTCAAATCAGCCCTTGGATTTTGTGCGGTATGGAGCTTAACTCCACCATATCGCATGCACAAGGATGCTTTCAGTAACCCTTAATGGCAGCGCTATGGAGAGTGAAATAACGCATTTTTTTGGCGTTAGTTTTGCACCCTGTTAGCGCAAAACTCATAATCTAGGTAAATATTAATTCTGTTAGTATAGCCCCAAAGCAACTAACAGATAAATATAATTTTATGTATATTGCTTAGTACACTCATGACACTGCAATAAATATGTCAAACACCTGTGACTTAACTTTTTGATTTTAAAGCTATATAATCGTAATATTTTTACAGTTTTATTGCGATTCAAGAAAAGTTGCTCATCTTGTGAATATGAAATAACAGATCAATATATTCATACATTGAACAATTGTAACAAAATAATTAATAATGTCCATACCTTGTAATTCAATAACTGCTTCCATGAGCATGAGAAAGGGCCGTCATACAAATGTTTGCCTGTGAGTGCATAACAAACTGTTCTCATCATTTTTGCCTGTGAGTGCATAACAAACTGTTCTCATCATGAAGGGGAATTGCTGATCACAGCATTAGTTCAGGAATACCCTCACACTGCAAATTTAGTAAGAAAAATCATTCTCACAATCTTCCTCAAACCATCATATGGGGTAGTTCATGTGTGTCATATAGATAACATTGTGCTCACTCCCGTGGAGTTATTTATGAGTGAGCACTGATTCGCTAAAATGCAAGTTTGTTAAATAACTGAAATAAGGGGGCAGTCTGCAGAGTCTTAGATACAAGGTAATCACAGAATAACCGTGTTGGTTATGCAAAACTGGTGAATGGGTAATAAAGGGTATTTTTTTAAAACAAATACAATTCTAGAGTAGTCTGCCCCTTTAAACAAATAATACATCTGTAACTGCTTCTCCTTCATTTGGAATAGAGAGATTTTTTGATTATAGTCTCCCTTAAAGAGAAAAAAAAAACGTTTCTGAATCATACAGAGAATGCACTTTCTATTTTACTTCAATTATCAAGTTTCCTTCATTCTCTTGGAATCCTTTGTTGAAGAGCATGCATATTTAAGTTCGGGAGCAGCAAGTACTGCTGGGCACTAGCTGGTGATCGGTGGCTGCATATTTCTGTATCATGTCATTGGCTCACCAGATACATACAGTTAGAAATGGGTTTAGAGAGGAGCGCCAACAAAAGCAAGGTCTAGTGTCTGTGTGTGTGAGGGATGTGTTCACACTATGACAAATTGAAGCCCTATGTAAGGGCTATATTCCTGTAATTGGCTAACAGAGGCTGTAATGGTTATAAGGCAGTTAAGGGTAAAGATTATAACACAATTTTAATACAAACACAAATTATATCACTAAACATGGATCCATGGTACATAAAAACATATATGTATAAAAACAATTCTAAAAAATAATAATACGTTAAATTCCAAGGAGAATATATCCCTCCAAGATCAAGTGGCCCAAATCTTGGTCACTGATTAAAATGATATAATAATAATACCGTTATACTGTTGTGGATGTAAGAGTGGTAGATGTTAATAGACTTAACTACCCTCTACTCCATAAGGTTTAAGTCTACCCAAAATGGTGATTCAAATGACTGGTAGAATAGTGTCTACCAATATGGCAGATACGATATTAAACAGATAAAAATGCAAAGAAAAATATATATCACATGTGAAAAAAAATAATAATAAGAGAAGGTGATCAAAAATTAAACTAGTGTGTACACAAGCTAGTGTTGATCAAAAAATAATCTCAAAAAAATGATGACACAAAAAATATATGAAAAATGTGAGTAACAAATCACACAGTGAGTGATGTGTGAGATGATGAGTGAGAAAAGAGTTAGTGTAAAAAAATCGGTGAGAAAATGTCAAAATGTAAAATGTTACAAATAAGGAAAAAAATATATAATCCTAAAAGTGTCCCAAATATATTTAAAAATGGGATTCAGAGTAGATCAAAATTAGTGTCCATAAAAATCAGATGGTGGTGACATTATGGTGATCCGGATAAAAAAGTGTATCCAAAAAGAACAACAGAGTGAAGGTAAGTAGTTCAAATAAACAGTTCAAATACTCAAGTTTATCCAATAAAATAAACAGTTCCAATCCTTGAGTGTCAAGGTAGAGATAAAAAATAAAAATAAAAATGACAATGTAGGATAAAAATGGAATAAAAGTAGAAAGCTGGGGAATCCTCAAAACCTAAGGACAGAAAAAAGTAACATAATATTATATTGTTTAAATATTGATAAATCAAGAAATATAGCTCACCATATAGTTGCCAACGTGTTTCGGCCCACAACTTGGGCCTTTCTCAAGACTTCTCAGTCTTGAGAAAGGCCCAAGTTGTGGGCCGAAACGCGTTGGCAACTATATGGTGAGCTATATTTCTTGATTTATCAATATTTAAACAATATTATACTATGTTACTTTTCTCTGTCCTTAGGTTTTGAGGATTCCCCAGCTTTCTACTTTTATTCCATTTTTATCCTACATTGTCATTTTTATTTTTATTTTTTATCTCTACCTTGACACTCAAGGATTGGAACTGTTTATTTTATTGGATAAACTTGAGTATTTGAACTGTTTATTTGAACTACTTACCTTCACTCTGTTCTTTTTGGATACACTTTTTTATCCGGATCACCATAATGTCACCCCCATCTGATTTTTATGGACACTAATTTTGATCTACTCTGAATCCCATTGTTAAATATATTTGGGACACTTTTAGGATTATATATTTGTTTCCTTATTTGTAACATTTTACATTTTGACATTTTCTCAACGATTTTTTTTACACTAACTCTTCTCACTCATCATCTCACACATCACTCACTGTGTGATTTGTTACTCACATTTTTCATATATTTTTTGTGTCATCATTTTTTTGAGATTATTTTTTGATCAACACTAGCTTGTGTACACACTAGTTTAATTTTTGATCACCTTCTCTTATTATTATTTTTTTTCACATGTGATATACATTTTTCTTTGCATTTTTATCTGTTTAATATTGTATCTGGAATATTGGTAGACACTATTCTACCAGTCATTTGAATCACCATTTTGGGTAGACTTAAACCTTATGGAGTAGAGGGTAGTTAAGTCTTTTAACATCTACCACTCTTACATCCACAACAGTATAACGGTATTATTATTATATCATTTTAATCAGTGACCAAGATTTGGGCCACTTGCTCTTGGAGGGATATATTCCCCTTGGAATTTAACGTATTATTATTTTTTAGAATTGTTTTTATACATATATGTTTTTATGTACCATGGATCCATGTTTAGTGATATAATTTGTGTTTGTATTAAAATTGTGTTATAATCTTTACCCTTAACTGCCTTATAACCATTACAGCCTCTGTTAGCCAATTACAGGAATATAGCCCTTACATAGGGCTTCAATTTGTCATAGTGTGAACACATCCCTCACACACACACTAGACCTTGCCTTTGTTGGCGCTCCTCTCTAAACCCATTTCTAACAGTATTTCTCTCTGTGGGTAGTGGGGGCCCACCCTAGATAGGAGCTATAGGTCCTATAAGCGCTGTGAGTACAAATATTTCACCAGATACATACATTCAGCTAGTGCATAGCTGCTGTTGAACATACTCTTCAACAAAGGGTACAAGAGATAAAGCAAAATAGATAATAGAAGTGCACTGTTCAGCAGGATGAATCATTCTGATTGACTAATCTGAAACATGGGTTTTTCAGAATAGTATTTTGCTGCATTATTCAGTATCGGTTTAGTTTAAAACATAATGAATAGTGAATATTTAAAAACATTTAAATTAATTTTCATTTAAACTAATGTAAATGTTCCTTTACTGCAGGTGAAAAAGTATCACCTGTACGTTGCTTAGCACGGCGAATCCCAGAGCTTGCGCTAAACAGCATTCTACTTTACTTCTGGGACTGCTGTGCTAAATCTCCTATTAGCGCCCTGGGCTCTGTAAAGAAGGGTCGGAATTAGCATCGCTCCCAGTGCACGATACGTAAGTATTTTACTTTTTAAAGCTAATTTAAAGGAAACAAATTTACATTAATGAATTCCGTTAGTATATATTTGTTTTCTTTAAAGGAACAGTCTAGTCAAAACTAAACTTTCATGATTCCTATAGCGCATGCTATTTTAAACAAGTTTCCAGTTTATTTTTTATCATCAAATGTGCTTTGCTCTCTTGGTGTTCTTTGTTGTAAGCTTAACCTAGGTAGGCTCATATGCTAATTTCTAAGCCATTGAACTGTCTTTTATCTCAGTGCATTTTGACAGTTAGACACTGCTAGTTCATGTATGTCATATAGATAACATTGTGCTCACTCCAATGGAGTTATTTAAGAGTCTTCAATGATGGTCTGTCAAAAGAACTGAGATAAGGGGCAGTCTGCAGAGGCTTAGATAAAATGTAATCACAGAGGTGAAAATATATATTGATATAACAGTGTTGGTTATGCAAAACTGGGAAATGGGTAATAAAGGGATTATTCTGTAGTAGACTATCCCTTTAAATTAGTTTGTGCATTCGTTCGTAAATTAATTTTGTTAAAATGAAATGAATATCTGTATTTTTGTTACAAATATGCTTTTATGTATTCTCTATCTGAATCATGAAAGGTTCGTTTTGATTTCTAATTAAAAGCAACAATAATTGGATACATATGCAAACTACCTATACCATTTGTCAATCAGTTAACTAAACAGGTATGTATGTAAACAGGTTAAAACTTCAGACATTCTTTATTTGAAGTGAGCACACTTCTTCCATATGAGTAGTGAAGAAAACTGAATGAGAGAATTACAGCGTGTGTTTAGACTTCCCAAGGATATTCACTGTTCCAAAATGGCTCATTCTCTAGTTTGTAATATCTTCACCATGTCAAGTGGGACCATTGAATCTTTCACCATCTGTGCAACATATACAGATGTTTTCAATTAACCACACTATCCATGAACTATTTGCAGCTTAACACTGATTACAATCCATATATTGCTTTTTAATGTTTGTTCCTTTGAATCTTAAAGCAATTATACAACTTTATTAAAGCTGCAGATTGGGGATTTCTTGACAAATAGTTGCGTGGTAATTTCTCCTAAGGGTAGAGAACTTGTAGATTTTAGTTATAAGAAAACATTTTGATACTGTTTAGAAGTAAACCAGATTTTAAGCAACTTTATTTAGCCTTTTTTAGGTGATTCACATATAATAAATACATTTATATGCCAAAAGATAACTGTGAAAGGGTTTTTTCCTTTTTTTTTTAGATAAAAACAGACATTTTAAAATGTATTTAAGTTTGGAATTTGTGTGACAAATTGGTGTTCATATTGTACATAAGCCAGTTACACAAAGGAATAGTATTATATAGCACTCTACTGAACTGTAGGCTACTGTGTAAAGGGAATGTGTATTTCCTCATTTCATCATCAACAAATGTTTAGTGGTTCTATTAGCATTAAAGGGATTACTCTATTAACCCCTTAAGGACCAGACCATTTTCAATTTCTTACCCTTAAAGGGACACTGAACCCAATTTCTTTCTTTCGTTATTCAGATAGAAGAAACGGCTCTGTGCAGCCGAGAAACACTTTGCTGTTTTTTTAAAACTTTTAATACATTTGTTTTAACCTGTACCCTGTTGGAGTTGGTCTCCTCTATCTTCTGAACCACCTGATAATTCTGAACGATCGTACATTTGGGCATTGATAGCGTGCTCCATATTTACACACCCCTTCCAAACACCCTTGACGATTGGAGCCTTTGGAGGAAGGTGTGGGTGCAGATCCGTTCCTGATTGGTGGAAGGATTCATGTGACCGGCTGGTGGCCATTGCCATGTGGTGTCTGCCGGGTGACTGTAAGGTCCCTGCTTGCTATTTCGGGCACGTCATAGTGCCACTCCGTTTGTCAGTACATTCACTGTCCACTTCTAATCATTTCTCAATGTTATTACCCTATTGGCACCTTCTTGTTTCCTGTTTTAGGACTTTCATCTGATTCAGATAGAGCATGCCATTTTAAGCAACTTTCTAATTTACTCCTATTATCAAATTTTCTTCATTCTCTTGGTATCTTTATTTGAAATGCAAGAATGTAAGTTTAGATGCCGGCTCATTTTTGGTGAACAACCTGGGTTGTTCTTGCTGATTGGTGAATTCATCCACCAATAAGAAAGTGCTGTCCAGAGTTCGGAACCAAAAAAAAACAAAAGCTTAGATGCCTTCTTTTTCAAATAAAGATAGCAAGAGAACGAAGAAAAATATTAGGTGTAAATTAGAAAGTTGCTTAAAATTGCCTGCTCTATCTGAATTACAAAAGAAAAAAAAATGGGTTCATTTTCCCTGACTCCCTTTAAGGACCAGGGCTATTTTAACATTTCTGCTGTGTTTGTGTTTAGCTGTAATTTTCCTTTTACTTATTTACTGTACCCGCACATATTATTTACCGTTTTTCTCATCATTAAATGGGCTTTCTATAGATAGCATTATTTTCATCATATCTTTTAATTTACTATAAATAAAATATAAAATATGATGAAAAAAGTGAAATAAACCACACTTTTTCTAACTTTGACCCCCAGTGTTTGTTACACATCTACAACCACCAATAAACACCCATGCTAAATAGTTTATAAATTTTGTCCGTAGTTTAGAAATACCAAATGTATACATGTTCTTTACTTGTTTTGCACATGTATATATATTTATTTTTTAGTAGACAACCCAAAGTATTGCTCTAGGCCCATTTTGGTATATTTCATTCCCCCATTTTACCACCAAACGCAATCAAATAAGAAAAATCGTTAACTTTTTCACAAACTTTTTGTTTCTCACTGAAATTATTTACAAACAGCTTGTGCTATTATGGCAAAACTGGTTGTAAATGCTTCTCTGGGATCCCCTTTGTTCAGAAATAGCAGACATTTATGGCTTTTTCATTACTTTGTGATAATTAGAAGGCCGCTAAATGCCGCTGCGCACCACACTTGTATTATGCCCAGCAGTGAATGGGGTTAATTAGTTAGCTTGTAGGGTTAATTTTAGCTTTAGTGTAGAGATCAGCTTCCCACCTGGCGCATCCCACCCCCTGATCCCTCCCTGACCCATCGCTTTCCTCCCCCACCTCACAATTATCACCGCCATCTTAAGTACTGGAAGAAAGTCTGCCAGTATAAAAATAAAGGGTTATTTTTAATATATTTTTTATGAAGTGTAGAATCCCCCATTACCTCCCAACCTCCCTGACCCCCCCTAACAGCTCTCTAAGCCTCCACTCTTGAACTATTGGCCGCCATCTTAGGTACTTGCAGCTGTCTGCTGAGCACACTCCTGAGCCCCGCCCACTGCCTCTGTGCACGCTGACGGACATGATCCGGGACACGCACCAGTGATGGGCCGCCCACCAGCCTCCCTGCTATTGCTCCCACCCACCAACTGCAGCAGTAACTCTGCAAATCTATCTCTGCAGTGCCCCACTCATGGGGCATGCAGAAATAGCGCAATTTCGCAATTTTGAGTGAGATTGGGCAGAGAGAAGTCCAGGACTGCAGTGACGTACAGGGTATGTCGCTGGTCCTTAAGGGCATAACGACCAGCATTGTACAGGGTATGACGCTGGTCCTTAAGGGGTTAAAAATTAAACTGTCGTGATTCAGATAGGGCATGCCATTTTAAACAGCTTTCCAATTTACTTTTATCATCAAATTTGCTTTGTTCTATTGGTATTCTTTGTTGAAAGCTAAACCTTGGTTGGCTCATATGCTAACTTCTAATCATTTGAAGGCCGCCTCTTATCTCAGTACATTTCGACAGTTTTTTAGAGCTAGAAAGTGCTAGTTCATGGGTGACATATAGGTAGCATTGTGTTCACTCCCATGGAGTCAACACTGATTGGCTGAAATGTAAATCTGTTAAAAAAACTGAAATAAGGGAGCAGTCTGCAGAGGCTTAGATACAAGGTAATCACAAAGGTAATTGTGATTGTAATGCAAAATTTGGGAATGGGTAATAAAGGGATTATCTTTTTAAACAATAAAAAATCTGGAGTAGACTGTCCCTTTAATAAACAGTAGAAAGTATTATGCCAGGCATTATTCTCTGTTAATAAATAACATGGTAAGTGGGTTATAAAGGCTACAGTTTGTTTATTAACTTATCAATAAGTAACTGCTATAATGTTAGCAATTTCACTTGAAAATATTAAAGGGACACTGTACCCAATTTTTTTCTTTTGTGATTCAGATAGAGCATGACATTTTAAGCAACTTTCTAATTTATTCCTATTATCAAATGTTCTTTATTCACTTGGTATCTTTATTTGAAATGCAAGAATGTAAGTTTAGATGCCGGCCCATTTTTGGTGAACAACCTAGGTTATCCTTGCTGATTGGTGGATAAATTCATCCACCAATCAAAAACTGCTGTTCAGAGTTCTGAACCAAGAAAAAAGCTTAGATGCCTTCTTTTTCATATAAAGATAGCAAGAGAAAGAAGAAACATTGATAATAGGAGTAAATTAGAAAGTTGCTTAAAATTGCATGCTCTATCTGAATCACGAAAGAAATTTTTTTGGGTTCAGTGTCCCTTTAAATAAAAGCGCAGCAGAACGTGCCCAACCACCAACATGCCGTAAACCAAAGAAAAACTCACAACAGAGGATGAGGGCTGGAACTTCTCTTCAAGCATTCAGGTCCTTATTTGGAGCTCCCTTCTACTGACCCTCTGATGTAAACCCTATAAGAGCCATCCCTCTGACTTAATTTTGACCCCCCACTAGGCCTACATGGTTATCTATCCCCTTCCTTATCCAGTGTTCTCTTGAGCTCATATAATGACTCTTCTTTAATGGGTCATGAAACCATACATTTTTCTTTCATGATTCAGACAGAGAACACACATTGAAACAGCTTTCCATATTACTTTTTTTGTCTAATTTTGTTTGTTCTGTTAGTATTCTTTGTTGAAAAGTATACCAAGGTAGGTTTATATATATATATATATATATGCTTCCAGTGATTGGCTTACTAATGTGTTCACCTAGTTCCCAGTAGTGCTGCTTCTAAAGAAAGGATTCCAAGAGAATGAAGCAAAATTGATACTAGAATTAAAGTAGAAAGTTGTTTGTATGCTCTATTTGAATCATGAAAGAAAAATAAATTGGTTGAATGTCCCTTTAAATAATGACCATAACTTATCCGATATAATATTCAATCCATAACATATATACTTGGGTTTTTTCAACCACTGAGTTTTCCCTTAAAGCAGAAAAAAACCCTTTATCAACTTCATTCCTGCTAAACCAACCAGGAGGTACCGTAATCTCCACTTTAAATAAAGAAACAAACATTCACGTACCCTACCACATCATGACACTACTGGTGAGCATCTCCAGACAAGTTTTTCCATTTTACTAAAATTAAGCAGATACAAATGAACCCCATCTCTCAAGAAAAAAACATTAACAACATTAATATCCCTCAAACATAATGGGCGAGATTACATATGCAGCACAAGCTTCAGCGTAACTGCTGAAACCCACGCCACCCGTAATTTCACCTCGCACATCGGGGTATCACATATACGGCGCCGGCAGTTCATAAAGTGCCGTAAGTCGGATAAACTAGCGATATCCAGAAATGAGCGTAAATACAAATTTCTGGAGTCACTAGTGACTTACGGCACTTTAGAAACTACCGGCACCTAAGAAAATAAAAAAATTTAAAATCTCCCATAAAAGTCTAACACGCCTCCCAAAAATAAACCTTGCCTATATCTGCAATCCCCCCACATTGCAACTAATAATAAACGTATTAACCCCTAAACTGACAAACCCCCCCAAAACGCAATATGCCTAATTAAACTTTTAACCCCAATCCACCATTCACACACATCGCGATCTACCTAATAAAAGTATTGACCCCTAAATCCATCAACCCCAATATCACAAACTACCTAATAAATGTATTAACCCCTAATCTGCCATTCACCCACATCTCAAAATTCCTATTAAAACTATTAACCCCTAATCTGCCATTCACCCACATCGCAAAGTACCTACTGTATTAAAACTATTAACTCCTAATTCATCATTAACCCACATCGCAACAAACCTTATAAAACTATTAACCCCTAAACCTCTAATCTTGGAAGAAGACATCACCGTCTGGAACAGGACCTTCTCCGCCGGACTTCAGGAACAGTGAGTACCTATTTGGGGGTTAGATTTAGGATTTTTTTTATGTTTTGGGGGATTTGTATTTATTTAGATTAGGGATTTATTGGGCACTCTTAAAAGAGCTTAATGCCCTTTTAAGGGCAATGCCCATACAAATGCCCCTTTAGGGGCAATGGGTAGTTTAGGATTTTTTAGTGTTAGTTTTTTTATTTTGGGTGGTTTGGTGGGTGGGGGGTTCTACTGTTAGAGAGGGGACTTATTGTTTATTATTTTATGTAATGTAAGACTTTTTATTTTTCAGTAATGTTACCTTTTATTTTAATTGTAACTTAGTATTTTTTTAATTTAGGTAATTAGGGTTAATTTAGGGGGTGTTAGGTTAGGGGCCTTAGTAATTTAATTTGTTTTTTGTGTTGTGGGGTTTAGCAGATTAAGGGTTAATAGGTTTATTAGGATTATTGCATTGTGTGGGTTTGGTGGATTATGGGTTAATAGTTTTATTAGGTGTATTGCGTTGTGGGTTAATGGCGGATTAGGGATTAATAGTTTTATTAGGTTTACTGTGTTGTGAGTTAATGGCTTATTAGAGGTTAATAGTTTTATTAGGTTTATTGCATTGTAGGTTAATGGTGTATAGGGGTTAATAGTTTTATTAGGTGTTTTGCGATGTGGGTTAATGGCGGATTAGGGGTTAATATACTTTATTAGTTATTGTGGTGGTGGATTGCGGTTGACAGGTAGACAGATATTGAGCATGCGTTAGGTATTAGTTAATATTTTCAGGCAGTGTCGGGAGTTACAGTGCTCACATTTTCAGCGCAAAGGCTTGCTGCGCCTGCCCATGTGTGGCGAGGTGAAAATGGAGTAAAATGTCTCCATTTTCACGCGTAAGTCCTTGCGCTGAACATGTGATACCGATTTGCGATGCGGTTCTATGTTAGCATATGAGAGTACAAATTGTGGGTGACAGGTGAATTATATGTGCCGCATTTATATGCGGCGCCGTATATGTGATACCAAAACTGTGTACAAACCGTTGTTGCCGGCTTTTACGGGCGACACCACTTATGTAATCTTGCCCAACATGCCTAATACTAATCCAACCCCACCCAAGTTTAAAAAATTTCCAACAAAACTAAAGTATAACCACTAACTATACCTTTAGGTTTCTGCTCCACCATAAAACCATACAGATTTCCAGCTAAATTCAGTTTCCGACCAAATAATCACAAGGGAAAAAAAAAACTTTTTAAGTCACAAAAAAAAAATCCATTTAAAGGGACACTGAACCCAAATGTTTTCTTTTGTGATTCAGATAGAGCATGCAATTTTAAGCAACTTTCTAATTACTCCTATAATTAAATTTTCTTTATTCTCTTGGTATCTTTATTTGAAAAGCAAGAATGTAAGTTTAGATGCCGGTGTTCTGTTGAGAACTCCAATTCCTTGAAAACTCCAATCTGACGTCACTTACGGTAAGTCTTCTATGTCAATATCTGTTTTGCCTCTGTCTGGGGGGCGCACCGCCGATCCTCTTGCATACACCCCAAGTAAACCTTGGGGAATGAGGCTTCGCCCCCCTTGAACCCCCCAGGCGGAGGCAAAATAGATAGTGTAGATAGGCGATTACAGTGCCCATCTGATTGGTTGTGAGTACTGTCACTCACTGGATATGGACCAATCACATGTATGTATTCACCGGAAGTGACGTCATATTGGAGTTTTCAAAGTATTGGAGTTCTCAATAGAACACCAGCCCATTTTTGGCCCACTGATTGGTGGATAAATTTACCCACCAATAAACAAGTGCTGTCCAGAGTATTGAACCAAAAATTGTCTGGCTCCTTAGCTTCTTTTTCAAACAAAGATAGCAAGAGAAGGAAGAAAAATTGATAATAGGAGTAAATTAGAAAGTTGCTTGAAATTACATGCTCTATCTGAATCACAAAATAAAAATTTGGTTTCAGTGTCCCTTTAAGCCAGAAAAAATCCCTTGAAATACTAGTACTCTGAAACAATCTGACACACTCCTTCTATGTAATCACTGTGTGATTCCGTACATATTAGCCCCTAGACCAAAACCAGATAATTTACACTTCACAAAAAAAATAGCTCAGTTCTCCCAATAAATGTAAGAGTGCTCCACTGTCCAGAAACAACTGATTATCAACCATAATATCTCTAAACTGAACTCCCATTAAATAATTGACAGCAATCTCTACTTAAAGATTATCTAAATTAAATAATTTTTATCAGTTATTTCCCTAATACATACCCTAGAATGACTGTAATTGGAATCAACTTCAATAAAAAATACTTTTTACAAGTCTTACACCAAAGGAGTCAAAACACACTGCACATTGCTTACTTCTGAAATATACACCAAAACCATGTGCAACTCTTCATCTGAAATGTCCACTTTTTAAAGAATTACATTTACCCTGAATCCCTTTGGGGATATAAAAAACAATGATAATTTATGAAGATTCAACTTGAAA
The DNA here is from genome assembly GCF_027579735.1 of Bombina bombina. NCBI lineage: Eukaryota > Metazoa > Chordata > Amphibia > Anura > Bombinatoridae > Bombina > Bombina bombina. The sequence goes on from NC_069500.1 coordinate 1,394,176,225, forward strand.
GACATTTAATCTTATTTCAATCTCATCTTCTATGTTTCTATGTATGATGTACAGGGGTAGCCAACCTTGCACCAGTCACCAGTTTGTCATAGAAAGGGTTAACTGACCATTTTCCACCTTAACCAGTTTCTCATAGCCTAGCCACTCCATGCAAGCCTGTGAATTAGTTCAGTGGGTGCAAGGGTTAAAAAACACCCTCTAATCTATACTAGATCTTAGAAAAATGTCCAAACTCCCCTTTTATGCCACACACACTGAACTATCTCTGTTGCAGCCACCAAAGATTATTATATGGGAAATCTTAAAGGGACAGTGAACCCAATTTTTTTTCTTTCATGATTCAGATAGGGCATGCAATTTTAAGCAACTTTTTTAAATTTACTCCTATTATCAAATTTTCTTCATTCTCTTGTTATCTTTATTTGAAAAAGAAGGCATCTAAGCTATGGAGCCAGACAAATTTTCGTTCAGGACACTGGACAGCACTTGTTTAATGGTGCTGCCCAATTAGCAAAGACAACCCAGGTTGTTCACCAAAAATGGGCCGGCATCTAAAATAACATTCTTACTTTTCAAATAAATATACCAAGAGAATGAAGAAAATTTGATTATAGGAGTAAATTAGAAAATTGCTTAAAATTGCATGCTCTTTCTATCTGAATCACAAAAGACAATTTGTGGGTTCAGTGTCCCTTTAAGGAAAACCTACACTAACAAATTTAACATCCCAAAACACAATGGCCTAGATTTAGAGTTCGGCGTTAGCCGTGAAAACCAGCGTTAGAGGCTCCTAACGCGGGTTTCTTACGGACTCCGGTATTTAGAGTTTATTTACCGCCACTCCAAAATCACCTAACGCTCAAATTTCTACCGACACCTCAGACCCAGTAGTAAACATATACCGACAAAATAAAATTCTACGAATCAAATTAAAAATATTACACAAAGTACACTTACAGTCATACAAACACTACACTATGTTTATTTTTCATATTTAATAATTTTTCAGCAAAATACAAAGGATTAAAGTTGCGAGATCTCGGGTGTTTGAAAAAAAACAACACAAATCCATTTTCCAATTGACTTACATTGACACACGGGAAAAGACCCTCATATACCTACATCTAACTAATAACATTATCACAAATATACACTCATCGATGCATACAAACAATATACACCACATGACATACAAAAAATATTTATTTATTACAAAAAGAACACGATTTAGTTACTTTTTCACACAAGCTCATGACGTCACTCACTTTACGAGGAAAACCAGTCTTTGAAAAAAAAATTGGAAATCTTTAGAGCCTCCATTGACTTCTATTGGGAAGACGTGCTCGTGCACGCGAAACCCTCATTTCCCTAACGCACGCAAATAGCGTAGACTGAAAAACTCCAAATACCAGCGCTAGAAAAGACATGATTTCATGCGTTAGACCCAGCTATGATAAATAGATTAAGAAATGACTATTTCCCCATGGTGGATTTATGTTTTTTAATTATTGAATATTCACAACACCATTAAATTGTTTCACACTTTTAGATTACATCAACTACAAATCCACATCACTAGTAACACATTATTATTTAAATAAAATTACATTTAAACTTTAAAAAAAATTCTGTAAACATTTCTGGATTCACAAACAGTACACAATGGGAAACACCTCTCATTTACCTTTATTATTGCATTTCTGTTATTCAACTCATATGCTTGCCGCAACTGCATATTTACATAGGCTTAACACATGATCACTCATGGATGCACATATATTACTTTTAACATTCACTCATACATGTGCATTCAAATGATGGGGGACAAACACATGACATTCTCTACAGGAATCACAAAACACAACATATGGATTTTACTGTACTTTTAACATCATGATTCCATCACCAGAAACCATTATGAATTACGTACAACAAGAACATCATTACACCAGATTACAGATGTCACTTTATGGGAAGGAACAACAATGCCAGACCGCTATATACAAGTCAGCATATGTGGGACACAATCACAATATATACGTATATGTACATAACACGCATCACCCATCACGCAACCACAAAGCACACATTTAGATTTTATTCAGCACACAATAACAATGTAGCACAATACAACAACACAATGAGGATTTCACAACTATATAGGCAGGTTAATAATATCATGACGTCATTACAAGATTCAACCATACACATCACAGATTCACCACTGTACCGCCCCTTTAGGAACTTTAACACTCAATACTACAATACAACATATACGTAAACAACAGTTTGGAACAGCATTATTAGGGAAATTTCAATGGGACAATTAAGAAATATTGTCAGATCGCAAATCACTTATATATATAATACTACAGATGACATCCGGAAGTTATTCAGTATTAGTGCCATTTTTATGGGACGCATACAATATTGTCAGATCGCAAATCACTTATATATACAATACTACAGATGACAGCCGGAAGTTATTCAGTATTAGTGCCATTTGAATGGGACGCATACAATATTGACAGCTCGGCAATCACTTATATATACAATACTACAGATGACAGCCGGAAGTTCTTCAGTATTAGTGCCATTTGAATGGGACGCATACAATATTGACAGCTCGGCAATCACTTATATATACAATACTACAGATGGCAGACGGGAAGTTCGGAATTATTATTGCGATTTTAAAGGGACGCATACAATATTGACAGCTCGGCAATCACTTATATATACAATACTACAGATGGCAGACGGGAAGTTCGGAATTATTATTGCGATTTGAAAGGGACGCGTACAATATTTACAGCTCGGCAATCACTTATATATACAATACTACAGATGGCAGACGGGAAGTTCGGAATTATTATTGCGATTTTAAAGGGACGCATACAATATTGACAGCTCGGCAATCACTTATATATACAATACTACAGATGACAGCCGGAAGTTCTTCAGTATTAGTGCCATTTGAATGGGACGCATACAATATTGACAGCTCGGCAATCACTTATATATACAATACTACAGATGGCAGACGGGAAGTTCGGAATTATTATTGCGATTTGAAAGGGACGCGTGCAATATTTACAGCTCGGAAATCACTTATATATACAATACTACAGATGGCAGACGGGAAGTTCGGAATTATTATTGCGATTTTAAAGGGACGCATACAATATTGACAGCTCGGCAATCACTTATATATACAATACTACAGATGGCAGACGGGAAGTTCTGAATTATTATTGCGATTTTAAAGGGACGCGTACAATATTGACAGCTCGGCAATCACTTATATATACAATACTACAGATGGCAGACGGGAAGTTCGGAATTATTATTGCGATTTTAAAGGGACGCATACATATATTGACAGCTCAGCAATCACTTATATATACAATACTACAGATGGCAGATGTTACTTTATCGTTTACAAACAATATTGCAGCAACATTGATCGATCACATTCGATGCACATTATACACAACTATGCACTTTCATTCATGTTAGCCTGGACGTGTGCTTGTTACTATAAGATCGCATTTAAGAAATATTGATTACGCATATGATCAAACATTACAAACATGCACTGTATGTGTGATATTTGACACTTTCACATTGAGATTCATTGGGGGAAAACAACATTTCAGCAAACAACAAATAAACGCCCACTGTGAAAGCATTCGCGCCGCTCACATACAAACAGGTGAATACAATCAGCAATCATTACAAACTCACTACCATTGGACTAATTGTACTATAAGTCACCCAAACAACATGGCCAAAGCATCACTTGTGATCCACATCAGATCAAGTGCATACCTTGTTACGCTGTTTTGAAAGATGGATGACGATGACATGGTAGACACTGCTGGTGCTGCTATTGGCGAACTAGCTGTTGGTCGAATCAGGCAGCCTCGGCGGCTCAGACTGAGACGAAGGGGTCATCTGGTTCGAGGTCCTCGTGTCTACAGGGTGAGACCCACCTTGGAAAACATGAGCGACTTTGAGGTTTTTGATAAGTATCGGCTCGATCGTGAACAGCTCATTGGCCTTTACAAGCTTCTTAAACCTCATTTGGAGCCACGTATACAAATAAGGACTGCTGTTCCCGGCATGAGTAAGATGCTAAGCTGTCTATACGTCCTGGCCTCCGGGAGTTTTCAATCCGGAGAACTGTACATGCATGGCCTGGCTCAAGGTACATTCTCTGTGGTGTTTGATAACTTTCTGGACGCCATGGTACGTATCAGTAAGCAATACATAGGATTCCCACAAAATGATGGTGATTGGAGGCGCCTGAAGCGGGAATTCTTTGATATTGCTCAATTGCCCAATGTCTTGGGAGCCATAGATTGTACCCACATTGCGCTGCGTGCTCCAATTGATGACTTGCCCTTCAGAAATCGCAAACTTTTTCATAGCCTCAACGTGCAGTATGTTTGTGACGCACGGATGAGGATTATGCATGTGTGTGCGAATTTTGCAGGTGCTTGTCATGATGCCCGCATCCTCTCTCTGTCGTCCCTGTGGAGACAGTTTGAGGAAAGACAAATGCCCCCTGGTTATCTCGTTGGTGAGTATTTGTGCACAACATGTTTAATTAGTTTGACAATTGCCCCTGTAGTTTTAAAATGTTAGCGTCATGTTCATCTATAGGATGCAATTTAACCATTTGTTATTTACCGACGCTAATGTTTACTTTTATTTAAATGCAGATATGTAGCATGTCTTACCTTAAGTGCTCAGATAGAGAATGCAATGTAACCATGTATTTAGCATTTTACACTATTTTAATTTTTTGGATAAATACGCATATGTAGCATGTCTTAGCTGAAATGTGAAGATATTATCTCATGCAATTTAACCATGTCATTGTCTCTTTCCGCTAATGTGTAGTTTTAGTTCAATGCAGATATGTAGCATGTCTTACCTTAAGTGCTCAGATAGAGAATGCAATGTAACCATGTAGTTAGCATTTTACACAAGGTTTGGTTTAGGAGAAATACGCATATGTAGCATGTCTTAGCTGAAATGGCAAGATATTATCTCATGCAATTTAACCATGTCATTGTCTCTTTCCGCTAATGTGTACTTTTAGTTCAATGCAGATATGTAGCATGTCTTACTTTAAGTGCTCAGATAGAGAATGCAATGTAACCATGTAGTTAGCATTTTACACAAGGTTTGGTTTTGGAGAAATACGCATATGTAGCATGTCTTAGCTGAAATGGGAAGATATTATCTCATGCAATTTAACCATGTCATTGTCTCTTTCCGCTAATGTGTACTTTTAGTTCAATGCAGATATGTAGCATGTCTTACTTTAAGTGCTCAGATAGAGAATGCAATGTAACCATGTAGTTAGCATTTTACACAAGGTTTGGTTTTGGCAAAATACGCATATGTAGCATGTCTTAGCTGAAATGGGAAGATATTATCTCATGCAATGTAACCATGTCATTGTCTCTTTCCGCTAATGTGTAGTTTTAGTTCAATGCAGATATGTAGCATGTCTTACCTTAAGTGCTCAGATAGAGAATGCAATGTAACCATGTAGTTAGCATTTTACACAAGGTTTGGTTTTGGAGAAATACGCATATGTAGCATGTCTTAGCTGAAATGGCAAGATACAGAATAATATAGAACTTTTTTCTTGGATGTTTCTGAAAAAACTTTTAATATGGATTATCGTGTACAAAAAATTATTTCTAAAACAATATACTATTTTAAGGATTCTGTTTGAATTATGTTCTGTTCATAATTTATAGGTGATTCTGGGTACATGAGCCGGCCTTGGCTCATTACCCCCTTGCGTAGCCCGACTGATGTGTCTGAGGAGTGCTACAATAGGGCTCATAAGAGAACCAGGGCGGTGGTTGAAAGGATGTTCGGGGTCCTGAAGATGAGATTCAGGTGCCTGGACCGTTCTGGAGGAGCACTCCAGTACAACCCAAAGAAGGTGGCTAAGATCGTTGTAGCCTGTAGCGTCCTGCATAATATTGCACAGCGGGCTGGGATGCTGCAGGCCGTCACGGTGGACAGAGACCTCCTCAGAGATGAGGAGGATGATCCTGTTCTAGAGGGGGAATTCCAGGACGAGGGACTTGATGTCAGAGCAGACGTCATCAACCGCCACTTTAGACGGTAAAGAATAGAAGTTAGACTGGAGTATTTTCAATAGATGTGAACTCTAGGGAAATGACAAGTAGAGAATTGTGCAAACATGTTAGTATTGATCAAATTTTAAAAATATTTTTAATTTATTCATATAGGTGATGCTCTGGGCATTGGGTCCTGTAGCGAGTCTTTGCCACCTGGTTTTTAAAGAGGACATCAGATGGTAAGTAGAAATGTATGGACTGTTGCTGGCATGAATTGTACACAAATACATCATATGGCATACATTTTCAAAAATAGAATTTAGTTTACACATTACTTAAAATGTACATACTCAGAAAGGGATCCTCTAGAATGACTATGGTTCAATGTCACACATTAGAGGTTTGTTCTGCTCAATATGACTCATCTTCACACTTGATAGAAAATAACACAAGTTGATACACACGCTTAGTAAGCTAGTGACAGAAATTTATTATGAAATGGGGGGTGGGAGAGGGGTACAGAACTGATTCACACACTTGTATGAATTTTATTTAAAATATTTCTTCCATTAGGGAGATGACTTAATCTAAAGACTGAAAGGGAACAATTAGAAGCCTGACAGTGAAGATTGCCCAGACTGACAGTGGGGAAAAAGCCAAGATTGAAATTGAAGTATACCAATGGGATCATGTCTGGCATTATCTTTCAATTCTGCTGACCTTGAAAACCATACAAAGACATGTTCACATGGTAAGTGCAAACTATTTGATAGAATAAGGCTGTGGAGACATCCTATTGGAGACACTTAGATGATTTTCTAATTTGTAGATGGTATTTCCCAGTCCTCTATTTAATGAACTGATGAATAAGACACCTATTGAAGATCAACTGTTTACCCCTGAATTGACTTTCAAAGACCATGCATTGTCCAGGTTGGTGTACCAATGCATGCTAGTGAAGACTGTTGAATATTAGTAGCTTACATACATTAGTCATATTTAGTTCTAAATTATATATTTAGGGATCACAATCAGACACTTAGATGATTTTACTTTTTTAGATGGTATTTCCCAGTCCTCTATTTAATGAACTGATGAATAAGACACCTATTGAAGATCAACTGTTAACCCCTGAATTGACTTTCAAAGACCATGCATTGTCCAGGTTGGTGTACCAATGCATGCTAGTGAAGACTGTTGAATATTAGTAGCTTACATACATTAGTCATATTTAGTTCTAAATTATATATTTAGGGATCACAATCAGACACTTAGATGATTTTACTTTTTTAGATGGTATTTCCCAGTCCTCTATTTAATGAACTGATGAATAAGACACCTATTGAAGATCAACTGTTTACCCCTGAATTGACTTTCAAAGACCATGCATTATCCAGGTTGGTGCATGCTAGTTAAGAATCACATGAAGAATGTTGATTATTGTTAGCTTACATACATTAGTCATACTTATTTCATCATTAGATATTTAGGGATCACAATCCGAAAAAGGAATACATATTATAGTTGATATAGAGGTATTTGAATGGACATGAAATATTACATTTATGTTCAGCATACATATATTGTTGAAATGTGATATACATTATTATGTATAATTTGAAATTTGGATATTTAAATAGAATTTTGATTCAACAATATAATGGTGTATGTATTTCTTTTTTTTTAAATCAATTTAATAATTATCTTTCAAAAATGTTGAACAAAGTTAGAGCATAGACACAAGATGATTTTAAATGTATTTTATGAATATTTGACAACGTGTGTATTAACTTTGTTCCATTTTTTTATTTGTCATTTCAGATTGGCATCTGATGACTTCCAGGAATATTTTTATTTTTTCGATAAACTTTTATTTTTTTATTTTTACATGTTAATAATAAACATTTTATTATTAAATACATTCTTTTGAACAGATTCTACTAAATATCAATATAATCTGTCAATAAATAAAAGTTGGACTCCCATGACTGGTAGTTGGCTATTTGACAAGCACATGCATAAGATCAAATAATGCATTAATATTAGAAAATCAACTGATTCCGAGAATATTACATTAAAATATCTTTTATAACATTAATTGGGGAGTGAGATCCTTTGATGCTTTTCTTTTGAAAATGTAGATATTAAATTAATTTTGGATATGTAGTCAAAAGTTTTTTATTTTAACTTTTAAGAAGGTGAAGTGGTTCAATTACATTAAAGTGACAGTGTTGTTGAATGTAAAATTAATTTTATAAGATCTTGTATCTTCCTTAGGTATCTCAAAACATTATTTTCTAAATTCTTTTAATTTTTACATTTATAAATGGTAGGTCATTTAACTTGATATTTTTCACAAGCTAGTTATTGGATGCCAGGTTAATCTATGTAATTTTCTAGTGGAGTCATTTAACTATACTTAGTAATATTATGTATTTTTTAAAATCTTACCTCTTGGGTTAGACATCAAATATCTATATAGAATTTTAATTCCCCTTTAGTTTATTTTGTCAATGTTAAATCAACATTCCAAATGTTTGGGTCCTTAAAGGGACATTCACAAAGTATATTGTGTATAGATTTTTAAAAATATCATACAAGAATTTCAACATATTTAGAAAGTAATATAGAATTACATTCAGTCTTTAAATATACTTTTCAAAAAATACATCAATGCACATATCTTAGTCAATTACATAAGGCATCTATATGCAAACAACAATCAGCATCAAAATAGCCTATGTAGAGATGTATTTAATCCAAGAATATATATATAATTACAATATAATGATTGAATAACAAAACATATTAAGTTGGTCAAATATAAGAATATTATACAAAATGCATACATAACATATAGCTTAATGTCCCTCTAAGCTGAAGGCTCCAAAATACCTCCTTTAATAAATATATTTCAGTCAGTGTGTAAAACAATCTAGAAGTTAATCTAAATTTGCTTTACTCATATGTTAGACTAATTTAGCAAAAGGAAGGTGCCTAGGTTTATGATATTTTAAGCATTATTGTGAAATGTTTCTTTAAAGGGACATGAACTCAAAATATACTTAAAGGTAGACAGTTAAAAAATTAATGATTTATACATTCTGAATGAGTATACTATTTTAAGCAACTTTAAAAATTGTCTCATATTATGAATGCTCCTTGTGATGTTGCTATCATTACTTTAAAAATAAGGCATTAAATAGATAATTTATTTGCTTCAGTACTCTGGACAGAACTTGCTTGTTTTGTTTGGAATAATTGATCCAACAATCATCAAGGACAACCCAGGTTTTTTTTAAACAATTGTCCGTAATATAAAATATCATTATTGATTTGCAAAGAAACATAACAAGATAACTGTTAACATTTGATAATCGGATTAAATAATAAAGTTGATTAACATTTCATGCTCAATCACCAATGCTAAATTTGTTTGGACAGTGTCCCTTTAAGAGCTTTAAATAGTGTATTTACTAGACATGTGCACCGCTAAAAAATTCGGTTCGTTTTCGGTTCGGATCGATTCGGACTTTTAGAATTTCGTTTCGGATCGAATCTGATTCGGCAAAATTTGAATAAATTCGTTTCGGATTTATTCGGATCCGAATAAATTCGTTTCGGATTTATTCGGATTCGGCTGAATTCGGTTCTATTCCGTTCCGAAATTCGGTATGTTTTTAGTACACTAACACCCATTTAGTACACTAAGTCACTAACACCCATAAACTACCTATGAACCACTAAACCGAGGCCCCCCCACATCGCAAACCCTATAATAACATTATTTAACCCCTAATCTGCCGATCGGATATCGCCGCCGCCTACATTATAGCTATTAACCCCTAATCTGCTGTCCCTAACACCGCCGACCCCTACATTATAGTTATTAACCCCTAATCTGCCTCCCCCAACGTCGCCGCAATCTAACTACAAGTATTAACCCCTAATCTGCCGACCCGATATCGCCGCCGCCTACATTATAGCTATTAACCCCTAATCTGCTGTCCCTAACACCGCCGACCCCTACATTATAGTTATTAACCCCTAATCTGCCTCCCCCAACGTTGCCGCAATCTAACTATAAGTATTAACCCCTAATCTGCCGACCGAATATCGCCGCCGCCTACATTATAGCTATTAACCCCTAACCTGCTGTCCCTAACACCGCCGACCCCTACATTATAGTTATTAACCCCTAATCTGCCTCCCCCCAACGTCGCCGCAATCTAACTACAAGTATTAACCCCTAATCTGCCGACCGCAAATCGCCGCCACTATAATAAATGTATTAACCCCTAAACCGCCGCACTCCCGCCTCGCAAACACTATAATACATTTTATTAACCCCTAATCTGCCCTCCCTAACATCGCCGCCACCTACCTACAATTATTAACCCCTAATCTCCCGCCCCCATCGTCGCCGCTACTATAATAAGGTTATTAACCCCTAAACCTAAATCTAACCCTAACACTAACACCCCCTAACTTAAATATAATTTAAATAAAACAAAATAAGTTTACTATAGTTAAATAAATGAATCCTATTTAAAACTAAATACTTACCTGTAAAATAAACCCTAAGATAGCTGCAATATAACTAATAGTTACATTGTAGCTATTTTAGGATTTATTTTTATTTTACAGGCAACTTTGTATTTATTTTAACTTTTTTTTTAATTTTTGCCTGTAAAAAAAAAAACACAATCCCCCCCCCACATTACAACCCACCACCCACATACCCCTACTCTAACCCAAACCCCCCTTAAATAAACCTAACACTACCCCCCTGAAGATCTCCCTACCTTGAGTCGTGTTCACCCAGCCGGGCCGAAGTCTTCATCCGATGGGGCAGAAGAGGACATCCAGACCGGCAGAAGTCTTCATCCAAGCTGGGCAAGAAGAGGTCTTCCATCCATCATACAAGTACCAAAATACAAACAAACACTAAATTACAAAAAATAATAAAATATTACAATAATTTTAAACTAATTACACCTAATCTAAGCCCCCTACTAGCTATTAATATAGCTTCAATATAACTAATAGTTACATTGTAGCTATTTTAGGATTTATATTTATTTTACAGGCAACTTTGTATTTATTTTAACTAGGTACAATAGCTATTAAATAGTTAATAACTATTTAATAACTACCTAGCTAAAATAAATACAAATTTACCTGTAAAATAAATCATAACCTAAGTTACAATTACACCTAACACTACACTATCATTAAATTAACTAAATAAATGAATCCTATATAAAACTAAAGACTTACCTGTAAAATAAACCCTAATATAGCTGCAATATAACTAATAGTTACATTGTAGCTATTTTAGCATTTATATTTATTGTACAGGCAACTTTGTATTTATTTTAACTAGGTACAATAGCTATTAAATAGATATTTACTGTTTAATAGCTACCTAGTTAAAATAATTACAAAATTACCTGTAAAATAAATCCTAACCTAAGTTACAATTAAACCTAACACTACACTATCATTAAATAAATTAACTACAAGTACCTACAATTAAATACAATTAAAAAACTAAACTAAAGTACAACCCCCCCCAACTAAATTACAAAAAATAAAAAAATATTACAAGAATTTTAAACTAATTACACCTAATCTAAGCCCACTAATAAAATAACAAAGCCCCCCAAAATAAAAAAAATGCCCTACCCTATACTAAATTACAAAAGTTAACAGCTCTATTACCTTACCAGCCCTGAACAGGGCCTTTTGCGGGGCATGCCCCAAAGAAAACAGCTCTTTTGCCTGTAAAAAAAAACACAATCCCCCCCCCCCCACATTACAACCCACCACCCACATACCCCTACTCTAACCCAAACCCCCCTTAAATAAACCTAACACTACCCCCCTGAAGATCTCCCTACCTTGAGTCGTGTTCACCCAGCCGGGTCGAAGTCTTCATCCGATGGGGCAGAAGAGGACATCCAGACTGGCAGAAGTCTTCATCCAAGCGGGGCAAGAAGAGGTCTTCCATCCATCAGAAAAGTACAAAAAAACAAACAAACACTAAATTAGCAAAAATAATAAAATATTGCAATAATTTTAAACTAATTACACCTAATCTAAGCCCCCTACTAGCTATTAATATAGCTACAATATAACTAATAGTTACATTGTAGCTATTTTAGGATTTATATTTATTTTACAGGCAACTTTGTATTTATTTTAACTAGGTACAATAGCTATTAAATAGTTAATAACTACCTAGCTAAAATAAATACAAATTTACCTGTAAAATAAACCCTAACCTAAGTTACAATTACACCTAACACTACACTGTCATTAAATTAACTAAATAAATTAATCCTATATAAAACTAAATACTTACCTGTAAAATAAACCCTAATATAGCTACAATATAACTAATAGTTACATTGTAGCTATTTTAGCATTTATATTTATTTTACAGGCAACTTTGTATTTATTTTAACTAGGTACAATAGCTATTAAATAGTTATTGACTAATTAATAGCTACCTAGTTAAAATAATTACAAAATTACCTGTAAAATAAATCCTAACCTAAGTTACTATTAAACCTAACACTACACTATCATTAAATAAATTAACTACAAGTACCTACAATTAAATACAATGAAATAAACTAAACTAAAGTACAAAAAAAACAAACACTAAATTACAAAAAATAAAAAAAATTACAAGAATTTTAAACTAATTACACCTAATCTAAGCCCCCTAATAAAATAACAAAGCCCCCCAAAATAAAAAAATGCCCTACCCTATACTAAATTACAAAAGTAATCAGCTCTATTACCTTACCAGCCCTTAAAAGGGCCTTTTGCGGGGGCATGCCCCAAAGAAAACAGCTCTTTTGCCTGTAAAAAAAAACACAATACCCCCCCCACATTACAACCCACCACCCACATACCCCTACTCTAACCCAAACCCCCCTTAAATAAACCTAACACTACCCCCCTGAAGATCTCTCTACCGTGTCTTCACCCAGCGGGCCGAAGTCTTCATCCGATGGGGCAGAAGAGGACATCCAGACCGGCAGAAGTCTTCATCGAAGCGGGGCAAGAAGAGGTCTTCCATCCATCAGAAGTCTTGATCCAGGCGGCATCTTCTCTGTTCATCCATCCGGAGCGGAGCGGCAGCATCCTGAAGACATCCCACGCAGAGCATCCTCTTCTTTCTTGATCCGACGACTAGGTGACTGTACCTTTAAGTGACGTCATCCAAGATGGCGTCCCTTGAATTCCGATTGGCTGATAGGATTCTATCAGCCAATCGGAATTAAGGTAGGAAAAATCTGATTGGCTGATTCAATCAGCCAATCAGATTCAAGTTCAATCCGATTGGCTGATCCAATCAGCCAATCAGATTGAGCTCGCATTCTATTGGCTGATCGGAACAGCCAATAGAATGCGAGGTCAATCTGATTGGCTGATTCCATCAGCCAATCGGATTGAACTTGAATCTGATTGGCTGATTAAATCAGCCAATCAGATTTTTCCTACCTTAATTCCGATTGGCTGATAGAATCCTATCAGCCAATCGGAATTCAAGGGACGCCATCTTGGATGACGTCACTTAAAGGTACAGTCACCTAGTCGTCGGATCAAGAAAGAAGAGGATGCTCTGCGTGGGATGTCTTCAGGATGCTGCCGCTCCGCTCCGGATGGATGAACAGAGAAGATGCCGCCTGGATCAAGACTTCTGATGGATGGAAGACCTCTTCTTGCCCCGCTTCGATGAAGACTTCTGCCGGTCTGGATGTCCTCTTCTGCCCCATCGGATGAAGACTTCGGCCCGGCTGGGTGAAGACACGGTAGGGCCCGGCTGGGTGAAGACACGGTAGAGAGATCTTCAGGGGGGTAGTGTTAGGTTTATTTAAGGGGGTTTGGGTTAGAGTAGGGGTATGTGGGTGGTGGGTTGTAATGTGGGGGGGGGGGGGATTGTGTTTTTTTTACAGGCAAAAGAGCTGTTTTCTTTGGGGCATGCCCCCGCAAAAGGCCCTTTTAAGGGCTGGCAAGGTAATAGAGCTGATTACTTTTGTAATTTAGTATAGGGTAGGGCATTTTTTTATTTTGGGGGGCTTTGTTATTTTATTAGGGGGCTTAGATTAGGTGTAATTAGTTTAAAATTCTTGTAATTTTTTTAATTTTTTGTAATTTAGTGTTTGTTTTTTTTGTACTTTAGTTTAGTTTATTTCATTGTATTTAATTGTAGGTACTTGTAGTTAATTTATTTAATGATAGTGTAGTGTTAGGTTTAATAGTAACTTAGGTTAGGATTTATTTTACAGGTAATTTTGTAATTATTTTAACTAGGTAGCTATTAATTAGTCAATAACTATTTAATAGCTATTGTACCTAGTTAAAATAAATACAAAGTTGCCTGTAAAATAAATATAAATGCTAAAATATCTACAATGTAACTATTAGTTATATTGTAGCTATATTAGGGTTTATTTTACAGGTAAGTATTTAGTTTTATATAGGATTAATTTATTTAGTTAATTTAATGACAGTGTAGTGTTAGGTGTAATTGTAACTTAGGTTAGGGTTTATTTTACAGGTAAATTTGTATTTATTTTAGCTAGGTAGTTATTAACTATTTAATAGCTATTGTACCTAGTTAAAATAAATACAAAGTTGCCTGTAATATAAATATAAATCCTAAAATAGCTACAATGTAACTATTAGTTATATTGTAGCTATATTAATAGCTAGTATGGGGCTTAGATTAGGTGTAATTAGTTTCAAATTATTGTAATATTTTATTATTTTTGCTAATTTAGTGTTTGTTTGTTTTTTTGTACTTTTCTGATGGATGGAAGACCTCTTCTTGCCCCGCTTGGATGAAGACTTCTGCCGGTCTGGATGTCCTCTTCTGCCCCATCGGATGAAGACTTCGGCCCGGCTGGGTGAACACGACTCAAGGTAGGGAGATCTTCAGGGGGGTAGTGTTAGGTTTATTTAAGGGGGGTTTGGGTTAGAGTAGGGGTATGTGGGTGGTGGGTTGTAATGTGGGGGGAGGGATTGTGTTTTTTTTTTACAGGCAAAAGAGCTGTTTTCTTTGGGGCATGCCCCGCAAAGGGCCCTGTTCAGGGCTGGTAAGGTAATAGAGCTGTTAACTTTTGTAATTTAGTATAGGTTAGGGCATTTTTTTTTATTTTGGGGGGCTTTGTTATTTTATTAGGGGGCTTAGATTAGGTGTAATTAGTTTAAAATTCTTGTAATATTTTTTTATTTTTTGTACTTTAGTGGGGGGGGTTTGTACTTTAGTTTAGTTTTTTTAATTGCATTTAATTGTAGGTACTTGTAGTTAATTTATTTAATGATAGTGTAGTGTTAGGTTTAATTGTAACTTAGGTTAGGATTTATTTTACAGGTAATTTTGTATTTATTTTAACTAGGTAGCTATTAAATAGTCAATATCTATTTAATAGCTATTGAACCTAGTTAAAATGAATACAAAGTTGCCTGTACAATAAATATAAATGCTAAAATAGCTACAATGTAACTATTAGTTATATTGCAGCTATATTAGGGTTTATTTTACAGGTAAGTCTTTAGTTTTATATAGGATTCATTTATTTAGTTAATTTAATGATAGTGTAGTGTTAGGTGTAATTGTAACTTAGGTTATGATTTATTTTACAGGTAAATTTGTATTTATTTTAGCTAGGTAGTTATTAAATATTTATTAACTATTTAATAACTATTGTACCTAGTTAAAATAAATACAAAGTTGCCTGTAAAATACATATAAATCCTAAAATAGCTACAATGTAACTATTAGTTATATTGAAGCTATATTAATAGCTAGTAGGGGGCTTAGATTAGGTGTAATTAGTTTAAAATTATTGTAATATTTTATTATTTTTGGTAATTTAGTGTTTGTTTGTATTTTGGTACTTGTATGATGGATGGAAGACCTCTTCTTGCCCCGCTTGGATGAAGACTTCTGCCGGTCTGGATGTACTCTTCTGCCCCATCGGATGAAGACTTCGGCCCGGCTGGGTGAACACGACTCAAGGTAGGGAGATCTTCAGGGGGGTAGTGTTAGGTTTATTTAAGGGGGGTTTGGGTTAGAGTAGGGGTATGTGGGTGGTGGGTTGTAATGTGGGGGGGGGATTGTGTTTTTTTTTTACAGGCAAAAGAGCTTTTTTCTTTGGGGCATGCCCCGCAAAGGGCCCTGTTCAGGGCTGGTAAGGTAATAGAGCTGTTAACTTTTGTAATTTAGTATAGGGTAGGGCATTTTTTTTTATTTTGGGGGGCTTTGTTATTTTATTAGGGGGCTTAGATTAGGTGTAATTAGTTTAAAATTCTTGTAATATTTTTTTATTTTTTGTAATTTAGTGTTTGTTTTTTTTTGTAATTTAGTGGGGGGGTTTTGTACTTTAGTTTATTTAATTGTAAATAATTGTAGTTAATTTATTTAATGACAGTGTAGTGTTAGGTTTAATTGTAACTTAGGTTAGGATTTATTTTACAGGTAATTTTGTAATTATTTTAACTAGGTAGCTATTAATTAGTCAATAACTATTTAATAGCTATTGTACCTAGTTAAAATAAATACAAAGTTGTCTGTAAAATAAATATAAATGCTAAAATAGCTACAATGTAACTATTAGTTATATTGTAGCTATATTAGGGTTTATTTTACAGGTAAGTATTTTGTTTTAAATATGATTCATTTATTTAGTTAATTTAATGATAGTGTAGTGTTAGGTGTTAGTGTAACTTAGGTTAGGATTTATTTTACAGGTAAATTTGTATTTATTTTAGCTAGGTAGTTATTAAATAGTTATTAACTATTTAATAACTATTGTACCTAGTTAAAATAAATACAAAGTTGCCTGTAAAATAAAAATAAATGCTAAAATAGCTACAATGTAACTATTAGTTATATTGCAGCTATCTTAGGGTTTATTTTACAGGTAAGTCTTTAGTTTTAAATAGGATTCATTTATTTAACTATAGTAAACTTATTTCGTTTTATTTAAATTATATTTAAGTTAGTGGGTGTTAGTGTTAGGGTTAGACTTAGCTTTAGGGGTTAATAACCTTATTATAGTAGCGGCGACGATGGGGGCGGGAGATTAGGGGTTAATAATTGTAGGTAGGTGGCGGCGATGTTAGGGAGGGCAGATTAGGGGTTAATAAAATGTATTAT
The DNA here is from genome assembly GCF_027579735.1 of Bombina bombina. Classification (NCBI taxonomy): domain Eukaryota; kingdom Metazoa; phylum Chordata; class Amphibia; order Anura; family Bombinatoridae; genus Bombina; species Bombina bombina. The sequence continues at coordinate 1,394,193,520 of NC_069500.1, forward strand.
AGTGTTTGCGAGGCGGGAGTGCGGCGGTTTAGGGGTTAATACATTTATTATAGTGGCGGCGATTTTCGGTCGGCAGATTAGGGGTTAATACTTGTAGTTAGATTGCGGCGACGTTGGGGGGAGGCAGATTAGGGGTTAATAACTATAATGTAGGGGTCGGCGGTGTTAGGGACAGCAGGTTAGGGGTTAATAGCTATAATGTAGGCGGCGGCGATATCGGGTCGGCAGATTAGGGGTTAATACTTATAGTTAGATTGCGGCGACGTTGGGGGAGGCAGATTAGGGGTTAATAACTATAATGTAGGGGTCGGCGGTGTTAGGGACAGCAGATTAGGGGTTAATAGCTATAATGTAGGCGGCGGCGATATTCGGTCGGCAGATTAGGGGTTAATACTTGTAGTTAGATTGCGGCGACGTTGGGGGAGGCAGATTAGGGGTTAATAACTATAATGTAGGGGTCGGCGGTGTTAGGGACAGCAGATTAGGGGTTAATAGCTATAATGTAGGCGGCGGCGATATCGGGTCGGCAGATTAGGGGTTAATAAAATAATGCAGGTGTCAGCGATAGCGGAGGCAGCAGATTAGGGGTTAATAAGTGTTAGATTAGGGGTGTTTAGAGACTCGGGGTAAATGTTAGGGTGTTAGGTGCAGACTTAGTGTTTCCCCATAGGAAACAATGGGGCTGCAGTGTTAGTTTTTTTTCAGCCGAAACTCCCATTGTTTCCTATGGGGAAATGCCGAATCTTAACGAGCTAATTCGGATTTATTCGGAGATACGGCAGCTATTTCGGATTCATTCGGTAGATTCGGAAGTATTTTAATTCGGAAATCCGAATCGATCCGAATCTCCGAATTTACCGAATTTACCGAATTTCCGAATTAATCCGAAACGAACCGCACATGTCTAGTATTTACTTATCTTCCTATCTTGACATACTTTGCTTAAAAAGCATATCGAGATCGGCTCAGTAGATGAAGATTGGTGGATGCACAGAGATGCCTTATGTGATTGGCTCAACCATGTGCATTGAAATTTCTTCTGTTGAGGATATCTAAATACTAAGATAAATTGATTTACATTTTAAAGTCTAAACAATTTTCTATCTCTACAGATAATTTGATACAATTGTTTGTTTGTAATGTCTATTTAAAAATAAAGACGCCATTGCACAATAACATATATGAGCACTTCAGAGAAATACAAGCTTGAGGTTTATTTGCTAATAACAAACAAACATGTAGTTTAACATTTATAAACAGATTATCAAATTTACTGACATTCTAACCGGAATTTGAACATTAAGAAATATTGCGTGGGAAACGTATCTTTAAACACCAGATTAGCATCTTTAAACATTAGAGTCTAATGTCACGCAATAGCACACAATCAATGTGCATTATAAAGCCATTTAATAGAGCAATGTCAATAATTCTCAATAAGTCAACAAATTTATTTAAAGAACAATAAAGACATACAGTATTAAATGTGTATTTGTATTAAAGAAACAGACCGTTATTAAACCGAGAAATGTCTACAACATTTAATAATGTGACAGTATTAGATTTTAAAGAGTATTTAATCATTAATATTTAACGGATCACGGATATTAAATCTGCGTCACACATATCCGCATGACAGGCCCATGAGTTACAAATAAGTCTACATGAAAAATTAAGTAACAGCACCACCAAGCGGTATGTGTAAGGAAGTTACTAAGATATGAAACATTAAGGAACGGCCAATCAGAGTTCATCACACAAACACAACTTGAGTCAGGATGGTCTTACAGACATTCTAACAATATTTAAAACTTTTATCCAATCAGATGTACAGATAACTTGTCCCATGGTGCATCTCATGTTTACTTCACCATATAAAAGTCCATTACACGTTGCCATCTTTGTCAGTTCTCTAATGCCTGCAGGCAGTATATATATTGATATATTTATATATTATTATCAAACCGAGCAGGCATGTCAGTTCCCAGGTTCACCAAGGAGGAGAGCGCTGCACTGGTCCACGCCGTCAAGGACTTTTATCCCCAGCTGTTTGGGAACAAGAGGAGCTCGACAGATGCGCCTGTTAAGAAGGCCCTCTAGGAGTCTATCACCAATGCGGTTAGATTGGTGTGTGACGTCCAGAGGACCCAGGATCAGATCATGAGGAGATTCGGAGATATGAGGTTGAGTTTATCCAAAAAAGTCAACCTCATAAGGCACTGGGTACAAGCCCGTAAAAGAGGTGGCCAAAGAAAGGCCCCGCGGAAACTGTACCTACTCCCTTATGAGGTGACTTTATGCGAGCTCCTCAATCTCCGGGTCCCCAAAAGATTTCGATCCTCGCCATCCTCGGCCTCCTCTTCTTCCCTCCCAGCTGCGGGATCTGAAAGTCCTGACGCGGGGGACAGGGCAGATGCTTCTCCGTCCGGTGGCCTGGGAGGAGATGATAGAGAATCTGAACCAGGTAACTATCCATCTTCATATAATATCTTAAGATTTGTTATTTTTATCCAAATATGTGTATATAGTCAGATACTAAACCTATACAGATCTCACAACATACACTACATATGATGTTTAGATATCTGATTTTAGATTAGTGACACATGAAATAGGAATGATGTTTCTTGCGCTCTACAGAATATGCGTCACAGAGCGGAAATGTAATTTCTCATCCACGTTAACATGGCTTTGCTGTAAGTTGCATTGCTTTATACATGTTGTTCAAATGACGGATGCGTAATTCCGCTTGGAATCATTGGGCAATGATCGCGAAAATGGAATTTCTCATCCACGTTAACATGGCTTTGCTGTAAGTGGCATTGCTTTATACATGTTGTTCAAATGACGGATGCGTAATTCCACTTGGAATCATTGCGCAATGATCGCAAAAATTGAATTTCTCATCCACGTTAACATGGCTTTGCTGTAAGTGGCATTGCTTTACACATGTTGGTCAAAATTAAATGTGAATTCTTATATTAGTGAAGAATACAGTATTCTTATTTTCAATATTATAGCTAATAAAAAACGAAGAATACAAATAAATTATAACATATGGCCATCAATTGATGATTATGAAATAACAACCAAAAATTATTAAAGATACAGTAAACAACACAACTGATTGAAAATAAGAGTCCAGGATATATTTATCATTAATTTAATTGAGGAAACAATTAACTCATGGGACTACCAAAGGATTAATATTTTTAAATTGATTTGTTAATAATGTAAAGTTTTTACATGGCATGATTAGTATTAATGATATGCAATCCTCATTTAATATATTACAGATATGGATGTGGCTGCTGGATCCTCAAGCCAGGGCTTGTCACAGTATGGTATGTCTCTTTTTAATTGACATTTGTCTTAGAAACATGGACAGAACATTACATACTAAATCCACATTGTTCAATATTTATATGTAATGTCCCTTTAATAGATGTAAATTTAAATAATTCTTCGGATATACTTAAATAACATATTAGATTTGAATTGCATGCTCAATACCATTCATTACATCAACATATGGAGTAGATAATTCATTAACAACAACATTGTCGAATCAATTTAATTTTAGATTAAAGGGATACTGAGCTACAATTATTAATGTTGTCATTCAGATACAGTATGCAATATTAATAAACATAAAAATATAATACTATCATCATATGTGACATATTCTATTGCTAAATGTATTTTAAAATCAAGAATGTACGTTTATCTGCATCTAAATTTTGGTTGACCAACCTGGGTTTTTATTGATAATTGGTGGATACCTTCAACAAACAATATTTATTGAATCCAATATTGCTTATCTGCCTTTAAGATTAAAATTTAGCAACATTCTAATTATAATAGGAGTCAATGTTAAATCATTTTGAACAGTTTGAACATAGAAATCAATGATTTAAATTAATCATGTCAGTGTCCCTTTAAGACAAAATAGATTCATTCATCTTTACATTCTTTTGATTAAACAATATTGATATATAATTCACATATTCTCTGTTGGAGTTACTTTATAGATATCTGCATACTCTAACAGCACCATGATTACATATTTTTAATAATCAATTTTGTTTTGTATTGTGATAAATATGTGTTGTGTCCTAAACAAGATTACTGTACATTGCACAAATGGCTCGATGTGACACATGTGTTTGTTTAGATTTGTCAACAGATGCTCTTCAAAATGTGGTTTGTGTGTATTATTTTAACCTCTTAAGGACATATGACGGAATTATTCCGTCATAAAACAATTGAGCAAACTGAAAGCTGTGTCCTTAAAGGGTTAAGAACATTGATCAATGGGTATATTTAGATATGCAATAGCATCGTATGAGATGATTTTGATGTCTAATATAGTCTGACATTAAACATATATTCAATACAGAATTTTTAACAGAATCCCCTTGATTCAATCAAGCATTTTCTGGTGTAATGACTGCTCTATTCTTCACATTTTAAAGTTGATTAATGGTAAAATTCGAGACAGATGTGATTTAGTGATATCCCAAATGTGTTTCATAATATATATCTATATCATTCATAGAGAGAGTTGGTGTGGTGAGCCCACAGGAATCCAGCAGTGACATAGAGCCACCTTTGCGGTCTCCTGGTAAGTCCATTGACTCATTTATATGTAATTGAAGGTGTATTGCTAATCAATATTATGATCATGATTCTGATGAAGCATAACATTAGAAAAAAAAAAAAAATTCTCTTCTGATTATATATTAATTTTCTTTTAATATTGAACGATTAATAATTTCAACTTTATTAGTCTCCACATTTGTTATTCAGAAGATGTATAACATATGTTTGTTTCCATGTTCTTTTTTGACAACAGTCATCAAGTGATACACACATGAGAAATCTTAAATGTTCTATGTACTATGCTTTTATGATTTTTACATTAATCCAAACAATACATCGAAAATATGAATCATTGAGAATAACAAATATAATGTAATTTGTATGCTCCATCAAAATGATGTAAATCATAACTTTGGGTGTGTATATCTTTAATGCAACATTGATGTGTGTCTTTGACCAACAGTAACATATGTTATAATATCTGTTGTTAACGTGTACACAACATGTTATGTTTTACAGAGATTGATTTAACATATGTGACGGAGGAGGAAGAGGCTGCCTTGGAGTCTAATGGTATGTGAAATATATCTATCATGTTTCCAACATGTTTGTTTATTTGAAATAATTTAATTGAAGACATTCAAAGTCTACAGCTTTTGCACTTTAAAAAGGAATATTATTTGTCTGTTCAAATACACTACTGCCCCCTTTCTATATCAGGCAGCATGAAAAATTTTGAATATAAAATATTTAAAATTCATGACATCATTATGTCACATGCATATTCCAGGCCAAAACACAATAATAATGTTATAATTGTACAGACAGTCATTGATATTCATCTGAGTGCCTATATACATACCATATTCTCATTTCAGAATTGTTTACAAATTCAAACACACTTCGAAGTATATTGAAAACATAATCAATTTGAAATGCCTTGATTTGATGTCAGGATGTATGAGATGTTAATATATTTTTTTTAAATTTTCAGATGGATCCACCACTTCTGGTCATCTGGTTTCCGCCCCTGCCCAGTCCCCTGCACAGTCACAGACCCCTCCCCATGCACAGACCCCTGACCATGCCCAGACCCCTGCACAGACCCAGACCCCTGCCCATGACCAGACTCCTGCCCATGCCCAGACCACTGCCGGCCCTTCCCATTGTTCATTTCCTGTCCCTCCCAAAAAACGCCCCTACAACCCCCTTCGCCGCTCTCCCCGTATTATGGCCCGTACAGCTGCCCAGACCCAAACTCCCCACTCCCCAGCTGTACGGCCTACCCCGGAGCGGCAGCTCACCCCTCCCCAAGCCATTACCATCCCTCCCCAAGCCACTCCCATCCCTCCCCAAGCCAATCCCATCCCTCCCCCCTGTCTCAACCTTCATTGTCCTGGGTGTCGGATTGTCCTTCCCAGGCACAGCTGTAAGTATCATTCAAAATACACGTTATAAGATACTTAAAGGTACAGTGAAGTTAAATTTTTTCAATTGTGATTCCAATCCAGCATGCAATGTTAATCAAATTTATAATTTACTACTCTTATGAATTATTCTTCATTCTCTTTATATCTTTATTGAAACAAAGAAATGCCTATAATTAGTTTAAACAATAAAAAAATTCTGGCCATCATTTCTTTATTGTTGGATGAATGTATCCATCAACCAGCAGGGACAAACAAAGTTGATAAACAAATATTGGCTTCCCTAAAAAGCAACATTCTTGCATTCAAAATCTAGCTAGAGAATTCAAACATTTAATGAATATGTGTAAGTTTTAAAGATTTGTAATGTCATGCTCTATCTGAATCAGTCCATTAAATATTTAGGTTCAGTGTCCCTTTAATTGGATATCACTACATATACCAATCACCACTACTTGGATCCAACAATTAATGTACAAATGTTGATACATTATCTCTTGTCTAACCCAGTGGGAATGTAATTTCTTCAGGTTGCTATGTTTACACAGCTTGTCCTCAATGCCAAAATGTTTAAGGATAGGTGTGCCTACCACAGTATAATTGAAATTTTTAAATTGCTAATGTAAGTACAATGTAAATCCTTTAACAAGATTTGATACACTCAAGCTGTATAAGTGGATCATCTAAAACCAATTAAAGGGGACAACATGTTTGAGTAAAATGTCCCTTTAATGATTTCTGTCTGTCTGAATAACCTAATTCATGTGTAAAGAATAAATGTAAACTAATTGATGTAAAGAATTATTTGTCTTTATGATGACAATGTATGTTGTAAAAATTTTTCGTCTGTTGTGTAATTATCCTTAATATTTAATGTATTCTTTATTTTAGGCTGTGACTCAGCATGGCTCATGCTAGAAGGTATAGCAAGAGTAGAGCAGGCCGTGTTGAGGAACGCAGCTGTCCTGAGAGGGATGAACGACACCATGCAGGCCCAGCTCCGGGTTCAGGACTTGACTCTGCGTGCAATTATGAGATTAAGTTCAAGGCCTGAATCTGGAGCTGGACATGCACAGGACGATGAAGAGGATGACCAGTAAGTGGAGGATCTGGAGATGCTCCATGGTGGCAGATAAGAATCCTCCGTCCACATGTTGATTTTGTTGTTTTATTGTTGCCATTTGGCCTTTTTAAAAGTTTATTGTTGTGCCTGTTGCACTCTTTTACCTTGTCATATGTCTCCAATGGGGCTATGGTGGCCCTTGGCAACTATCTTCATGGACTGTGATGCACTGTGTTACCTTGTCATATGTCTCCAATGGGGCTATGGTGGCCCTTGGCAACTCTCTTCATGGACTGTGATGCACTGTGTTACTTTGTCATATGTCTCCAATGGGGCTATGCTGGCCCTTGGCAACTCTCTTCATGGACTGTGATGCACTGTGTTACCTTGTCATATGTCTCCAATGGGGCTATGCTGGCCCTTGGCAACTCTCTTCATGGACTGTGATGCACTGTGTTACCTTGTCATATGTCTCCAATGGGGCTATGCTGGCCCTTGGCAACTCTCTTCATGGACTGTGATGCACTGTGTTACCTTGTCATATGTCTCCAATGGGGCTATGCTGGCCCTTGGCAACTCTCTTCATGGACTGTGATGCACTGTGTTACCTTGTCATATGTCTCCAATGGGGCTATGCTGGCCCTTGGCAACTCTCTTCATGGACTGTGATGCACTGTGTTACCTTGTCATATGTCTCCAATGGGGCTTTGCTGGCCCTTGGCAACTCTCTTCATGGACTGTGATGCACTGTGTTACCTTGTCATATGGCTCATATATTCCTTATTTTTACAAGATTATTTATAAACGTTGTGTATGTTTTCTTACATACTAATAAAATACATTTTATTGCACGAATCTTTGTCCTGATTCTTCATGTTATTTTTTGAAAGCTCTAGTTTATGTTGTTGATCCTTAAAGGGATCTACCAAATATATTTTTAATAATAAAATCATATATGTAAGACAATTGTAAATGACTTTAAGATTAACATCTCCAATGTAATCTTATTATTTGTCTTTATATATTTTTCTCTTAGCTTTATCATTGCCTGATTATGATTAGCATAGTAATTGTTTTATATATGTATATATAGATTGTTATTTGTGTATATATGTATATTTCAATGTTCAGATCCATGTGTGTATTTAGAAACTCTGCATGAATTGATGCACCTTTACCAAATGATCTGAGTATTGATACAATGATATAATCCCTGTAAAGTGTTCATTTTATTGAAATAGTATTGTCTATGTGTATGCTCTTTTTAAAAACAAAATAATGTCCCTTTAAGTGATGGTGAGCACAATTGTTAATGAATGTATTTCCATTTCTAAAGCGTTTTTGTCCTTTTTACATGAACAAGGACATATAATCTTATTAATAAACAATCTTATTGTAATGTTGACAGCACATGTATTTCATTTTCAATTCTATATTATTGTAAAAGTGTAACCAAATAAATCTCTGTGTGTAATGCAAATAATTTAGATGATGAATATTTGTTAACAAATATGTTAACAAAATACTTCTCCTCCCATATATGGCTATAGGTAGGCTGACAATAATTAAACTTGAATAAATGACACGTTTAATAAATCCATGTATAACTATTGTTATTCCACAACAATCCAAACATATCTTAAAACATCAATGGCATATGTATTTCTCATGTGTATCTTTTAAATGTTAAAGATATACACCATAGCTATAGTTCAAGGGACAGTCAAGTCCGAAAAGATGATTCATGATTTGGTGACATTCCTAGATAGCAATCTAGACACATACTAGTTCCTAAACTATAAATACGTTTCTTAGTGATATGCCAAGATGTCACTGAGTCCTTGTATTGTCTGCGGTTTTTCAGCGATGTCGGATGCGCCATGTTGCTTAAGACGTCACCTGCCAGGCTGTCCAATGATTCCTTGTATTGACTGACGTTCTTACGTGATCAAGAATGTGCCGTTTATTGGATTGCGTTTTGACGCGTTCAAGGATGCGCCTTTTTTTTTGGGCGTTCTTACGTGATCAATAATGTGCCTTTCATTGGATGGCGTTCTTACGTAATCAAGGAAGCACCATGTTAAGACGTCACATGCAAAGGTAAAAAAACGACTGATTGGATTACGTAGTCCCGCAATATTTGTGCACGTTAAAAACGTTTGTGACTGCAGCCAATTTTAAAAACCTTGCGAATATGTATTATTTGCATCATGTTACATTGTTGACCCGTAGCTGATAAAGACCACCACATTCTCTTTTGCTGGATGTCTGGTTGAATAAACGAACGAAAGCAAAATGTTTTCATGCATATGATATTTCGAGGCAAGTGCAAATCTCTATAGTCCATGTTTAATATGTTTGTCAACAATGTTCCTTTTTCTGAAAAATTACTGTTGTGTTTAATGTTGAATATATCTAATTAATAAATATGCGCTATTGTGTTTGAATAAAGTAATCAATATGCATTTATATTTATCATATGCTAAATATATGATGCCGACTTCTTCTAAATGTAATTTTGTTGTATATTTTATTAAAGGTTCATTAGACACTCACATTATAAATCAAAAGCTTTGATTTTGTCTCTAGTTAGATAGTCCATTGTTTAACCAATACGTTTATTTTTTCTTCTGTTCTACGAAAATGTAAGTAATTTTCTGACTCCTCGCAAAGCCTCTGAGTTTCATGTGAGTACCATCTCCAGCTTTCGACTGTTTGTGTAAAGGGTCTTTTCATATGTTAATGATGGGGTATTGTCTTGTTTTACGTTTGTAATGGGGGTTCATCTATATTTTCAATATAGCTAACCCTATTTTATTTTCAAGTGTTTGAAGCTTTGTAATATTGATATCAGTATATGTTAATCTTGTTGTTTGTAGTAGTGTCTATTACATACACTTCTGTTAAAAATATAGTATACTGTCCCTTGAATGCAAATGTTTTTTGTATCATGTATGAGATCCACATTGTTTAATCTTCAAATATATTATTGTTAGCATATTTTCACCCCCCCCACTCCTAAAAGGACTTTAAACCATATTCATTGTTCAAACAAATGTCTTTACAATAAAATATTAACACAATAATGTCTCTTTAAGAAAATAGACTTTATTTAACACGTCAATATAAATGTGATTTCAATATTTATTTTTTCACAAAGTACATGTAGATATACCAACAAGCTTCAAATATGTGTTAGCATATGTAATTTTGTTAAAGGGACAGTTTCGAAAACAAATAATGTTTTTCATTATTCTAAAAGTCAATTATGTAATATCAATGATATCAAATGTTTCTCAACAATTGATCATTTGTCTGGGTTTATTTAAATTTGCTAGCTAAACCTATGAGGTTCGTGTGCTCATTTCTTCGATCTTGAAGAGTGCTTGTAATCATTATACAATTTGAGCACTAGAGGGCATTTGGATAGCATTTGTATATGTAAAACCTTGTGCTCATACAGCATATTATTGACCATGTATTGATCATTGATATCTAAAATGTTGTTATGTCTGAACAACAAATAAGTGGTCATTTTTCATAGTCATAGATACAAGGGTAAGCACATAAGTCACACGTATTTCTCCATGTTTTGTTGTTTCCAACTTGATAATGCGTAATACAGTGTTTTCTTTGTAATCAATAATTTTCTGACTGTCCCTTTAAGCTGTGTTATTGGCATTCAAACAGTAATATGCCATCATGGATAATTGTAATGGTAATTTTGTTTGCGATTCGGGAAACAGTTTGGACATCACATCACAGAAACCAATCAATATCATGAACAAGGATAGGTATGTGATGATGTGGTTTTCACACACTTATAACCCACACTCTGCAAACAATCTCCCTCCATGGACCCGGTCCCATAGAAGTCGATTATATACAGAGTGTGGTCCACAAGTGTATGAAAACCACATCATCACATACCTATCCATTACACATTAAATTAAAAAAAACAGTAAAGATGAAAACAAATACTTACTTCCTCTTCCTTCCCCTCTTCCCACGGGGCTGAGGCTCTGGGAGAGGCAACTGCCGACTCCGAAGAGTTCTCCTTGGAGCTGTTGTGGGAAGAGTGGAAGGAAAAGTACTGGGATGACCAAGGTGAGGATGAGAAGATGGCTGAGGAGGAGAAGATGGCTGAGGAGGAGAAGATGGCTGAGGAGGAGAAGATGGCTGAGGAGGAGTAGATGGCCCGGCAGGAGTAGATGGCCCGGCAGGAGTAGATGGCCCGGCAGGAGGAGATGGGCCGGCAGGAGGAGATGGCCCAGCAGCAAGAGGCCCAGCAGCAAGAGGCCCAGCAGCAAGAGGCGGACCAGGAGGTAGACCAGCATGCGCCTCCCGGAAAAAAGTGAACATTTCTTGGTGAAGCTGAAATATTCTGGTTTGTCCTTCTTCGATTCGATTCAGTATGGTGATGATTTGGTTTTGTCCTTGAATAATTTGATTTTGGCCATCAAGTATTCTATTGCGTCCTTCGATATTTTCTATCCGGGAGGTACGCATCTGGTCTATGTAGTCCAGTAGAACCCGCACCTCCGCTATTTCCTCTTGTTGTGCTTGTTGTTGTACCCGTGCACGGCGGGGTGCCCGTGCACGGCGGGGTGCGGGTCCTTGAGGGGCCTCGGGTTCCGCGGGATCCTCCTGTGCTTCCGGGGCCTCTTCATCATCTCCCGTGCGCTCTTCGTCACGGGGGGCCTCTTCCCTCCGAAGTGGAAATTCCTCCCCACCACTCTCATCCCGGGGAGATGCATGAGGCTGTGTTTCCTGTGCTGCCTCCTCCACAGACTCTGGATATTAAAAAAATTAAAAAAATAAAAATGTATATATATTAGCATATTTGCAAATCAAGCTTTAAATGACTTAGCTTACGATACAATTACAAATGCAGAATCATTAATCCACTTAGAAATCTAACAAACAATCAATACGATTTCAGCTTTTTCATAAACCGTGTTTGTGATATCTGGTCAATGTGAATGTTTTAGCGTTTGTTTTCAGTCTGTTTAAATGCACACCTAACCTATAGCCTAGATACTGATGTAACCGCAAAGTAATTGAATGCATGTAAACAACGTTATAGCATTAATCGGATCCTTAACACATGAAACACAATGTTTTATCTTTCATGATTTAGAAGCATACATTTTTTATCAACTTTCGAATGTACTTTTCTTATCTAATCAGCTTAATTCTCTGGATATTCTTTGCTGAAAAGCATATCTAAATATGCTTATAAGATGCTGATTGTTAGCTGAATATAGCTGCCTCCTGTGATTGTTTCACCGTGTGCATGGCTATTTCTTCCTTAAAATATATCTCAAGAAGGATTCAAATTAGGTAATTTAAGTACATTTGAATGTTTTGTCAAATTGTATTCGCTACCTCAATCATGAAAGTAAATGTTTGCGTATAGTGTCCATTGAAATACATTCGTATGTGAAATTATTGTTCAATGAGCTTACCGTCAGATGAGAGTGGCAGGTTCCCGGTATCAATTCCTCCGATACCGACTACTTCCACCTCGGAGATGCTGGGCCGCAACATTTCCTCCCATCGGCAGTACTCGATTTCAAGGGCAGGTCCGCCACCGGTTCCTGCGGCATGTCGTGCCTCCAGACCTAACTTTTTTTTGAGTTCCAGTTTACAGTCCCGGTAGCGATGTTTGATCGAATCCATATCTCGGTTCCGGCCACCCACTGCATTGACTGCATTCCTGATCTCATTCCAGAGCCTCCTCTTGTCAGTCGGGGTTGTCTTTTGGTGCTGCAGCCTCCTATGCCTGGCCATATAGGCCTCTACGAGGGCCTCCTTCTCCTCCATCGTAAACCTCGCCTCCCTAGTCGCCTTGGCCTTCCCCTGTGATGATGCCCTCTGTTTCCCGGACTGTGAAGCCCTACTCTGACCGCCACTAGGCCCAGCCACTTGGTCATCTTGAACCAAGTGGCTGGGTCCACCCACCGCTTCCACCCCCGCTTCCTGCCCCCCTTCCTGCTCCCCTTCCTGCCCTGTTCCTCTCCCCCTCCCTCTCCTCCCCCCTCTACCTGTCCCCTGCCTGGCCTCCATCTGTTCCCTAAACTAAACCCCAAATAATCAAACAAAAAGTGAGTGTGATGAAATGAAAGGGGGTCAAAATAAAGAAGTAAAAAGACAAAAAAGGTGCTTAAAGTGTGAGAGGGATGTAAAAAAACAAAGAGGGTAAGGAGTATTTAAATAAACCAAAAGAAGAAGAAGACTAAAAGGAGGATATGTAAACTAAATGTAACTAGGGGATGGGTATGGGATGGGTATGGGGTATGTGATAAGAGTAAATCGGATTAAAGGGAATGGGACTACAAGGAATGGGGTATGGAGTGTAGTATGAGGGGGTAGGGGGTATGGAGTGTATGTAGTGTTATTGATAAGTGTATGTATGTATTGAATGTGTTTGCGTGTAAATGTGTTACGTGTACAGAAAAATCACTCGCTCGCTAACTCACACTACTACTAATTCTCACTAACAAACACTCCCACTAACTCTCACTAACTACCAGTAACTTACGCTCCCACTAACAACTCTCACTAATAACTCCCACTAACTCACTCACGCTCCCACTAACAGACTCTCTCCCATTCCCACTAACTCCCACTAACTCACTCACTCTCTCACGCTAACACTAACTCACTCTCAAAAATTCTCAAACTCTCTAATATTAAACCTCCAATCTCCAAAGACCCAACAGCAACACAGTCAAAGAAGCCCTGCTTGTGTGGTGCTTATATACCCTGTGTAAATGTTTAATGATGTCCCAATTTCCGTTGTAAATAGTGTTCAGGTGTGCTTTATTAGCAATTCATATTATTGCAATGTGTATTAAGTGTGTGAATTTGCGCATGCTCATTTTGAGTTGGTATTTGTGGAATGTGTAGAATGCGATGATGTCATAGTGGTCGTTTTCTCTTTCATTGTCCAATAGTATTCTTTTTAAATGTGAATTTGCGATGGTGTGTTCTTAGTGAAGTGTTGTATATGTATGTTTGTCATAATATATAGTGATATTGAATGCGATTTTTTTTCTAGTGTATGTATATCTTTTTTAATCCTTGTTGTTATTTTGCGATTTTCCGCATCTTAAAGTATATGCGTATTCCCCGTATTAAATTTTATTACAAATTCCCCCGCTTGTGAATGTGTAATGCTTGTGTGCTTTGTTGATTGATTGTTGTTGTGACATTTGGGGCGTGTTATTGTTGTGCATGATGTGGTATGCGTCATATGACCGAGCTGTGCGTATTCTCGCGAGATCGAGTGTTAGGTGAAAAAAGCTATTTTTTGCCTTTCCCATTGATCTCTATGGGAGACTGTCTAACGCGGGCAGGATTACGAGTGTGACATACACGCGTTAAGAGCATCGTTAGATGGTCTTATTTGAACTCTAAATACCGGAGTTAAACAATGCCGTGCGTTAGACATAAAACACGCGTGGCGTTAGCAACCCATCTACCGCCGAACTCCAAATCTAGCCGAATGTATCAAAACACAAATGTATCTAAATATTACCAGTCTCTTTTAGTAACGTGGTTCAAGTATTAGACAAAGGCAAAACTTAATAAAGGAACATTTATTATGAACAAAGAGTGCATTTATATAAAAAAAAGAACATTTAACAAACAGTTACACACAGCAAAACATTTTTATAAAAAAAGGGACAAAATACTACAGAACCTATAACTTTAACCGAAGAATAAAAAGTTTTCTGCTTCCAGGGAGATAGAATGGAGGATAGTCACGATACGCTGTAGCACACAGCCTCCCAAGTAATGTGACACAATTATATTGTTGAAATTAAAGTTATGTACCCTTCTTTCTGAGATCAGATTTCTGGGGCGCGATCCGCTATACGGCACAGGTTTATGCGCAAGCGTGGAAACCTGCGGCACCCGTAGTTTCACCTTGCACATCGAGCTATCACATATATGGCACTGACAGTTGCTAAAGTGCCATAAGTCGGACAAACTAGCGATGTCCAGAAATAAGCGTAAGTACAAATTTCTGGAGTCGCCAGTGACTTACGGCACTTTAGAAACTGCCGCCGCATAAAAAAACTAACTAAAGTTTTAAATCTCCCGTAACTGTCTAACCTGCCTCCCAAAAATAGCCTGACACGTATACCCCTCTATCCGCAATCCCCCCTCTCACTCCTAACAATAAATGTATTAACCCCTAAACCTCCTCTCCCGGACCCCAGCCGCCACCTATATTACATGTTTTACCCCCTAATCTGACCCCCCTACACCGCCGCCACCTATATTATATGTATTACCCCCTAATCTGACCCCCCTACACCGCCGCCACCTATATTATATGTATTACCCCCTAATCTGACCCCCCTACACCGCCGCCACCTATAATAACTATATTAACCCCTAATATGATCCCCCTACACCGCCGCCACCTACATTAACTCTATTAACCCCTAATATGACCCCCTACACTGCTGCCACCTATATTAACTATATTAACCCCTAATCTGAGCCCCCTACACCGCCGCCACCTATTTAACTATATTAACCCCTAAACCTAAAGTAATCAGCTCCTTTACCTGTAAAAAAAACAACAACCCCCCATTACAACCCACCACCCACACACCCCTACTCTAAAACCCACCCGATCCCCCTTAAAAAAACCTAAGTGGTCCTTACCTGTCCTGATGACCAGCGGAGAAGGTCCTGTTCCAGGCGGAGAAGTCTTCTTCCAAACGGTGGCCTCTTCTACTTCCAGGAACCAGCCGGCGCGGAGCGGAGGAGTTGAAGACCGATGTCCACTCTGGAACTGAAGACCGGCGATGCTGGAACTGAAGATCAGCGACGCAGGAACTGAAGACCGGAGCCATGGAGCGTGGAGGATCCTCTTCATACAATCTCCGCCATACACTGAATAGGAATTCAAGGTACGCGATTAAAAATGGCGTCCCTTGAATTCCTATTGGCTGATTTGAGCCTTCAAATTCAAATCAGCCAATCGGATGAGAGCTACTGTAATTCTATTGGCTAATTTGAATAGCCAATAGAATAAGAGCTACTGTAATTCTATTGGCTATTCAAATCAGCCAATAGAATTACAGTAGCTCTTATTCTATTGGCTATTCGATTACTTTTGCCCCGCAAAAGGCCCTTTTAAGCTTTGAGCTGATTACTTTTGTAATTTAGTTTAGGGTAGGGAAATTTTATTGTTTTGTGGGGCTTTTTTATTTTATTAGGGGGCTTAGATTAGGTTTAATTAGCTTAAAATTCTTGTAATCTTTTTTATTTTTTGTAATTTAGTGTTTGTTTTTTGTAATATAGTTTAGTGTATTTAATTGTATTTTAGTTGAGATAATTGTAGTTTATTTAATTCATTTATTGATAGTGTAGTGTGGTGTAATGGTAACTTAGGTTAGGATTTATTTTACAGGTAATTTGGTAATTATTTTAGCTAGGTAGCTATTAAATAGTTATTAACTATTTTATAGCTATTGTACCTAGTTAAAATAAATACAAATTTACCTGTAAAATAAAAATAAACCCTAGGCTAGCTACAATGTAATTATTAATTATATTGTAGCTATCTTAGGGTTATTGTATAGGTAAGTATTTAGTTTTAAATATGAATAATTTAGTTAATAATATTAATATTATTTAGATTTATTTAAATAATAATTAAGTTAGGGTTGTTAGGGTTAGACTTAGGTTTAGGGGTTAATATATTTAATATAGGTGGCGGCGGTGTAGGGGGATTAGATTAGGGGCTAATAAATTTAATATAGGTGGCGGCGGTGTAGGGGGCTCAGATTTGGGGTTAATATAGTTATTATAGGTGGCGGCTGTGTAGGGGGGTCAGATTAGGGCGTGATAAATTTAATATAGGTGGCGGCGGTGTAGGGGGCTCAGATTTGGGGTTAATATAGTTATTATAGGTGGCGGCAGTGTAGGGGGGTCAGATTAGGGCGTAATAAATTTAATATCGGTATATCACCCACAAGACCCCGGAATCTATTGTGAGAGCCTTGGCGGAGTATTACTCTACCCTGTATGCCACTCAGGGGTTGCCCCCTGGGGAGACTATCTCCGCATTCTGGGAGAACCTTGATCTACCACAGATCAGTACGGAACAATTGGCGGTTTTGAATGCCTCCATCTCTCCAGAGGAGGTTACGAGGATGATCTCCTCCATGTCTAATGGTAAGGCGGCAGGCCCTGATGGGCTGCCGATTGAATTCTACAAATTGTTGAAGACACAGGTTACCCCCACCCTCACCAAATTATACAATATATATTACAAGGATTTGGTCCTCCCTCCCAAGACTTTCACTATGGCACATTTGTCTCTGATTCCGAAGCCAGGGAAGGACCCCGAATTGCCCAAGTCATATCGTCCGATATCTCTTCTCAATTCGGACTACAAGATACTCATGAAAATCCTGTCCGACAGACTAAAAGTAATATTGACCGACATCATCCACCCTGATCAGACTGGGTTCATGTGTAATAGAACCTCGGTGACTAATGTGAGACGGGTATTACATGCTATGGCACACTTTTCAAGTGAGTAAAAAGCCGCAGGAGCACAGAATGAGTCGGAGGCCTTCCTGCTGTCCTTGGATGCAGAGAAGGCCTTCGACAGGGTGGTCTGGAGTCATTTATTTGACGCCATGAGGCATTTTGATTTCGAGGGTGCCTTCCTAGCCTATATCAGCAATATATACACAGCTTCCTGGATTCATGTTATGGCCAATGGCCTGTTCTCACCACGTATCACCCTACAGAGGGGGACTCGTCAGGGATGTCCCCTCTCCCCCCTTCTCTTCAACCTGGCCCTGGAGCCCTTAGCGATTAAGCTGCGTAAAATATATCCGGGTATTGTCGTAGGGAGCGTCAGACTACACCTGGCACTGTACGCGGACGATATGCTTCTATTTGTAGAACATCCGGCAAAACATATTCCCAAAATCTTGGCGACTATTGAGGCCTTTGGGTCCTTTTCGGGCAACAAGGTAAACGAAACCAAGTCGGAGATCTTGTGGCTCCGTAGACACCGTACTAAACCTAGTACATACCAGTTCAGGGAGGCTGCTCCCACCTTGACTTATTTAGGGATCCGATTATCCACATATGTGGACACTCTATATAGAGCTAATATCACGCGGGTGAGTAGAGAGGTTGAGCAAACTTTGGAGGGCTGGAGGAAACTCCCTGTGTCTCTCTCGGGGCGAGTCAGCCTGATAAAGATGGTGATTCTACCGCAAATCTTGTATCCATTACTGATGCTACCCCTATTAATATCAAAGAAGGACCTGGCTTTATACATGCAAGCTATCATAGGCTTCTTATGGAGGGGGGGCAGATCGCGGATAGCCCTTACTAAATTATATGCACCCCCCTCTCAGGGAGGATTGGGTTTGCCCAACATGCGGCTATATAACTGGACGGCATTGAGTCGATTGGTACTAGATTGGCAACTAAGCACGGAGCACTTCTGCATGAGTGAACTAGAGAGTTCTGCACTGGGGGACTGTAGTCTAGCTTTTCTGCCCTTTGCTCACTTTAGTAATATTCCTGCAGAGGTCCGAGGAAATTTCCTATATAGGGACATACTGAAGGCGTGGCGGTTGACGCTCCGTCATCTAGGACGCATTTGTGTGTCCTCCAGGATGATACCACTAAGGTACAACAGTGACTTCCCCCCGGGAGTCGACACTTCCCCCTTCATTGCGTGGGAAGGTGCGGGCTTACGCTTGGTGGGAGATGCTCTAGATCACACTACGAAGAGAGTCAAAACATTTACTGACTTACAACACCAGTATGGACTACCGAGGAGGCATTTTTATGCTTACCTACAAATGAGACACTATATAGAGCAATTGATCAAAACAGACCCACACCTTTGGGAGCCACATGCACTTAACCCTTCTATGGTATCGTTTAAGTTAGGTAAATTCACACTTTCAGGACTATACAAAACACTACTTGGTAAGATCGAGTCCAAAAATTTGGAGACACTGGTGAATAGATGGAGCAATGACTTGAGCAGGGAGGGCTTGCCGGAAACAATTCTACAAAGCTTAGAGAATGTGAGAAGGGTGACTCTATCTATGACATTCAGAGAATCCCAGGTCAGAATGTTACACAGAGATTACCTAACTCCCCGAAGGACATCTGAATGGAATCCTACGGTAGTAAATGAGTGTACTAAATGCAGACTGAATGACCCTGACTTTCTTCACTATTTTCTTCTGTGTCCTCGAATTGGACAGTTTTGGGGACGCATTGCCTACTGGATTACCAATACTTTGGTGACCAGGGTTGAAATTGGAATAGAACAAGTATGCTTTTTGAATTGGGGAGAGCAGAGTCCTAAAATGGGCCCCTTACTAATGACGGTAATACTAGTCGCAAGGAAAGTTATACTGAAGGTTTGGACTGAAAAAACAGCACCCTCCTTTGTGACGTTTAGACGTAGTCTCTTTAGGCAGCTTCTCATAGAACAGCTAGATACTAAGATGGACACTACCAAACGCCTAAAGCACTTTTTAAGTAAGTGGCGGGTATATATAGCTACACTGAGTATTGAACATCAGAGGCGGATCTTGACACCCTTTGCCCATACGGATCTTGACACCCTTTGCCCAAGTGGTGGGGGGGGAGAGATGGGTTAGTGGGTTAGGGACATACCAATATGTTTTTTTTTGTTTGTTTGTTTGTTTTTTTTCCATCACTAAGGCCAGAGAGGTGTGACCAAAACGGTGTAATTGGATATCATACTATTGTTAACAGCAGATTTATAATAAAAAGATTACGTTTGTTTAAGTTTATAAAGTTAAATGAGGATAAGGTATATTGTAGTTACGGTGGAACAAGAAAAGACAGCGCCTCATAGTGCAAATAAATTTCAAAAGAAGAAGGGGTGTGCAATCACATCAGAGAACGTCAATTGTAGATATACTCACAAGAGCATTGGCATCCTTAAAGAAGAAGGTGCAAATGTGCAGGCTGACGTTTATTCAGCAGTCAGTACGCTGTATAATGGAAAACCAGGTCCCCACCGATGCAGCCGTGGACTCTCCTCCGCAATCTGAGGCAGAATTCTCTGGAGCCGTGCTGTGTGGGAGAAAACAGGCAAATCTCCCCTGCGTGTGAAACAATCGGCACCCGGGTCGATGTTTAAAATGAACAATTCACAATGGAAATAATTTGTCTATGACAGAATGACTTGTGAATGGCATGTGAATGAAAAAGCCGCAACAAGTCAGGCTGTGGTATAAAAGTATTTAAAAATATTTATTGTTTGAGCTTTAGACGCGTTTCTCGGCCACAAGCTCCTGGCCGTTTCATCAAGTACAAAGTATTTACACATGTGGTAGTAAGACAGATTTAAAAGACATGCCAAGAAATTTCATTGGTCAAAAACAGACCAATTAAAATATAAGATACATTGTGAATTAATACAAAATGTAACAGTGTTTAAGACAGTTTGTTTCAGATAGGTGATACAAGTAACATATTACCCAAGGTAAAAAGCAAACGGTAGATCTTCACAGACGCAACAATTTTGCTTATATGCCAGATCCAAATTGCGTTCGATCTGAGAAATAAAATAAAATGAAATAAAATAAAATAAAACATCGCCTATATGTGTGACTACTTTTCAAGGTCAATGATAAATTAAATGCTAGTTACCAATGAAGCTTAACCACTAAAGACCACAGAAATTTGTAAGCAAGGGAGGCAATCTTTTACTAACCACTGAAGCATGATGCAATGAAATCTATTGCCCTCACCAATGATATACTGCTAATTGTGAACTTTACCTGTACATTTTATTGTAAACCTTTCTGAATGGTACACTTGAAATTGCAATGTTTGTAATATGTATATCATCTCCTATGTCCTCAATAAAAAGTTAATTAAAAAAAAAAAAATTAATATCGGTGGCGGCGGTGTATGGAGGTCAGATTAGGGGGTAATACATATAATGTAGGTGGGTCCGGCGGGGTCCGGGAGCAGCGGTTTAGGGGTTAAACACTTTATTAGGGATTGCGGCGGGGGATTGCGGTTGACAGGTATATAGACATTGCGCATGCGTTAGGTGTTAATTTTATTTTGCAGGCAGTTTAGGGAGTTACGGGGCTCCAATACTCAGCATAAGGCTTACTACGCCTGCATTTTGTGGTGAGGTGAAAATGGAGTAAGATTTCTCCGTTTTCGCCACGTAAGTCCTTATGCTGCATATTGTATACCAAACTGCGCGGGTTTGGTATATCACTCTATAGGCCAAAAAACTACTGCCGAAGGGTGAAATATACGAGCGTAACTTCTATGTTACGCCGTATATAGGATACCAAACCAGTGCAAAATTTGGCGTCGCCGGCTTTTGCGGGCAACGCTGCATATTGGATCGGGCCCCTAGTCAGGCCCCTTTCAGAGTGGGCAAATAAAGTGACCACACCTCTCCTTTTGGAATGTTATAAAACTCTAAATCCTTGGCTGAGAATTATAGTACAACTCATCGTTCTCTGTATACAGCTCATATACACAGATAGACAAACCTCCTGTAAAGTCAGGAGGATTGTTTAAATACCCAATATGACATGTCTATCATATTTGGCCACCAAATCACATAAGTGTGATACAAATATGTCATTAGATATACATGTTGTCACCTCTGATTGACATTAGCTTTCTCTGGGTAGAGGACACTGTTTTGTATCACTTGTCTGCTGATATATTTACTGACTTGATGCATTAATACTCAGGATCAGGGGCATATTTTGATCTAGGCAAACAAGGTACTTGCTTAGGGTGGCAGATTTAGGGGGGCAGCATTTTTTTTACTCTCACCACACACACACACACACACTACACACACACACACACACACACTACACAAACTCACTACACACACAGCATAACCACACACACACTCACCATATATACACAAACTAACTACACACACACTACACACACTCACTACACAGCATAATCACACACACACTAACCTTATATACACACACTAACTACACACACACACTACAAAAAAACTCACTACACACACAGCCTAATCACACACACACACTCACTACACATACAGCATAATCACACACACACTCACCATATATACACAAACTAACTACACACACACACACACACTACACAAACTCACTACACATACAGCATAATCACACACACACTCACCATATATACACAAACTAACTACACACACACACACTACACAAACTCACTACACAGCATAATCACACACACACTAAACTTATATACACACACTAACTACACACACACACTACACAAACTCACTACACATACAGCATAATCACACAAACACTCACCATATATACACAAACTAACTACACACACACTACACAAACTCACTACACACACAGCATAATCACACACACACTAACCTTATATACACACACTAACTACACACACTACACAAACTTACTACACACACAGCATAATCACACACACACTCACCATATATACACAAACTAACTACACACACACACACACTACACAAACTCACTACACACAGCATAATCACACACACACTAACCTTATATACACACACTAACTACACACACTACACAAACTTACTACACACACAGCATAATCACACACACACTCACCATATATACACAAACTAACTACACACACACACACACTACACAAACTCACTACACACACAGCATAATCACACACAAACTAACCTTATATACACACACTAACTACACACACTACACAAACTCACTACACACACAGCATAATCACACACAAACTAACGTTATATACACAAACTAACTACACACACACAGTACACAAACTCACTACACACACAGCATAATCACACACAAACTAACCTTATATACACACACTAACTACACACACTACACAAACTCACTACACACACAGCATAATCACACACAAACTAACCTTATATACACACACTAACTACACACACACACTACACAAACTCACTACACACACAGCATAATCACACACAAACTAACCTTATATACACACACTAACTACACACACACACTACACAAACTCACTACACACACAGCATAATCACACACAAACTAACCTTATATACAAACACTAACTACACACACTACACAAACTCACTACACACACAGCATAATCACACACAAACTAACGTTATATACACACACTAACTACACACACACAGTACACAAACTCACTACACACACAGCATAATCACACACAAACTAACCTTATATACACACACTAACTACACACACTACACAAACTCACTACACACACAGCATAATCACACACAAACTAACCTTATATACACACACTAACTACACACACACACTACACAAACTCACTACACACACAGCATAATCACACACAAACTAACCTTATATACACACACTAACTACACACACACACACTACACAAACTCACTACACACACAGCATAATCACACACAAACTAACCTTATATACACACACTAACTACACACACACTACACAAACTCACTACACACACAGCATAATCACACACAAACTAACCTTATATACACACACTAACTACACACACACTACACAAACTCACTACACACACAGCATAATCACACACAAACTAACCTTATATACACACACTAACTACACACACACACTACACAAACTCACTACACACACAGCATAATCACACACAAACTAACCTTATATACACACACTAACTACACACACACTACACAAACTCACTACACACACAGCATAATCACACACAAACTAACCTTAAATACACACACTAACTGCACACACACTACACAAACTCACTACACACACAGCATAATCACACACACACTAACCTTATATACACACACTAACTACACACACACTACACACACTCACTACACAGCATAATCACACACACACACACACACACTAACCTTATATACACACACTAACTACACACACACACTACACAAACTCACTACACATACAGCATAATCACACACACACTCACCATATATACACAAACTAACTACACACACAGTACACAAACTCACTACACACACAGCCTAATCACACACACACACTAACCTTATATACACACACTAACTATACACACACACTACACAAACTCACTACACACACAGCATAATCACACACAAACTAACCTTATATACACACACTAACTACACACACACACACACATGTATCCTTAAACATGAACATTTACTTTTTAAATGGCAAGAAAAAAAAGCCACTTTATGACCTGATCAAAAAATATTATTGCCAAAAAAGGCCTAGAACCTGATGAGTGGTGTGTGTGCATGTGTGTGTGTGTGCATGTGTATGTGTGTGTGTGTGTGCATGTGTATGTGTGTGTGTGTGCATGTGTATGTGTGTGTGCACGTCTGTGTGTGTGTGCGTGCATGTGTATGTGCACGTGTGTGTGTGCATGTGTGAGGGGTTCAGTAGAATTTTGTCTGCCTACGGCAGCAGCACAATACCTTGATACTCCACTGCTCTGGATATATGCAATTACATTTGGTCAAGTGGAACTTAGAAGCTACTTATGGCAGGTGGTCTCGTTTTAAAGATAAAGAGGGAAAATAGTCCATTTGGAAAATGATTAGCACCCAGAGAAAAGGTTAACCCCTTACACCAAAATCATGGGGCCTTGATTACACTATGAGTATAAAAAGTGATAATTATGGTAAAAAAAAAAGTGATGGTAAGACACAGAGACAGCAATTATTAAAGGGACACTGAACCCAATTTTTTTCTTTTCGGGATTCAGATAGAGCATGCAATTATAAGCAACTTTTTAATTTACTCCTATTATCAAATTTTCTTCTCTTGGTATCTTTATTTGAAATGCAAGAATGTAAGTTTAGATGCCGGTCCATTTTTGGTGAACAACCTGGGTTGTTCTTGCTGATTGGTGGATAAATTCATCCACCAATGAAAAAGTGCTGCCCAGAGTTCTGAATAAAAAAAAGCTTAGATGCCTTCTTTTTCAAATAAAGATATCAAGAGAATGAAGACAATTTGATAATAGGAGTAAATTAGACAGTTGCTATCTGAATCACGAAAGAAAAAATTTGGGTTCAGTGTCCCTTTAAGGTTACCAACGACCTACTTACAGCAAAATCCACATATAAATGTTCTCTTCTAATTTATGTATAATTCTTTTGCCCAATTCTTAGTGCCTCACTTATAAATGTTCACTTAAGAGATGGGATCTAAACCTGCAATGCTACCCCATACAAGTGTTACATTTATAGGACAGAGCGTTCAGCTGATTGCAAGAAATTAGTTAATGACATGATCAAAGATTTATAATTTAGAATAACAAAAAATTGCTTTTAATTTGTTAATCATAATTACAAATTTCCCATTTTCTGATGGTACTGTTTTTGGTTTTTATTACAATTTCTACTATGCATTTGTGTTTTCAATGCAGATCTTATTTTTTCTATAAAATACATTTTTTGGTAGGATTTTTGTCCATTAACACTTTGCAAAATGTCACTCTATGTGATGATACAATGCAAATAAAAGTAGAGTGTGAATAATTTATATTCAGATTGAAATAGCTGAGATGTCATTATACCTGTAAGAAATATGTATGTTGTCTCTTTAGATTCCAGTTTTTTGTCACGCTCCTCAGGCAGCCTCTTTGGGGAACTTCTGAGTTACTTTAAAGGGACATTAAACCCACTTTTTTTCTTTTATGATTCAGATAGAGAATATTATTTTAAACAAAATTCCATTTTACTTCTATTATTTAATTCGCTTCATTCATTAGATATCCTTTGCTGAAGAAATAGCAGTGCAGATGAGGGAGCCAATCTCCCAAGGCATCTATGTGCAGCCACCAATCAGCAGCTTCTGAGCCTATCTAGATATGCTTTTCAGCAAAGGATATCAAGAGAATGAAACAAATGAGATAATAGAAGTAAATTAGAACGGAATCATGAAAGAAAAAAATTGGGTTTCATGTCCCTTTAACCCTATTAGTGACCAGACCATTTTTTAATTTTCTTGCCGTTAGGGACTAGGGCTATTTTTACATTTTTGCGGTGTTTGTGTTTAGCTGTAATTTTCCACTTACTCGTTTACTGTACCCACACATATTACATACATTTTTTCCACGCCATTAAATGGA
This sequence comes from Bombina bombina, assembly GCF_027579735.1. Taxonomy (NCBI): domain Eukaryota; kingdom Metazoa; phylum Chordata; class Amphibia; order Anura; family Bombinatoridae; genus Bombina; species Bombina bombina. The sequence goes on from NC_069500.1 coordinate 1,394,219,800, forward strand.
CTTTCTAAAGATACCATTATTTTTATCATATCATAGAATATACTATAACAAAATTTATAAAATATGATGAAAAAATAAAAAAAAACTTTTTCCAAACCCTAAAATCTGTTACAGATCTACAACAACCAAAAAACAACCATGCTAAATAGTTTCTAAATTATGTCCTGTGTTTACAAATACCCAATGTTTACATGTTCTTTGCTACTTTTGCAAGTTATAGGGCAATAAGTAAAATTTTGTTATATTTCATTCCACCATTTCCCCACCAAATGCGATCAATTAAAAAAAAAAAATCATTAACTTTTTCACAAACTTTAGGTTTCTCACTAAAATTATTCACAGCTTGTGCATCTAAGGCACAATTGGTTGTAAATGCTTCTCTGGGATCCCGTTTGTTCAGAATTAGCAGACCTATATGACTTTGGCATTGCTTGTTTGTATTTAGAAGGCCACTAAATGCAGCTAAATGCAGCTGGGCACCACACTTGTATTATTCCCAGCAGTGAAGGGGTTAATTAGGAGGTTCATTTTAGCTTCAGTGTAGAGATCAGCCTCCCACCTGACACATCCCACCCCCTGATCCCTCCATGACCCCTCTCAAACAGCACTCTTTCCTCCTCTACCTCCCCAAAGGTCACCGCATTGTAACTTTTTTTTATATTTTTTCTTTAGTGTAGGATCCTCCCTTACCCCCCAACCTCTCAAACAGCTCTTTAATGCTCCCCACTCTACCTGTTTGTGGCCATTATAGGTACTGCCAGTACCTAGTTTGCAGAAAAAATGGACTTAATTTTTATAAAACATGAAATAAAACATTTTTTTCCATAGTGTAGCTGCACCCCCTCAATACCCTACCCCTCGCCCTCAATACCCTCCCCCTCCAAATTCCATTTCCCAACTCATATTGTCCTTTCCCTCCTTCCCACTCACTAAAATCTTGTCATAGCATATCGGTCCTGCCCCCTCCCGTCCACTCCCGCCCGCCCCAACCAGCTCCAGCCCGCTCTCGGACCTCTGACAGGGCTCTCAAGCCTACTTCCAGCCCCTCCAGTGATGGGCCGCCCACCCGCCTCTCTCCTATCCCTCCCATGCCACCAATGATCGGCACCATCGCTGGCCGATGCAGAGACCTCTCTGCATCAGTTGCTTACCAGAGGATATTGCATGATGCCTCAATATTGAGGCATCGCTGCAATACCCTGAATGCGGCTGGAAGCGGTCACAATCACTTCCAGCATTTGAAACCCCTGAGGATGTAACAGGCTAGTCCTTGGTTGTTATCGGCCATTTTTTCTAGAATAAGCCTGATACATCCTTGGTGGTTAAGGGGTTAATTTACAGTCTGCATCTTATCACTTGCCAGTAACATACATTTATCATCACTCCCTATAAGGAGCAAAACGTTCTAGTTGAAGTGACATTAAACTCAAAATGTAATTCCCCATGAAGGCCTAGTTTACAAGTGGAGCTCAAAAATATTAGCATTATTGAGCACCAAATGCTCTCAAGATAAATCAATAGCACTCCTATTATTGCACTCATATTACAAGTTGAAAGTAAAAAGTTAGCACGTTGGAGAGCATAGGTGTGGGAAGGCATTCAGAAAGAGGTTTTGCAGATTTCAAGATAAATGCGTCAGCCACAGAACATCCCTAAATAAAATTTGTATTTTTTTTCAGTTTATGATATTCATTTACACAAAAATGATTCCAAAGACAATCCAGGAATGCTGTAAAGTAAAGTAAAAACATTCCTTTAGTCACAATACATGAAAAACAGCAGACTCCTTAAAACAAGAGATAACCATGGCAACAAAAAGTCTGACCGGTTTAGGTTCTTAGACTTTACGATCATTTATTCAAAGGGCTTTGAGGTTAGTTAAAACTAGTCCTTGAATTCCAAACAAAACTCATGGTCCTAAATTGCTGCCAATTAACATGTATTGTAGTGTGGAGTGTGATAATTTGCACATCAAACAAGTAACACTAGCAGCATAGAAAACAATAATTACAATCTTAAAACATAAAACGGATTATGTAAATTTGTGTAATTGTCAATTATTTTTTGTCAAGGCTACAAGGTGGATAATGTTCTATTATCATAATTAAAATCTTTTAACTGACTAGGTAAACAGTTTGATCTGACTAGTTCCCTAATAACTCCAGGTGACCAGCTAATCATCAAACACTTTGCAAAAACATACATTAGCAGCCTGGCCAATTGTACCACCAAGTCCAGAGTCTACAATTCTGTTAGCAGTTCTTTCCCAGCTGACTTTTAAGAACACTGACTACACACTTTTAGCCTAATTAGCCACACTTATAACTCACTACCTGCTATAAACCACACATATTATAGTAACCAGGGTTATATTTAGGGGTCTCAGAGGTTTCAGTTGAGACTGGACCCACAACTCTAAGGAACTCATTTTGCACTATAATCAGTAAGGATATCACTACAGAGGGGTCTGGTGGGATCTGGGTTCCACATGCATTTTGCCTGGGGTTTCTGTTTGCTTCTCCATCTGCAAAGCAAACCTTACAGTGTAAGGAAAGGTGTATAGATTTGCCTTTACAAATATGATGGCAGGGTCTCCAAGATGGTCTCCAAGATGGACATTGTGTCCAAGGTGGACATTGTGTTACTGTACAGAGAAACCTGCCACCATATTTTTACAGGTAGGCAAAACACGTGCAGATCCTCTGGTTTGGACTAATAAAGAGAAAATTAGGATTCACAGTCACAGATTAACAGCTCCAATTTTGTGGAATACAGGTGTATATTATCAATCAGATATGGTGATGAATTCTACTATTAGGAATTTGTGGTGCTTTGGAAAGGGCCCTATTGAAAAGACATTGCCCTGGAGTCAAATTAAGTCTTAACCCAACCCTGAAAGTAATAAGCTATAACTTCTCTTCTTAGCCACCCCAACTTATCTAATGCCGAAATCGTGCTGCCCTAGGCGTTGGTATAGTTCAAATATCTTGCACATCCCACCCTGCCACAGCTCTGCCAATGGCATGCTCTGCTCATCAACACCCATGATCCACTCTTACTCTGCCTATTGCACACCAGTAATCCAACCCCTTCTATTGCGCCTCTGCCCACCAAACACCGGTCAACATTTTTCAAGTTCTCTCACCTCCATGTCCTGGACAAAATTTTAAAGGAAAGCATGTGAAACACAATTAGGTTTTTGGTGCCAACATTATAGCATGAGTCTTAGGAGAAAGAAGGAAAAGCAAAAAGGAATCACAAAGCTACAAATGTGTACAGTCATTTAGAAAGGGAATTTAATGAATAAACAGGTTAAATATGCAAACACTAAACATTTTTTAACATAAGGCAATTTCATTATCTATAGGACTCATAAGCAATATAAGAATTACAATAGTGACAAATACTCTGTTTATGCTTTAAAAGACAAAACAATAACATTGTGCAAGAAACGGAACCAAAGAACATTCTGCTGCACAATTAGATTTAGAGAACATTATAATTACATATTTACTTGTTAAAGACCTTTTCTATGGTTGAATAAAAGCATAATTATTCTGAGACATTATTAACAATATTGTCAGCATTCCAAGTGAATTCTTCATTGTGATAGAATGCTTTGGTGCTTAATAATGTACTTGTCTCTGGATTTGTAGCATTTGTTTGATTTTTTTCTCTAATTTATTATAAACTCCAGAAAAATATATATAAACAGGATAAAAAGTATATAAGTATATATATATATATATATATATATATATATATATATATATATATATATATATATATATATCGATGTCCCATCTGAAACATATATATGTGTGTGCTATAGTGTACATAAACATTTCTTTACACTACAGCACACACATACAGTATATATGTTTCAGATGGGACATCAATATGATCACATTTTGTGAGATGCACTTATCTTGTTATTTTGGCTGTTACTATGACTACCTGTTTTGACATTTTTTTGTGATCAAGGGGAGGGGCTAATGATGTATTTAAAGTTTGCGTTTGCACTGATGCTGTTGGTCTGATGAAGGGGTTTATTCCCTGAAACTTCACTGATTAAAGCATTTATTCCCCATTGGTAAAACCAGAGAGTGCAGTTTTTGCAACATTAGTATTGAATATGGTCTCAGCACCCTGGCACTAGTGATTGATTTTGTGAGAGTGCACCTATCTTGAACAGTTTTATATAGAACAAAATTCTTAAGTGTTTATTTGTTTTCTTTAAATTAGCTTTTTAAGGTAAAATACTTAGCTATATCTATATATATATATCAAACAAGAATGTATATGCTACTGAGTATTCAGTATTTGTTTAGTTTTAAATGTAATAAATACGAAATAATGCATCAAATTAATATTTTGTAAAACCCATTTTTCACTATCCAGCAGTTTACAAAATATTAAAATTTGTGTTGTTGTTTCCAGTCTATATAAGGCCTAAAAACGATACTTTACAAACAAACTACATTGAAACCATAAGTGTCTTTTAGCTTGTCATATCCACCATTAATGGAGTCAACTTTTCAGCTTCCAATACTAGGCATAAATGGCGATATTACATATACGGCACAGGCTTCAGCGCAAGCGCTGAAATCCGCACCGCCTGTAATTTCACCTTGCACATCGGAGTATTACATATACGGCACCGGCAGTTCATAAAGTGCCGTAAGTCGGAATAAATAGCAATGTCCAAAAATGTGCGGAAATTCAAATTTCTTGAGTCGCCAGTGACTTAAACTTTAGAAACTGCCGGCGACGAAGAAAAATAAAATATATATCAAATCTCCCGTAAAAGTCTAACACATCTCCCAAAAATAAACCCGACACGTAAAACCCCTATATCCGCAATCAAACCCACATCAGAACTAATAAAAGTATTAACCCCTAAAACCGCCAACCCCAACATTGCAAACAACCTAATGTATTAACCCCTAATCTACCATTAACCCACATCACAAAGTCCCTATTAGAACTATTAACCTCTAAACCGCGATTAACCCATATCAAAAACTACCTATTAAAACTATTAACCACTAAACCGACAACCCCCACAACGCAAATAAATTATTAAATGACTAAGCCCCCTAACCTAACACTTCCTAAATTAACCCAAAATACCTAAATTAAAAAATACTAAAGTTACTATTAAAATAAAAAAAACTAACATTACTTTAAAAATAAAAAAAATAAGTTTAAATTAAGCTAAAATTAAAGAAAATAAAAAAAAAGTAATATTACAGAAAATAACAAACAAATTATCAAAAAAAAAAATGTAACCTAATCCCTATGGCCTAGATTTGGAGTTTGGCGGTAGCCATGGTTTTAGGCTACCGCCGGTATTTGGAGTCAGTCAAAAAAGGGTCTAACGCTCACTTTTCAGCCGCGACTTTTCCATACCACAGATCCCCTTACGTCAATTGCGTATCCTATCTTTTCAATGGGATGTTCCTAACTCCGGTATTTAGAGTCGTGTCTGAAGTGAGCGTTAGAAATCTAACGACAAAACTCCAGCCGCAGAAAAAAGTCAGTAGTTAAGAGCTTTCTGGGCTAACGCCGGTTCATAAAGCTCTTAAATACTGCTCTAAAGTACACTAACACCCATAAACTACCTATGTACCCCTAAACCGAGCCCCCCCCACATCGCCGACACTCGAATAATTTTTTTTAACCCCTAATCTGCCGACCGCCACCTACGTTATACTTATGTACCCCTAATCTGCTGCCCCTAACACCGCCGACCCCTATATTCTATTTATTAACCCCTAACCTGCCCCCCACAATGTCGCCGCCAGCTACCTACAATAATTAACCCCTAATCTGCCGACCGCCACCTACGTTATACTTATGTACCCCTAATCTGCTGCCCCTAACAACGCCGACCCCTATATTATATTTATTAACCCCTAATCTGCCCCCCACAACGTCGCCTCCACCTGCCTACACTTATTAACCCCTAATCTGCCGAGCGGACCGCACCGCTACTATAATAAAGTTATTAACCCCTAATCCGCCTCACTCCCGCCTCAATAACCCTATAATAAATAGTATTAACCCCTAATCTGCCCTCCCTAACATCGCCGACACCTAACTTCAAGTATTAACCCCTAATCTGCCGACTGGAGCTCACCGCTATTCTAATAAATGTATTAACCCCTAAAGCTAAGTCTAACCATAACACCCCCCTAAGTTAAATATAATTTAAACCAAACGAAATTAATTAACTCTTATTAAATAAATTATTCCTATTTAAAGCTAAATACTTACCTGTAAAATAAATACTAATATAGCTACAATATAAATTATAATTATATTATAGCTATTTTAGGATTTATATTTATTTTACAGGTAACTTTGTATTTATTTTAACCAGGTACAATAGCTATTAAATAGTTAAGAACTATTTAATAGCTAAAATAGTTAAAATAATTACAAATTTACCTGTAAAATAAATCCTAACCTAAGTTACAATTAAACCTAACACTACACTATCAATAAATTAATTAAATAAAATACCTATAATTATCTACAATTAAACCTAACACTACACTATCAATAAATAAATTAAATACAATTCCTACAAATAAATACAATTAAATAAACTAACTAAAGTACAAAAAATAAAAAAGAACTAAGTTACAAAAAATAAAAAAATATTTACAAACATTAGAAAAATATTACAACAATTTTAAACTAATTACACCTACTCTAAGCCCCCTAATAAAATAACAAAGCCCCCCAAAATAAAAAAATGCCCTAACCTATTCTAAATTACTAAAGTTCAAAGCTCTTTTACCTTACCAGCCCTGAACAGGGCCCTTTGAGGGGCATGCCCCAAGAAATTCAGCTCTTTTGCCTGTAAAAAAAAACATACAATACCCCCCCAACATTACAACCCACCACCCACATAACCCTAATCTAACCCAAACCCCCCTTAAATAAACCTAACACTAAGCCCCTGAAGATCTTCCTACCTTATCTTCACCATACCAGGTTCAACGATCGATCCAGAAGAGCTCCTCTGATGTCCTGATCCAAGCCCAAGCAGGGGGCTGAAGAGGTCCATGATCCGGCTAAAGTCATCATCCAAGCTGGAGTTGAAGAGGCGTCCCTCGAATTCCGATTGGCTGATAGGATTCTATCAGCCAATCGGAATTAAGGTAGGAAAATTCTGATTGGCTGATGGAATCAGCCAATCAGAATCAAGTTCAATCCGATTGGCCGATCCGATCAGCCAATCAGATTGAGCTCGCATTCTATTGGCTGATCGGAACAGCCAATCGGATTGAACTTGATTCTGATTGGCTGATTCCATCAGCCAATCAGAATTTTCCTACCTTAATTCCGATTGGCTGATAGAATCCTATCAGCCAATCGGAATTCGAGGGACGCCATCTTGGATGACATCCCTTAAAGGAGCCTTCATTCGTCGGTAGTCTGTCGGGCCAGCAGGATGTTCCGCGTCGGAGGTCTGCAAGATGGATCCGGAAGAAAGAAGATTGAAGATGCCGTTGATAGAAAACTTCAGCTGGATCATGGACCTCTTCAGCTCCCGCTTGGATGAAGACTTCAGCCGGATCATGGACCTCTTCAGCTCCCGCTTGGATGATGACTTCAGCCGGATCATGGACCTCTTCAGCTCCCGCTTGGATGATGACTTCAGCTGGATCATGGACCTCTTCAGCCCCCTGCTTGGGCTTGGATCAGGACATCGGAGGAGCTCTTCTGGATCGATCGGTGAACCTGGTATGGTGAAGATAAGGTAGGAAGATCTTCAGGGGCTTAGTGTTAGGTTTATTTAAGGGGGGTTTGGGTTAGATTAGGTGTATGTGGGTGGTGGGTTGTAATGTTGGGGGGGGTATTGTATGGTTTTTTTTACAGGCAAAAGAGCTGAATTTCTTGGGGCATGCCCCGCAAAGGGCCCTGTTCAGGGCTGGTAAGGTAAAAGAGCTTTGAACTTTAGTAATTTAGAATAGGGTAGGGCATTTTTTTATTTTGGGGGGCTTTGTTATTTTATTAGGGGGCTTAGAGTAGGTGTAATTAGTTTAAAATTGTTGTAATATTTTTCTAATGTTTGTAAATATTTTTTTATTCTTTGTAACTTAGTTCTTTTTTATTTTTTGTACTTTAGTTAGTTTATTTAATTGTATTTATTTGTAGGAATTGTATTTAATTTATTTATTGATAGTGTAGTGTTAGGTTTAATTGTAACTTAGGTTAGGATTTATTTTACAGGTAAATTTGTAATTATTTTAACTATTTTAGCTATTAAATAGTTCTTAACTATTTAATAGCTATTGTACCTGGTTAAAATAAATACAAAGTTACCTGTAAAATAAATATAAATCCTAAAATAGCTATAATATAATTATAATTTATATTGTAGCTATATTAGGATTTATTTTACAGGTAAGTATTTAGCTTTAAATAGGAATAATTTATTTAATAAGAGTTAATTAATTTCGTTAGATTTAAATTATATTTAACTTAGGGGGGTGTTAGTGTTAGGGTTAGACTTAGCTTTAGGGGTTAATACATTTATTAGAATAGCGGAGAGCTCCAGTCGGCAGATTAGGGGAGGGCAGATTAGGGGTTAATACTATTTATTATAGGGTTAGTGAGGCGGATTAGGGGTTAATAACTTTATTATAATAGCAGTGCGGTCCGGTCAGCAGATTAGGGGTTAATAAGTGTAGGCAGGTGGAGGCGACGTTGTGGGGGGCAGATTAGGGGTTAATAAATATAATATAGGGGTTGGCGGTGTTTGGGACAGCAGATTTGGGGTACATAGGGATAATGTAAGTAGCGGCGGTTTACGGAGCAGCAGATTAGGGGTTAATAATAATATGCAGGGGTCAGCGATAGAGGGGGCGGCAGATTAGGGGTTAAGAAGTGTAAGGTTAGGGGTGTTTAGACTCGGGGTACATGTTAGAGTGTTAGGTGCAGACGTAGGAAGTGTTTCCCCATAGGAAACAATGGGGCTACGTTAGGAGCTGAACGCGGCTTTTTTGCAGGTGTTAGGTTTTTTTTTCAGCTCAAACAGCCCCATTGTTTCCTATGGGGGAATCGTTCACGAGCACGTTTTTGAAGCTGGCCGCTTCCGTAAGCAACTCTGGTATCGAGAATTGAAGTTGCGTTAAATATGCTATACGCTCCTTTTTTGGAGCCTAACGCAGCCATTCTGTGGACTCTCAATACCAGAGTTATTTTAAAGGTGCGGCCAGAAAAAAGCCAGCGTTAGCTACGCGGGTCGTTACCGACAAAACTCTAAATCTAGCCGTATGAAAATAAAAACGTCCCCCAAAAATAAAATCACCCCCTAATCTAATGCTAAACTACCAATAACCCTTAAAAGGGCTTTTTGCAGGGTATTGCCCTAAGTTAAGCTGCTCTTTTGTAGTTAAAAAAAAGTCCCCCCTAACAGTAAAACCCACCACCCACCAAACCCACCAAAATAAATAAACCTAATACTAAATAACCTAAACTACTCATTGCCCTGAAAAGAGAATTTGTATGGGCATTGCCCTTAAAAGGGCATTCAGCTCTTTTGCTGCCCTTAAAAGGGCATTCAGCTCTTTTAAGATGTGCCCATCCCTAATCTAAAAAAACAAACCCCCCAAAAATTTTAAAAAAACCTAAGTCTAACCCCCAGGTTGGTACTCACAGTTGCTGGAGACCGGCGGAGAAGGTCCTGTTCCAGGCGGTTAAGTCTTCTTCCAGCGGGGACCTCTACTTTATTCTTCCAGGAACAAGCCGGCACGAAGTGGAGGGCGGAGCTGAAGACAGATGACCGGGGAGCTGAAGACCGGCAACCCTGGAACTGAAGACTGGCGACCCTGGATCTGAAGACCGGCGACCAAAAATAAATAAACCTAACACTAAAAAACCTAAACTACTCATTGCCCTGAAAAGGAAATTTGTATGGGCATTGCCCTTAAAAGGGCATTCAGCTCTTTTGCTGCCCTTAAAAGGGCATTCAGCTCTTTTAAGAAGTGCCCATCCCTTTCTTCTTCCAGGAAAAAGCCGGTGTGAAGCGGAGGGCAGAGCTGAAGACTGATGATCGGGAAGCTGAAGACCGGCGACCCTGGAACTGAAGACAGACGATCACGGAGCCATGGAGCGTTTAGGAACCTCTTTGTACGATCACCGGCGTACACTGAATAGTGAATTCAAAGTACGCAATTAAAAATTGTGTCCCTTGAATTCCTATTGGATGATTTGAGTCTTCAAATTCAAATCAGCCAATACTGTTTAAATCAGCCAATAGGATTTCAGTAGCTCTCATCCTACTGGCTGATTTAAATTTGAAGACGCGATTCTATGTCAGCTTATGGGAGTAAAAATTGCGGCTGACGGGTGAAATATACGTGCCATATTTATATGCAGCGCTGTATATTGGATACCAAAACCGTGTAAAAACCGGCGTCGCCAGCTTTTGCACGCAACTCTGCATATGTAATCTGGCCCAAAGGGTCTAAATAGCCTTTATTATAAGAAGAAATGTTATTTGCTGAATTTAAAAATACACACAAACAATATTTTTATACAGATAAACAGTCTTTTTAATGAAAGTACCATTAATAACAAAAAACGTTTCTAAGAGTAAATAATGTGATATAATATGAAAAATCATAATAAATTATCATATTTATACTTATATGTCACTGTAAAATATACAATAAATAGAGTTAATTAGTATTTTTTAATGTTTTTATGACCTCTAATATCAGATCATAGTATTATTTGTTTTTAATAAATGTACTCATTTTCAATAAAATAATATATATTAAAATAAAGAGTACATATTAAGGCCTAGATTTAGAGTTCGGCGGTAAAAGGGCTGTTAACGCTCCGCGGGCTTTTTTCTGGCCGCACCATAAATTTAACTCTGGTATCGAGAGTTCAAACAAATGCTGCGTTAGGCTGCAAAAAAGGAGCGTAGGGCATTTTTACCGCAAATGCAACTCTCGATACCAGAGTTGCTTACGGACGCGGCCGGCATCAAAAACGTGCTCGTGCACGATTCTCCCATAGGAAACAATGGGACTGTTTGAGCTGAAAAAAAACCTAACACCTGCAAAAAAGCAGCGTTCAGCTCCTAACGCAGCCCCATTGTTTCCTATGGGGAAACACTTCCTACGTCTGCACCTAACACTCTAACATGTACCCCGAGTCTAAACACCCCTAACCTTACACTTATTAACCCCTAATCTGCTGCCCCCGCTATCGCTGACCCCTGCATTACAGTTTTAACCCCTAATCTTCCGCTCCATAAACCGCCGCAACCTACGTTATCCCTATGTACCCCTAATCTGCTGCCCTAACATCGCCGACCCCTATGTTATATTTATTAACCCCTAATCTTCCGATCGGAGCTCACCGCTATTTTAATAAATGTATTAACCCCTAAAGCTAAGTCTAACCCTAACACTAACACCCCCCTAACTTAAATATAATTTACATCTAACGAAATAAATTAACTCTTATTAAATAAATTAATCCTATTTAAAGCTAAATACTTACCTGTAAAATAAACCCTAATATAGCTACAATATAAATTATAATTATATTTTAGCTATTTTAGGATTAATATTTATTTTACAGGCAACTTGGTATTTATTTTAACTAGGTACAATAGCTATTAAATAGTTAAGAACTATTTAATAGTTACCTAGTTAAAATAATTACAAAATTACCTGTAAAATAAATCCTAACCTAAGATATAATTAAACCTAACACTACCCTATCAATAAAATAATTAAATAAACTACCTACAATTACCTACAATTAACCTAACACTACACTATCAATAAATAAATTAAATACAATTGCTACAGATAAATACAATTAAATAAACTAGCTAAAGTACAAAAAATAAAAAAGAACTAAGTTACAGAAAATAAAAAAATATTTACAAACATAAGAAAAATATTACAACAATTTTAAACTAATTACACCTACTCTAAGCCCCCTAATAAAATAACAAAGCCCCCAAAATAAAAAATTCCCTACCCTATTCTAAATTTAAAAAGTTACAAGCTCTGTTACCTTACCAGCCCTGAACAGGGCCCTTTGCGGGGCATGCCCCAAGAAGTTCAGCTCTTTTGCCTGTAAAAGAAAACATACAATACCCCCCCCCCAACATTACAACCCACCACCCACATACCCCTAATCTAACCCAAACCACCCTTAAATAAACCTAACACTAATCCCCTGATGATCTTCCTACCTTGTCTTCACCATACCAGGTTCACCGATCCGTCCTGGCTCCGATATCTTCATCCAACCCAAGCGGGGGCTAGACATCCACTGAAGAAGTCCAGAAGAGGGTCCAAAGTCTTCCTCCTATCCGGCAAGAAGAGGACATCCGGACCGGCAAACATCTTCTCCAAGCGGCATCTTCGATCTTCTTCCATCCGGTGCGGAGCGGGTCCATCTTGAAGCAGGCGACGCGGATCCATCCTCTTCTTCCGATGTCTCCCGACGAATGACGGTTCCTTTAAGGGACGTCATCCAAGATGGCGTCCCTCGAATTCCGATTGGCTGATAGGATTCTATCAGCCAATCGGAATTAAGGTAGGAATTTTCTGATTGGCTGATGGAATCAGCCAATCAGAATCAAGTTCAATCCGATTGGCTGATCCAATCAGCCAATCAGATTGAGCTCGCATTCTATTGGCTGTTCCGATCAGCCAATAGAATGCGAGCTCAATCTGATTGGCTGATTGGATCGGCCAATCGGATTGAACTAGATTCTGATTGGCTGATTCCATCAGCCAATCAGAAAATTCCTACCTTAATTCCGATTGGCTGATAGAATCCTATCAGCCAATCGGAATTCGAGGGACGCCATCTTGGATGACGTCCCTTAAAGGAACCGTCATTCGTCGGGAGACATCGGAAGAAGAGGATGGATCCGCGTCGCCTGCTTCAAGATGGACCCGCTCCGCACCGGATGGAAGAAGATAGAAGATGCGGCTTGGAGAAGATGTTTGCCGGTCCGGATGTCCTCTTCTTGCCGGATAGGATGAAGACTTTGGAGCCTCTTCTGGACCTCTTCAGCACCGGATTATGGATCGCCAACCCCCGCTTGGGTTGGATGAAGATCTTGGAGCCAGGACGGATCGGTGATACCTGGATGGTGAAGACAAGGTAGGAAGATCTTCAGGGGATTAGTGTTAGGTTTATTTAAGGGGGGTTTGGGTTAGATTAGGGGTATGTGGGTGGTGGGTTGTAATGTTGGGGGGGGGTATTGTATGTTTTTTTTAACAGGCAAAAGAGCTGAACTTCTTGGGGCATGCCCCGCAAAGGGCCCTGTTCAGGGCTGGTAAGGTAAAAGAGCTTGTAACTTTTTTAATTTAGAATAGGGTAGGGAATTTATTATTTTGGGGGGCTTTGTTATTTTATTAGGGGGCTTAGAGTAGGTGTAATTAGTTTAAAATTGTTGTAATATTTTTCTTATGTTTGTAAATATTTTTTTATTTTCTGTAACTTAGTTCTTTTTTATTTTTTGTACTTTAGCTAGTTTATTTAATTGTATTTATTTGTAGCAATTGTGTTTATTTAATTTATTGATAGTGTAGTGTTAGGTTAATTGTAGGTAATTGTAGGTAGTTTATTTAATTATTTTATTGATAGGGTAGTGTTAGGTTTAATTATATCTTAGGTTAGGATTTATTTTACAGGTAAGTATTTAGCTTTAAATAGGAATAATTTATTTAATAAGAGTTAATTTATTTCGTTAGATGTAAATTATATTTAAGTTAGGGGGGTGTTAGTGTTAGGGTTAGACTTAGCTTTAGGGGTTAATACATTTATTAGAATAGCGGTGAGCTCCGATCGGAAGATTAGGGGTTAATAAGTGTAGGCAGGTGTCGGCGACGTTGAGGGGGGCAGATTAGGGGATAATAAATATAATATAGGGGTCGGCGGTGTTAGGGGTAGCAGATTAGGGGTACATAGGGATAACGTAGGTGGCGGCGCTTTGCGGTCGGAAGATTAGGGGTTAATTATTTTAAGTAGCTGGCGGCGATGTTGTGGGGGGCAGATTAGGGGTTAATAAATGTAATATAGGGGTCGGCGGGGTTAGGGGCAGCAGATTAGGGGTACATAGGGATAACGTAGGTGGCGGCGCTTTGCGGTCGGAAGATTAGGGGTTAATTATTTTAAGTAGCTGGCGGCGATGTTGTGGGGGGCAGATTAGGGGTTAATAAATGTAATATAGGGGTCGGCGGGGTTAGGGGCAGCAGATTAGGGGTACATAAGTATAACGTAGGTGGCGGTCGGCAGATTAGGGGTTAAAATTTTTAATCGAGTGGCGGCGATGTGGGGGGACCTCGGTTTAGGGGTACATAGGTAGTTTATGGGTGTTAGTGTACTTTAGGGTACAGTAGTTAAGAGCTTTATAAACCGGCGTTAGCCAGAAAGCTCTTAACTCCTGCTATTTTCAGGCGGCTGGAATCTTGTCGTTAGAGCTCTAACGCTCACTGCAGAAACGACTCTAAATACCGGCGTTAGAAAGATCCCATTGAAAAGATAGGCTACGCAAATGGCGTAGGGGGATCTGCGGTATGGAAAAGTCGCGGCTGCAAAGTGAGCGTTAGACCCTTTAATCACTGACTCCAAATACCAGCGGGCGGCCAAAACCAGCGTTAGGAGCCTCTAACGCTGGTTTTGACGGCTACCGCCGAACTCTAAATCTAGGCCTAAGTGACTACATATCGAATAGTTGTATAAATATACATGTGTATATTGCTTAAAACTAGAAAATGTATTAAATATTTTCAATAAGTATATGTCTAATATTGATATAAATTTGTTTACTAAATATTTTTAATATATTTAAATGTGTATTGCAGCTGAGTTGGTCACAGATGAAGGGGGGGCATCAGGTTAGAATTGCTAAATCACCGTACTCCAAGTTGAAAACAGTAAATGAAAATGGGAGTAAGGTTACTCTAAACATCTGATATTGTGATAACAAAAATAGGGATGCTTTTTTAACCCCTTCATGGTGGTACAATAGTGTTCAAATCGGAATGAAGTTTCAATGTAAATATTATTAGTAAAAATGAATTCTCTTTGCCTTCGGTGCATGGAGGAGGTGAAGTTTAGGTGTCTGAAGAAAAATTTTGATTTCATCTACAAGCAAGTTTTGGGGTAAAACCGTATTCCACATCATTCCTTGCAGTCAGGTAGTGGTGGTTTTAAAGCAGTTAGGAACTTGTAAAGAGGTACTTACTACATTTTCCTAACAATTGCTGCCCTAGTTTAGAAAGCCAGAGTTGGCTACTCTGTTCTTTCTTTTTCAAAGGTCTCTGAGAAGAACTGTGTCTTCTCATACCTTGTAACTGTCTACATGCCGGACAGCGGAGCAGTTAAGTGCTTTTTCTTCCAGTTGGGGAGACCATGCACTTAACAAATTAACAGACACTGCTTTTTTATTGGGACATACAGTAGAAAATCCTGTTGTATGGGTTACACAGGGGCATTAAGCAGGCACTGTAGCATGTGTGAGACTAACATTTAAATACTTTTAAAAAGAAAGGGTAAAATGTTTTTATTAGGCTTTATTTTCTGACACATATTTACTTGATAAAACAATTCAAGTTTAAACTGAAAGTAAGGCTTAATTTTCTATTTCAGCAGCTTATTAATTTCCCCTTTACTTTAAAATAAAACGATGCAACTTTTTAAACTGTCCGGTTAGAAAAAACAGTTATTTCTGGTACTCAGTGTACCAGAAAGCTATTTTTAGTGCCTGTTTGTGTCGCAGCAGTAATTTGAGCTCTACAGTCGCGGTCACATGACCGGCTTTACTTCATAACGTTTCTGAGGAAAAAGTTGTTTTTCTACATTTCTGGTTGATCCGGTCTTAATTGGTAGTGGTAAGGCACTTCAGTAATTGAGGTGTGGGGTTGCCTGAGGGGTGTTTTAGAAGTTTATTTGATCTTTATTAAATGTTTTTTTCTTAACTTTTCTCACATAATTTTAGCTGGAGATCGATCCTAATTTGGGATACAATTTAAAGTGTATTTCTTCCTTAGCTTATTTTAAGTGAATATTAAAATCTTTGAAAATTATCTGTACAAGTTTATTTACTGTTTCACAGCATGTCTGATATTGAGCAAGAGCCTGCTCTTGTGAATTCATGCTTATTATGTTTAGATGCACAAATTGCAGCTCCTATGCAATGTTGTTCTTCATGTGTCAAGAAACCCTTGCAAAATAAAGGTAAAATGTTTGAGCCTAATGTATCTCAGGATGATGCTGTTAAAATAATACCTCAGCTTTCTTCTGCTCCGTCCTAAGCCTCAATGGTGTCACATGCAGTGCCCTGTGGTTCCTCTATAACTCCTAGTGGAGTTTATTTAAAAGCAGAAATTGCTGCCCAGGTATCTTCAGCGGTATCTGCGGCATTAGCTGCCATTCCCAGATTACAGGGAAAATGCAAGAGGAAATCTAGAAATTCAGAAAGAAAGGTGCCTGTCCTCAGTTCTGCTTCCCAAGTTGCCCTTTCTCATAAGTCTGATGAGGAAGATACATCAGGACTTTCTGAGGGTAAAACTCAGATTCGGACAGTATAATTCCTTCTTCTGAGAATGAGGTGGTATCCTTAAGATTTAAGCTTGAACACCTTTGTGTATTGTTAACAGAGGTTTTAGCTACTTTAGATGACTTCAATACCCCTGTTATTGTCACTCCTAAAAATCTAGTAAACTTAATATTTTATTTGATTAACCTTCCACTTCAAAGATTTCTCCTGTGCTGGAACGTGCTAGGGAGATTATCTCACGGGAAGGGGAAAAACCAGGGGTGTCTTTTTCCCCTGCTCCCATTTTTAAGAAAATGTTTCCTGTCAAGGACTCCATTAAAGACCCTTGGTATGCTGTACCCAAAGTTGAAGGGGTCATCTCCACTCTGGAGAACCACTATTCCTATTGAGGATAGCTGCTCTTTTAAGGATCCAATGGACAAGAAGCTGGAGACTTATTTGAAAAAGATTTATGTTCATCAAGGTCTCCAATGACAACCTGCAGTGTGTATTGCCACCATGACTAGTGCAGCATCTTATTGGTTCAATGCCTTGTCTGATTCTCTTCAAGTAGAGGCTTCCTTGGATGAAATAATTCAGGATAGGATTAAAGCTCTTAAGTTGACCAATTCCTTTATTGTAGATGCCGTTTTACAGATTGTTAGACTAGGAGCTATAACTTCTAGTTTCGCTGTCCTAACCCGCAGGGCATTATGGTTGAAATCCTGGTCTGTGGATGTTTCCTCTAAAGTCAAGCTTCTGGCAATTCCTTACAAGGGCAAAACCTTGTTTGGACCCGGTTTGGCAAAAATTATCTCTGATATTATTGGTGGAAAAGAGTCTTTTCTACCTCAGGATAAGAGGTATAGGCCTAAAGGACGTCAGAGTAATTTTTGTTCCTTTCGTTACTTCAGAGAAAAGCCTTCCCCTTATTCTTCCAAGCAGGGACAATCCAAGTCTTCTTGGAAACCCAATCAGTCTTGGAACAAGGGGAAACAATAAAAAAAAAATGCAGCTGGTTTCAAATCAGCATGAAGGGTTTGCCCCTGATCCGGAATTGGATAAGGTGGGGGGCAGACTTTCTCAGTTTTTTCAAGCCTGGATACGAGATGTCCCAGATCCCTGGACTGTGAACATAGTATCCCAGGGTTACAAATTGGAATTCAAGACTTTTCCTCCAAAAGGCACATTCCTTCTCTCAAGATTATCTGCAAACTAGGTAATGAGAGATGTGTTCTTGAAATGTATACAACATCTTTCCTCCCTGGGAGTGATAGTTCCAGTGCAGGAACAGGGTCTTGGGAAACTTTATGTCCCATTCTAGACTTAAAGTGTTTAAACAAGTTTCCTTCAAGATGGAGACTATATGCTCCATTCTTCCTTAAGTACAAGAGGGTCAGTTCATGACAACCATAGACCTAAAGGATTCATATCTTCATGTTCCTATTCACAGGGACCATCACAAATTCCTGAGATTTGCCTATCTGGACAAACATTTCCAGTTTGTGGCCCTTCCATTTGGTCTAGCCACGGCTCCCAGAAGTTTTTCAAAGGTTTTGGGGCTCTTTTGGCAGTGATCTGTTCTCGTGGAATTGCTATGGCACCCTACCTGGATGACATATTGATTCAGACGCCATCTTTTCAACAAGCAAAATCGCACAAAGAGATATTGTTGTCTTTTCTTTGTTCCCACAAATGGAATGTGAATCTGTAAAAAAGCTCCCTTTCCCCTGCTACAAGAGTAGTGTTCTTAGGAACCATAATAGATTCTCTATTGATGAAGATTTTTCTGACAGAGATCAGGAAAAACAAAATAATTTCCTCTTGATCTATCTCAGAGAGAGTTAGATTAGTCATCAAGGGATGTTCTCCCGTGGTGGACTTCTCAGGAACATCTCTCTCAGGGAACATGCTTTCGGAGACCTTTCTGGGTGATCGTGACCATGGACGCAAGCCTGCTGTGCTGGGGAGCAGTCAGACAACATAACCTCTATGGCTTACATCAATTCCCAGGGAGGAACTCGCAGTAAATTAGTCATGAAGGAGGTTACTCGGATTCCTCATTGGGCAGAGACCCACAATTGCTGTCTACCTGCCATCCACATTCCAGGAGTAAATAACTGGGAAGTGGATTTTCTGAGCAGACAGACTTTTCATACCGGGAGTGGGAACTCCATCCGGAGGGGTTTTCCAGCTTAGTCCTCCATTGGGGGGTGCCAGAGTTAGATCTGATGGTGTCCCATCAGAACGCCAAGCTTCCAAGATATGGTTCAAGGTCAAGAGATCTGCAGGCTATTCTGATAGATGCTCTGGCGGTTCCTTGGGTTTTCAGGTTGGCTTTCCTGTTTCCTCCGTTTGCTCTCCTTCCATGAGTCATTGCTCATATCAAACAGGAGAGGTTGTCAGTGATTCTAATAGCCCCTGCGTGACTTCGCAGGATCTGGTTTGCAGACCTAGTGGAGACATCACCTCTCCCACCTTGGAGACTACCTCTGAGGAAAGACCTCCTGATTTAGGGTCCCTCCTTCATCCAAATCTCGCTTCTCTGAAGCTGATTGCTTGGAGATTGAACACTTAATTCTGTCTAAGCATGGTTTTTCTGAGTTGTCATTGAGACCATGAAGACTGTTACTAGAAAGATTTACCATAAGATATGGCGTAAATATCTTTATTGGCGTGAAACCAAGGGCTACTCTTGGAGTAGAATTAGAATTCCTAGAATTTTATCTTTTCTTCAGGAGGGCCTGGTCAAGGGATTGTCAGTCAGTACCCTGAAGGGTCAGATTTCTGCTTTATCAGTTTTACTACATAAACATTTGACGGATGTGCCAGATGTGCAGTCTTTATGTCAGGCCTTGGTTAAAATCCAGCCTGTCTTTCAGTCTGTTGCTCCTCCTTGGAGCCTTAACCTTGTTCTTAAAGTTTTACAGCTGGCTCCATTTGAGCCATTGCATTCCATAGACATTAAGTTGTTATCTTGCAAGGTTTTGTTTCCTGTTCTGCTCGAAGAGTCTAGGAACTCTCAGCTCTGCAGTGTGATTCTCCTTATCTTATTTTTCATGCTGATATGGCGGTTCTTCGTACTAAGTTAGGTTTCCTTCCTAAGGTTGTTTTAATAAAAATATCAATCAGGAAATTGTTCCCTCTCTGTGTCCTAATCCTTCTTCCTCCAAAGAACACTTGTTACACAATTTGGATGTTGTACGTGCTCTTAAATTCTACTTACAGGCAACTAAGGTTTTTCGCCAGTCCTCTGTCCTCTTTGTCTGTTTCTCTGAGAAACATAAAGGTCAGAAAGCTACTGCTACTACTCTTTCTTTTTGGTTACGAAATTTAATTTGTCTTCTTGGGCTTTCAAAAATGAAGCTTCTGCGGAACAAATTTGCAAGGCTGCAACTTGGTCTTCTCTACATACTTTTTCCAAATTTTCCAAATTTGATACTCTTGCCTCGGCCGAGGCTTCTTTTGGGAGAAAGGTTCTTCAAGCGGTGGTGCCTTCTGTTTATGACTGCCTGTCTTGTCCCTCCCTATTTATCCATGTCCTCTAGCTTGGGTATTGGTTCCCAACAGTAATTACTCAAGCCGTGGACTATATCTTAGGAAAGAAAAACAAAATGTATGCTTACCTGATAAATGTATTTATTTTCGGATATGGTGAGTCCACGGCCCCACACTTTATTTTAAGACAGTTGTTCTTTTGACTATAAACTCAGGCACCTCTACACCTTGTGCTACTCCTTTTTCTCCATTTCCCATTAGGCTGAATGACTGGGGGTTGTGGGTAAGGGAGTGATACTTAGCAGTTTAACTGTGGTGGTCTTTGCCTCCTTCTGCTGGCCAGGAGTGATATTCCCAACAGTAATTACTCAAGCCGTGGACTCACCATATCCGGTTGGTTTTTTTTTCTGTTTATTTAACTCATAATGGGGTTATTACCAGTGTTTCTGATTTTCTCTTTCAATATTAGCAATTTTAATTTTTTTATTTTATCAAACAATTACAATCTTTCAGAGTTGAAAAACACTTGATAATTACAACAGGATTTAATCTCTATTTTACCACCATGGCCAACCTTAACCTATGGTAATGGCTGTCAATCAACATACATTGATGACATCGCAATCTGGGCTGCATATGGCTTCCAATCACAAAAGGCTCACTAGTTGGATTCAACAGACTGTCAATGCTATTCAGCAGAGTGCCTAGATTCATCCCATATTGTGATGTCATCAGTGGGTGGAGCTTGGCAGCCATTTGAAAGTGGCCAGAAACAATAATTGTTTTACCATTCCTTGTGCATAATTTAGAAAAGGTGCAGAAGGCTATTTTAGCAAGTTGCTAGTTTCAAACAAGAGTTTCATTGAATCTGATCCATTGACACCCATGGTGGTGTTTAGTTTATATGCTAGAGAAAATGACACAAAAGAGAGAACCTTACTGCTGCCTATTACTCAGTATCTATATTTATACATCATCGTCCAGTTCTGCTAGTTTCCTGGTTTTCTCTGTAACATTTCCATATATATATATATATATATATATATATATATATATATATATATATATATATAAAACAACAAATAAAATTATGGGGAGGCGAAAAGTCAGTTTAAAATCCTCCACTAAATACAAAATATAGAGAAAATAACTCATTGTGTAAACCATTTACAAATCTAAACAAGTCAGAAGACTTGCTTTAAAGCAAGTCTTCTGACTTGTTTAGATTTGTAAATGGTTTACACAATGAGTTATTTTCTCTCTCTATATATATATATATTGATGATTTTTAATTAGACAGGAATGTGTATTCTGAAAATAATATGGTTGCAAACTAAATAAATAAATACCAGCATGTCTCCATGATTCAAAAAAGAAATACAAAATATTTCTTCAAAACGGCTCATACCATATATCTTATCAAATGCAAGGGATCAGCTAAAATGAGGAGCGTAAGAGCAAGATTCATCACCACAGATTCATCATATAGGACACAAATATTAAAATGCCTATGGGTCAGCATTTTTCACATGCTGGTCATTTTCTGTCTGACCGATCAGTGCTAAAACATAAATACAATTACACTAATCCAAAAGACAGCGGGACCTGGAAAATAAACTACATTCTGTTAGAGGGACACACACCTTGTAAAAATAACTCTACAAACATCTAGTGCATACACACACACAGCACAATGCAGGCACACACACACACTATGCAAATACACACACACTATGCATATACACACACTATGCAAATACACACACAATATGCATATACACACACACACTATGCAAATACACATACTATACAAATATATACACCCTATGCAAATACACACACACTATGCAAATACACACACACACCCCCTATGCAAATACACACACACACTATGCAAATACACACACACACTATGCAAATACACAGACACACTATGCAAATACACACACTATGCAAATACACACACACACTATACAAATACACACACACACTATACAAATACACACACACTTCACAAATACACACACACTAAGCAAATACACACACACCCTATGCAAATACACACACACACACTATGCAAATACACACACACACACACACACTATAAAAATACACACATACACTATGCAAATACATACACACACACTGCAAATACACAAACACACACACACCCTATGCAAATACACACACAAACTAAGCAAATACACAAGCACACTATGCAAATTCACACACACACACACACACACACACACACAACGCAAAAACACACACACACACACACACTTTGCAAATACACACACACTATGCAAATACACACACACGCACGATGCAAATAAACACACACACACACACACTATGCAAATACACACACACACACTATGCAAATACACACACAAAACTACGCAAATACACACACAATGCCAATACACACACACACTATGCAAATACACACACACTATGCAAATACACACACGCATTATGCAAATACACACACAAACTACAAAAATACACACACACTATGCAAATACACACACACACACTACGCAAATACACACACACTATGCCAATACACACACACACTATGCAAATACACACACACTACGCAAATACACACACATTATGCAAATACACACACACACTACAAAAATACACACACACTATGCAAGTACACATACACACTGTGCAAATATACACACACACTACTGAGAGCTTGATGATCTAAGCCTCTCCAGATCAAACCTAGTTTTTGAAGCCAAATCTTGCAGGGGCTGCCCTGGTGGAATGATTGTAAAAAAGGGTAGTCCCTGCAAGTGGCGAAAAGGCTCCTATTAAAAGTAATGGAGCTTGCTGGACAGGGACACCGCTCCTTAGAGTGAAGTTAGCAATGAGCAGGGGGTGTACTTTAAAAATTAAATCCTGCAGCCAATATAAATTACATTAAGCTGCTTTCTGGGTATAGCATCTTACATTCGCCTACATTTTCGTATGAATGTGTTTATTTATTTTTTTAAATATTTTTATTGAGGAAATAAGATACATACACTTTATATCGTAAATGCAATATAGCAGTTAATCACATCATTTCTGATTTTAGTTATATAACAATATTGAATATCCTCCTTTTTCAGTCCCCAAAAACAGTAATGCAGATCACTCTTGGATCTGTTCTAGTGCTTAAAGAAAAAAAACAAAACAATGGGGTTAACATGCAACATGAATCATAAATAAAAGATTACATAAGAACAAACCGCATCACATGAAAAAAAAATAAACAAAATATGAAGAAACTACTTGTTTCTAGAGAGTTAAAAGTAGATGCGTGAACCAGGACTGGATACGATATTAATACATATCTCACAAAAGCAAGCAGCTGTCATATTATAAATCTATATGAGATGTCTTAGACGGCTATAAACATATATTCTTAGAGTGTTGCTGTACATCCCTCTCCCAGTCATAAAGATATGGTACAAACCCCATTTCAGAAAACACACAACTCACAGTTTAAACCTTCTGTTAAAGCTTTGTTCTTGATATTGTCTTTTTATGGTATGTACTGGACTCCCTGTCCCAGGTCGTGGCCACAGACCACGTGGGGGGGGGGGGGGCACTTTGCTTTTTCTTTCAAGAACTGAGGCTGCTTGCAAAGTATAGATCCCTTTTTTCAAATGTTAGATTATGCCCCCCTAGGAGCCACCCACCAAACCCCACAGGAGACATATAAAATTATAAAAGGGCTTTAAAGCTATTCTTTAGCCACTTATAAGTTGTCAGTGTGCGTGTACTGTTAGAGCCTATCTACTCTCTATTTAATGCAGCAACAAGGGTGCTAATAATCAGATGATTCCGGACTTAGAGAAGTAGAGATGCACATATATCTAAACTTATTCTAAAATCATTTAAACATACAAGCTCTTAGCAAGAAGAACACTTAATACAACAAAGAGGAAACCAAAACAATTAACATTTTTAGGTTAACAGTGTTGAAATATATATAACTATACCAATCATTTCTCAGGCTGGTTTTAGGAAGTCCCAACAGTGATCCGTGTTGAATTGTTTATTTGATTTCCCTTCCTCTGGGAAGGAAAGCTTGTCTGCCTGCATTTGCAAATTTTCTAATGATATATATTGTGTGTTATCCGCGGGCTTAGTGTAGCAAGAATTTCTTTTGTTCTCTTGGATAAACCTTCCCTCCACACCAAGTGCATCAAGCATCGGTATTGCCCGAGTTGAGATATTGAGCTTCCTGGTACATTTCTTATCAGCCTGTTTTTGCCTAAACATCAAAACATCCTGTAGGGTCGAATTGATATTTTGATCTATTTCGATCGTTAGTGATCTAGTCTTCATCTGAAACAGCTTCACTCTTGTCGTGACCTGTGAAGGTATTGCCGAGTCAGGGTAATCTCTTTGCTGCTCATGAGGGGGGAGGCCACGGGGGCGCCCTTTGCCATGGCCCTATCCACCACACATATCGCCTCTACCTCTTCTGACTTGGTTCCTGTAATGGGCTTGAACTGTTGTAGACTTGCAAAAAAGTCCCATGGAGTTCTATGTTTTAGGTCCAGAAAGCGAAGTTCTATCTTTTCCAGGGTATCATCTAAACTAGATACGTAGCTAGATTCCATATCAGCGGCCATCTTTGTTGTGTAGTAGCAATTATCTTGATAAACTTAAATTATCTATGAAAGAAAGAGTCTGCTTACTTTATAGACCTGTGAGAATGTGAATTAAATTTTCTATGTCCAGTCCTAACAGGAAACCTCGGAGAACCGAGGGGGGTAGCGATGCCTGTCGAGAGCTGCCGCTCCAGACTTGTTCTGCCCGACCTTGAGCTCCGGCTTAAAAAATACAGCTACTGGCTTAAATTATTATATTCCATCCACTAGTCCAGCGTAACTGGTCACTTTTTGTAGTTGTTCAATGTGGTAGTTATCCTAAACCAACGGTTTGTTGGATATTCAGCTGGAGCACCAAGAAGATGCGACCGTCCACAGTCGCTATTCGGACACGCCCCCGAATGTGTTTATTTTATTAGGGTTATAAGTATTTGTACTGTTTTGAGAAAAGCTCAACACCTTTTATTTGGCGAGAAAAAAACTGTGAGATCTGCAGTGTGTAAATCTTTGCAGAATTATGCTGGGATTAGAAAGACATTTTCAAATATGCCCCTGTTCAGCCCATTTTACGGAAAAACAACAATTACAATAGGCATTTTGTACAAATTTCTGTGTTTTTGCACATACAGTGTACTAAAATTACGATTTACGCTGTGCATATTTATTATGATTTATTCCTGTGTAAATTACATACAAATTTTATGTTTTTAGTAAAATTCAATTTTTTGTGAAGAATTTTGTTACGAGTTTTGATGCACCTCAACAATACAATTTTCCACAGCTTATTTTTGTGTGTATGGTTCAATTATTTGTTTTGCATGATGTTTAAAATACGAATTTTATTGTGCACTTTTCATACAAAATGCAGTATATGACTCTTAGCTCACCGGCCCAAAGAGCTTTAGATCATCCGGCTCTATTAAACACTGCACACATAATTTCTCCAACATTGGTGTGTCCGGTCCACGGCGTCATCCTTACTTGTGGGATATCTCTTCCCCAACAGGAAATGGCAAAGAGTCCCAGCAAAGCTGGCCATATAGTCCCTCCTAGGCTCCGCCCACCCGAGTCATTCTCTTTGACGTTGCACAGGCAACATCTCCACGGAGATGTTTAAGAGTTTTTTGGTGTTTAAATGTAGTTTTTATTCTTCTATCAAGTGTTTGTTATTTTAAAATAGTGCTGGTATGTACTATTTACTCTGAAACAGAAAAGGATGAAGATTTCTGTTTGTGAGAGGAAGATGATTTTAGCAGACAGTAACTGACCGGTAAGCCATTTTCTTAGTCAAACAAACAGAATAAAGGGCTTATTATGGGCTAAAAAACTGGTAGACATTTTTATGGGCTAAATCGATTGCTTTATTTGGGCATTTTATTCATATTTATGCTGACAATTTGCATTTATAAACTTGGGGAACGTTTATTAAACGGCAGGCACTGTGTTAGACACCTTTTCCAGTCAGGGGGCCTTCCTAGTTGTAGACTGAGCCTCATTTTCGCGCCATTACTGCGCAGTTGTTTTTTGAGAGCAGGGCATGCAGATGCATGTGTGAGGATCTAAAAATTGCTGGAAAAGCTTCTAGAAGGCGTCAATTGGTATCGTATTCCTCTCTGGGCTTGGTTGGGTCTCAGCAAAGACTATAGCTGGGACTGTATAGGGGTTAAATTTATAAACGGCGCCGGTTCCATCATTTTAAGGGTTAAAGCTCTGAAATTTGGTGTGCAATACTATTAATGCTTTAAGACACTGTGGTGAAATTTTGGTACAATTCCTTCATACTTTTTCACATATTCAGTAATAAAGTGTTTTCTGTTTAAAATTTAAAGAGACAGTAACGGTTTTATTTTAAAACGTTTTTTGTGCTTTGTTGACAAGTTTAAGCCTGTTTAACATGTCTGTACCTTCAGATAAGCTATGTTCTATATGTATGAAAGCCAATGTGTCTCCCCATTTAAATTTATGTGATAATTGTGCCATAGCGTCCAAACAAAGTAAGGACAGTACTGCCACAGATAATGAAATTGCCCAAGATGATTCCTCAGATGAGGGGAGTAAACATGATACTACATCATCTCCTACTGTGTCTACACCAGTTTTGCCCACGCAGGAGGCCCCTAGTACATCTAGTGCGCCAATACTTATTACCATGCAACAATTAACGGCTGTAATGGATAACTCCATAGCAAATATTTTATCCAAAATGCCTACTTATCAGAAAAAGCGCGATTGCTCTGTTTTAAACACTGAAGAGCAGGAGGGCGCTGATGATAATTGTTCTGTCATACCCTCACACCAATCTGAAGGGGCCATGAGGGAGGTTTTGTCAGATGGAGAAATTTCAGATTCAGAACCTGATGTTGTGACATTTAAATTTAAATTAGAACATCTCCGCGCACTGCTTAAGGAGGTGTTATCTACTCTGGATGATTGTGACAACTTGGTCATTCCAGAGAAATTATGCAAGATGGACAAGTTCCTAGAGGTTCCGGTGCACCCCAACGCTTTTCCTATACCCAAGCGGGTGGCGGACATAGTAAATAAGGAGTGGGAAAAGCCCGGCATACCTTTTGTTCCCCCCCCCATATTTAAGAAATTATTTCCTATGGTCGACCCCAGAAAGGACTTATGGCAGACAGTCCCTAAGGTTGAGGGGGCAGTTTCTACTCTAAACAAACGCACTACTATTCCTATCGAAGATAGTTGTGCTTTCAAAGATCCTATGGATAAAAAATTGGAAGTTTTGCTTAAAAAGATTTTTGTACAGCAAGGTTACCTTCTACAACCCATTTCGTGCATTGTTCCTGTCACTACAGCAGCGTGGTTCTGGTTCGAGGAACTAGAAAAGTCGCTCAGTGGAGGGACTCCATATGAGGAGGTTATGGACAGAGTTCACGCACTTAAATTGGCTAACTCTTTTATTTTAGATGCCGCTTTGCAATTAGCTAGATTAGCGGCGAAAAATTCAGGGTTTGCTATCGTGGCGCGCAGAGCGCTTTGGCTAAAGTCTTGGTCAGCGGATGTGTCATCCAAGACAAAATTGCTTAACATCCCTTTCAAAGGTAAAACTCTATTTGGACCAGAATTGAAAGAGATTATTTCAGACATCACTGGGGGAAAGGGCCACGCCCTTCCACAAGATAGGTCTTTCAAGGCTAAAAATAAGTCTAATTTTCGTTCCTTTCGCAATTTCAGGAACGGACCAGCCTCTAATTCTGCATCCTCTAAGCAAGAGGGTAATGCCTCACAACCCAAACCAGCCTGGAAACCGATGCAAGGCTGGAACAAGGGTAAGCAGGCCAAGAAGCCTGCCGCTGCTAACAAAACAGCATGAAGGAGTAGCCCCCGATCCGGGACCGGATCTAGTGGGGGGCAGACTCTCTCTCTCTTTGCTCAGGCTTGGGCAAGAGATGTTCAGGATCCCTGGGCGCTAGAAATAGTTTCTCAAGGTTATCTCCTGGAATTCAAGGAACTACCCACAAGGGGAAGGTTCCACATGTCTCACTTATCCTCAAACCAAATAAAGAGACAGGCATTCTTACATTGTGTAGAAGACCTGTGAAAGATGGGAGTGATACACCCAGTTCCAATAAAGGAACAAGGAATGGGATTTTATTCCAAGCTGTTCGTAGTTCCCAAAAAAGAGGGAACTTTCAGACCAATTTTGGATTTGAAGATCCTAAACAAATTTCTCAGGGTACCATCGTTCAAGATGGAAACCATTCGAACAATTCTACCCACTATCCAGGAAAGTCAATTTATGACTACCGTGAATCTAAAGGATGCGTACCTACATATTCCTATCCACAAAGAACATCATCAGTTCCTAAGGTTCACTTTTCTGGACAAGCATTACCAGTTTGTGGCCCTCGCATTCGGGTTAGCCACTGCTCCAAGGATTTTCACAAAGGTGCTAGGGTCCCTTCTAGCGGTTCTAAGACCGAGGGGCATTGCAGTAGTACCTTACTTGGACGACATTCTAATACAAGCGTCGTCTCTGTCAAAAGCAAAGGCTCATACAGACATTGTTCTGGCCTTTCTCAGATCACACGGATGGAAGGTGAACATAGAAAAAAGTTCTCTGTCTCCGTCGACAAGAGTTCCCTTCTTAGGAACAATAATAGATTCCTTAGAAATGAGGATTTTTCTGACAGAGGTCAGAAAATCAAAACTTCTAAGCTCTTGTCAAGCTCTTCATTCTGTTCCTCGTCCTTCCATAGCGCAGTGTATGGAAGTAGTAGGGTTGATGGTTGCAGCAATGGACATAGTTCCTTTTGCACGAATTCATCTAAGACCATTACAACTGTGCATGCTCAAACAGTGGAATGGGGATTATACAGACTTGTCTCCAATGATTCAAGTAGATCAGAAGACCAGAGATTCACTCCGTTGGTGGCTGACCCTGGACCATCTGTCCCAGGGAATGAGCTTCCACAGACCAGAGTGGGTCATTGTCACGACCGACGCCAGTCTAGTGGGCTGGGGCGCGGTCTGGGAATCCCTGAAAGCTCAGGGTCTATGGTCTCGGGAAGAGTCTCTTCTCCCGATAAACATTCTGGAACTGAGAGCGATATTCAATGCTCTCAGGGCTTGGCCTCAACTAGCAAAGGCCAGATTCATAAGGTTCCAATCAGACAACATGACGACCGTTGCGTATATCAATCATCAGGGGGGAACAAGGAGTTCCCTGGCGATGAAAGAAGTGACCAAAATAATTCAATGGGCGGAGGTTTACTCCTGCCACCTGTCTGCGATCCACATCCCAGGTGTGGAAAACTTGGAGGCGGATTTTCTGAGTCGTCAGACATTCCATCCCGGGGAGTGGGAACGTCCACCCGGAGATCTTTGCCCAAATAACCCAATTATGGGGCATTCCAGACATGGATCTGATGGCGTTTCGTCAGAACTTCAAGGTTCCTTGCTACGGGTCCAGATCCAGGGATCCCAAGGCGACTCTAGTAGATGCACTAGTAGCACCTTGGACCTTCAACCTAGCTTATGTATTTCCACCGTTTCCTCTCATTCCCAGGCTGGTAGCCAGGATCAATCAGGAGAGGGCCTCAGTGATCTTGATAGCTCCTGCGTGGCCATGCAGGACTTGGTATGCAGACCTGGTGAATATGTCATCGGTTCCACCATGGAAGCTACCTTTGAGACAGGACCTTCTTGTTCAGGGTCCATTCGAACATCCAAATCTGGTCTCCCTCCAGCTGACGGCTTGGAGATTGAACGCTTGATTCTATTGAAGCGTGGGTTTTCAGATTCTGTGGTAGATACTCTGGTTCAGGCCAGAAAACCGGTAACTAGAAAGATTTACCATAAAATATGGAAAAGATATATCTGTTGGTGTGAATCCAAAGGATTCCCATGGAATAAGATAAAAATTCCTAAGATTCTCTCCTTTCTACAAGAAGGTTTGGAGAAAGGATTATCTGCAAGTTCTCTAAAGGGACAGATCTCTGCTTTATCTGTCTTACTACACAAAAGATTGGCAGCTGTGCCAGATGTTCAAGCATTTGTTCAGGCTCTGGTTAGGATCAAGCCTGTTTACAGACCTTTGACTCCTCTCTGGAGTCTAAATCTAGTT
Organism: Bombina bombina; assembly: GCF_027579735.1. Lineage (NCBI taxonomy): Eukaryota > Metazoa > Chordata > Amphibia > Anura > Bombinatoridae > Bombina > Bombina bombina. The sequence goes on from NC_069500.1 coordinate 1,394,250,053, forward strand.
CTTTCAGTTCTTCAAGGGGTTCTGTTTGAACCTTTACATTCCATAGATATTAAGTTACTATCTTGGAAAGTTTTGTTTTTGGTTGCAATTTCTTCTGCTAGAAGAGTTTCAGAGTTATCTGCTCTGCAGTGTTCTCCGCCCTATCTGGTGTTCCATGTAGATAAGGTGGTTTTGCGTACTAAGCCTGGTTTTCTTCCTAAGGTTGTTTCTAACAAAAATATTAACCAGGAGATAGTTGTACCTTCTTTATGTCCGAATCCAGTTTCAAAGAAGGAACGTTTCTTACACAATTTGGACGTAGTCCGTGCTCTAAAATTCTATTTAGAGGCTACAAAAGATTTCAGGCAAACTTCTTCCTTGTTTGTTGTTTATTCTGGTAAAAGGAGAGGTCAAAAAGCGACTTCTACCTCTCTTTCCTTTTGGCTTAAAAGCATCATCCGATTGGCTTATGAGACTGCCGGACGGCAGCCTCCTGAAAGAATCACAGCTCACTCCACTAGGGCTGTGGCTTCCACATGGGCCTTCAAGAACGAGGCTTCTGTTGACCAGATATGTAAGGCAGCGACTTGGTCTTCACTGCACACTTTTGTCAAATTTTACAAATTTGATACTTTTGCTTCTTCGGAGGCTATTTTTGGGAGAAAGGTTTTGCAAGCTGTGGTGCCTTCCGTTTAGGTAACCTGATTTGCTCCCTCCCTTCATCCATGTCCTAAAGCTTTGGTATTGGTTCCCACAAGTAAGGATGACGCCGTGGACCGGACACACCAATGTTGGAGAAAACAGAATTTATGCTTACCTGATAAATTACTTTCTCCAACGGTGTGTCCGGTCCACGGCCCGCCCTGGTTTTTTAATCAGGTCTGATGAATTATTTTCTCTAACTACAGTCACCACGGTACCATATGGTTTCTCCTATATATATTTCCTCCTGTCCGTCGGTCGAATGACTGGGGTGGGCGGAGCCTAGGAGGGACTATATGGCCAGCTTTGCTGGGACTCTTTGCCATTTCCTGTTGGGGAAGAGATATCCCACAAGTAAGGATGACGCCGTGGACCGGACACACCGTTGGAGAAAGTAATTTATCAGGTAAGCATAAATTCTGTTTTCTACTCACACAAACTCTGCACACACAATTTCTACTCACACAAACTCTGCACAGTAGCATTGCATCAACAAACACCGCACACACAAACACTGCACACGCAATTTCTACTCACACAAACACTGCACAGTAGCATTGCATCAACAAACAATGCACACACAATTTATACTCACACAAACACTGCACACACAAACAAATCTTTATCAACATTATTATTTGCATCCCAAATTTCATAAAGAATGGTGAATCATTTTATTTCTCTAGGTTCTGCTAACAATTTTCAGTTAAGAAACAGGGAAAAGTACATTTTCAATACTAAATCAATGTATATGAATATATATATACATATATTGAAACAATATATAGCACTCAGTACTTCCAACTCTGTGAAAAATATAACTGTCCACAAATGATGATTGAGGAATCAGATAGTAATCTTTTAATGGAATCTATTTTAGATTTAGTCAAATTAGATCTATTTCTGCATTTCTGATGTAATTACTTGTATAATTAGACATATAATTTTTTTTTACTTGGACTTAAATTATATTTTTTATTTAGTTTTTTTTTTCAATATATAGTACTTCATTTAATAGACCCAATAGACTCTTTCTAAAGCTGAAAAAAAATCCTTAAGTTTAAGACTATGTTGGAATCTGTTTAGATCAATTAGCAAATTGAATGTATTTCTCTCTCTCTCTCTCTCTCTCTCTCTCTCTCTCTCTCTCTCTCTCTCTCTCTCTGTCTCTCTCTCTCTCTCTCTCTCTCATCTCTCCATACCTCTTCTACTCTGTCATATGAGTGGTGTAATTATTTACCCATTTCCTTACAAATCAGTCGAACAAGTTATGCTTTTAGCAAATCAAATTTAGTTCTCTCTTTCTCTTATCTCCATATGTGCACTGGTATTACAAGTGAGGTGCCATGCGAACGCAACCTCACATTCCCATTGCATGGAAGCATTTAGCTTATGAGAGTGCACTTCCATAGCCTCATTCTGATGTCATCATACATGGCACAGAACTAAAGCGCAGCAAAGGGGTGAGTTGTGCAGCAATGGGCAGAAAATGTAAATATATATGTATATACATATATATATACATGTTACTATGTGTATATACACATATTAACACATAAATATATATGTATATAAGCATATACATTAGGGATGGGCGAATATTTTGCAACAAATTTTAACACATTAATTTGTTTTGAATTTCGAATGTTTGTACATTCTTTTAATGTAATAATATTTCTAATGCTTTCTTTAAATGTAATATTCGATTCAAATTTTTCTAATAATTTGATTCAAATTATGCAATATTCAAATTCGAAAAATTCAAATGGATGTATCTGTAATAGTATTTCTAATGCTCTCTTTAAATGTAATATGCAAATTATGCAATATTTGATATAGAAACATTTTAATTGATATACTTGTATCTATTGTGTATAAATTTACTAAATTCCCTACCACATGAACTATTGAACTTTTGAATAGTATTTGTTAAAGCGAGTATTACATTCTAAATTTCAAATGTGGATATTCGATCTAATTATGGACATTCAAAAACTAAAGTAACATTCGAAAACTGGATATAACCTTTGATTATCGAATTTTAATGAATTTTCATTCTTATCGACATTCCATTGTCCAAAACAAATGTCCACAAGACTATTCGTTCCAAATGAATTACACGTTCAGCACATTCACCCATCCCTAATATAGATATATAGGGGCATATGTATCAAGGTCTGGCGGACCTGATCTGACACTGCGGATCAGGTCCGCCAGACCTCGCTGGATACGGCGAGCAATATGCTTGCTGTATTCAGCATTGCACCAGCAGCTCAAAAGAGCTGCTGGTGCAACGCCGCCCCCTGCAGACTCGAGGCAAATAGGCCGCCAGCAGGGGGGTGCAAATCAACCCAATCGTACTCGATCGGGTTGTATTGTGCCGATGTCTGTCCGCCTGCTCAGAGCAGGCGGACAGGTTATGGAGCATAGAAACATAGAAACATAGATATTGACGGCAGATAAGAGCCATAGGCCCAGCAAGTCTGCCCGATATTACCTAACAGTATAAACTTATCTAGTTCGTAGGATAGCCCTATGCTTGTCCCATGCATTTTTAAAGTCCCCCACAGTGTTTGTTGCTACTACCTCTTGAGGAAGTTTATTCCATAAATCAATCGCTCTTTCTGTAAAGAAGCTTCCTCAAATTACTCCTGAATCTACTACCCTTTAGCTTGAGCTCATGACCCCTTGTTCTTGAATTTTCCATTTTATGTAAAATACCCACAGCCTCAGTTTTACTAAACCCTTTAATGTACTTGAAAGTTGCTATCATATCACCTCTTTCCCTTCTCTCCTCTAAGCTATACATATTTAGGTCATTGAGCCTATCCTGGTTAGTTTTATTTTTTAGACCATGTACCATTTTGGTAGCCCTCCTTTGCACAGATTCAAGTTTGTTAATATCCTTCTGAAGATATGGCCTCCAGAACTGCAGCGGTCTTTGTGACTGCTGCTGCAGGCTCGCCAGAAACACGGGACGATACATATGCCCCATAGTCTGTTTTTTTCTAACACCCCACAGCTGACAACATTTAAACCCTTATAACTGCTTTTAGTAGTAATTTTGTTAAAAAATAAAGATGCTTTTATTTTAATTAAACAAAAACACACCACTTAATTTTGGGGGCAATTTAGATCTGGTCTCTAGTTAATTTTCTGAGCGCTTTGCTGGGCATTTATCGCGCACCCACAACTGGGCAAATGTACTTCACTTGTAATCTAGCCCGTAATGCTGTTTAATTTATTTTAATTCAGATTTTTCATATAATCTATATTTAATGGTTAATTTTGTGACAGTGGCTCTAGTTTTTCATATATAATTTAAACTAGATGATAAAATTAACTTAATGGTATGATATCTTTACAAATTAGAAAGAAACAGCCATGCATTTATCCTAGTCATAGCCCTGTTTGTTTGTTTTTTGTTTGTTTTTTAAATTATTGTACACTTTATTTTTCACATTTTCCCACATGTTATTGTGCACATTTACTATCTATTAACTATTATGTACATGCACAGACTTATCCATGACAGACTGTAAATCCATTATTATTTTGGCATCCTAGTAGCTATAGAAACAGCACAAGTTATTCACTTATTTACATAGGAACTGGAAGTGATCTAATTGAACATTAGGTCATGCAGAATCACAGGCAATAGCGTGTGTCGCTCTAGCATGCTTTATGCGTCATAATTATGGAAGGTGGAAGGAGGTGAGTTCTTCTTGTTAGGTTTGAATTATATGTGTGTGTGTGTGTGTATATATATCTGATGAAGCGCATTGCACATGCGCGAAACGCGTCAGATCAATGACACCTCACCTTGTATACCACTGAGTGTTCAATCACTTATGCCTGAATAAACCACTTGGTTGAAATTGATCCTGCAGTCTTCAATCTTTTGTTGTTCCTGTATATATATATATATATATATATATATATATATATATATATATATATATATAAATATATATACTGTGTATATATACCGTATTGTTCCGCATATAGGCCGCACTTTTTTCCCTTGATTTGTAGCTTTAAATGTGCAGTGCGGCCTATATGCGGGGTGCGGCCTATAATCGGGTGCTTATCGGCAAATTTGTACTTGCGCAGTACAGCCGAACTTCCGGTGCACCCTGTGGCCTTATGGGGATTGTAGTCCGCTGGAGTTGGATAGTTTTGCAACATTTTGCAAAGGTAATTGGTTTGGATAATGAGCAGGACGCTCATATGCAGGAGCCGACACTGTGAAGGTGTGTAATGATGCGGTAATGCTGTGTAATACTGTGTTGAGCACAGTGTAATTTGGAGCTTGGGCTTATGAGGGAGGAAGTGAGTGGAGCACACAATGTCCCATATGAGTCCGTTTTGCTACTGATATTGTCAGGTAAGAAAGTGCTTTTATCCCCATCACATCGTACCTGCTAAAAATGTACCAGTACATACAAAATTATTTAATATGTTAAAATAAAAAAGGGAAAGATGCTGTACTCCTTAGTACTGGTAATTTCAAATTTCATTACAGCTTTAATGGCTGAATAAAGGTTTTCCTTGTTTTTCTTTTTCTATACACTTGGGGAAGTGTAAAAGTATCCCCTGGGAGCTGACACCCTGCATTGGGACTCATTGCTTGCACATTGTGTGTGTTTTCTTTAAATTTTTTATTTCTTCAAAATGGCACCCAAACTTTAAGGGTGCGGCCTATAATCAGATGCGGCCTATATGCGGCACAATACGGGTATATATATATATATATATATATATATATATATATATACTATATATATATATATATATATATATATATATACTAGTTGTGGGATCCAAGCACACACTGTTAGTGGTATATGCCTGGGTGCACTCTATGGTAAATAGGTAGAAACTTCTCAAAAAGAAGAGGCACTCACAGGTCTTAATGAACAAAAAATAGTTTTATTAGTTCATAGGTTCAGTCAACGTTTCGGTCCTCGCAGGGACCTTTGTCAAGACTGTTCTCAGAACGTATCAGTGTCAAGCGGTCACCGCTGACCGCTTGACACTGATACGTTCTGAGAACAGTCTTGACAAAGGTCCCTGCGAGGACCGAAACGTTGACTGAACCTATGAACTAATAAAACTATTTTTTGTTCATTAAGACCTGTGAGTGTCTCTTCTTTTTGAGAAGTATATATATATATATAAATATATATATATAATAAAAAATTCCAAATCTGCACTCTCTTGACTTCTAGCACAAATATATTTCTTAAATTAACATTTTGGAACACACTGGGTCCTTCCTCATTGGTCTGAGGAAGGAGCCAGTGAGCTCCGAAACGTCACTTTAATAAATATATTTGTACTAGAAGTGCAGGGAGTGCGGATTTGAATTTTTGGGGGGGGGGTTTGAAGTATTTTTCTTGATACCCTGTCAGTTGATATTTGAAGTGAGAGTGCAGATCCTTTTTGATATATATATATATATATATATATATATATATATATATATATATATATATATACTGCAATGAGGTAGTAATTTTACTAGTGAATGATTTTACGTATATATATATATATATATATATATTATTATTTTTATTTTTTTTTATTTTTAAAAAAAATTTCACTAGTAAAATCGCTTAAGAACCACAGAGAGTGCCTTCATCTTGGTATATTCGTAGAACATTTACATTAATTTTCTTTAAACAAATGTAAATGTTTCAAAGATATAGGTGAAAAATTTCAACTGTAGCTTTATACTTATCTTTAACATGCTGGGAGCCATGCTAAGCCTCCTATTAGCGTGGCCGGGGCTTTGTGAAGAGGAGTGTGCTTGAGATAAGAATTTAACCCCTTAAATGTACTTGAATAAAAACAAATGAATTTAATACTGATGGATTTCTTTAAATTTCATTGGTGCATTCATTTGGATATTCTTTTCATTAAAAAGAAACAAATATCCACTTTTTGTATGCTCATCTCTAACATTTATATATACAGGGTGTCCCAAAAAATGTATATACTCTTGTAATTATTATGAATTACTCAAACTCTCTTTTATTACAGTTGCAACTTGAAATGTATCTTACAGTGCAGCAATTGGAAGAAAATGCACCCAAATTCCAAATTAAATGATTCATGATGTTTGCAATTCCATCTGTTATCAGCAGTGCCTGAACCAAAACTGTCAGCAGTTCGAACACCTGCGATAACTCAAAGATTCTACACTTACTTTCTTTAACTTGCATTATGAAACCTAGATATATCTAAGTAAACATTGTATTTATAATCATTCAAAGTGTGTATACATTTTTTGACAATCAAAAAGAGGAAGGTTAAGATGCTTTATTGAGAAAAAAAAACCTACAGTACCCCTCAAAAGATGAATTTATTTCAAGGAGTAAAGGGTACTTGCCCAATTGACAAGAGTAACTGGTGGTGTAGATGCGTATTTACTCACTAAAACAAGAGAGACACAGTCTTTTGCTCAAAAAAGGGGGTTTGGCCACAAACAGTGATAAATAGACAAGTTCGTTTCCTACCAATACTCGCCCACTGATATGCCTCTAGCAAGCCTCAAAAAGTCAGTGGAGAAAAGATGTGTGTGTGGTGAACATACAGTATAATACAATGTCCTCTAGAATATACAACACAGCAGAGCCGCTGCCCCAGATCGATTGAAGGAAACACATACGATAAGCCGTAATACCTCTTCAGCCGAAAGTGCAAACATAAGACTCTTAAAATTGCATTAAGGTACTCACTGATGTTAGTCCATTTTGGACACAGCCGGTTTCTGTTGGTTGGGATACGTTGTCGGGAAACTGGCATGAACGACGGTCCTAGGCAGCCCTTCACTCACGAACATCAATGGGGCATCCGTTGCCTGTTTGCCCGTTGCCGATGTTCCCGGGTGCTTGCTCGTGTCCACTGCCGTACTTGGAAATCCACTGCGTCACACACACACACCTACGCTCACTTCTCCACCTCCTATTGGTAGTTAGGTCCCTTAGGGCAAAAACCTCTGGCACTACTCGGATTCCAAAAAGCCGCCAAATGAATGTATAAAAATAAATGCAGGAATCCGGGGCCAAAGAACAGAATTATTTAAAATTCAAAAAACTTTATTGTCCATTTTTTAAAAAAAACCATAAGGTAACAATTGAAGACAACATGGAAGATAGTAGAGACAAAATGTGCAACTGCTACTGAACAGGCTTACGCGTTTCGGCCGTAGCCTTATTCTTAGCCTAATTAAAATACACTCACAGCCGTGTCTTTATAGGGAATTGTTAAACTGTGATAGGTGTAAAAACAAATGGGGCGGTACTAGAAATTTTTGAATACACATAGTAGAATTCTCCTATGTATTAATAGCAATGTATGTGTGTGTCTATTCTCACTTGCATAACTTATATAGAAGGAAAAACCTTAAAGTAATACCATTTGGAGAAAGGGGGACCTGATCATTTTTTTACACCCAATACGTATATACTGATAGATAGATTCATAGATAGATAGATGGATAGATAGATAGATATTATGCCTTTGAAATTAAATATTTTAAAATTTTCTGTTTATTTAAGACAATTACATTGATATTTAAACTAATTGAAAATGTATATTCGTATGCAGCACAACTGATGCTATAGTTTTAATTTATTAATTGCTCACTAGCTTATTATGGTTACTCCCATAATATTTTTATTTAGCACTTAAACATAAAACTAAAATAACAAGGAGCATATGGTTGTTACTTTCTGTACAAAAAATACACACAACAGATTATTTTCAACAATATGTCCAGTTCATACCCCTTTATTTATTTTTATGGACATATTGATTTCTCAAATTAGCTACAAGACAAATTACCATTTCGATACAGTAGATGTTTGAAAGAAGAATCCTTCAGGTTTTGAGGTGTTGGATAATTTATCAGTGATTATTGATGATTCTCTAAAGGCATTAACTTTAATATATACAGTAAGACATATCTTTCTTACAAATCATATTTGTTAGTGCACTTCGGCCATCATTTCTCAAACAGCATGAGGACAATGTTCTCAGAAAGATAACCTATCCCCTTCAGGGCCTCTTGAGCAGCACTGGCTGCTAGAATTTAAAATTGCATAATCAATGGCTCGTGCAACTCCAGACCCTGCTCCTCCTGACTAATTGCATGAGAGCACGGCTTGTAAGTCATCCTGGACAAATGAGTCTGGATTGTCTGACTAATGCTGGTTATCTTTTATTATTGAACCAAATGTAGACCCTACCTCATTCCAGAAGACGTGATTGTTTTAAAGTAATTTCAAGCCACACTTTGTAATTTCATAGTAAAGGTTTATTTATACGTGAATTAAGCATAACTATTATTATTATTATTATTATCGGTTATTTGTAGAGCGCCAACAGATTCCGCAGCGCTAGTTTATAACTATAAACTTTAACATTTTTCAGCTCTTGATACTTTCCTTGAAAAGATTCTTGAATGCGGTTTACCTTAGCTCCTTAGCTGTAGTCAATAAGAAATAGACATAAACAAACTAAATCAATCACCTAATAGAGCTCTATGGGTAGTGATGCAAAACTTAGGTCCTGGATTTTGCTTAAACCCTAACCCGAAGGTGCATTGACATATATATATATATATATATATATATATATATATATATATAAAGCCCCTTTGTAGCTTGAAAACAGGTTGTCTCGCTAAGGGGGCGCATACTGCACTTTCGTATGGGAGGGAGATGCATACATCCAACCAACCCAGTGCAGGAACAAAAGTGCACAATAAAATTTGTAATTTAAAAATCATAGGCCTAGATTTGGAGTTTTGTCGGTAACGACCCGAAAAACTAACGCCGGCTTTTTTCTGGCCGCACCATAAAAATAACTCTGGTATCGAGAGTCCACATAAAGGCTGCGTTAGGCTCCAAAAAAGGAGCGTAGAGCATTTTTAATGCAGCTTCAACTCTCGATACCAGAGTTGCTTATGGACGCGGCCAGCCTCAAAAACGTGCTCGTGCACGATTCCCCCATAGGAAACAATGGGGCTGTTTGAGCTGAAAAAAAACCAAACACCTGCAAAAAAGCCGCGTTCAGCTCCTAACGCAGCCCCATTGTTTGCTATGCGGTAACCCTTCCTACGTCTGCACTTAACACTCTAACATGTACCCCGAGTCTAAACACCCCTAACCTTACACTTATTAACCCCTAATATGCCGCCCCCGCTATCGCTGACCCCTGCATATTATTATTAACCCCTAATCTGTCGCTCCGTAAACCGCCGCTACTTACATTATCCCTATGTACCCCTAATCTGCTGCCCCTAACACCGCCGACCCCTATATTATATTTATTAACCCCTAATCTGCCCCCCACAACGTCGCCTCCACCTGCCTACACTTATTAACCCCTAATCTGCCGACCGGACCTGAGCGCTACTATAATAAAGTTATTAACCCCTAACCCGCCTCACTAACCCTATCATAAATAGTATTAACCCCTAATCTGCCCTCCCTAACATCGCCGACACCTAACTTCAATTATTAACCCCTAATCTGCCGACCGAATCTCGCCGCTATTCTAATAAATGTATTAACCCCTAAAGCTAAGTCTAACCCTAATACTAACACCCCCCTAAGTTAAATATAATTTAAATCTAACGAAATTAATTAACTCTTATTAAATAAATTATTCCTATTTAAAGCTAAATACTTACCTGTAAAATAAATCCTAATATAGCTACAATATAAATTATAATTATATTAGAGCTATTTTAGGATTTATATTTATTTTACAGGTAACTTTGTATTTATTTTAACCAGGTACAATAGCTATTAAATAGTTAAGAACTATTTAATAGTTACCTAGTTAAAATAATAACAAAATTACCTGTAAAATAAATCCTAACCTAAGTTACAATTAAACCTAACACTATACTATCATTAAATTAATTAAATAAAATACCTACAATTACCTACAATTAAACCTAATACTACACTATCAATAAATTAATTAAATACAATATCTACAAATAACTACAATGAAATAAACTAACTAAAGTACAAAAAATAAAAAAGAACTAAGTTACAAAAAATAAAAAAATATTTACAAACATAAGAAAAATATTACAACAATTTTAAACTAATTACACCTACTTTAAGCCCCCTAATAAAATAACAAAGCCCCCCAAAATAAAAAAATGCCCTACCCTATTCTAAATTACTAAAGTTCAAAGCTCTTTTACCTTACCAGCCCTAAACAGGGCCCTTTGCGGGGCATGCCCCAAGAAATTCAGCTCTTTTGCCTGTAAAAAAAAACATACAATACCCCCCCCTCCCAACATTACAACCCACCACCCACATACCCCTAATCTAACCCAAACCCCCCTTAAATAAACCTAACACTAAGCCCCTGAAGATCACCCTACCTTGTCTTCACCATACCAGTTTCACCGATCGGTCCAGAAGAGCTCCTCCGATGTCCTGATCCAAGCCCAAGCGGGGGGCTGAAGAGGTCCATGATCCGGCTGAAGTCTTCATCCAAGCGGGCCAGAAGAGGTCTTCCATCCGATTGAAGTCTTCATCCAAGCGGCATCCATCCGGAGCGAAGCAGCAGCATCCTGAAGACCTCCACCGCGGAACATCCATCCTGGCCGACGACTGAACGACGAATGACGGTTCCTTTAAATGACGTCATCCAAGATGGCATCCCTCGAATTCCGATTGGCTGATAGGATTCTATCAGCCAATCGGAATTAAGGTAGGAATATTCTGATTGGCTGATGGAATCAGCCAATCAGAATCAAGTTCAATCCGATTGGCTGATCCGATCAGCCAATCAGATTGAGCTTGCATTCTATTGGCTGTTCCGATCAGCCAATAGAATGCGAGCTCAATCTGATTGGCTGATTGGATCAGCCAATCGGATTGAAATTGATACTGATTGGCTGATTCCATCAGCCAATCAGAATATTCCTACCTTAATTCCGATTGGCTGATAGAATCTTATCAGCCAATCGGAATTCGAGGGACGCCATCTTGGATGACGTCATTTAAAGGAACCGTCGTTCAGTCGTCGGCCAGGATGGATGTTCCGCGGTGGAGGTCTTCAGGATGCTGCCGCTTCGCTCCGGATGGATGCCGCTTGGATAAAGACTTCAATCGGATGGAAGACCTCTTCTGGCCCGCTTGGATGAAGACTTCAGCCGGATCATGGACCTCTTCAGCCCCCCGCTTGGGCTTGGATCAGGACATCGGAGGAGCTCTTCTGGACCGATCGGTGAACCTGGTATGGTGAAGACAAGGTAGGATGATCTTCAGGGGCTTAATGTTAGGTTTATTTAAGGGGGGTTTGGGTTAGATTAGGGGTATGTGGGTGGTGGGTTGTAATGTTGGGGGGGTATTGTATGTTTTTTTTTACAGGCAAAAGAGCTGAATTTCTTGGGGCATGCCCCACAAAGGGCCCTGTTCAGGGCTGGTAAGGTAAAAGAGCTTTGAACTTTAGTAATTTAGAATAGGGTAGGGCATTTTTTTATTTTGGGGGGCTTTGTTATTTTATTAGGGGGCTTAGAGTAGGTGTAATTAGTTTAAAATTGTTGTAATATTTTTCTTATGTTTGTAAATATTTTTTTATTTTTTGTAACTTAGTTCTTTTTTATTTTTTGTACTTTAGCTAGTTTATTTAATTGTATTAATTTGTAGCAATTGTATTTAATTAATTTATTGATAGTGTAGTGTTAGGTTAATTGTAGGTAGTTTATTTAATTAATTTATTGATAGTCTAGTGTTAGGTTTATTTGTAACTTAGGTTAGGATTTCTTTTACAGGTAAATGTGTAATTATTTTAACTATTTTAGCTATTAAATAGTTCTTAACTATTTAATAGCTATTGTACCTGGTTAAAATAAATACAAAGTTACCTGTAAAATAAATATAAATCCTAAAATAGCTCTAATATAATTATAATTTATATTGTAGCTATATTAGGATTTATTTTACAGGTAAGTATTTAGCTTTAAATAGGAATAATTTATATAATAAGAGTTAATTTCGTTAGATTTAAATTATATTTAACTTAGGGGGGTGTTAGTGTTAGGGTTAGACTTAGCTTTAGGGGTTAATACATTTATTAGAATAGCGGCGAGATTCGGTCGGCAGATTAGGGGTTAATAATTGAAGTTAGGTGTCGGCGATGTTAGGGAGGGCAGATTAGGGGTTAATACTATTTATTATAGGGTTAGTGAGGCGGATTAGGGGTTAATAACTTTATTATAGTAGCGCTCAGGTCCGGTCGGCAGATTAGTGGTTAATAAGTGTAGGCAGGTGGAGGCGACGTTGTGGGGGGCAGATTAGGGGTTAATAAATATAATATAGGGGTCGGCGGTGTTAGGGGCAGCAGATTAAGGGTACATAAGGATAACGTAGGTGGCGGCGCTTTGCGGTCGGCAGATTAGGGGTTAATAAGTGTAGGCAGGTGGAGGCGACGTTGAGGGGGGCAGATTAGGGGTTAATAAATATAATACAGGGGTCGGCGGTGTTAGGGGCAGCAGATTAGGGGTACATAAGGATAACGTAGGTGGCAGTCGGCAGATTAGGGGTTAAAAAAATTTTTTAGAGTGTCGGCGATGTGGGGGGACCTCGGTTTAGGGGTACATAGGTAGTTTATGGGTGTTAGTGTACTTTAGAGTACAGTAGTTAAGAGCTTTATAAACCGGCGTTAGCCCAGAAAGCTCTTAACTACTGACTTTTTTCCTGCGGCTGGAGTTTTGTTGTTAGATGTCTAACGCTCACTTCAGAAACGACTCTAAATACCGGAGTTAGAGAAATCCCATTGAAAAGATAGGATACGCAATTGACGTAAGGGGATCTGCGGTATGGAAAAGTCGCGGCTGAAAAGTGAGCGTTAGACCTATTTTGAGTGACTCCAAATACCGGCGGTAGCCTAAAACCAGCGTTAGGAGCCTCTAACGCTGGTTTTCACGGCTAACGCCAAACTCTAAATCTAGGCCATAGAAAATTAATAATTGAACTATTCACAAATATGCAGAAAGTATTTTCATTGTTAAAAGTGCATCAAAAATCATAACAAAATTCTTTACCAAATATCGTATTTTAGCAAAAATGGAAAATGTGTATGTAAGTTACATAGGAATAAATTGTATTAAACATGCACAGTGTAAATCTTAATTTAAGTGCACTGGATGTGCCAAATAAAACAGAAATTCGTACTTAAAAATACAAAATATAAAGCAAAATTGTTGCTTTTGTGAAAAATGGGCGTTCCATGGGCGTATATGAAATTGTCTCTCTAATTTCAGCGTAATTCTGTAAAGATCTCACAGTTTTTTCTTGCCAACTGGAAGGTGGTGAGCTTTTTTTAAAACGCATTAACCCTATTAGACAATCACACACATACAAATATATAAGTGATTGTAAGATGCTATATGCAGAAAGTAGCGTAATGTGATTTATATTGGCTGCAGGATTTGATTTTTAAAGTGCCCCCCCCCCCCGCTTGCTGCTAATTTCGCTCTATGGAGCGGTGCCCCTTTCCAGATAGCTCCATTACTTTTTATAGGAGCCATCGCGCCACTCACAGGGACTATCCCTTTTTTACAATGATTCCAACATCTCACCACTGTGTGGGTCAGCCTTAAAAACCACATCTGAAATGGAAAGATTAGTGAATCGTCCTCTTTTTCACAGGCTCTCAGAAGAGAGGACTCGTTTGACCAACCCAGTGCAGGAACATTAGTTTCAAATGTGCAATGTTAATAAAAACCTAATGCTCACACATCTTGTTGAAACTAAAACAAGGTTAACTTTCAATCTCAAAATGCTGCTTAAAAGTATTTTACTGTTCTCTCAAAGGGGCCTTTTTATCAAAGGTCTTGCGGACATGATCCGACAGTGCGGATAAGGTCCGCAAGACCTCGCTGAATGCGGAGAGCAATACGCTCTCTGTATTCAGCATTGCACCAGCAGCTCACAAGAGCTGCTGGTGCAATGCCGCCCCCTGCAGACTTGCGGCCAATGGGCCACCAGCAGGAAGGTGTCGCAGTGGGGTGTCAATCAACCCGATCGTACTCAATCGGGTTGATTTCCGGCGATTCCTGTCCGCCTGCTCAGAGCAGGCGGACACGGTTATGGAGCAGCGGTCTTTAGACCTCTGCTTCATAACTGCTGTTTCTGGAGAGTCTGAAGACTCGCCAGAAACACGGGCCCACAAGCTCCGTTCGGAGCTCGATAAATGGGTCCCATAGCATGGACACTTCATCAGGTTTAATGTTAGTTTATATATGTCATATTAAGCAAATCGTCACCAGCTTACTTTGGGCCAGATTATGAATGAAGCACAAACGTTTGCGCGCAAGGGGTAAGGGATTTATTGTGAGTGTTTGTGCTCATTGGGGTAATCGTTCATATTATGAGTTGAAAGTGAATGCGATCGCTTGAGCACAATTGAGAATGATTAGCGTGACTTCAGAGCTCTGGTTGCCCAAAACACTTCAAAAATAGATTACAATACTGCTACACTCATTATAACACCATCTAATAAAAATGATTCAGAAAGAAAGTTGCATACAAAAGTTATAAGGGTTTAAAGATATGAGGTCTCAGGCAAAGCAGGCAAAGGGCTTTAACATAGATATATATATAGTTGTGATTAAAATAGACAAGACTAGTTATATATATATATATAGTTGTGATTAAAATAGACAAGACTAGTTATATATGTATCACAATTTATTAAAAAGTGTCACATGCTGTGAATGATATTTTTAGAGTACAATATAAAAGTAATATGTCAAAACACAAGGCTAAATAAAACAGATATCTAAATTGATAAAGATAAAAAGCCTGTATGTGGAGAGACAAAACAAACTGCTTGCTTGGCCAGGTCTGTAATCCACGCGTTTCAGGGCTCCACCTCTTCCTCAGGTGAAACTGGAGTGTTTTATTTAGCCTTGTGTTTTGACATTACTTTTATATTGTCCTCTATATGTATGATTCACAGTGTGTGACAATTTTTAATTACTTTAAATGAATTGTTATATTTATTTAACTAGCGCTGTCTGTTTTAATCACAATTGTCTCTCTCAAATAGTAAAATAGCAGCTTAAATATAAGTTTTTTTCCCCCTTTAAAGGGGATTTACTATTTTTATTTTTCTAATTATTAATTATAAGGCACTCTTAATTTGTAAAAACAAATAGATATACATAAATATACATGTCTAAAGATGTATATGTATATATATATATATATATATATATATATATATATACACCCTGTTCCAAATTATTATGCCAATGATAACTTTCTCATTTACCTAAATAACTGATGTAAACAACAGTCAGCATAATTCTCATGTTATCAACTATTAAGAGTACAATTCAAATTTTATTGAACAAACCTAATGATAACAGTATTTTTTTTTCAAAATAAAAAAACTCACAGTGCACTGTTCCAAATTATTACGCACAGTAAGTTTCAAAACACTTTATAGGTTGTAAAGAACTGAACATTGTCATTTGTTGTGTTTGCAGTATATTTACTGAAATCAAAAGCTATTTCAATTAAACTTTGAACAACATTTTAACTTTTTAAACATTTTAACAGGTCACGTTACATTTTAACATAGGACCCCTTATTTGATAGCAGCTTCACAAGTCTTGCATCCATTGAACTTGTGAGTTTTTGGACAGTTTCTGCTTGAATTTGTTTGCAAGATGTCAGAATAGCCTCCCAAAGCTGCTGTTTGGATGTGAACTGCCTCCCACCCTCATAGATCTTTTGCTTGAGGATGCTCCAAAGGTTCTCAAAAGGATTGAGGTCAGGGGAGGATGGAGGCCACACCATGAAATCTCTCCGTTTATCCCCATAGCAGCCATTGATGCAAAGCTATTCTTTGCAGCATGAGATGGTGCATTGTCATGCATGAAGATGATTTTAGTATGGAAAGCATAGTTCTTCCTTCTGTACCAGGGAAAGAAATGGTCAGTCAGGAACTCCACATACTTTGCAGAGCTCATCTTTATACCTTTGGGGACCCTAAAGGGGCCGACCAGCTCTCTTCCCATGATTCCGGCCCAAAACATGACTCCACCATC
Organism: Bombina bombina; assembly: GCF_027579735.1. Taxonomy (NCBI): domain Eukaryota; kingdom Metazoa; phylum Chordata; class Amphibia; order Anura; family Bombinatoridae; genus Bombina; species Bombina bombina. The sequence continues at coordinate 1,394,266,833 of NC_069500.1, forward strand.
ACCTTGCTGACGTTGCAGCCTTGTTGGAACAGGGTGGCCATCCACCAACCATCCACTACTCCATCCATCTTGACCAAACAGGGTTGCACAGCATTCATCAGTTAACAGGACTGTTTGATTATTAGTCTTCATGTATTTTTCTGCCCAATGCAGCCATTTCTGCTTGTGAGCATTGGTTAGTGGTGGCCGAATGGAAGGTTTATTCACAGTTGCAAGACTCTGGAGGACTCTACACCTTGATGTCCGTGGGACTCCAGAGGCACCAGCAGCTTCAAATATCTGTTTGCTGCTATGTAGTGGTATTTTAGCAGCTGCTCTCTTGATCCGATGCATGGATCTGGCAGAAATCTTTCTCAATGTGCCTTTATCTGCACGAACCCATCTGTGCTCTGAATCAGCCACAAATCTCTTAATAGTGCGATGATCACATTTAAGTTTTTCATGAAATATCTAATGTTTTCATACCTCGTCCAAGGCATTGAACTATTTCACTGTTTTCAGCAGCAGAGAGATCCTTTTTCTTCCCCATATTGCTTGAAATGGTGCTCTGCTTAATAATGTGGAAAACCCTCCTTTAGTAGTTTTTCCTTTAATTGGGCTCACCTGGCAATCTAATTATCACAGGTGTCCGAGATTGTTTTCAGTGATCAAAAGAGCCCTAAGACACAATGCCATCCATTAGTTAAACTGAAAAAAAAAAAAGTGAATCTTTGTGACACAGAAATTGAATTTGCATAATAATTTGGAACAGGGTGTATATATATATATAAGAAAGGAGAGTCCACATATCCATGCCTTGTAGTATAAAACTTCAAATATGTTATTTGTGCATTTAAAAACACAGGATCCATGAAAAATGCACAAGTAAAATCACCACTTGTAGCGAACTGCTGTACAGGTTTCGGGCTCCTCCCAGCCCTTGCTCACCAGCTGTATGCTAATGTCTCAAGTGAGCACCTTTATACAGGTATACTAGTTCCGTTAACCCTTTACTGCTCTCTCTCTCTCTCTCTCTCTCTCTCTCTCAAAAAGCACATAGAAAAAATACATGCAATATTCTTTTGAAAACCTATACATATTTATGGTTCTAAAGCCATAGCTAAACTATACTTAATATAATAATTTGTACACACTATTAATTTATAATACATAACATATTCTCAAATAATATATGTGATAATAGTATAAGCATAGGACTATTAATTTACACATAGGGCACTCATGATGATATTAGTGTAAAAACAAAATGTAAAGTTCAAAATCCAAAATCCAAAATGAGCAATGCATAATACATAAGTGAGATTTACCACAAAAATACCATATTTAAACAATGTCAAACAGGTCATTAACAAATAACTTATATTTGAAATTGAATAGAAAAGATTAATATCCATATGGGTATTAAGACCCATCGAATTCTGGTGTTTAAATTAAAAATCCAATAAACCTCACTCTGATCAAGTAATCTTTCCCTATCTCCCCCTCTTATGGGCTTCGGTATGATGTCAATGCCCTGGATATGGAGTAAACAAGTGTCAGAACCATGATGGTCTCTAAAGTGTCTCCCCACAGGAGTCTTAGTGTCTGGATCCTCTATAGATCTTAAATGTTGTAAAAAATGGTCCTTCATAGACCTTTTAGTAAGTCCTGTATACTGTTTACCACAGGCTTTACAGAAGATAAACAACGTGAGTAGTGTTACAATTAATACAATACTTAATTTTGTAAACCTTCCCTGTGGCAGTGGAAACAAACGTTTCTTCCTCTTTGACATAGTTACATGTCTTACATAATTTAGCATTTATATCAGCCTTTCTTTCTAGTTAGCCAATCATAGATGGTGATAAGACATTTCCTATGGTCTTTACCTTTTTAGATACAAAATTACAACCATCTTTCAACAATTGTTTAAGAATTGTATCTTCATGTAAAATTGGTAAACATTGATTTATTATTCCACATAATTTATGATAATCTGTACTGTAACCAGTTACAAAACAGGGTTTACCTCTATCCTTAAAATTTTCACTTGTATCTTTTTTACCATTTTTCTTTTGGTAATTAAGAAGGGAATTTCTTGGGAGTCTATCAACTTTTATCAGATTTTGCTCTAGTATCTGTTGAGTGTAGCCTCTATCTTTTAACCTATTACATAAGGATGTTTAGTACAAATTTCATTCTGCGTACAATTCCTCTAAACACGTATAAACTGCCCTTTAGGAATTGATTTAAGTAAATGTTTCTACCCTCTACCATATAATTGTTTTGTTGTACTCCCCCTTTGTTTATAGCGCTGCGGAATCTGTTGGCGCTCTACAAATAACCGATAATAATAATAAATGTTTCAAATCACAAGAATCATATATCAAAATGGTGTTACCTGTTGTTGCTTTTCTAAAGAGCTCAAATTCCAAACATTGTTTGAAACTGTTCACCTGTAAGGATATATATTCAGAAAAATAATCCTACAGCAATCTTGTTCCAAAGTAAATTTTAAATTCATGTTATGACAATCTATATATTCATGAAAGCTCTTTACACTCTGTCCCCCTTCACCCCACACCACTATCAGGTCATCAATATATCTACCAAAAATATAATGTTTTCCTTGAAGGAGTTTCTATCCCCAAAGACATGGAACAATTCCCAAAACCCCATAAAGAGGTTTGCATATAAGGGCGCAAATTTCCCCCCATAGCAGTTCCATATCTTTGGAAATAGTAACGTCCCTCAAACATAATAAAATTATGAGTAAGAAGATATTCAATGGACTACATAAGAAATAACTTTAAATCATTATCATATTCAGAAAAATTATCCAAAAAAACCTCAATTGCTTTGATGCCTAAGTGGTGTGGAATGGAGGTATACAAAGATGAAACGTCAATAGTAACCAATCTATAATCCTCTTTTCATTCCAGATATTCAACTCTATTGATTAATGAGGTAATATCTTGAATGTAGCCAAAAAGACCCCATACTATTCGCTGAAAATATAGATCAACTAATTCTGACATTTTTTCATTGAGAGAGACTATCCCAGCGATGATCGGTCTTCCAGGAGGTTTAACCTCAATTTTATGTAATTTAGGTAAATAATGAAAAATTGAAATAACCGACTTCTCCACTAGGATAGACTCTCCAAAGGCTGCAGATAATACTCCACTATGTATAAACTAATCTATATATGTATAAACGTATCTATATATGTATAAACATATCTATATATGTATACATATGTTTATATGTATTTGCTCATAAAAGGTGTAAAGGTTTAAAAATATGACATCTCAGGAGTTAGAAAAAAAGCCAGACTAAGGCTTTAACACTGAGATACATACATATAAATGTTTAAAGATGTATATATATATATATATATATATATATATATATATATATATATATATATATATAAAATATGTATTAATGCATTTATATGTGCATAGATGTATTTAAATAAAGACATACATACACATATAAACATATAAACACACACACACACACATATATATATATATATATATATATATATATATATATATACATGTGGTTTGGAAATGTTACCTTTTATCATCTATCTAATGTACTAAAAACATTGCTATTATTATTATTATTGCTGGAAGAATATAATGTCTGTTTTATATTCTCATTTTTTCACTCTTGAAAAAATGAATAAAAGATGTTTATAAAAGTAAAATTGCATTCTTGGACAATTAGTCATTTCCTTTTAAAATAAGGTAAATTTTCTAATTTGTACATGTTGCTTCCAATATACGTCAGTATTTTAGTTCAAAGCCACTTGCCACTGACGTCTGTAAAATAACATGTAATAAAGGGACATGAAACCAGATTTTTTTCTTTCATGATTCAGATAGAGCTTACAATTTTAAACAACTTTCCAATTACCTTCTGTTATTAAATTTTCTTCATTCTCTTAGAACCCTTTGTTAAAAAGAGTAGTGATGAACTACGGATAACTAACTGAACACATCTGGTGAGTCAATGACAAAGGCATATACTGTATGTGCAGTTACCAATCAGCATTTGGCCCCCAGGAAAGCATTGAGTAGGACAACACGTTAGGGATGTAAAAAAATTACATCAAGGAATTTGCAGTTGCTAGACATTTTAATGGCATCCATTTTACCAACAAAGTTGATATGACTGTTCAAGCCATAGATTTGGCCCGTGTTCCAATTTGAGGAGGCGACATAAATAATTCCTTAGATAAAAGAGAACTATTTTGGATTATTAAACATAAAACCAAAAACAACTTTAGGTATGAATAGGGAATTTGACATCAGTTATTTCATTGATAACTGATGTCAAATATACTTTCTAGTCATCAAGCCAAGCTAACTTATGCCTCCTCCTGATGTTATTCATAATCAAATAGGTATTTGTTTCCAAGGGTGAACTGTATACACTTGCTTTCAATGGTGCATAGCTGTTTGGCCATTATTATCATTGTTATTGTTGCATTCATTCCAATGTCATTGCCATTATTTTTGTTATATTTGGAACATACATTCATTCATGCCTTTAAGTCATTCATATTTAAGCCAATTTAGGCTGACTGTATGTCTATGTGTATATATATTTGTTTGCACTCTACTGTGATTATAACGTTAAGCAATGCTGCTTTTTTATCTTATGTTGCACTGTGTTCTTTAGTATTTTCTGTGGGTGGTAAGGCGTTAGAAAATTATGGCTTCTAGCATAAATTTGTGGCCCATTTCTTGCTCCTGTAGTCTATGATTAAGCACCACCAGGGGGCGTGAAACGCATTAGACAATTGTTTTGTGTATGTCCTCTTTCTGGGAACACTCCATTTTTTAATTGGTACCAATAAATAAAATTTTTAACTTCAACTCTAACCGAGTAGTGCTTGCAATTCTGTGCTTCCACTTGTAAGCTTTTGGCCTAATCCGCTGTCTGCTACGGCACTCCAGGCTTGTATGGGAAGCAGTTGTCTTCTCTTTACTGCCACGACCTGTAGTTTTGACCTTGTACCGGAACATACCTTTGTCAATTCGATTTTGATCACTCTACTTCCGATTTTCGGCACTCAGCGTCTTCTGTTGCTGATCGAACACAGATACAGCCATACTGAAAGTACAGCGTTTCCTGAATCTTCAGCATAGCATGATGACAACAAATCTGTGAGTACAATCTTTATATATTCTAAACGCTGGACTAAATTCCTCACTCAATACCATGCATGCAGAGAGTGGTGAAGTCCAGTACACTTCCCATACCCATCTTCATTTACCTTTTTCAGATGCCTGTTCACTTGCAAATTTAAATGAATTATATAGTGACAGTGCATCTACACCTAGTACAAAACCATTGCAAAAACCTAAAATTTTTATCCTGTCCAGCATAGAGGCGCTATGTTGAATGCCTATCAAAAAGGATGACATCTTGACCTTGGAAACCAGCATTGGTGGCAAGGCTCCCGCCCTTAATCTTACTTACAAAGAACGCATGGCAATAAAATCTTTACAAGATAATCACAATATTGTCATAAACAATTCAGATAAGGGTGGGAACATTGTCATCATGGATAAAGATTATTACTTTTCAGAAGCCAACAGACAGCTCTCTGATGGTAGTACCTATTGAAAATTATTATCCAACCTGACCCAAACATTTAAAAAGGAATTATCATGATTGGTTGAGGATGGTATATCCTTGGGTATCCTTGGCACTAAGGACCTGAATACTTTGATTCCAACAAATCCAATAATTCCATTTTTTTATCATGTGCCAAAGGTGCACAAGGATTGTGAATGTCCTCCGGGTAGACCAAATGTAAGAGGGGTGTGGTACTAACTTGTCACCGCTTACTTACCTACATCGCTGGTATTACAGGTTTTTATAAACCCAGCATTAAAAGTCAAGAAGTGAGCGTAGAGCAAACTTGTGCTCCATACCACACTCCAATACCAGCGCTGCTTAAGTCAGCGGTGAGCTAGTTGTACGTGCTCGTGCATGATTTCCCCATAGACATCAATGGGGAGAGCCAGCTGAGAAAAAGTCTAACACCTGCAATAAAGCGGCGTAAAGCTCAGTAATGCAGCCCCATTGATTCCTATGGGGAAACACATTTTATGTTTACACCTAACACCCTAACATGAACCCTGAGTCTAAACACCCCTAATCTTACACTTATTAACCCCATACTCATTGCTTACATGTTCCTCTATTGCTGAGGTCAAAATGGAACTTTTAGTTACCAGATCTCTCAGAAGTCTGCCATAGAAGAGACACAAAATATTCTACTTGTTCACTACAGGGCCCTTTTGATCCAGGTGGCTAGCGTTACCGGTCATGTATATGATAAGCGTAGCTGGATCGTATATATCTGCCTCATGGTTGGACTATTTGTAGTTATACACTAACGTCTGTGTACAGAGTTCTCTAGTTCTTTAAACAGTCCTACTATTATTCATTCCAGTCCTTTATTCCTGATGCATTTTAATGAGAGCCAACAGGTCTGATAACGATCCCCCTCTGCATTATACATGCTGACAGTTCCATTGTACAACATTATCAACGCATAAGAATGGCATGATCTGACACACTCAGCTCTGGAGAAATGGTGCTTCATTCTTTTAATATTGACTATACATATAAGCATATGCTCAAGAACTACATATACAGGCCTTCTCTGACAGGCATGTAGTGATGAGGATTTTTAAACTTAATGCGCAATGTCACGCAGCAACTATCCATTCTTCCTCTGCCGGCAAGATCTTTTCTGGGTGGATAGAATCTTTGTGTCGGAAGGGATTGGACTTGGGTAAGCTGAATAAATGGACTGGGGCTAGTAAAAATCCATGCCCACAAACATGTCTCCCATAACTCTACCAGATCTGCATTACTCCTTTGGCCAGCTCCTTATTACTACTGTCTCAAACACAGTCTACCCTTGATTATGTTCAGCCCTGCTTGATCTTATACATAGCATATTAACTGCAATATACTGGAAGACTATATTAAACGGACAGTCTACACCAGAATTTTTATTGTTTTAAAAGATCCCTTTATTACCCATTTCCCAGTTTTGCATAACCAACACAGTTATAATAATATACTTTTAACCTCTGTGATTATCTTGTATATAAGCCTCTGCAAACTGCCCCTTTTTTCAGTTCTTTTGACAGACTTGCAGTCTAGCCAATCAGTGCCTGCTCCCAGATAACTTCTTGTGCACGAGTACAGTGTTATCTATATGAAATACGTGAACTAACACCCTCTAGTGATGAAAAACTGTTAAAATGCAATCTGAAAGAGGTGGGCTTCAAGGTCTAAGAAATTAGCATATGAACCTCCTAGGTTAAAACAACTAAGAATACCAAGAGAACAAAGCAACATTGGTGATAAAAGTAAATTGGAAAATTGTTTAAAATTATATGCTCTATGTGAATCATGAAAGTTTATTTTGGCCTAGACTGTCCCTTTAATTCTGAATATTTTCCCTTTTACTGGTTAGTTGGACTGCTTCTTACATTATTGCAAATATTACCCTAGGTTATTAACGTTTTACACAACTAATACTGATTAGATTTATTTACTTTCAACGCCAGAAAAGAATTGTAGGCTCCATTGTTTTGCTTTTCTTGTGTACACATCATAAGTCTATTATGTTTATACTATATTTTTATGCACCATTTATTTGTACACAGCAGTGTGAATATAATTCTGTCTAAGTGTCTCTGTCAGCTCTATTTCCAGAATATAAGACTATCCTAAACTCTGCTGGAGATGGTAAGGTTGAGTATTCTCTATATAATTTACATGGGACTCTCTAATTTACTCTCTCAGTTCAGCGAATTTCACTAGATGATGGCAAGAATTGTTTGCCTTTCCATGAATGTTATTGTTTTTTTACAAGTGTCCTAGAGATTCTATTAGCTCTGGATTTATCACTGCTATTTAAATCTGTTCTCACTGAGTTATATGTTCTTAATAACCTTATAAGGAAAGATTGCAGTCCATATACTATAGCATAAGCCCTTTCTGTCCTAATATAAGGCCCACTTTATTGAAGTTAGCTCAACGTTTAATGTCGTAGATATCGAGTGTAACCTTTTAGCTCCCTATTGGTGGCTTTTGTTCATATAATCTTTTTTAATTTGCATATTTGTATCTGGGCCCAGAACTCAACACAACTGTCATGGTTATGCAGCTCTCAGAGTAGCTTTTCATGTGTTCTATATATGGGAATCTTTAGAGTTTCAAGTCCTACTTTTAATACAATTTGCAGAGTCCAAATTTATGTTATTAGGCACTAATATATGCTCTGGCTTTTTCTAAGAGACAAGTCTATGTGAATTAGTCCTTGCCTTTGTTACTAGTTTTCTCTGCCAGTTTGTAGGTGGGCGAATATAGCCCTCCATGTTGGTGCAGTATTGATAATATTATTAGTGTATGATGTTTGAGTTAAGACTGAACCTTATTCTATTTTAATATTCAAAACTGTGACAGTGACCACTACCTTCAACCTACTCACCCATTGATATGGTATCTTCGGCTTCTTAAAGTTGCCACAACTAGCTCAATACCAGAATATACATTATCTAAGCCTCCATTAAAGGGCCACTGTAAGTAAATATTTTCTATGCCTGTTAATAACTAACTACCCCAAATACGCTTTTTATCAATAGCATTTCATTAACATATCTCTACCGTATATCAGAAATCTTGTCTGCAAATTTAATTGTTTTCCAAACCCACTCCGTGGGTATCCTTTGCTCTGTACCAATCCGTTTACAATACCTAGGTTTCAAAATGGCGCTTTAAACACAAAGTTATTGGTTTAAGTATTTTGAACACTCAGTGCTGAAAATAGTGGGCAGGATAACGTGACATAAAAGATATAACTTTTAGAACGTTATGAAACTTCGTTTTGGAGAAAATATAGGTCAGTAGGTTTTAATTAATGTTTATTAACTTTAATATGTTAGTTGTTTAGCTTAAAAATTAGAACAGAAAGTAATCCTTTAAGGTCTTTCTCGTACGTAACACACAATATCATATAATACCCCTTATGTAAGTTAAAATTTATAATAGCTCCTTCATGTGGGTATAGATCAGGTTATATCTTTATTGCATATGATTGATTTTCAGGTCTCTTAAGGGATTATACCCCTTAACTGCTGCATTTTTTTGTAATTTCACCGTTTTTTTCTGTCACACATTCATGGGAAGTATGCCTGATTCCTCTTAGATCCTATTTGGCCCTTTATCATGACCAATACAAAGAAATAATTAATTCATGTCACAATTCAAAAGTACATTGTCCATGCAGACATTGCCTGTACGTATGTTATTCAGGATGCTATCTAGAAGACTGCCCAAATTATGTACACCGCCATTATCAAACTTAACACTTTTGGATGCCCCTGTATACTATAATGCTATCTTAAAAGGCTCCGCCCACCCATCATTCTCCCCCCTTATTCTGAGAGGCTCTTGCCCGCTGAACCCCCCCATACACTCTGGCCCACATGAGGCCAGACAAAAGCCAACTCCCTACCTCTTACCATTTTTAGTTTATAGAGTACCTCTTATCTCAGGGTAGGGATCATTAGTTATATGATATAAAAATCGAGGTTTCATTGTTATATGTTCCAGTCACCCATGTTTTCCATATATTGTTTTACATTTTATGTTCATGGTTTCAGGGGTGGTGCTATAACTCATGTCAGCTTTTATTCTCCTACTATTGAACTTGCTATATTCCATGACACTGGCTCTTATTTATATATATATATATATATACATAGCACTACTATTGGTTGGATATTGCGATAACAACAGCCACACTGGAACTCCAATGCTTCAGCTCATGTTTACTTTCTATATGAGAAATGTATAATTGTCTTTATTACTTCTGATCCGTGCCTGGACATATTTTCTGTTAAATAAAGGGCCTTTTGCGGGGCATTGCCCCAAAGAAATCGGCTCTTTTACCTGAAAAAAATACAAACAACCCCCCTAACAGTAAAAGCCACCACCCACACAACCAACCCCCCAAATAAAACCCTAACTAAGAAAACCTAAGCTCCCCATTGCTCTGAAAAGGGCATTTGGATGGGCATTGCGGCCCAAACCCTAACATAAAAATGAAACCCACCCAAAAAACCTAACACTAACCCCTGAAGATCCACTTACAGTTTTGAAGAGCCAACACCCATCCTCAATGAAGCCAGGTAAAGTCCTCAACGAAGCGGCAAGATGTACTCAACTAATCCGGAAGAAGTCTTCATCCAAGCCGGGAGAAGTGGTCCTCCAGACAGGCAGAAGTCTTCATCCAGACGGCATCTTCTATCTTCATCCATCCGGTGCGGAGTGTTTCCATCTTCAAGATATCCGGCGCGGAGCATCCTCTTCCAATGAAGTCTTCTCTCCGAATGAATGTTTCTTTAAGAACATCATCCAAGATGGCGTCCCTTAGATTCTGATTGGCTGATATAATTCTATCAGCCAATCGGTATTAAGGTTGAAAAAATCCTATTGGCTGATTGGATCAGCCAATAGGATTGAACTTCAATCCTATTGGCTGATTGAATCAGCCAATAGGATTGAGCTGGCATTCTATTGGCTGATTGGGAGGGCCTCGGTTTAGGGGTTAATAGGTAGTTTATGGGTGTTAGTGTACTTTTTAGCACTTTAGTTATGAGTTTTATGCTACAGCTTTGTAGTGTAAAACTCATAACTACTGACTTTAGAATGCATTACAAATCTTGCAGGATAGGCTGTACCGCTCACTTTTTGGCCTAAAAAAAAAAAGCTTGTTATACCGGCGCAATGGAAGTCCCATTGAAAAATACTATATGCAAATTGATTTGCGGTAAGGCCAAAAAAGTGTGCGGGACAGCTGTACCTACAAGACTCGTAATAGCAGCAGTATTAAAAAAGTAGCGTTATGAGGCTTAACGCTGCTTTTTTGCTCATAACGCAAAACTCGTAATTTAGCCGAATACCTTTGAAGAGACTCACTTCAGAAAAAGGAAAGAGCCTAGGTACTTTGGGACAAAGTATACTCAACACTTTCATAGCTCAGAAGACTCCAAAACATGCAGAGTTAATATCTTAATACATAAAGATATCCCTTTTAAGCTTATACATTCCACTTCAGATACTGAGGGTAGTTTTTTTGGGGTATTCAGACTCCTTTATGGGAGCCCTGTAACTTTGATAAATATTTACACACCCAATGTGAGGCAATTCCCATTCTTGAAAAAAAAACTTTAATAAGATCATAGATTTTTCGAAAGGGGTGACCTTTTTAGGAGGAAACCTATGTTGTGTTAGATCCCAACATGGATAGCTCAAACAATACACACAGACCACTAACGCATGTAACTAAATATTTGGGGAAATTAATGAGAGACCATAATTTATATGATGTTTGCAGATTCGTGCATTCCTCTAAAATAGATTTTACGTTCTTCTCATCGCCACACCATTCATACACTAGAGTAGACTACATTATGACCAATCAATGTGGACTGGCAGCCATGCAATCCTCAAAAATCTCACACACCACATGGTCAGACCAGTGATGGTCCAATTTTATTGACCTAACACACCTGTACATCCTTTTATCTGGAAGCTGGATGACTCCATATTAAATACCACCATATTTGCAGAGAAGTTGGTTAAATCCCTGACAGAATACTTCACATTTAATGTACAAGCTGATAGTGACCCTTTTGTGGTCTGGGAAGCGAATAAATGTTTCATGAGGGATGAGTTATCAAATTTAAATCACATATGAAGAAAACTGCCAGGCAACAATATATGGATCTCTCAAACACCCTATCCCAAATAGAATATGCACATAAACATGACCCACAAAACAATAAAATATATTCAGTTACAAAAAACTAGAGATTCCCTCCGAGATCTTTTGGCCAAGGAACATAATTTAATGGACATAAAACTCAAACAGCGTTTTTATTATGAAAACAATAGGAGTGTGATGTCCTGATTTATGCAGGAACTTTTGCAGTGTTTTTGAATTAAGGGTTTGTTGCTCTTTTAATGAATAAAACAGGCAGTATGATTTGAACTACCTGTTAGATCATTGGTGAGACTTTTACTGGTAGAAAACTTCATAGATGCCAAATAGAGGCAAGGAATATTTATGTAGAAACATTTGTTGCAATATAAGTAAGGAACATAAAGCAAACAGTTCTGAATAAATGATATAAGAAAAATGTAATTTGATACACTTGGAAAGCGTCAGTAATTGATTCCTGTTGTAGCACTGTTCAGATATGGCTTCACGCACTCGCACACTCATTCATAAAATATATACATCACAGACAGACTATGGTAATAACCGGAAGATTCAGCAAGGTAATGTGGATGGTTTCCAGAAAGTGACAACTTAAGAACAATCCGTTGTAATTGGATTAAATATTACCTTCAGTTTGAAGAGAGCGGTTTTACCTCTGTGACCGGTATACAGCTTCAGTGAGAGTGCGGCTTCCAGACGCTGCAAGTAGATCCGGTGCTCCTTGATTCAGTTTGTTTGTTAAATTAGAATTCCGGAAGAATGAGTAAATACTTTGTAAGTAAAATGTACAACAAAAGATTCTAGCTTACTACTCCTGTTTATAGAGAGAAAGAAATCAAAGCAAGTTAGGAATTTTCAAAGTAGAATCACAGCAATAGGGATGCGGTCAAATAAGCTGCAAAGGAAAAACAATTTTCAGGCAAGGAATGATGGTTCAGGTGTGCCTGATATAGGGTGGAGGAAAGGTAGGCGGGATATACCTTAAAGGTATATCACACACTCCCCCCACTAAGGGTCCCCCCAATTGACGAGAGGGATGGCTTCAAAGGATATCTGCGATGAAAAGCTCTAATTAAACGGGGAGCAGAAATGTCAGTACTACGATGCCAAGAATTGTCCTCAGGACCAAAACCTTTCCATTTTAATAAGTACTCTAAGTGATGATTCTTGATCCTAGAATCTAGAATATGTTCCACCTCAAATTCATCGTGGTCATCTATTTGTAACGAAGTTGGAGTCTGAAGACTGGATGGTACGGTAGAAGTATAAGGTTTAATCAGAGATACATGTATAGTGGGATGAATCCTATAAGCTGCAGGAAGAGTTAAACATACTGTCATAGGGTTCAAAATTTTATTGATTACAAAAGGTCCAATGTATTGATTTGCCAATTTCTTAGAGGGTACATGGAGTTTTAGATTCTTTACAGATAGTAATACTTTGTCACCCACTTTATAGACTGGACTGGGTCTGTGACGTTTATCATAATAAGCTTTCTGGTAATTCTTTGCATCAGATAAATGTTTTTTGACTAGGGCTAGTCTTGCTTCTAGTTGTAAAGAATAGTCCTTAGCGGCTGGAGAATTTACATCAGTTTTAGATAGATTCAAAGTTGTTGGATGATAGCCATAGGTAGCATAGAACGGTGTCATTTTTGTTGAAGATGATACTGAATTGTTGTAAGAGAATTCCGCCATTGATAAATAATCTATCCAATCATCTTGCAAATGGGAAATGTAACAACGAAGATATTGTTCCAATGTCTGGTTTAGTCTCTCAGTCATCCCATTGGTCTGAGGATGGAAAGCTGTTGAGTATCTTGGTGTAATTTTTAATAATTTGCATAATGATCTCCAAAAGGATGAGGTGAATTGTGTACCTCTATCTGTTATAATATCAGTGGGTAGTCCATGAAGTTTTACTATGTGATTAAGAAAAACCTTAGCTGTAATAAAAGCGGAAGGTAACCTTTTTAGAGGTATAAAATGTCCCAACTTTGTTAGATGATCTAGTACAACTAATATAGTGTTAAAGTTCCTTGATTTTGGTAGCTCTACAATAAAGTCCATCGAGATCATGGACCAGGGTTTATCCGGAACTGGCAATAGGGTCAACAATCCGATAGGCCCTTTATGATCTATTTTATTTCTAGCACAAATGTCACAGGAATTGACATAATCTTGAATGGTTTGATTCATGTGGGGCCACCAAAAGTTTCTTCTTGTTTTTTCAATGGTTTTTTGTATTCCGGTATGACCGGATAAAGGTTCATCATGAGTGTGTTTCAATATTTGTTTCCTTAATGAACTGGGTATGTACAATTGATTTTTATGATTTATCAAACCAGTATTTAAGTTTTTGTGACAGGTTTTAGGTGTAATGGTTTCTTTTTCTTGTGCCCTTTTAATCTCCTCCTCTAGAGGTGTTAGTGCTCCAATAAATTTTTCAATTGGTACTATTGGAGTCATGGTCTCTTGAGGTGTCATTTCCTGTACTCTGGATAACGCATCAGCCTTGGTATTCAGACTTCCTGGTCGGTAAGTGATCAAGAAATTGAACCTATCTAAGAATAGAGACCATCTTACTTGTCTAAAAGATAGAGTTTTACTTTTCTTCAAATATTCCAGATTTTTATGATCTGTGAAGATTTTGAATGGTTTTTGTGTACCTTCCAGTAAGTGTCTCCATTGTTCGAGGGATACTTTGATAGCAAGGAGTTCTTTATCTCCTATACTATAATTATTTTCTGCTGGTGTGAATCTTCTTGAATAATAAGCTACAGGAAATAATTCTGATTTGTTATCTACTTGTTGAGATAGAACTGCTCCTATACCTGAACTTGATGCATCTACCTCTAATACATATTGCAGCTCAGGATCTGGCATGTGTAAAATGGGGGCTTTGGAAAATTGCCCTTTTAAGTAGTCAAAAGCTGATTGGGCCTGTTCGGTCCATTTATATCTTTGTTTCTTACTAGTCAACTGAGTTAAGGGCTTTACTATATCAGAAAAGTTTTTTATAAACTTTCGATAGTAATTGGCAAAGCCAATAAAACGTTGTAATGCACGAACTGATTTTGGTGTAGGCCATTCTAATACAGATGAAACTTTATCTGGATCCATTTGGATCCTATTAGGAGTTATTATGTATCCCAGGAATTTAATTTTGTTAACATGAAATAAACACTTTTCATGTTTGGCATATAACTTGTGTTCCTTCAATCGCATTAAGACCCAACGTACATGTCTTTCGTGTTCTTCTTCTGTTTTGGAATAGATCAGAATGTCATCTAAATACACTATGACACAAATATCCATTAAATCTCGGAAGATTTCATTAATAAAGTGTTGGAAAGTGGCTGGAGCATTGCTCAATCCAAAAGGCATTACATTGTATTGGTATAACCCATATCGAGTCCGAAAAGCGGTCTTCCATTCGTCACCTTTCTTCATTCTGATAAGGTTGTATGCCCCTTTTAAATCTAATTTAGTAAATATTTGTGCTCCTTTTAACCGTTCTATTATCTCTGGTATTAGTGGTAATGGATACCTGTTTTTTATGGTTATAGAGTTTAAAGCCCTGTAGTCAATTATAGGCCTTAGAGTGCCATCTTTGTTTTTTACCAAAAACATGCCTGCAGCAGCAGGGGATGTGGAGTGAGATATAAATCCCTTTCTCAGGTTGTCATCCAAATAGGACCTTAAGTATACTAACTCATCTTGTGATAGAGGATAGATCTTCCCATGCGGTATTGGTGACCCTGGAATGATATCTATAGGGCAATCGAAGCTTCTGTGGGGTGGTAAATTTTCTGCTTCTTTCAAATTGAAGACCTCTGCCAAATCCTGATATATCCCTGGTATCCCTATCTCAGATGATGAAAGAATGCTATGAGGATAACAGGTGTTTATGCAATATGTTGAGTCTAGTTTAAGTTTTGAATGTTCCCAATCTATTTTAGGATTATGTTTGTGCAGCCAACTATATCCTAATATAATAGTATGTAGTGATATGGGGATCACATCAAATGTAATATATTCTGTGTGCCCCTTGTTTATCATTGTGAGCAAAGGTATTGTTTGGTGTGTAATGGGTCCCTTATTTATTAAAGTACCATCAATTGATTTGACAAACACGGGGTTCTGCTTGCAAACCAGAGGAATTTTATTATTTACAATATATACAGAATCAATATAGTTCCCAGATGCACCTGAGTCAATCAATGCCTTGGTGTGTATATTTTCCTGATCCCACTGCAAAGAGAGAGGTAAAGTCAATTGCATTGTATCTGAGATATGATATATGTTTTGATAACCTGTTTTCTTACCCTTCTTTTGTCTTTGTAATGAAGGACAGCTTGAGACGTTATGTTCTTTTTGTCCACAGTATAAACATAAGTTTTCTAATCTTCTTCTCATTTTTTCCTCATTACTTAGTGGCCCCTTGATAGTGCCTATCTCCATAGGGGTTACACTACCTTGATGTTTCTCAGATGTTGTAGTGTAAGTATTCTGTCGCCTGGGTATTGTGTCTGAAGTAAATCTCTCTGCTCGCCGTTCCCTGAGTCTTCTATCTATGGATGTGCTTAATTTTATAAGTCCTGGAAGAGTATCAGGCATTTCCTGGCGAGACAGTTCATCCTTAAGGTTTTCAGATAGGCCCAGCCTAAACTGATTTTTAAGGCTAACTTGGTTCCATAGTGAGTCTGTTGCCCACATTTGAAATTCAGTTGTGTACTCCTCCACCGTGCGCTTACCCTGTTTGAGTGCGCGTAGCTTAGATTCTGCAGTGATTTGTGTATCTGTGTCTTCATATAAATTAGACATAGCTTGAAAGAAATCCTGTAGTGAATCCAAAATTGGGTCATTATTTTCATAAAACCTGTTAGCCCAGGTCCTAGGCTCTCCTTGTAAAAATGAAATAGTGGTGCAAACCCTGATGCGGTCTGAATAATATGTGCGGGGTCTCATGGTAAAAAGAAGTTTACAAGCAGTCTTGAAATCTCTGAATTCATGTCTTTTGCCAGTGAAAGGTTGAGGGTAGTGAATATGGGGTTCAGGTACTTCAGTACTTTTATGAGACATATATTCTTTAACAATAGCTTTTAATGCGGTATTATCTGCTTGTACTTCTGTTAAACCTTGTGCAAGATAATCTAATTTTCTTTGTATGTTAGAGAACTCAGTTTTAATTTCATTTGCATCCATGATATTAAAGTTTTGTTTACCAGTAACAAACCCTTAAAACACTGTGGCCTGAAAATTATGTGATGTCCTGATTTATGCAGGAACTTTTGCAGTGTTTTTGAATTAAGGGTTTGTTGCTCTTTTAATGAATAAAACAGGCAGTATGATTTGAACTACCTGTTAGATCATTGGTGAGACTTTTACTGGTAGAAAACTTCATAGATGCCAAATAGAGGCAAGGAATATTTATGTAGAAACATTTGTTGCAATATAAGTAAGGAACATAAAGCAAACAGTTCTGAATAAATGATATAAGAAAAATGTAATTTGATACACTTGGAAAGCGTCAGTAATTGATTCCTGTTGTAGCACTGTTCAGATATGGCTTCACGCACTCGCACACTCATTCATAAAATATATACATCACAGACAGACTATGGTAATAACCGGAAGATTCAGCAAGGTAATGTGGATGGTTTCCAGAAAGTGACAACTTAAGAACAATCCGTTGTAATTGGATTAAATATTACCTTCAGTTTGAAGAGAGCGGTTTTACCTCTGTGACCGGTATACAGCTTCAGTGAGAGTGCGGCTTCCAGACGCTGCAAGTAGATCCGGTGCTCCTTGATTCAGTTTGTTTGTTAAATTAGAATTCCGGAAGAATGAGTAAATACTTTGTAAGTAAAATGTACAACAAAAGATTCTAGCTTACTACTCCTGTTTATAGAGAGAAAGAAATCAAAGCAAGTTAGGAATTTTCAAAGTAGAATCACAGCAATAGGGATGCGGTCAAATAAGCTGCAAAGGAAAAACAATTTTCAGGCAAGGAATGATGGTTCAGGTGTGCCTGATATAGGGTGGAGGAAAGGTAGGCGGGATATACCTTAAAGGTATATCACAAGGAGTGGAAAACTGTTAGCAAGAGAGCTAAAACTTAAAAAACTTAAAACATATAAACATGAATGAACTACACCTACCAAAAGTAAAGTAAAGACCACACCAGACATTTTGCCCCAATTTAAAACATATTATTCTCAGTTATATAATATAGAAAGTATGGAAACCTGCAAAGCTGCAAAACCAGATATAACATCATACTTGGCAGAGTGTAAATTACCTCACTTATCTTTGGAACAAGTCAAAGAATTAGATAAGCCAATAACAACTGGGGAAATAGCAGCAGCCATCACCAATTTAAATTCAGGAAAGTGCCCTGGCCCAGACGGCTATTCCGTGCAATATTATAAAAAGTTCTCCATTTAATACCACACCTCCAGACAATTTTTAATCGAATAACAGATAAAATAATGTTCCCACCTAGTATGCTTGAAGCGCACATTTCAGTGCTCCCAATACCTTGGAAACCTTCAGATATATCCTCAAATTTCTGACCCATCTCCTTGTTGAATATAGATGTGAAAATGTATGCAAAGGTACTGGGAGCAAGAATTAATAAACTTTTACCAGAATTGATTCACCTTAATCAAGCAGGATTTGTACTGCATAGAGAAGCAGGTGACAACACGGTGAAAGCCCTAGATCTCATGGAATATGCTCAAACAAAACAAATTCCCACAATATTCTTTGGAATATATGCTGAAAAAGCCTTTGAAAGGCTCAATTGGTCTTTCTTGCATATTACCTTTCTCAAATTTGGCTTTGGGCCCCATATGCTTGATAGGATTTTCGCACTATATTCATGTCCCTTAGCCAAGGTTAAAATGACTCTCTCTCAAACACTATAACCATTAGAAATGGGACCAGGCAGGGTTGCCCTCTCTCCCCCCTATTGTTAGTTCTAGCAATGGAGGTATTAGCTTCCAAAATACGTAGCAACGCTGATATTAAAGGTATTAAAATTCAAGGCACTCAATATAAATTATCACTTTATGCGGATGATATCCTAATGACACTAAGCCACCCCTTAACATCATTAAAGGTAATACAGACAGAATTCGATGCATATAGCCTAAACTCCTACTTTAAAATTAACACAACTAAATTGGAGGTGCTGGGTGTGACAATGTCTGAGACACTGCTACAACAAATTAGCAGTCAATATAATTTTACTATACAAAAAAAACTCACTGAAATATCTGGGAATACAGATAGCAAAATCACAAGATGAACTCTTTACACTCAATTACATAAAACTATTAAAATAACTACAGATAGAAACAAATTGATGGAGAAACAAATATCTTTCATGGTTAGGCCGAATTCATGCCTTTAAAATGTCATTTTTGCCACAAATATTATATATGTTCCAGACCTTACCCACTGCACTCTCAAAAGCCTATTTAAATAAGCTCCAAAATAATGTAAACTCATTTGTATGGCAAAACAAAATGCCAAGGGTTTCAAAGAGAATTATGTATAGAGACAGACATAATGGTGGTTTAAGTGTACCTAACCTACTATATTATAAACAAGCATCGTTACTAACTCGAATTATAGACTGGTGCAAACATATAAAAAATAAGGAGTGGGTGAAGCTGGAGCATGAATTATCAGATGCAAAAAGTTTGGGCAGCCAATGTTGGCTTAAAAGTTTGCACTTCAACCTCAGGTCTGGTAACAGAAACACTAGAAGTATGGGATCTAATATTAAAAAACAAGAAAGGTATTTTGTCCATCCCATCTCCACTAACACCTTTACTAGCGAATACAGACCTCCCATTGGGACACAATATAGTTGGGGCAGGGGGTATGGATATATATATAGTAGGGTACCGATATATTCGGTCTTAAATAATGATAAACTATTGACGAAAACGGAAATGGCAGACAAACATGTTTAGAACTGTCAGAACTGGTATGAGTACCTTCAACTTTCACACTATATCAACCATAATAAAAATAGATCTGACCTTGTCAGATCACTTACTCCTTTTGAGTCCTTGTGCTACTCTATGGGTTCCTCAAAAAAGGGGCTATCACACGCATATAAATTGTTACTAGCAATACATTCAGAGCAGTTGCCAGCCTATACTAGGGTGTGGGAGGGTGAATTGCAATGGTCATTGGCACCAAAAGAGTGGCAGATAATCTTACACCAGATGGGGAAAGCACCCTCTTCTATGAATATCACAGAGACCAATATGAAACAACTTACCAGATGGTACCTGCCCCAAAAAAGATTATCTAACATCTACCCAAATACTGATAAATTCTGTTGGAGAGGATGTGGCGAGGAAGGTACCCTCATGCATATATGGTGGGACTGCCCCTCGTTAGAATTTATTGGAATAACATACAGACAGAAAAAGAAAATATGTGCAACAAATTGTCATTGTTATTTTATTTTAATGTTTAATTCCTTGTGTTGTTTTTATTTTATTTTATTTTTTTGTATCTTTTAATATCAATTTAATTAATTTGTATGGTGAAAATCTTATAAAAATTTAAACAGAAAAAGTAAACAAACAATACCTTTGAGTTAGAATCTAGGTGGCTAACCCATAAAGGACATTTCAAGTGTGGCAGTAAAAACTGCAACACTTATGCCCTGATTCTAAAAGGCAATTCGTTTACATCCAGTGTTACTAATCAAACATTTGATATTGGCTTTTATGCAAATTGCGATACCCAATGGGTAGTATACTTGCTAACATGCAATCTTTGTAAAAGCCAATATACAGGACAAACCTCAAGGGAATTAAGAAAAAGTGTAGGAGAACACGTTAGGGATGTAAAAAATGACATAAAGGAATCTGCAGTTGCTAGCCATTTTAATGGCATCCATTTTACCAACAAAGCTGATATGACTGTTCAAGCCATATATTTTGTTCCAATTCGAGGAGGCAACAAAAATAAGATTAGATTAGATAAAAGAGAACTGTTTTGGATTCTCAAACTTAAAACCAAAACACCTTTAGGTATGAATAGGGAATTTGACATCAGTTATTTCATTGATAACTGATGTCAAATATACTTTCTAGTCATCAAGCCAAGCTAACTTATGCCTCCTCCTGATGTTATTCATAATCAAATAGGTATTTGTTCCCAAGGGTGAACTCTATACACTTGCTTTCAATGGTGCATAGCTGTTTGGCCATTATTATCATTATCATTGTTATTTTTATGGTCATTCCAATGTCATTGCCATTATTTTTGTTATATTTGGAACATACATTCATTCATGCCTTTAAGTCATTCATATTTAAGTCAATTTAGGCTGACTGTATGTCTATGTGTATATATATTTGCACTCTACTACATCACTGTGATTATAACGTTAAGCAATGCTGCTTTTTTATCTTATGTTGCACTGTGTTCTTTAGTATTTTCTGTGGGTGGTAAGGGGTTAAACAATTATGGCTTCTTGCATAAATTGGTGGCCCATTTCCTGCTCCTGTAGTCTATGATTAAGTGCCACCAGGGTGCGTGAAACACGTAAGACAATTCTTTTGTGTATGTCCTCTGTCTGGGAACACTCCATTTTTTAATTGGTACCAATGAATTAAATTTTTAACGTCAACTCTAACCGAGTAGTGCCTGCAATTCTGTGCCTCCACTTGTACGCTTTTGGCCTGATCCGCTGTCTGCTACGGCACTCCAGGCTTGTATGGGAAGCAGTTGTCTTTCCTTTACTGCCACGACCTGTAGTTTTGACCGTGTACCGGAACACACATTTGTCTTTTGCTGCTATTGTGCCTACTTAAGTATGCTTTTAAATAAATTATGCCAAGAGAATGAAGTAAATTAGATATTAGAAGTAAAATGAAATGTTGTTTTAAATGCCATGAAAGATTAATTTTGACTTTACTGTTGCTTTAATTAACATACGGTTCAAAAGTGTTTAGAATGTGCTATCATTTAAAGGCTGTTAGCATTTGTGAAAAAAGGATCAAGCCTAAAGTGGAATTTGAATTGTTTAAAAAAAACATTTGCCTGTATATTAAGCATTTCAAAATTAAGAAAGTATATTTTGTGAATGTCCTGTTATTTTAAAGTGGGATATATTTAAACATCTAAATTGACCTTTACAAGTATCTATTTGGCTAGACACTCTTTTTTCTTGATACCAAGATTTATCAATCATTCCATCTGACCTTTCTGCATTTTTGTTTTAATAGCAGTTGCTGGTTGGCATTAATCACCAAAGCTATGCGGAAATTAGCATAATACCCATTGGAAGTCATTAAATATCAGCTTTAACAATTAGTTAATTTTGTACTGTGCATCTATTTATTTGGACAAGCTTTTTTAAACGAAAGTCCCAGAATAAAGCTTTGGAAATTAATGTTAATTTGTATACATTTGCATAACTCACTACTTTATTCCAAAGTTAAAACCTCATCGGAAAAATTGTAACATGATTTATGTAAAATGTCAATCACCATTCTTGCATCATGCAAACCTATTGTTGACCATTTAACAAATTTAGCAAAAATATATTTTAGGAAACAGCAACCAGTCCAAGTACTGTAGGTCACAGAGAAAGCTTACCAAGCCCATCAAACATGTAAAATAACAAAAATCTCCAGCTCCTGACAAATTTAAAAAAGACCATTATTTCACATCAGTGCAGGGTCCAACAAATTCAAGCAACACTTTGGGCTCAACCATAGCCCTTATTCATGCTTAGCTTATCACTGCCAAAATTGTGTTTAAATAATACATGTCCTCTGCCAAAACCATACAAATTCATACTGCCACCTACTTATTACAAATAATATTTATAAACAAGTGAAAACATTTCACATGATTGTTCCACCTAGTGGTCATTTATATATATATATATATGTGTGTGTGTATGAAAACCTCAAATTTAAAAATTCATAACATTTCAATAGTAAAAATATTTCTTACTGAAGCACAATGCAATTCATATTTGCAGAAATGGAACAAAAGGAACATATTTACCAGAAAAATGTCAAATCATATTCTCAAGATAAACCTTTGGGTTTCAAGGTATCTAACTTATTTATCCAATACATTTCCCTCTCTTAAAAAGGGCTTCCCTATCACCACCTCTCCTAGGGGTCCTTACTTGCTCAATAATTTGAAATTGAAGCTGGCTTACGTTGTGCCCTGGCTGTAAAAAATGGAATGAAATAGGAACCTCAGAGTTTTAACATCTGATGTTAGATTTATGCTACATGAGTCTATCATATTCTTCCCTAGTTGTTTGTCCTACATAGAACAAATAAATTGACATTTCACAACATAAACTATAAAATGTCGATCGGCAAGTCAGGTGATCCCTAACGGGCTATTTCTTTACCTGTATGTGGATGGTAAAAGTTTTCTTCTTGAATCATGGAGTTACAATTAATATAGGAGAGACAAGGAAAACATCCTGTTCTTGATCTGTCTATAAAACTCTGTTTCAATTCTTTTTTTACCACCAGTATTTGCTCTAACAAGTTTATCTTTAACATCGCGTCCCCTTTTCTATGCCGGCATGGGAATATCATTGAAAGCTTTTGTCTCTGGATTACATGCCTGTAACACATGTTAATATTTCCTTAAAATTGTATTGACTTGATAAATCCTGGTATTGTATTGAGAAATAAAAAACAACCTTTTTTTTTTATCCTAATCTTGAAACATAGGTATTTTTGTTTTCTTATTGTAGACAATATTTAATGTTTAAAGGGACATTAAACATCTCATGATATAAATATAAATAGTTTAATTACATGTTGTAAAACAACTTTGCAATTTACTTTCATGATTTATTCTGTTCTCCTTTTCTGTAATTTAATTCTGAATATTGTAGGCCAATTCATGTTACATATAAAAGTTCAGACACAGCTATATTCTACACATTCATTGGTTGCTCACTCTAGTAAGCCATTTATAACCATCACTGATTGGCCTTAGCAGAAAAGGTTTAATGTATGTATAGCAATGTTATAGGGTTAATTGGAGGTGTGACATAGCGCTTTATAAACTAGCATACTGGCTGTTTAGTTTATGAGTCATTGAGGAAGTTATGTCACTGATGACGAAAGGCATTTGACACTGCTTTTGCACCTGTTTTCACATATGGGGGCTGAATTATGATGCCCCTGTTTCCACGCGAGCCTTCAGGCTCGACAAGAAACAGCAGTTATGAAGCAGCGGGATCCGTAACTTGTCCGCCCAATCCGCCCAATCCTATACGATTCGCCCAATCCTATACGATCGTGCTGATTGACACCTCCTGCTGCAGGGGGCTGCATTGCACAAGCAGTTCACAAGAACTGCTTGTGCAATGATAAATACTGACAGCGTATTACAAGTGGCTGGCTATTGCTACCGTGAGCTTGCGGTAGCAATTATCACTTATAAAATTAACCAGAGATCAGCTCTCTGGTTAATTTTGTAAATATGCCCCAAATGCTTTCAAAATACAGTGTAGTGCATTTTATTAAAAAATAAAAATTGTAGAATTTTTATTTTTTAATAAAATAACTGCACTAGGCAGTATTTTGGAGGGTATAGCTGGAGTGAGATGTAAGACATTGAGGTCTATGGGAACTGTGTATTCCGTGTAAATATATGTTTATGCTTATATACATATATATTAATGTGTTAACATGTTTATATACACATATTAACACATAAATATATGTCCATCATCATCGGTGAGTACCAATTTTGGGGTTAGAAAGGTTTTATTTTATTGTTTGGGGTGGGATTCTTGTTTTAGGTATTTTTTTATTTGTGCAGAAAAAGAGCCAAATGACCTTTTAAGGGCAATACCCATCCAAATTCCCTTTTCAGGGTAATGGGTAGTTTAGGATTTTTTAGGTCCTTTTTTTATGTTGGGGCAGTGGGGGGTTGTACTGTTAAGGGTGTATTGTATTTTTTAAGCTAAATAGCAGTTTTTTAAGGGATATTAGAATAGGAATATTTTTTTTTATTTTTGATAATTTCATTTGTTATTTCTTATGAGGGTAATTTTTAAAAAAATTTGTAATGGTAGCGTTTTTTTGTAATGTAAGCTTTTTATTTTTTGTAATCTAGGTTGTTTTTTTTGTAATGTAATTTTTTTTTAAGTAATGGTAGTATTTTTTTAGGGTAAGCTTAGGTTTTAATTTAATTTTACCGATTACAGTTAAGTATTTATTTCTTTTAAGGTAGGATATTTTTTAGTTTATTTATGGGTATTTAAATTTGGGGTTAAGTTAGGGGGTGTTGGGGGATGGCGATATAGGGGTTATAAGTTTTACTTTGGTTTGGTGATGTGGGGGGATGGCAGTTTAGGGGTTAATACTGTAGTTTATGGGTGTAAGTGTACTTTATAATGTATTTTTGTTGTGTCTTGTAATCTAGTCCTTAGTGTTTAATGTCCCTTTAACATGTATTTGCTTGTGCAGCGCCACTCACTGCTCGCTCATTAACAATAGCATGCAAGCAGGGACTGTCAATAACTATCTATGAGCAAATTTGGGGTGTTTGAACTCTACCACCTCTGAAGTGGTAGAGAGGTTAAAGGGACACTGAACCCAAATTTTTTCTTTCGTGATTCGGATAGTGCATGCAATTTTAAAGAACGTTCTAATTTACTCATATTTTAAATTTTTCTTTGTTCCCTTGCTATCTTTATTTGAAAAAGAAGGCATCTAAGCAATTTTTTGGCTCAGTACCCTGGACAGCACTTGTTTATTGGTGGGTGAATTTATCTACCAATCAGCAAGAACAACCCAGGTTATTCACCAAAAATGGTCCGGCATCTAAACTTACATTGTTGCTTTTTAAATAAAGATACCAAGAGAATAAAGACAATTTGACAATACAGTAAGAGTAAATTAGAAAATTGCTTAAAATTGCATGGTCTATCTGAATCACAAAAGAAAATGTGTGGGTTCAGTGTCCCTTTAAAAAGCGGGTCCCAGTCGGCTTCCGCTGCTTGATAAAAAGAGCCCTATAGGTCAAGCATCTTAGTTCAATAGCCAAAGCAATTGGTATGTATCATGATTGTAAACAATGGAAATTATTTAGCATAACATTTTTATAAAGTCTTTATTGTACAAAATTTTCTTCGGAGAAATATAAGGATATATGTAGATAGGCTGTTTGATAACCTTCTCTGGCTCCATTACATACGCGGCGTCGCCCACAGAAGCCGGCGACGCCGGTTTTTACGTGGGTTTGGTATCCAATATACAGTGCCGCATATAAATGCGGCACGTATATTTCACCCGTCGCATGCAATTTTTACTCCCATAGGCTAACATGGGACCGCGTCGTAAATCAGTATCCAAGATCCAGCGCAAGAACTTAAGTGGCGAAAATGGAAACATCTTTCTCCATTTTTAACTCGCCATAAAAGGCAGCCGTAGCAAGCCTTGCGCTGAGTATGGGAGCACCGTAAATCCCGAGAATGCCTGCAAAAATAAACTAACACCTAACGCATGCACAATGTCTATCTACCTGTCAACCGCAATCCCTCACCGCAATAACTAATACATTGTATTAACCCCTATATCTGCCATCAAACCCACACCGCAAGTAATAACTCAATTATTAACCCCTAAATCTGCCAACCCCAACATCGCAAACTACCTATTAAAACTATTAAACCTTAATACGCCATTAACCCACAATGCAATAAACCTATTCAAGTATTAGCCCTTAAACCGCCATAGCCCACAATGCAATAAAACAAACCCCTAACCCCCCTAACCTAACCCCCCTAACCTAACACCCCCTAAATGAACCCAAATTACCTAATTAACCAAATACTAAAGTTACTATTAAATTAAAAAAAAAACTAACACTACTTTAAAAATACAAATAAACTAAGTATAAATTAAAGAGACAGTCTAATCAAAATTCTGGAGTAGACTGTCCCTTTAAGTTACAATTACAGAAAATAACAAAATCTAAGATTACAGAAAATATTAAAGAAAATTACAAAATTTTACAAAAATTATACCTAATCCCTATGAAAATAAAAAAGCCCCCCCAAAATAAAAACACCCCCTAATCTAATAAACTAACAGTAGCCCTTTAAAGGGATTTTTGCAGGGCATTGCCCCAAGATAATCAGCTCTTTTTATAAAAAATACACAACCCCCCTAACAGTAAAAACCCCCTAAATAAAATAACCTAACATTAAAAACCCTAAACTACCCATTGCCCTGAAAAGGGCATTTGTTGGGCATTGCCCTTAAAAGGGCATTCAGCTCTTTTTCTGCCCACCCTATCTAAATAAAATAAACCCCCAAAAAACCCCTTAAAAAACCCTAAGTCTAACCCCCAAGTTGTCCTCACCTGACTGAAGTCCGGCGGAGAAGGTCCTGTTCCAGGCGGTGAAGTCTTCTTCCAAGCAGCGACCTCTTCTTTCTTCTTCCAGGAACCAACCGGCACTGAGAGGTGTGCGGAGTTGAAGACCGATGACCGGGGAGCTGAAGACCAGCGAGCCTGGAACTGAAGACCGGCAACCGCGGAGCCATGGAGCATGGAGGATCCTCTTCATACGATCTCTGCCGTACACTGAATAGGAATTCAAGGTACACAATTAAAAATGGCATCCCTTGAATTCCTATTGGCTGATTTGAGCCTTCAAATTCAAATCAGCCAATACTTAGATTATTTGTATTTTTAAAGTAGTGTTATTTTTTAAATTTAATAGTAAATTTAGTATTTGGTTAATAAGGTAATCTGGGTTCATTTAGGGGGTGTTAGGTTAGGGGTGTTAGGTTGGGGCGGTTAGGTTTATTGCATTGTGGACTTTGGCAGTTTAGCAGTTAATACTTAAATATGTTTATTGCATTGTGGGCTATGGCGGTTTAGCTGTTAATACTTGAATAGGTTTATTGCGTTGTGGGCTTTGGCGGTTTAGGGGTTAATACTTGAATAGGTTTATTGCGTTGTGGGCTTTGGCGGTTTAGGGGTTAATAGCCCCGCACACCATTACCAACAAAAACTTGTAATCAAGCCATTTGTTTTTATTTTTATTAAAAAGCAAATCATCCCTATTTAACCTTCTTGCGAACATTTTAGCTTTATTGGTGATTCTCTTAGAGTAGCCTCACTCCAAAAATCTGTTTTGCATAAGTTGAGCATGTGCATCAACTCTCTCCTTGGACGAACAATTGCGCCGAAGGTACAAGAATTGTCCTATGGGTATCCCTTTAATCAAGTGTTGGGGATGATGGCTAGTGGCTAAAAAGCAGACTATTCGTAGCCGTTGCTTTCCTAAAATTTTCTGAAACCAACAGATTATTGACATTTTTTATTTTAATGTACAAAAAATTTATCTCAGACTGGCTGTACTGCATAGTTAAATGAATATTAAAGTTATTACAGTTCAACTCATCAAGAAAAATTAGGAGTGTATTACAATCACCTTCCCAAATTAGAGGGATGTCGTCCACATAACTTAACCAAAAATTGACATGTTGCAAAAATAGGTTATTCTGATATACAACATCCATCTCCCACTTTCCTAAGTGAAGACAGGCATAAGCGGGGGCACAGGTTTCAATGCTTATCACTTTAATAGTGTTAAAATATAATTACTTTGGCATAAATTCCATAAAGTATTGTGTTCTCCCTCCTCTTCATCTTTATTTAGTTATTTATTTATTTACTTATACATTTATATGTATATATATATATATATATATATATATATATATATATATATGGATGTATATGAGTACTTACCTTGCTCTGATCTATAGTTTGAGATTTTCTAAAACAATATTAGCATTAGCATTTCAGGCCGTTAGTAAACGTCATTAGTTCTAAGTATACTCTTTGTCACTTAAGCATCATTGCTTTTTTATAAGTTACTATTATTGTAAATAACTATATCACATTGTATATATATATATATATATATATATATATATATATATATATATATATATATATATACAGGGAGTGCAGAATTATTAGGCAAGTTGTATTTTTGAGGATTAATTTTATTATTGAACAACAACCATGTTCTCAATGAACCCAAAAAACTCATTAATATCAAAGCTGAATAGTTTTGGAAGTAGTTTTTAGTTTGTTTTTAGTTATAGCTATTTTAGGGGGATATCTGTGTGTGCAGGTGACTATTACTGTGCATAATTATTAGGCAACTTAACAAAAAACAAATATATACCCATTTCAATTATTTATTTTTACCAGTTAAACCAATATAACATCTCAACATTCACAAATATACATTTCTGACATTCAAAAACAAAACAAAAACAAATCAGTGACCAATATAGCCACCTTTCTTTGCAAGGACACTCAAAAGCCTGCCATCCATAGATTCTGTCAGTGTTTTGATCTGTTCACCATCAACATTGCGTGCAGCAGCAACCACAGCCTCCCAGACACTGTTGAGAGAGGTGTACTGTTTTCCCTCCTTGTAAATCTCACATTTGATGATGGACCACAGGTTCTCAATGGGGTTTAGATCAGGTGAACAAGGAGGCCATGTCATTAGATTTTCTTCTTTTATACCCTTTCTTGCCAGCCACGCTGTGGAGTACTTGGACGCGTGTGATGGAGCATTGTCCTGCATGAAAATCATGTTTTTCTTGAAGGATGCAGACTTCTTCCTGTACCACTGCTTGAAGAAGGTGTCTTCCAGAAACTGGCAGTAGGACTGGGAGTTGAGCTTGACTCCATCCTCAACCCGAAAAGGCCCCACAAGCTCATCTTTGATGATACCAGCCCAAACCAGTACTCCACCTCCACCTTGCTGGCGTCTGAGTCGGACTGGAGCTCTCTGCCCTTTACCAATCCAGCCACGGGCCCATCCATCTGGCCCATCAAGACTCACTCTCATTTCATCAGTCCATAAAACCTTAGAAAAATCAGTCTTGAGATATTTCTTGGCCCAGTCTTGACGTTTCAGCTTGTGTGTCTTGTTCAGTGGTGGTCGTCTTTCAGCCTTTCTTACCTTGGCCATGTCTCTGAGTATTGCACACCTTGTGCTTTTGGGCACTCCAGTTATGTTGCAGCTCTGAAATATGGCCAAACTGGTGGCAAGTAGTATCTTGGCAGCTGCACGCTTGACTTTTCTCAGTTCATGGGCAGTTATTTTGCACCTTGGTTTTTCCACACGCTTCTTGCGACCCTGTTGACTATTTTGAATGAAACGCTTGATTGTTCGATGATCACGCTTCAGAAGCTTTGCAATTTTAAGAGTGCTGCATCCCTCTGCAAGATATCTCACTATTTTTGACTTTTCTGAGCCTGTCAAGTCCTTCTTTTGACCCATTTTGCCAAAGGAAAGGAAGTTGCCTAATAATTATGCACACCTGATATAGGGTGTTGATGTCATTAGACCACACCCCTTCTCATTACAGAGATGCACATCACCTAATATGCTTAATTGGTAGTAGGCTTTCGAGCCTATACAGCTTGGAGTAAGACAACATGCATAAAGAGGATGATGTGATCAAAATACTCATTTGCCTAATAATTCTGAACTCCCTGTATATATATATATATATATATATATAGCATTGTTTATTATTATTTTCATGGTAATAATAGGTGGAGCTATTCAGAAATATAAGCTTCAATATCAAGGCATAGATCCAACAGTCCTGAGGAAGCCCCGTCTTGCACATGCCGTTGGGGGTGAAACGATCGTAGGCATTGGATTGTAAGAGCTTGTGACATACCCAGATGAGGAAGTATGCTGTTTATCCACGCTACATGATTTCAGCGTTTGTGCTTGCAGCTTACAAGGCGGTAGCTGGTATATCGCACAAAGGATTTGCATCAGGATTGCACCACTGCATCATTGGATTATAGTTCCTACTCTCACGGTTTCAGATAAGTGTCTTGTTGTACATAAACTAGCTGCTTAATATCTGTTATGGTCTCTGGCTATTCCGCACAGTGGAGGGTCACTCTGACTAGACCTGTTTGCCTGGAGATGGAACTTTCTATAACATTGGAACTGTGAATTACATGATATTGAATCCTATAACACTGTGGTTAAGATGCAATGACACTAACAGCTACCTGCTAAGACTTGGGTATATGTTTAACATCTTTTGGTATTTCGCCATACTTAGATCCCTACTTATAACCTGCCCAGAAGTAGCCCTTGTATTTTTCTTGGGTTCTGTGCGTAGCTGGGGTGTAGTATGAGCGAAGTACTATTTAAGGTGCTTGATTTTTGTACTGTTTGTATTTTGATGACACAGATGTGTTCATATTCAGGGTACTTTTCAAAGTCACGTGACTTTTTGTATATTGCAATGTGCTATGATACATCAGCATAGAGTGTCTTCACACTTGATCTGAGCTTTAGTTTACATGTTAGAAAGGAATAAAATTTGATGCTGATTATTCAAAAGAATGCTTTATTCCCTATCTTTTTGTATGGTACATTTATTAAGATGTTCCATTTCTTTTCTTATAGTTTATGTTAGAATAATTTCCAAATAGGGTCTGCAGCATTATTATGTATGCAAATGAAATAGTAATATAAGTGTTGTACTATTTAGAGTATATCTTCTCATTAGTATCGACCATTTGTCCTTTACACTCTTTTTAGTAATAGTTTTAAAAGGTAGTTTGCGATGTTGGGGTTGGCGGATTTAGGGGTTAATAATTTAGGTATTACTTGCGGTGTGGGTTTGATGGCGGATATAGGGGTTAATAGTTTAATTAGGCTTGTTATGTTGTGGGCGGTTGTCGGTCTAGGTGTTAATACATTTATTATTAGTAGTGATAGGGGGGATTGCGGATATAGGGTTTTTTTACGTGTCTGGCTTATTTTTGGGAGGCGTGTTAGACTTTTTTTTTTTTTTAATTTTCTTTATTTAGAAAAACAGAGTAACAAGCATAAAACAAACCAAAACAAAAGATTGCTACAGGGAATTACATAAAAATATCACATTTCAAAAGGATGTACAGTATCTACAACAATAGATGCAGTATGACATACAGGTCAAGACCAATATCTTATGCGATAGGTAAATGAGTACGATATGCTGTAACTAACACAACACTAGTAGTAAACAGAACATAGCATATATTGATAAGAGCATGTCCTTTGGTGAGTATGAACTTACTGCCTAATACATAAATGCTAGCTAGTGTGACAAATAAATATTACTCCCTCAAGTGGCAATACTCTTCCCATATAAAGTTAATACTTACGAAATCATCTAGCCTTTTTGTAAAAGTATAATGGTATTTTTCCATTATTAATGTCTGAGTAACCAACGATTTCCAATCTGATAAGGAAGGTATTTTTAACAATTTCCAATACCTTGGAATGAGTCTCCTGGCACAATTAAGCATTATGATCATTAATTTAAACCTCAACTTACATTTAATTTTTGGAAGGTTGCTGAGAAGGAAGATTGTAGGGTCCAGTGCTAATTTAATGCTTAGAGCCTGATCAGTTGCCAATTGGATATCTTGCCAGTAAGAAGTGATACTTGGGCAGGCCCACCAAATATGCTGAAAATCTCTCATATTACCACAAGCTCTCCAACAATGGGGATCACTATGTTTAAACATAGTAGCTAACCTAACAGGGGTATAATACCATCTGCATAGCAGTTTTAAATTAGCCTCCACTTGTGCGATGGAGGAGGTATGTCAATTCAGATTCTCAAAAATTATCGACCATTCCTGGGGGGATCATTAGTTTTTGGAGTTCAACTGACCATTTTGTTGCATAGGTCGGTAGGTGCCCTGGAATGATGATCAACTAGCAGTTTATATACAAGAGAGAGTGAGCCTTTGGCATACGTATTGGAGTTACATATTAATTCAAATGGAAATAAAGGTCTATGAAATAGAGTATGTTTATTGTGTAAGGTGATGTAATGATGTACCTGAAAATATTTAAACCAGGGGGCAAAGAATTCTCCGTGTACTTCTTGTAAGTCTTTTTTTTTGTTTAAGGACATTGCGTTCTATAATAGAGCAACATGGCATTACCTCTTGCAGTGTCAGCATTTTTATATAGGGACTAAGGGGGGAAGCTTGAAACTCCAGGTTATGTCTTAAAGGTGTCAATGGTGATGGTATAGCGGATAGGGTAGTAAACTGGTGGATACATGTGTCCCATAATTTAAGAGTCAGTCTAGTTATTGTGCTTGTTGAAGGGTGTAACATTCTATGTATCTGAGGGATCCAGCAGCACGCCCCTAACTGAGCATTTTGGGCAAGATCATGTTCTAAATGTACCCATTCTTTGTGATCATTATGTTTGCACCAATCTATGATGCGGGCTAGAGTTCCAGCCATATGATAATATTGTAGGTTTGGTACCCCTAACCCGCCCTTATGTTTGATTCTGTAGATGGTTTGTTTAGCTATTCTAGGATGTTTATTATTCCAAAAATAGTTATTTAATAAAGTTTCGAGTTTAATGAGGAAAGTTTTGGGTATTTCAAATGGAATTGTTTGGAAGATATATAGAATTTTTGGTAATATAGTCATTTTTACTGCATGTAGCCGGCCCATCCATGATAGTGTTTTATTACGCCAGGATTGTAGTTCCTGTTGTAAATTTTTCATCAAAGGAATATAATTTGCACTAAATAAGTGTTGAGGATCGTTAGTGATATGGGTTCCTAAGTATTTCAACAAATTTTTTTGGAATTTGTATGAATATGCCAAAGTGATATGAGTATTAGTGGTTTCAGGGGTTCCCATAAACTCTGATTTTGAGGCATTCATTTTAAAGTTAGAAAATGTACTATATGCTTGGAATACTTCATGTAGAACCTTTAGTGACATCAATGTATTAGTAATGGTCATAAAAAATGTCATCTGCATATAGAGAGATCTTATATTCTCTCTCACCTATAGTGATACCAGTTATTTTCCGATTGTTCCTTATCCTAGCTGCTAATGCTTCCATGGCTAGAGCAAACAGGAGCGGGGAGAGAGGACATCCCTGTTTCGTCCCATTATGGATAACGAAAGAGGGAGAAAGCGAGCCATTTAATTTTATGTTTGCGTTTGGAGCATTATAAAAAGACATCATTTTTTATATAAATGAATCTGGTAATCCAAATTTAACCGAAATCTGCCTAAGGAAATCCCAGTTTAATCTATCAAAAGCTTTCTCTCCGTCCATGGACGTGAAGATTGCAGGAGTGTTAGATCTTACGGCATATTCCATCAAGTTTATAATTTTTATAGTGTTGTCCCTGGCTTCTCTAAAGGGCGTAAAGCCTACTTGGTTATAATGTATCAGTTGGGGGAGTAAACTGTTTAGTCGGGCCGCCATAATTTTTGCAAAAATTTTTGTGTCTAAATTCAATAGGGAGATGGGGCGGAAATTTGGTGGGGTATCTGGAGATTTACCCAGTTTGGGTAAAACCACTACATGCGCTTCAAGCATTGAGGGCGGGAGAGGAGCAGTGCTTGAAGAATTATTGAATAAGGTATGTAGGACAGGTGTAAGAGTTGAAGCAAAAACCTGATAATATTTAGCAGAAAAACCGACTGGACCTGGGCTTTTCCCAGGTGCCAGATCTTTTATTGCCGAATTGATTTCAGACGTTGAAATTGGAGATTCTAGTATATCACATTGATCTTTTGAGAGTGTGGGGAGATTGCATGAGTCAAAGTATCTTTGGAGGGAATCCCTATGGTCTGGAGTATGAAGTGGGGAAACCTTTTGAATATTATAGAGCTGTGAATAGTAGTTGTAAAATTGATCCAAGATCTCTGGAGTTGTTTGGACTTTGGAATTCTGGTTTGTTTTTAACTCATGAATGTATGATTTTAGTTTTGCCTTTTTTAATGTCCTAGCTAACATTTTCCCTGCCTTATTACCCTCACAATAACATTTTTGCTTCTGTTTGAGATATATATTTTGGCATTCTATTGTGAGAAAAGAGTCCAATTGTTCTCTGGTTTTGCGTAGTTCTGTCAGGATATCAGAGTTTTTGAGGTCTTTTTGATGTGTAAATTCAAGCTGTGACAAACTTGAGGTCAGATCGTTATATTGTTGTCTGGATGCTTTTTGAATTTGGGCTTTATATTTAATAAATTCACCCCTTATTGCACATTTATTTGCCTCCCATACAACCCAAGGGCTTTCCACGGAGTCGCTGTTAATTTGGAAATATTCTGTTATTGCTCTAGAGAGATGTCCCACAAAGGGTTGGTGTGATAGTAATGACTCATCAAGCATCCATTGAAAGGGCTTGGTGGGCCAAGCAATTTGCACAGTTACTGCTGAATGGTCTGACCATGACGTAGGCACTATTGAAGATTTAGTGATTAAGGAGAGCCTTCCTGGCTAGTTAAAATATAATCTATCCTGCTGTAGGATTGGGAGGGGTGTGAATAAAAAGTATAATCCTTAGTATAAGGATAAGAGAATGTCCATGTATCATAGAGATTTAAATCCCTAAGCTCTTTCGATAAATATGAAGTTGTACGTTTAGAGATCCTGGGTATCGGATTAGAAGTATCCAGAGAGGATTGAAATGGGAAATTAAAATCGCCCCCAAGGAAAACTGGGCCTTTTGAGATGTCTACCAATTTCCTAAACATTAATTTAAAAAATGGTAAATGGTGAGTATTGGGAGCATATACATTTATCAACGTGACTGGCCTGCCAAACATAAGTCCTGTAATTCCTAAAAAACGGCCTTCACCATCTTTTGATATTTGCAAGACTCTAAAAGGGATATTTTTATGAATCAAAATGCTAACTCAACAGCGTTTAACCTTCGCAGTATTATGAAAATTCTGTGTGTAATATTTACCGAAGTATCTTGGTATTTGATATTTTTTTAAATGTGTCTCTTGAAGAAAGAGAATATCAGCATTTTTTTTTTATATATATCCGACAGTGCTTTGGACCGCTTACCTGAGAGAGAAACCCCTTAACATTTTGCATCAGAATAGTAATAGGGAAAACTGTTTTTGAGCTTGTCATGTTAACTTTGTAAGAGTCTGACGTGTATAAGCACCTGTGTCCTGAACTCCTGACCTATGTAATTGTAACCTTCCATAGATGAGTGTGTGTACTTAACCCTGCATAACCGTTGTAAAGCATAACATAAATAACAAGAACAGTAAGAAAAACAATAACAAATACATACAGAGCCTGGCTTATATAGCCAGGAAAGGCATATGATTGAAACATAAGAACCTGGATATTTAACAAAATATTTCTCTATACTTGGTTTAAAAGTCCTAAGACTGAAAACAATTACACTAAAAGTCACAGGTAAATCAGTATGTCGATCTTACTCACAAGATTATGATTTTGGACAGGATCCAGCTGCATTATGTAATTTAAAGTGTTCACATAATTGCCTCTAGGATACCCAAGTTCGAACCTGGTATTGTAGAAGGGCTGGAAAGCTGATTCATCGCGGTGGTCTGGGTGGTTTAGGTTGAGGTGGTCTCCGCGGCCCCTCTGCTGAATCTTGTATTGAGGATGAGGAAGATCTTCTCCTCTGCTTAGCAGGTGTTAGGGACCATGTACGATGTGCACGTTGCTGTGAGCTATCTGCAGGATCCGCCGTGGTAGATGCAGGTAGTTCTGGAGGATCCAGATTCAGAATTTCACAAAATCTCGGGGCCTCCATTATATCTTTACATATTATCCGTCTCTCCTCATGGATCACATGCAATTGAGTTGGGAACCCCCATCTATATGGGATCCGTTTATTTTCGTAGGAGCTGGGTAAGTGGGGCAAACTCTTTACGTTTTTGCAGAGTTCTTTGAGAAAGGTCTGCATAAAACTGGATCACCGTACCCCTGAATCTAATCGGTTTATTCTGTTGTGAGAGATTAAAGATTTCTTCCTTGTCTCTAAAATTTTTAAATTTAATTATAATGTCCCTGGGTGGGGCAGAATCAGGGGGTCTGGCTCTTAGGGCCCTATGCACCCTATCCCATGGAATCTACTCCTTTGAGTTGTTCCCTTTCAGATGATTAAACAGAGCAGGTAAAAATGTCGGTAGATCCTTTGGAAGGACCGATTCAGGTATGCATCTTACCCGAAGGTTCTTCCTCCTGCTTCTGTTTTCTAAATCCTCTATTTTAGTGTGGAGGGACTCAATGGTAGAGGTATAGCTGTCAACTTGCGTTTGTAAGTCCTCAAATTCTTCTCTCATAGTGTCATTTCCATCTTCTAGGGCCTCCACCCGAAATCCAAGAGAATTAACATCTTGTTTTAGATCTATCAACTCCTCACGGATAAATGCCCTGACAATATCTGCGATATCCTGTTTAGAGGGCAATGCAGACAGGGCAGCAGAAGAGATCTGAACCATTTCTGGGGGTGAGGTATCAGCTATGGGTTGGAGGCTTTGAGGCGATTTTGATGGTGATATAGAATTCTGCAAGGTGGCCATAGTTGAATTGTCTGCAGGGTTAAAGTACGAGGCCACAGATGTATTTTTGTGTGATAGTGACTTAGACTATTTGTCCCCTTTAATATTTCTTCTGGAGGCCATCTATTCCTCACAATCCCGCTCTTGCAGGAGATTACAAATTTTTGTTGATAATAGATGTGGCTAGTGATTACTGAAAACGTTCGGTGGGTCGCTATATACTTTCAAAGTTTCTCTGCCAAGTGGTATTTACATATATTCAAAGAGCAGCTATCTTTTATGAAAAGGTGCTCTCCTGAAAAAGAAAGAAACCCTCCACTGTATGCAATTCAATATGCATCACAGGTTCTGCCCCTGCCTGTTAAAGTGAAGTCTACACCAAGCTTATGTAAATGTTTTTCCAATGAACACTGTGAAGTAAAAGATAACCTTCTTTAGCACTTTATTTATGTCTATATGCTGCGTGGTATCATGTACCACTAATATATTTCTTGCGTGGGGCTCCAATTTTCAGATGGCACACCGTGGTAAAGGTGAAGTACTTGCCCCTCTTTAAATATGCTAGGGTTGCTAGGCAGGGTAACAGACTTGCCTCCATGTGATGATGCCTCCGTGTTGTAGTGTATTCTGATACTTGGAGCTTAAAGGGTTAGAAATTGATTTCCATGTGAACCTAATTAAAATATATTATTATAATAACTATTATAAATGTAATCATTTAAAATAGTTTTTACATTAAATTAAGCTTTTACATACTTTAATTTTAAAGGATAATTTGTCATAAAATGTGCGGTAATGACTGCCCATGAAATGAGGCATGGCTCATATTATCCAGCATCCGCCCCCCAACCAATGGCAAAGCTGCTGGGCCCCTTAATTTAAATATTAGATTGTCAGCATCGCATGCGCAGTACTGACATTAAAGCACAGCTGTTTAAAGCTTATTGATCCTATTGGTTGAAAACCAGCAAGTAAGAGGAGACAGGGAACAATATAAACAGGAACTCCACACTTCACGAT
This sequence comes from Bombina bombina, assembly GCF_027579735.1. NCBI lineage: Eukaryota > Metazoa > Chordata > Amphibia > Anura > Bombinatoridae > Bombina > Bombina bombina. The sequence goes on from NC_069500.1 coordinate 1,394,305,089, forward strand.
GCAAGTTTATGATGAGAGCTGTGCAAGACTTTACAAGCTGCTTCTGTCCTACACTTAAACCCTGCACTAAGGAGAGCAGTGTGTATACTAGTATTCTTCCCTGCCTGTGATGAAGTCCATCTGTGTTTAAGACGTTAAATACGGTAGTGAGTTTGAGAGCTATGTTTATTTAACTGTCGGGCTCATCTCCCCCCTCCCTCTGGCTGTTTTTGCTTTCATGTGGAAACGGGGCTCTCACTGTCACTAATCAAGCAAAAACAGCCAGAGGGAGGGGGAGATGAGCCCGACAGTTAAATAAACATAGCTCTCAAACTCACTGCCGTATTTAATGTCTTAAACACAGATGGACTTCATCACAGGCAGGGAAGAATACTAGTATACACGCTGCTCTCCTAAATGTCTCATTTGCAAGTGTGAGGCTGCCCCTCTAAGCGATGCTTATGATTTGCACTCTGTGACTCTCTTGATGCCGGGAGATGAGAATCTCATCTCCCGGCATCAAGAGAGTCACATAGTGCAAATCATAAGATCCTGTGAACAAAACTGTGATGTGACTATAATACCCTGTTTAGCCCGTGCCTGCTTGAAAGAACTTGTGCTCCTGTCAGTAAACTGCTGGAGACTGGGGGGCGAGTCTGCGCATGCGTTGCTAATAAAATAGTTGTAATGCGCATGCGGGCTGCCATGATGTTTCTACCTAGGTAGAACATCGTAACAGGCCCCATATAATGATTAAAAAATGGGTTTGGCGCAGTACTAAGTTTCCAGTTGAAATTACAAAAAATGGAAGGAAAACTTTACAAAGGTACCAATTGCAAATGTATTTATTATTTTAAGAAGTTTTTCATGAGTTAAAAATATTTTTTGGGTTTACTATCCCTTTAAGGCGTGCTGCGTTCACATACCTTATAGAGTGATGTGCTCAACGCTAGCTGCTCCTCCGTGTGGGCCTCAATGGCGTAGTTGCGATAACTATTCAGTACAGCCGTCGACCTGTCCTTTAGGAGGCTCCGAGTGGAGCCTCCGTTCTGTGCTACCAGGAGATATGTTCTGCTGATCTGCAGGGTAAAGGTGATGGCTGTAAAGCCTCTTATTTATCACAGCTTACACGGAGCACGGAATTTATGCGGCCATCTTAAATGCTACCAGCTCCGCCCCCCAGGCGTGTTAGACTTTTACGCGAGATTTGTTATTTTATTTACTTTTCTTAGGCGCCGGCAGTTTTTAAAGTGCCGTAAGTCACTGGCGAATTCAGAAATTTGTATTTACGCTCATTTCTGGACATCGCTAGTTTATCCGACTTACGGCACTTTATGAACTGCCGGCGTGGTTTATGTAATACCCCAATGTGCAAAGTGAAATTACGTGTGGCGAGGGTTGCAGCACTTGCGCTGAAGCCTGCGCCGTATATGTAATCTCTCCCCTCTAGAGCAATAGAAAATACTCCACATTAATTAACATAAAATGTACTCCTGGAGTTTAAGCTTTAATTATCTACCAGTTTATATAATTGGGACCTCAGCTTGATTTTGTTCACTTTAAAAAATGTATTTTTTGTAAAATGTGCTATACTACCTTGAAATTATGTTTATGAGCAATATTGACATTTAAAGTGACAGTAAGCATCTTGAAATGGCATTTAATTGTTTTTTATAAGTAATGGAAAAACTTCTGAATATATTTTCATTATTTTTTAGCCCCTTTTCCTGTAATTTAGCTCTAAATTGTTATTTTTGTAATTCTCAGAACTTGAAATGCACCTGCTGACTCTTCTTAGGGTTTTTACTTATAGCAACTACAAAACAATGCATTGTATACTGACTTAATGTTAGTGGTTATCCATGTTGTCTGTAGACTAAAGCCCTTCTATATAAAGCAAATGGGTAGAGTTTGGCTATTTAAAAATAATGGCCATGAAAAGGATTTTCATTTTTTTTTCATATGTCAATCTATAGCAAGAAAACAGAATAGACATGAAAAGTGTGTGTGTGTATATAGATATATATAGATAGACGAAGCCCCGTCTAGTTTGTAGACAAGCGGGTGAAACGCGCGTCGGCATTGGCTCAGCCGACCGGATCACGTGGTGCATGCTTCTATTGCAGCTCCTCAGCCACGCACACGGAGGTGTGTAGTGGAAAAAGCCTGTTACGCAGAACGGAGACTTGGCTCTTCGCTAATGAGACAAACATGGCTCAGCATGACCAGTAACGCCAGACCTCAGGATATCAAGGTTGTATGAACTTTGCCTTCTGTTCCGCCAGAGACTGCCTTGCTAATTGATACACTTGGTGGTATTTTGTGTGACTCCCTATAACGAGGGATTTCCTGCAGGTGACTCTGAATAATATCAACGTCTTAGAGGGTTCATGCTGGATATGGATTACAAGCCCTGATACAAAGTGCTGCTGCTTAAACATATGCCTGTGTGATTTACGCTAGCATTTATCTACATGCTTCTTGCTTTTCATGCTTATGCCTACTAACTTTCTATCTGCATGTAGGGTATTTGTGGCCGTTAAGCTTTAATGAAGCATATTATGCTACTATCTTGAATTATCGCTACTTACAAGCTACTAGCAACGGTTTGCATGTTTTTGTCTCATTCTGTTTTTGTGTACATATCCAGGGGGCCCTACTTCTAGACTACTTAGATCCCTTTTTCTTTCTTCCCAGTATGTCATCTCCTTGATGGGAGTACTGTGAGCAGCCGGGTGTAGCTAGTCTAGCTAGGGGTCATCCTGGGTATACTGACGTATTTGTATATGCATTTCATACTTCATGCTCCTTGTACAGCTTGCCCACTTTGCATTTATACACAAGTGCTATTTTTGGCTTCTTAGATCCCTTCTATTTAACCTGCCCAGGATTTACCTCCGCATTATCTTGACATAGGGGGTTCTGTGTGTAGCTGGGTGTAGAAGGCTAATTTAGTACCCTATACTCTGTGCATTGTGGCGACTATAGGCTGTTCATCTTCAAGGATTTTGTGTGCACCCCTGACCAGTCAGGTTCATTGATATTTGTATTATTTTGTTACCATCTATACACTTCAAGATTCTGGTATATATTACAACGTGTACATATAATTGCTATACATTGTTTATTGGGTGACAGTGTTCCTTCAGTGGAGGTGATGTCCCCCCCCCCTTTTCACGATTAAAGCTATTTTTGTAATTGAGTGTTATTGTGAGCTTCTTTCACAGAAGAGTGCTGAATTCCCTTTCTTTTTGAACCTGGATTTCTTTCCTGGTTATTTCTCCTCTCCCTTTTCCCATGACACCACTTATATATTTTTCTAGGTATATTTAGGCACGTAGATGCCTGATACCTTTACCATTTATTGCTATAGCTCACTCGGCAATTGTGTCCCCTCCATAGTGTTCTCGAATATATATATATTAAACCAAAAAGGGTACAGGACAAATGGCTACTATAAATGTGTCTTTTTCCATGGAAAAAATTATCAAAATTTAGAAAACATTAATGTTATCTTAGATTATAATTTTAATGTGGTGCAGACCCTATAAAAAATTATTTTTCAACAAACTACAAGAGGAGAAAAAGGACCATCAAAAATACAATACTAGGTGTCTTTGGATTGTATTTTTGCCAATATTATGATTATGATGTGCACATCTTCAGGGTTTTAATTGGCCACATGTACTATATTGTTTGTTCAACATACTTTACTTTGTGTTGCTAACATATACCCGAGGCCAGCGCACAACTGGCCTATTGCTATTTTTGGACAGTTAGAATTTACTTCTTTCTGTACTATTAACCCCTTAAGGACCACAGCACTTTTCCATTTTCTGTCCGTTTGGGACCAAGGCTATTTTTACATTTCTGCAGCGTTTGTGTTTAGCTGTAATTTTCCTCTTACTCATTTACTGTACCCACACATATTATATACTGTTTTTCTCGCCATTAAATGGACTTTCTAAAGATACCATTATTTTCATCATATCTTATAATTTACTATAAAAAATTGTATAAAATATGAGGAAAAAATGGAAAAAAACACACTTTTTCTAACTTTGACCCCCAAAATCTGTTACACATCTACAACCACCAAAAAACACCCATGCTAAATAGTTTCTAAATTTTGTCCTGAGTTTAGAAATACCCAATGTTTACATGTGCTTTGATTTTTTTGCAAGTTATAGGGCCATAAATACAAGTAGCACTTTGCTATTTCCAAACCACTTTTTTTCAAAATTAGCGCTAGTTACATTGGGACACTGATATCTTTCAGGAATCCCTGAATATCCCTTGACATGTATATTTTTTTTTTTAGAAGACATCCCAAAGTATTGATCTAGGCCCATTTTGGTATATTTCATGCCACCATTTCACTACCAAATGCGATCAAATAAAAAAAATTGTACACTTTTTCACAAATTGTTTCACAAACTTTAGGTTTCTCACTGAAATTATTTACAAACAACTTGTGCAATTATGGCATACATGGTTGTAAATGCTTCTCTGGGATCCCCTTTGTTCATAAATTGCAGACATATATGGCTTTGGCATTGCTTTTTAGTATTTAGAAGGCCGCAAAATGCCACTGCGCACCACACATGTATTATGCCCAGCATTGAAGGGGTTAATTAGGAAGCTTGTAGGGAGCTTTTAGGGTTAATTTTAGCTTTAGTATAATGTAGTAGACAACCCAAAGTATTGATCTAGGCCCATTTTGGTATATTTCATGCCACCATTTCACCGCCAAATGCTAACAAATAAAAATAAAGCGTTACATTTTTCACAATTTTAGGTTTCTCACTGAAATTATTTACAAACAGCTTGTGCAATTATGGCATAAATGGTTGTAAAAGCTTCTCTGGGATCCCCTTTGTTCAGAAATAGCAGACATATATGGCTTTGGCTTTGCTTTTTGGTAATTAGAAGGCAGCTAAATGCCGTTGCGCACCACACGTGTATAATGCCCAGCATTGAAGGGGTTAAATAGGGAGCTTGTAGGGAGCTTGCAGGGTTAATTTTAGCTTTAGTGTAGGTATCAACCTCCCACATGACACATCACACCCCCTGATACCTCCCAAACAGCTCTCTTCCCTCCCCCACCTCACAATTGTCCCCGCCATCTTAAGTACTGGCAGTAAGTCTGCCAGTACTAAAATAAGAGTTTTTTGGGGATTTAAAAAAAAAAAAAATGATAATTCTGCTCTGTAGGATCCCCCCTTAGCCCCCACCCTCCCTGATCCCCCCCAAACAGCTCTCTAACCCCCCTCTTGGCCTTATTATGCACCATAGCTGTCTGCCAGTACCCAGTTTGAAATCAAATATGTTTTTTTAACATTTAATTATTTTAAAAAATCTATTTTCTGTAGTGTAGCTGCCCCCCCTCAACCCCCAACCTCCCACCCTCCCAGATCGTTAAAATTTGTAATTTTCCCACCCTCTCTCCCACCGTGTACCACTTAACATTTGTTCCATAGTGTAGGGTTCCCACCCGCCCGCGCGCGCACCCGCTCCCGAGCACCCGCGCGCACTCGATCCCGTCCCCCTTCCCCACCGATGGCCGCCCACTCGCCTCCCTGGATCAGCTCCCACCCACCAACGAACATGGCCATTGATGGCCAATGCAGAGAGGGCCACAGGGTGGCTCTCTCTTCATCGGACGGCTAAAAAATGTTATAGCAGGATGCCTCAATATCGAGGCATCACTGCTATAACATGAAAGCAGTTGGAAGTGATCAGGATCGCTTCCACTGCTTTCAAAGACCAACGACGTACGGGGTACGTCCTTGGTCATTAACTGCATTTCTTTGCAGGACGTACCCCATACGTCGTTGGTCGTTAAGGGGTTAATAAATTATTTTTTGTTCTCTGTGATTGTACTGGTCAGAGATTCATTCCATTTGTTTAATTTAGCTACAATTTTGAGCTATTTTTATAAAAAAGAGTGCTTGATTCCCTATCTATACAGGGCCTTAGGAAATTTTTGATGGTCCTTGTTCTCCTCTTGTAGTTTGTTGAAGAATATATATATATATATATATATATATATCACTAATTTTGCTTTGTTCTCTTGGTATTCTTAGTTTAAAGCTAAAGCTAGGAAGCCTCATATGATAATTTCTAGGCCCTTGAAGGCCACCTCTTATCACATGCTTTTTTATTTGCTTTTCACAACAGGGGAGAGCTAGTTCATGTGAGCTATATAGCTATATATATAACATTGTAATCACTCCCGTGGATTGTGGCAGACACTGCACTAATTGGCTCAAATGAAAGTCAATAGATAATAAATAAAAAGTCATGTGATCAGGGGGCTGTCAGAAGATGCTTAGATACAAGTTAATCGCAAAGGTAAAAAGTACATTAATATAAAAGTGTTGGTTATGCAAAACTGGGGAATGGGTAATAAAGGGATTATCTATCTTTTTAAACAACAAAAATTCTGGTGTTGACTGTCCCTTTAATGTTAAATTCCTTAGACTGACTTTTTTTCTTTTCTTCTAACACCTGAGAACTCCTATCTTTAAGCCTTTATAACTTTTGTGTGCAATATTTTTTTTGTTGTATTAGATGGTGTTATTATGAGTGTAACTAAACTTTGTAAAGTATGTTTGATGTGTTTTGTGCAACTTTTATGTTTTTCACAAAACAGTTAACCAGAACTCTAAAGTCGAGGTAATCATTCTTTGCAAAATCACAATTGTGCTCAAGCGATCGCGTTTACTTTCAACTTGTACTACCATCGGTAAGCCTGACAAGCGTAAACCCTCACGATAAACCCCTTATCACTCTCGGAATTTAGCCTTATATGGTTTACTTTGAGGATTATAATGGTATATTTGATAGGATAGACTTCCAAACATTTTCTAGTAGTTTGCAAAGATACCTCAACACATCCGGTGAGCCAGTGACTAGAGGCATATATGTGCAGCCACCAGTCACCAGCTAGCTCTCATTAGTGCATTTCTGCTAATGAGCCCATCCAGGTATGTCTTTCAACAAAGGATACCAAAAGAACAAAGCAACTTAGATACAATAAGTTAATTGAAAAGTCTCTTAAAGGTACATAAAACCCCAAAAATGATTCTTTCATTATTCATATAGAACATACAACTCTCAGATTTTCTTCTTTTATCAAATTTTCTTTGTTATCATGTTATCTTTTGTTGAAAACAGGAAGGTAAGTTCAGGAATGTGCACATGTCTATAGCCCTATATAGCAGCAGTTTTGCAACAATGCTATACATTAATAGAGCACTAGATGGCAGCACTTTTTTTCTGTCATTTAGTGCTCAAGACGTGTACTCTACCGATCTAGATATCTCTTTTACCAAAGAATAACAAGAAAATGAAGCAAATTTGATAATATAAGAACATTTTTAAAAATTGTATTTTCTATCTGAAACATTAGAACATAAATGGGGATATATGTCCCTTTAAAAGATCCTGAATAATTTAGATGTTACTGTCCTTTTAAGTAAATACATTCATATACATTTAGCTTTCAGATATGAAACTATAGCAGTTCATTTCAGATTTGCACGTTATAAAAAATGTTTTGTTTATTTAATATTCACTTGAGAGAGTTCAGAAAGTATTTATTTTTTACAAAAACTGTTTTTTTTTGTTTGTTTGTTTTTTCCCCAAAGGGAGCATCTTCAGGTATGCAAAAGCAACTGAGTAGCAGCAGATTAATCTTACATAAACTTAAAATAGTAGTTAGTGCTAGTAATTCAAGCCACAGCTTGAATTGTGGTCATGATGGGTCAAGGACAAATTTGAAGGCTACATACTTATAGGCTAACAACTAAAATCAACTGACAAGGACATTGCTATTTTTTTATTGAATAGAGTAAATTTGAACTATTTGAAGCCTGCGGAAAAGCTTTTCTGCTCTTTAGAGTAATGGGTTTAACAGCATACATGAGGCAGATTTTCTTGTTCCTGCTTGTACATTTATGTTTGCTTATATATAATTTTTAGACGAGTTAAACAAATAACACATATTTAGTTGTTTGCTACTTTTGTCCAAATATGAATGTACAATTATTTAATATAACATAAGGTTTGTACGTGAATTTCTTTTCTTCACTGCACTTTGAAAACTTTCCTACAGCAAAATCTTCCAAAATGTACCCAATACAAAAGAAGACGAAAGTGCATATATCTGGCACATGCAAAATTTTAGCTTCCATATAGCAGACTTTCAAAGTTAATTGGGGTCACTTTAAACCCCTTAAATTCTAGTATGTGTATATGCCCATAAAGGGCCAGATTACAAGTAGAGCGCTATTTAATACTACTGCTCAAGTTTTAACTACGCTAGAAGTAAACACGTGTGGGGTTGCACTCGTATTACGTGCTAACACAATGTGCGTAAGAAAACAAACTTTGAATATCTTGTGTTCAATAACCTATTCCCCCGTGGAAGTCAATGGAGAAAAACACCCTACTTTCACGCAAGCCTGATCGTATATTCTCAAGTGCGCTGAACTAACATGAATATTTTACATTCCAATGTTCTTCACATAGAATATTTTCTTTTTATTTATAAATACATATTTCACATATATCTGATGTTTTTTTGGTCCAATATATATTTATATATCTATATTATAATTGTGTTTGTAATGCGTCCGTTGCCGTCGTCAGTTGTGCACGCATCCTCAAAGGAAAAAGCATTAAAGAAAAAAAAATGCAACACCCACAAGAAATATTAACGAAAAAACACATAACTGTCCATACAAAAAACAAAAAAAATCTAACTGCCCATACGAAAGAATAAAAAAACCTAACCGCTCGCACAAAGTATTAACAAACACCTGAACTGCCAATCCCAACATTGCATAATAATAAAGTAATTAACCCCTAATCCACAAATCAAACAACGGAAATAACATAATTAAAATATTAACCCATAAACCACCAACACCCCACATCGCAATACACCTAATTAACCTATTACCCCTTTAAACCGCCAAACCCCCACATCGCAATAAACATAATTAACCTATTAACTCCTAAACCAACAACCCCCCTACAACGCAAATAAATAATTTAATTACTAAGACCTCTAACCTAACACCCCCTAAATTAACCTCATTTACATAAAATTAACTGTTACAAAAAAAAAACTAAGTTACAATTAAAATAAAAAATCCTAACAATTTAAAAATAAAACCTAACATTAAATTACAAAAAATTATTCTAAAATTATAAAAAAATAAAAAAAAGTCTAAAACTACAGAAAAAAATAAACAAAATTATCAAAAATAAAAAAAATTAAACCTAATTCCTATGAAAATAAAAATGCCCCCCCAAAATCAAAACACCCCCTAATCTAAACTAAACTTCAAATAGCCCTTAACAGGGCCTTTTGTAGGGCATTGCCCTAAGTTAAACAGCTCTTTTACATTCTAAGTCTCCCCTAACAGTAAAAAAAACCCCACCCACCAAACCCCCCAAAATAAAAAAACTAACACTAAAAAAACCTAAACTACTCATTGCCCCTAAAGGGGCATTTGTATGGGCATTGCCCTTAAAAGGGCATTCAGCTCTTTTACTGCCCTTAAAAGGGCAATCAGTTCTTTTACAGCCCAAAAAAAAGCGACCCCAAAAAATAAAAAAAAAAGCCTATGACTAAGCCCCAAATAGGTACTCACTATTCCTGAAGCACGGCAGAGAAGGTCTTCTTTCAGGTGGCTCCATCATCTTCTATCTTCATTGGGAGCAAAAGCAAAGGCGGTGCAGAGCTGGCTTCTCCGATGCGTGGATCCTCACCAGTGGTCCTCAGCTGTGGCAGTCCTCATGTACGATGGAGATCGGATGAAGAGGAGCCTCCACGCTGATGAGGACCGCCGGCGCTGAAGACCGCCACTCCAGATCCGCGCATAAGAACACTCCACACCCAGAGAAATACAAAACACAGAAGGGAACTGCACTCCAAGACCGGACCAGGTACACATCCAGTGACTCAGCAACATCTCAGCCCTGGGTGCTAAATAGCACTCCAAAAAAGCTGTGATGTCACCAGAGCCACAGGCAATTAACCCCAGTCTGGAATGGGTGCAAGAAACAAGGGGGATTACAAACAAAAAGTAATACAACACATAGAGACACCCAGCACTCACCAGCTAGCTCACAGCTAAGATAAAATCACAACTGGAAAGGTTAGTTACCGCATCTGGCCAAATGGGAAAAGCTTTTTTGGAGTGCTATTTAGCACTCAGGGCTGGGATGTTGCTGAGTCACTGGATGTGTACCTGGTCCGGTCTTGGAGTGCAGTTCCCTTCCGTGTTTTGTATTTCTCTGGGTGATTACATCCACCTGTGCACCCCTTCTTTGTTCTCAGTTTGTTTGGCTTTGTAAGCTTGATGGTGTGACTGTGTTAGGGACTCAGGCAGTGGAAAGGACCTTGACGTGGTGCCTGAGCTTTTCCCATTTGGCCAGATGCGGTAACTAACCTTTCCAGTTGTGATTTTATCTTAGCTGTGAGCTAGCTGGTGAGTGCTGGGTATCTCTATGTGTTGTATTACTTTTTGTTTGTAATCCCCCTTGTTTCTTGCACCCATTCCAGACTGGGGTTAACTGCCTGTGGCTCTGGTGACATCACAGCTTTTTTGGAGTGCTATTTAGCACCCAGGGCTGGGATGTTGCTGAGTCACTGGATGTGTACCTGGTCTGGTCTTGGAGTGCAGTTCCCTTCCGTGTTATATATATATATATATATATATTTCCTGTACAAATGACAGCACTCTCAGGTCTTTTTTCAAAATGAGATCAACAAAATTCTCTTTTTTAATGGAACGTTTTCGAGGAGCTTGTCCCCATCATCAGCATACCATTCAAGTGTAACAAAACATATATTTATACAAACAAACCAATTAATCAAATCTTAATAACCTGTGTCTCCCTTGGTGTCCCAGAAAACCGCCAACCACTCGTGTTTGGAACGCACTATGCGTTCCAGTGCTTTGTAACCGGAAGTACCTCATGTCATGTGACTTCCGGTTTCGTATATTCACAATATACCTTATCCGTGCAGCATTTACATATTTCCAACTTATACTCTTAAGTACTTTTGCTTACTATATGCCTGTTATTCTCCTATAGACATTTCATTGCCTTATTTTACTTGTGATCTTGTGATACACTGACTTGTCACTACTGCAGCGTAATCTAATCACTCTCACACTAGTGTGCTGATTTGTGCAAACTTTATATTTTTGCATTCCACTTACTCTGTAGTTTATATACTGTGTATTGTGTGGGTATTAACTTTTATGTGTTTATTTGCAATAGTTTGTGTTAATTGTGCCTTTTTTATTTATCTCGGTTACCATGGTTACCCAGTAGTGCTGGCTATGTATTCTCTATGTATCTTGCAATCTTTATGTAGCCATATTCCATTAATTCCTTTATTGCACTTAGACTTAGAGGTCTATTAGTTGCCCCACTGCAATCTAATATGCATGTGTATTTACTCTTCCCCTAGGTGCACGTATTGCGTTACTCAGCCCCTCTTTCCTTAGACCCTTGTGTCTTAAAAGGTGTCTGCTTAGAGGCTAGTGATCTACTTGTGCCTATAGGCACCTTGCATCTTTTACACATACATTTCTGACATATAGTTTCTTCAGTTTCTATTCTATTATCATATTATTTTGTACATTTAAATGTAGCATGTCCTCTTATTTAGTGCTTTTATTATTTTTTCTCTATGTTGTTGTTTGTTATTTATTTTACTAAGGTTGTCTCTTTGTATACAGGATTTTCAAGTGTCCCCACTGTGGTGCATCTGTCTCCTAGACTTCTACGCCTTGGATCTGTGTGCATAGCCATTCCACTTCCAGTTATCAGTCTATTTCCGTCCTGCTGTGTCTTTAGATGTTGTTCATCCTTTCCATGCTTATCTTTTGTTGTAATAGGCTACTGTGTATCAAGGTTATGGGAGTTGTTGTTTTACTGGTAACCTGCCCCTTCTGTGTCTTACTCCAAGAGTAGTGGGAGGCACTTTCATGTCTCCCCCTGCTCTGATCTAAGGTATATGACTAGGGCACTACCCCCCTTGGGGTCTGTGTCTCAGCCCCACCTTGATCCGGTGCACAGTATCTGGCCATCGTACCTTTGTATGTATCTCCTACCTACACCAGTGCCTTAAAATCTGGTGCTGAGTTGAGCCCCCCTGGGTGTATTGTGCCCAGTCTATACATCCATTCTGCTTCTCGTCTGAGAAGGGCTTTATTACGATCGCCTCCTCTGTCAAGCTGGGGGATGTGGTCAATTAGGATGTATCTGATGCTGGAGACTTGATGTTGTTTTTGAGTGCAATGTCTGGCTACAGGTTGGTCTGAATTGCCTGTGTCTAGTGCCGCCCTTATCGCCCGCCTGTGGTTAGCCATTCTTTCACGTAATGTCCCACTGGTCTTACCAATATAGAATTTGGCACATGGGCAGTAGAGTAGGTAGATTACATGTGTTGTATTGCACGACAGAGAGTGTTTGATGTGATACACCTTGTTAGTATGCGGATGGTGGAAGGTCTTAGTGGCTATTAGGCCATTGCACGTTGTGCAGCCCAGGCATTTATATGAACCTTTGATGTTAACCTTTTCTTTCTTTAGATAGCATTTTTTGGGGTCTGTTTTGACCAGCAGGTCCCTTAGATTTGTACCCCGCCTGTATGCAATCATCGGTGTGAGATTATGTGCAAATCTTAGTTTTGGGTCCGATTGTATCACAGGCCAATGTTTCCTTAGGATCTTGCCAGCATCACTGGTATTTGGTGAAAATGTAGTTGCCATTATGAGCCTGTTAGTTGTATCTTTGTTTTTTTCTTTGTTCATAAGAGTTGTCTGTGTATACGGTAGTAGTTCTTGTACAATTGTATCTACCATATTCTTTTTGTATCCTCGCTGTATAAATTTGTCCCTCATAAACTGAAGTTGGGAGACCCCTGTAGCTTTGTCTGTGTTGTTACGTATTACTCGCATCAGTTGTGATTTTATGATTCCTTTGAGTAACGCTGGTGGGTGACAACTATTGGCACATAATAAGGAGTTCCTATCGGTGGGCTTATAATACAGTGTAGTGCCTATTGTACCATTTTGTATGTATACATTAAGGTCCAGGAAATGTACTTCTGCTGCACTGTGTGTTATTTTGAATCTCACCTGTGTGTTTGTGTTGTTAACGTATTGGAACCATTCTAATAGTGTGTCTTGTCCTCCCCTCCAGATTAGAAAGACATCATCTATATATCTTACATAGAAAATTATAGATGTTATATCTTTGTTCCACAGATATGTCTTTTCAAACTCAGACATGTATATGTTGGCATACGATGGGGCCATATTTGACCCCATCGCCGTGCCGGATGTCTGCAAGTAGTATTGAGTTTCAAATCGAAAGTAGTTGTGTGTGAGACAAAATTGCATAAGTGTCATGAAGTACTCAATTGGGGGTCCCTCATATTCTCTATCCTCAATAAGATGGTTCCTGACTGCTGTAAGCCCTTTGTCATGAGGGATGATGGTGTAGAGACTGTTGACATCCAGGGTTACCAGGATGTCCCCAGTCTCCACAGCAACCTCCCCCAGTTTACGTATGAGGTCATTTGTATCAGCGATGTAGGATATTGTTTTCTTTACTGTGGGTTGCAGTAATATATCGAGTAACTGTGCTACCGGTTGTGTCATGGATTGTACTGCCGACACAATCGGTCGCCCTGGTGGTCTATCCATAGTTTTGTGGATTTTAGGCGTGGTGTATAGAATTGGCACTTTTGGGTATTTAGTAGTACAGAATTCATATAAGTTTTCATTGAGATATCCCTGCTGGAATCCAAGTGTTAAGACTTGGTCAAGTTCCTGCTTAAATTTGCCCGTGGGGTCTCTTGTTAGTGTGGTATATGTTTCAGCATCACTTAACTGTTGCAGGATGTCCTCTCTATAGTCTGAATAGTTCAGAAGGACAATAGCCCCGCCTTTATCTACGGGGCGAATGACCATTGAGTGATCATCCTGCAAAGTTTTGATGGCTTGTCTTTCTTCTTGTGTTAAGTTATGTGCCCATTTTTTGTTAACTCTTATTGTTTCAAGGTCCTGCGTGGTGAGTCTTATGTATGTCTTAGTTGATGCGCTATTACTGTGCGGTTCAAATGTACTTGCCTTTTTACATTTATCTAATGGAGACATTCCTGTCTTTTGTGTGGGGGTGTCTTGGAAGAATTCCTTAATTTTTAGCACTCTATTATGTTTGTACATATCTATTTTAAGTTCTAATTCTGGAGTGCTATGGCTTGGTATGAATGTTAGGCCTTTGTTGAGGACTTGTCTTTCTGTTGTGGTTAGTATGTGTTCACTAAGATTGACTACTATGTCCTCATTCTGTTGCGGCGTGCTGGCCTGTATCTTCCTCCCCGCCCTCCTGATGTGTGGCCTCTGTCTCCTCCTCCTCCCCGTGACCTGGTAGTTACCCCTAAAAAATGTCGTTCTGGGGTGGAGTGTCCCCTATGTATATATGTGTCACCTCGTGTTGTTTGTGGTGTATATGTACCTGGTGACATAGAGGTCGTGTGTGAGGTGTTAGTGTCCGTTTCGGACGATTCAGCACCACTTGTATCTATTGTTGCAAATTGCACTCGTCTGGGTCTGTAGGTTCTTCTATTTCTACCTTCTGTAGAGTTAGTTAGCCATTTATATACCCTACCATGAGTATAATCTGCGTTAACAGCGTCAAGTTTTCTATTTTTGAAAACTGTTAAATCTGTTTTATATTTTTCTATCTGCTGATTTAGTTTGAGTAGCCAATTTTCCTGTTGGTCTAATGTAAGTGTGGTGTTATGTGCTTCCTCAAATGTTGATATTTCTATCTTCACTCTTCCTAGTATATTTGTAACCTCTTCAATTACTAGGAGTACTAAATCTAGGGAGCACTTGTTTAGGATGTGACACCATTTCCTTCTGAACTCTGGGTTGTCACGTCCTATTGTGGGGATGTTTTTAACCCTGAATCCCCTAGGTATGTGGCTAATTCTATAGTATTCAGATAAGTAGCTACCATGTAACATAAGGTCTATTTCACGTTTTTTGAGTTTTAATAAGTTGTGGTATAAATTTATAGGGGTCTCACCAGTACTTCTGTTGATTGGGGCGAATAGTATCCTCGCTGCATCATCCTGTGTATAGGTCACCGTGCCTATTTGTGCCACCAGGGCATGTTCACCTGGGGTTTCTTCCAGTTGCACTGCTGTGTTTCCTGGTGGTGGTAATGCTGTTGTTTGGGAAAAGACAGGTTCCATTTTAGTTATACTGTTCATGCAGTGTTAATGATCTTCCTGGCTCAAATGGTTCTACAATTCACTTTCAGTCGTGGTAAATGTCCAGTATACTAAGAGGTGATGTTCAGTCAGTGGTAGCATACAAAATAATAATAATAATCAAGATGGTTTTTTTCTGGATTGTCACCAGTAGAGAGGTGGGGGTATCACTGTGTATAGAAAATTATAATACCGTCCATACCACACAGGTTATACCCTCCAAAGGTCGTCTGCCTGGGTGCTATGATGCCTTAAATATTTCCTGTACAAATGACAGCACTCTCAGGTCTTTTTTCAAAATGAGATCAACAAAATTCTCTTTTTTAATGGAACGTTTTCGAGGAGCTTGTCCCCATCATCAGCATACCATTCAAGTGTAACAAAACATATATTTATACAAACAAACCAATTAATCAAATCTTAATAACCTGTGTCTCCCTTGGTGTCCCAGAAAACCGCCAACCACTCGTGTTTGGAACGCACCATGCGTTCCAGTGCTTTGTAACCGGAAGTACCTCATGTCATGTGACTTCCGGTTTCGTATATTCACAATATACCTTATCCGTGCAGCATTTACATATTTCCAACTTATACTCTTAAGTACTTTTGCTTACTATATGCCTGTTATTCTCCTATAGACATTTCATTGCCTTATTTTACTTGTGATCTTGTGATACACTGACTTGTCACTACTGCAGCGTAATCTAATCACTCTCACACTAGTGTGCTGATTTGTGCAAACTTTATATTTTTGCATTCCACTTACTCTGTAGTTTATATACTGTGTATTGTGTGGGTATTAACTTTTATGTGTTTATTTGCAATAGTTTGTGTTAATTGTGCCTTTTTTATTTATCTCGGTTACCATGGTTACCCAGTAGTGCTGGCTATGTATTCTCTATGTATCTTGCAATCTTTATGTAGCCATATTCCATTAATTCCTTTATTGCACTTAGACTTAGAGGTCTATTAGTTGCCCCACTGCAATCTAATATGCATGTGTATTTACTCTTCCCCTAGGTGCACGTATTGCGTTACTCAGCCCCTCTTTCCTTAGACCCTTGTGTCTTAAAAGGTGTCTGCTTAGAGGCTAGTGATCTACTTGTGCCTATAGGCACCTTGCATCTTTTACACATACATTTCTGACATATAGTTTCTTCAGTTTCTATTCTATTATCATATTATTTTGTACATTTAAATGTAGCATGTCCTCTTATTTAGTGCTTTTATTATTTTTTCTCTATGTTGTTGTTTGTTATTTATTTTACTAAGGTTGTCTCTTTGTATACAGGATTTTCAAGTGTCCCCACTGTGGTGCATCTGTCTCCTAGACTTCTACGCCTTGGATCTGTGTGCATAGCCATTCCACTTCCAGTTATCAGTCTATTTCCGTCCTGCTGTGTCTTTAGATGTTGTTCATCCTTTCCATGCTTATCTTTTGTTGTAATAGGCTACTGTGTATCAAGGTTATGGGAGTTGTTGTTTTACTGGTAACCTGCCCCTTCTGTGTCTTACTCCAAGAGTAGTGGGAGGCACTTTCATGTCTCCCCCTGCTCTGATCTAAGGTATATGACTAGGGCACTACCCCCCTTGGGGTCTGTGTCTCAGCCCCACCTTGATCCGGTGCACAGTATCTGGCCATCGTACCTTTGTATGTATCTCCTACCTACACCAGTGCCTTAAAATCTGGTGCTGAGTTGAGCCCCCCTGGGTGTATAAAAGCACTAAATAAGAGGACATGCTACATTTAAATGTACAAAATAATATGATAATAGAATAGAAACTGAAGAAACTATATGTCAGAAATGTATGTGTAAAAGATGCAAGGTGCCTATAGGCACAAGTAGATCACTAGCCTCTAAGCAGACACCTTTTAAGACACAAGGGTCTAAGGAAAGAGGGGCTGAGTAACGCAATACGTGCACCTAGGGGAAGAGTAAATACACATGCATATTAGATTGCAGTGGGGCAACTAATAGACCTCTAAGTCTAAGTGCAATAAAGGAATTAATGGAATATGGCTACATAAAGATTGCAAGATACATAGAGAATACATAGCCAGCACTACTGGGTAACCATGGTAACCGAGATAAATAAAAAAGGCACAATTAACACAAACTATTGCAAATAAACACATAAAAGTTAATACCCACACAATACACAGTATATAAACTACAGAGTAAGTGGAATGCAAAAATATAAAGTTTGCACAAATCAGCACACTAGTGTGAGAGTGATTAGATTACGCTGCAGTAGTGACAAGTCAGTGTATCACAAGATCACAAGTAAAATAAGGCAATGAAATGTCTATAGGAGAATAACAGGCATATAGTAAGCAAAAGTACTTAAGAGTATAAGTTGGAAATATGTAAATGCTGCACGGATAAGGTATATTGTGAATATACGAAACCGGAAGTCACATGACATGAGGTACTTCCGGTTACAAAGCACTGGAACGCATGGTGCGTTCCAAACACGAGTGGTTGGCGGTTTTCTGGGACACCAAGGGAGACACAGGTTATTAAGATTTGATTAATTGGTTTGTTTGTATAAATATATGTTTTGTTACACTTGAATGGTATGCTGATGATGGGGACAAGCTCCTCGAAAACGTTCCATTAAAAAAGAGAATTTTGTTGATCTCATTTTGAAAAAAGACCTGAGAGTGCTGTCATTTGTACAGGAAATATTTAAGGCATCATAGCACCCAGGCAGACGACCTTTGGAGGGTATAACCTGTGTGGTATGGACGGTATTATAATTTTCTATACACAGTGATACCCCCACCTCTCTACTGGTGACAATCCAGAAAAAAACCATCTTGATTATTATTATTATTTTGTATGCTACCACTGACTGAACATCACCTCTTAGTATACTGGACATTTACCACGACTGAAAGTGAATTGTAGAACCATTTGAGCCAGGAAGATCATTAACACTGCATGAACAGTATAACTAAAATGGAACCTGTCTTTTCCCAAACAACAGCATTACCACCACCAGGAAACACAGCAGTGCAACTGGAAGAAACCCCAGGTGAACATGCCCTGGTGGCACAAATAGGCACGGTGACCTATACACAGGATGATGCAGCGAGGATACTATTCGCCCCAATCAACAGAAGTACTGGTGAGACCCCTATAAATTTATACCACAACTTATTAAAACTCAAAAAACGTGAAATAGACCTTATGTTACATGGTAGCTACTTATCTGAATACTATAGAATTAGCCACATACCTAGGGGATTCAGGGTTAAAAACATCCCCACAATAGGACGTGACAACCCAGAGTTCAGAAGGAAATGGTGTCACATCCTAAACAAGTGCTCCCTAGATTTAGTACTCCTAGTAATTGAAGAGGTTACAAATATACTAGGAAGAGTGAAGATAGAAATATCAACATTTGAGGAAGCACATAACACCACACTTACATTAGACCAACAGGAAAATTGGCTACTCAAACTAAATCAGCAGATAGAAAAATATAAAACAGATTTAACAGTTTTCAAAAATAGAAAACTTGACGCTGTTAACGCAGATTATACTCATGGTAGGGTATATAAATGGCTAACTAACTCTACAGAAGGTAGAAATAGAAGAACCTACAGACCCAGACGAGTGCAATTTGCAACAATAGATACAAGTGGTGCTGAATCGTCCGAAACGGACACTAACACCTCACACACGACCTCTATGTCACCAGGTACATATACACCACAAACAACACGAGGTGACACATATATACATAGGGGACACTCCACCCCAGAACGACATTTTTTAGGGGTAACTACCAGGTCACGGGGAGGAGGAGGAGACAGAGGCCACACATCAGGAGGGCGGGGAGGAAGATACAGGCCAGCACGCCGCAACAGAATGAGGACATAGTAGTCAATCTTAGTGAACACATACTAACCACAACAGAAAGACAAGTCCTCAACAAAGGCCTAACATTCATACCAAGCCATAGCACTCCAGAATTAGAACTTAAAATAGATATGTACAAACATAATAGAGTGCTAAAAATTAAGGAATTCTTCCAAGACACCCCCACACAAAAGACAGGAATGTCTCCATTAGATAAATGTAAAAAGGCAAGTACATTTGAACCGCACAGTAATAGCGCATCAACTAAGACATACATAAGACTCACCACGCAGGACCTTGAAACAATAAGAGTTAACAAAAAATGGGCACATAACTTAACACAAGAAGAAAGACAAGCCATCAAAACTTTGCAGGATGATCACTCAATGGTCATTCGCCCCGCAGATAAAGGCGGGGCTATTGTCCTTCTGAACTATTCAGACTATAGAGAGGACATCCTGCAACAGTTAAGTGATGCTGAAACATATACCACACTAACAAGAGACCCCACGGGCAAATTTAAGCAGGAACTTGACCAAGTCTTAACACTTGGATTCCAGCAGGGATATCTCAATGAAAACTTATATGAATTCTGTACTACTAAATACCCAAAAGTGCCAATTCTATACACCACGCCTAAAATCCACAAAACTATGGATAGACCACCAGGGCGACCGATTGTGTCGGCAGTACAATCCATGACACAACCGGTAGCACAGTTACTCGATATATTACTGCAACCCACAGTAAAGAAAACAATATCCTACATCGCTGATACAAATGACCTCATACGTAAACTGGGGGAGGTTGCTGTGGAGACTGGGGACATCCTGGTAACCCTGGATGTCAACAGTCTCTACACCATCATCCCTCATGACAAAGGGCTTACAGCAGTCAGGAACCATCTTATTGAGGATAGAGAATATGAGGGACCCCCAATTGAGTACTTCATGACACTTATGCAATTTTGTCTCACACACAACTACTTTCGATTTGAAACTCAATACTACTTGCAGACATCCGGCACGGCGATGGGGTCAAATATGGCCCCATCGTATGCCAACATATACATGTCTGAGTTTGAAAAGACATATCTGTGGAACAAAGATATAACATCTATAATTTTCTATGTAAGATATATAGATGATGTCTTTCTAATCTGGAGGGGAGGACAAGACACACTATTAGAATGGTTCCAATACGTTAACAACACAAACACACCGGTGAGATTCAAAATAACACACAGTGCAGCAGAAGTACATTTCCTGGACCTTAATGTATACATACAAAATGGTACAATAGGCACTACACTGTATTATAAGCCCACCGATAGGAACTCCTTATTATGTGCCAATAGTTGTCACCCACCAGCGTTACTCAAAGGAATCATAAAATCACAACTGATGCGAGTAATACGTAACAACACAGACAAAGCTACAGGGGTCTCCCAACTTCAGTTTATGAGGGACAAATTTATACAGCGAGGATACAAAAAGAATATGGTAGATACAATTGTACAAGAACTACTACCGTATACACAGACAACTCTTATGAACAAAGAAAAAAACAAAGATACAACTAACAGGCTCATAATGGCAACTACATTTTCACCAAATACCAGTGATGCTGGCAAGATCCTAAGGAAACATTGGCCTGTGATACAATCGGACCCAAAACTAAGATTTGCACATAATCTCACACCGATGATTGCATACAGGCGGGGTACAAATCTAAGGGACCTGCTGGTCAAAACAGACCCCAAAAAATGCTATCTAAAGAAAGAAAAGGTTAACATCAAAGGTTCATATAAATGCCTGGGCTGCACAACGTGCAATGGCCTAATAGCCACTAAGACCTTCCACCATCCGCATACTAACAAGGTGTATCACATCAAACACTCTCTGTCGTGCAATACAACACATGTAATCTACCTACTCTACTGCCCATGTGCCAAATTCTATATTGGTAAGACCAGTGGGACATTACGTGAAAGAATGGCTAACCACAGGCGGGCGATAAGGGTGGCACTAGACACAGGCAATTCAGACCAACCTGTAGCCAGACATTGCACTCAAAAACAACATCAAGTCTCCAGCATCAGATACATCCTAATTGACCACATCCCCCAGCTTGACAGAGGAGGCGATCGTAATAAAGCCCTTCTCAGACGAGAAGCAGAATGGATGTATAGACTGGGCACAATACACCCAGGGGGGCTCAACTCAGCACCAGATTTTAAGGCACTGGTGTAGGTAGGAGATACATACAAAGGTACGATGGCCAGATACTGTGCACCGGATCAAGGTGGGGCTGAGACACAGACCCCAAGGGGGGTAGTGCCCTAGTCATATACCTTAGATCAGAGCAGGGGGAGACATGAAAGTGCCTCCCACTACTCTTGGAGTAAGACACAGAAGGGGCAGGTTACCAGTAAAACAACAACTCCCATAACCTTGATACACAGTAGCCTATTACAACAAAAGATAAGCATGGAAAGGATGAACAACATCTAAAGACACAGCAGGACGGAAATAGACTGATAACTGGAAGTGGAATGGCTATGCACACAGATCCAAGGCGTAGAAGTCTAGGAGACAGATGCACCACAGTGGGGACACTTGAAAATCCTGTATACAAAGAGACAACCTTAGTAAAATAAATAACAAACAACAACATAGAGAAAAAATAATAAAAGCACTAAATAAGAGGACATGCTACATTTAAATGTACAAAATAATATGATAATAGAATAGAAACTGAAGAAACTATATGTCAGAAATGTATGTGTAAAAGATGCAAGGTGCCTATAGGCACAAGTAGATCACTAGCCTCTAAGCAGACACCTTTTAAGACACAAGGGTCTAAGGAAAGAGGGGCTGAGTAACGCAATACGTGCACCTAGGGGAAGAGTAAATACACATGCATATTAGATTGCAGTGGGGCAACTAATAGACCTCTAAGTCTAAGTGCAATAAAGGAATTAATGGAATATGGCTACATAAAGATTGCAAGATACATAGAGAATACATAGCCAGCACTACTGGGTAACCATGGTAACCGAGATAAATAAAAAAGGCACAATTAACACAAACTATTGCAAATAAACACATAAAAGTTAATACCCACACAATACACAGTATATAAACTACAGAGTAAGTGGAATGCAAAAATATAAAGTTTGCACAAATCAGCACACTAGTGTGAGAGTGATTAGATTACGCTGCAGTAGTGACAAGTCAGTGTATCACAAGATCACAAGTAAAATAAGGCAATGAAATGTCTATAGGAGAATAACAGGCATATAGTAAGCAAAAGTACTTAAGAGTATAAGTTGGAAATATGTAAATGCTGCACGGATAAGGTATATTGTGAATATACGAAACCGGAAGTCACATGACATGAGGTACTTCCGGTTACAAAGCACTGGAACGCATAGTGCGTTCCAAACACGAGTGGTTGGCGGTTTTCTGGGACACCAAGGGAGACACAGGTTATTAAGATTTGATTAATTGGTTTGTTTGTATAAATATATGTTTTGTTACACTTGAATGGTATGCTGATGATGGGGACAAGCTCCTCGAAAACGTTCCATTAAAAAAGAGAATTTTGTTGATCTCATTTTGAAAAAAGACCTGAGAGTGCTGTCATTTGTACAGGAAATATTTAAGGCATCATAGCACCCAGGCAGACGACCTTTGGAGGGTATAACCTGTGTGGTATGGACGGTATTATATATATATATATATATATATATATATATATATAGTTATATAGTTATATCTATTTATATTTAGAACATATTCAGCTATGTGCAGAACATTGGAATGTGAAATATTTACAGTAAATACACAGTATAACACTTTATTAAATATGAATATTGCATAAATATTATTTTACATGTTTTCATCTACTCAACTGCAAATGCCTCCAATGCACACACACACACACACACATATATATATATATATATATATATATATATATATATATATATACTGTATGTCTATATATGTTCATATGTATGTGTTTATGTGTGTATATATGTTTGTAAATACATATATACACATATAAATACATATTTACACCTATATAGACATGTATATGTACGTATCTCAATGTTAAAGCCCTTTGCCTCATATGTTTGAGGTCTTATAACTCTTTTGTGTATTTTTTTTTTAAATCATTTTAATTAGAGGGTGTTATAATGATTGTAAATGTACTTTGCAATGCATTTTTGATGTGTTTTGTGAGACTTTTTAATCAGAGCTCTAAGGACGTGCTAACCCGACGCTCGTTAACTTTAATTACTCTTAAGCGATTGTGTTTACTTTTAACTTGATAAACCCCTAATGCTCATGCGTAACTGTTAGCGCTCAACTCAAAGTGTGCATAGTGGGCTTTAACTGGTTTAATGAAATGTAATTACATTTAATTAAATTTACCCTGTGACAGAAGTGGTGGGCATTCACAGATTCGTGATATTGCTGTTTTATTGAGAAGCTGTATTGAGTACTTCAGTTTAGAGTACATAATACAGAATGGGAGCTGTACATTTTTGCTGTTTCTGAATTTCTCTAAATTATTCCTATGGAATTTTTAAATTTGTTATGTAACTTTTAAACTGAAAAAAATGCAAAAATTGAACTCTTCTGCTATTGTGCAAGCTATTCCAACATACAAGATACATCTATAAAAAAGCCAGCAACATCACTTAGCTGTGAAATTCACTGCTTCTGTCATAGGCTGCAACAATATGCACGTACCAAGAGGGCAGTGCCCAGTATAAACATGAAGAGTTTTACCAGCTGACTTCTGTAATGGGCTCAAATAAGAATTTGGCTTTAAAGAGAGAGCTGCTGGCAAAGGGCAAAAAACACTTGCAGGGTGAGTAGTAACCACGCTACTGTAGTTACACTCAGCAGTTTAATAAATAAAAAATAGTAACTAGTGATACTCCTACACGCCAGCAGCAGCATAGAATATTGTTTTTTGTTTTTTTATTTTACCGTTTGAACTTTTGAAGCTTTGTCCAGCTAAGTAATGTACATTTTAACTATTTAAGCATTTCCTTCCTTAAGAATTTTTTTCCCCTCTTTAAAGCAATAGTATTAACCATACAAACAATTTGTTCATTTATTTTGTTTAATGGCCACTCAATATTATTTCTGGACAAATGCAAATAATGTAAAAACAATTGTCATTTTTTACATTTATCTGAAAATAGGATAGGATCTAGCCTTGGTTCTTTACCCACCAGGTACTGAGGGAGATATAGAATTGGAACAGTTAGTAGGATGCTGGGCAGCAGACTGAAGTCAAATGATTAACTATGCAGAGAATAGGTAGCAGAGCTGTGAGAAGTAGACTTGCCGTGAACAGAACAATGTAGCATTGCAGACATCATACAGATAAAATAGTGCAAGGCACAGCAAGTTTGTTTTGTATTTGTATTTTATTTCTTTCATATAGGTGGTGAGAGTCCATGAGCTAGTTACTGATAGGATATACATTCCTATCAGGAGGGGGCAAGGTTTCCCAAACATCAAATGCCTATAAATACACCTCCCACCTCACTCATACCTCAGTTTTACAAACTTTGCCTCCTTAGGAGGCGGTGAAGCATGATGTGCTTGATTTCTTCTGTGATAGGCGCTTCTAAGGATATTGAAGCCCAGTTCCTCTCTATGTACAGTGTTTGTCTGAGGGATGTGAGGGGAGTATTGCCTGATGATACCATGTTTTTGGCTATGGGAAAGCTTTTCATAAGGCTCTCCATAAATCGGTCACAGGGATTCATCTGCTGCCTCCCTTTACAGATCGACAATATACTCTTCTACCATTACCTCCGCTGATATGCTTCAGTACTGGTGGATGGGTGCCTTACATGGTAAGTATATGCTTTTATTATATAAAACACTCTCAGCTATGGATTGGGCACGTTTTAAGTAAAGTTGTTATATATTGTTTGTATACATGCCTTGAGTCAGTAAATCAGTGCTCTTTTTTTAGCGACATTAATTAGTGGCTAAATGTTTGTCAAGGTTGGTAGAGTCTTTGAGAGGGTTTTTTTTTTGAGCTAGTAATTTATTTATAAATTAGGATGCTAAGTATTATATTAGTCTCATTGAATGTTGATAATCACATTTTATCCAGTATAATAGAAGTATCCATTTAGGCTTTATTTGGGTACATTTCGTTTTTTTTTTTGTATCTACAAATGTGATGACGCTATTTATGCATGAAAAATAAGACAAGTTTTTAGAGCAATTTCACATAAATACATAAGCTGCATAATTAATTAATTAATTAACATATTAATTAATAAATAATTTAAAATGAAAACACCTTTGTCTCATTCTGGTGGCTTCGTACATAATGCAGTCACGTCTGACATTGTTTCCCTTAAATAGGGTTCCCATCCACGCACTATTTTACTAACTTTGCTGGAATTTTTTAGGTTCAGGTCAAAGTGGAAAATAAAGATTAAATATAGGTCACTATCATGGTGAAATGTCTTCTAAATGTGTTTGAATCTAATTCTAAACAAACAATCATTTAAAATCAGTTCTAGCAGCTTTAGTTCCTGATTTATGCTAAATAATGATGTATGCATATTTATGCTAATTAATATGGCAGCTATTTTTTCCCCTCCAGAAACGTTGGCAACCCTAGATGTAAATAGCTAAAAAGGGTGCCAGAAATTGAAATTGCAACACTATACTGCTCCCTAGATAAACAGCGTAAAGGTGCTGTACTGAGTAACATTGCAGACACCAAAATGAAGAAAGTCAGAAACATTAATGGTCATACACAATATGGGGATTGGAGACAGTAGTGTTAGCCAATAGAATACAGAGTCATTCCATGTCAAGCAAAAGCAGAGTAGCAATCTGAAAACCAATACGGTTCTCAAGCTCAGTCCAAGGCCGTACACTGGCAGGTAATCAAAACAGGCATCCTGTAATCCAACAGAAAGACTAAAGGCAAGTTAGGTCAGGAATCCAGGAATTCATACAAGATAACAGGCACCCACATATAAAACTCTAGAAACATAGGAAAATAATTGGACAATTTTATAGCAGTAAGTGCAATAGCGTTCAGTACGAAGAATCCACATCAACAAGTTCATTTACAAGAATGCAGTCCGCACACATGTAGATATTTGCATTTTAAGGCTAATTGTCTCCAATAAAACTGTGAGATTTCCTTTTTACTCACGGAGCAATCGATCCTTGGATGTCATACACATGCTTCCTGTTAGTTTGTTAATTAACGCAACTTTAATGTTTAATTGCTTCTTTTTTTTTTTTACACACAATTAGATTTTTGTCAATTGAATTTCCTTGTGATTCTTATCTTCTGTTGTTGCTACTAAAATGTTACTTTGCATCAATCTAAGAAACTGAACATATTTTTATTTAGTTACATTTTGCACTTAAAACTTGACAGGCGAGCCTTAAATTTCTCTCTACTTATAAAAAGTACATTTTGTATTGGAATTTTAATATGAACAGGTTAGAAATACTTTCACACAATACTCAAATAATTCTACTGGATATATTCATATCAAACTAATATTATCTTGCATTGAATTTGCTTTGAAATAATGATAACCCAGTAATGGGCTTTTTCCTGCTATATGCTATTACCTTCATTTGGAACAAAAGCACTTTTGTTAGGATTCAGAATTTCCACTTCTTCAAATGTGGATTTGTCATACTATGGCATAAAAATGATCACATTCAAAATAAAATTGATGTCACACTTTGATTAGTTCCTGTGTCCTTTTGATTAGAGAACGGGAGTAATTTTTGTTGAGCTACCAGAATATCTGTAGAATTCAAATAATTCCTCTTGTTCTTTATCTTGTGCTTTATTACAACTATTTTAAACTTACAATGTTTTGTAAACTACATGAGAAGCTCAAATTTGTTTGTAGAAAACGTCTGCGTCTGCACAATTAAACGTTTTTCTTTCACAATTCAGATAGAGAAAATAATTTAAAAGAACATTCCGATTTACTTATATTATCTAATTTGCTACAGTCTTTTAATAAACTTTGTTGAAGAAGAAGAGGTGCATTACTGGAAGCTAACTAAACACATTGGCCTCCATTACATATGCAGCGTCGCCCGCAAAAGCCGGCAAAGCCAGTTTTTACGCGATTTTGGTATCCTATATACACCGCCTGCAAAAATAAACTAACACTTAACGCATGCGCAATGTCTATCTACCTGTCAACCGCAATCCCCCACCGCAATAACTAATAAAGTCTATTAACCCCTAAACCGCCATCGCCCACATAGCCTATTAAATGTATTAACCCCTAATCTGCCGCCAACGTCGCCACCACTATAATAAAGTTATTAACCCCTAAACCTAAGTCTAATCCTAACACCCCCCTAACTTAAATATTATTTAAATAAATCTAAATAATATTACTATTATTAACTAAATTATTCCTATTTAAAACTAAATACTTACTTATAAAATAAACCCTAAGATAGCTACAATATAATTATTAATTAAATTGTAGCTATTTTAGGATTTATTTTTATTTTACAGGCAAGTTTGTATTTATTTTAACTAGGTACAATAGTTATTAAATAGCAGAAGTAGAGTTGATAACTATTTAATAGCTACCTAGTTAAAATAACTACAAATTTACCTGTAAAATAAATCCTAACCTAAGTTACAATTACACCTAACACTACACTATCATTAAATAAATTAAATTAATTAACTACAATTACCTACAATTAAATACAATTTAGCGCTGCGGAATCTGTTGGCGCTCTACAAATAACCGATAATAATACAATTAAATAAAAAAAAACTATAGTAGAAAAAAAACACTAAATTACAGAAAATAAAAAAAATGACAAGAAGTTTAAACTAAGTACACCTAATCTAGCCCCCTAATAAAATAAAAAAGCTCCCCAAAATAATAAAATTCCATACCCTATACTACATTACAAATAGCCCTTAAAAGGAAAAAACACAACCAGTGGGGAGGACTAACTGGTGTTGTTAAGAGGCACCAATACAAGGATATAAGGATATATATATATAAATGAATAGTATGTATTTGAAGTATCAACAAATCATATAGTGAAAAATATATAGTTATAATATCTAAATAAAAGTATAATGTGCTGAGGGGTGATAATTCTTACTACTAAAAAAAAATATATCATACAAAATTGAGTCAAAATACCACAAGAAAAAATTCCTTACCTCATAAAGTGCATAAATATATACTCAAGTGAAATAAAAAATTAATAAGTAATGTAAAATGAACTAATCATATTGTAAAGTAAAAATCCTGTGAATAAGTAGTGAAAGTAGTCCATACAAATCATAAAATATAGTATATTATAAATAGCAACGTGTCCAGTATTAGAAATGTTCCAAAATTCAGGAAGCTCCTCTGGGGTGTTATGCCACTGTAACACGATTACGATATCCTAAGAAACAAAACATAGAGGGCGCCACATAGTGCAGATCAAACGATAGGAATCCAACAGAATATATGTAGGAGAAGATGTAGGTCCTTAAGTATTCACAGCACACCTTGTCCCACCAGGGGGAATCCAGGAGGATGCAGTCCTTGAGTGGTCACAATGAACCTTGACCCACCAGGGGGAATCCAGGAGTGGATGGATAGGAGAATATGGTCCTTAGGTAGTCAGGACACACTTAATCCCACCAAGGGGATCCAAAAATAGAGATGTTACTTGGAAAATGACCGGATCTCCAAGAAGTAACAGTGTAGCACAGTAGAGTTGATAAAAAGTTTTATTAAAAACCATTTAAAAATCAACACGTTTCTCCGTGTCACAGCATGGTTTCATCAGGCTGTATGAAACAATAATACACATACTGCTACACTATATACATTAACATAACCAATCATAACCAGGTTTGAACTGCCCACCCACAAGTTAACACAGCTGAATTCAGTGTGAGTGATTGAAAGCGTGTGGTGTTTGGAGGTGTGGCTGAATCCTGTGTGATTGATTGTTGCCAAAAAAAAAATGTGCTTAGCAACCATAAGAAGTCTATAGGGATCCATTATTTTCTCTGTCCAACCAGACTATTAGACCCACTTCTAATGAATAGCACATTATTCAACAATATCTAGATGCATTATCATTAAAAGATTATCTTCTGCATAGCACTGTGGTGTGATCAAAATATTTATATGAGTATACAAAGGGTATGTGCATGATCAAATGTAGTAGTTCACAATTATAATCTGAGTCAAAATGATACATCCCAAATAGGAGTAGCCATCGGCTCTATGTAAATAAAAAACTTACCAGCACCAGATATACACTAAATCGTAATGAGCGTCGTAGTTGTATACAACAATTAGAAAATCAAAGATATATCAGAGCGCCAACAATTGAAGGCAGGGTCCTAATAAACCAAATATCAGCTTTCCAAGTATTTCACAGTGTATTTATTGCGGTTAAAATGAGAACAACTGTTTGTTAAAACCTAATATTGTACATTAACAATGTAGGATTATAAAAGTATCAAACAATATAAAATATATTTATTATAAAATCACAATGTTAAGGATATTAAAAACAACAATGTGTATGTCCCTCATGAATCCATGTTAACAATCTAGTGAATAAAATTAACCATTCATTGACTTTGATTTTGGTGGATGTTATCAGAGGTAGAGCTAATACAGTGGTGTCTCCTAAGTTAGGATTTATAACCTATGCCCGCCTTTGGGCAGATAATTAGCTTTGAAGCTAATACAGACAACTTCAAATAACATTAGATTTTTGTGGTGACCGTGATCGATAAGATATATTTTTATTTTTACAAAGATGCTGCTATTAGCCTGGAATCGCTTCCGATTAAGACCGCTTTTGTAAATTATATCCCCTTTAATAAGAGGCTGCCTTAATAAGTTTCAACTGCGTTAAACGAATGTCTAAAAGTGTGCAAAATAGGCAAATGTGTAGCTGTGAAAAATGTGCTTTGATATCAAATGTGAATGATAATTCAAATACCGTGTGTTAGTGGGGTATAATAAATAAAGTGGTGAAGTGAATAAACTGCAATCAGGGTTAATAAACCTCAAAAGGGCAAACAACAATTGTGTCTGCTGATATGCTCAATAAATGCCAAAAATCTAAATATTCAAATAATACAAAAAATGAAAGACAAAAGTTATAAATGATAAAAAAGTGTCTCCTGATATAATCGATATAAAAGCAGAAACTTCCAAGAACTTCCAAAATAATACAATGATAAAAAAGTTAGTTAAAAGTCAACGCAATGATGTAAAAACAGTTCAACAGTTTGGTGCTTAATCCTCAGTGCAGTGGTTTGTTCAGAATGTTAAATCATAATATGTGTCATCCAGAAACAGTTTTAAAATGGTTTTAAACAAGTTTTAAACAACCTTAGTTCCAGCGAATATAAACGATCCCAAAGATAGTGGAATGTATTGCTTATCCTGTTCTCATGGTTTATGTGTGGGAGTTTTTCTTTCAAGCCGAAAGTATTCGTTTTGTTTTTAGGATTCGGTCCCTCTGCCGAAAAAAGATTATAATAGTGTAGATTGCTAAGTGTAGATACCTGTTATTGGAAATTAACTCACCAGCCAACGCTTTTCAGTCGTATATTGACCTTTCTCAAGACTCAATGGTTAATTTTATTCACTAGATTGTTAACATGGATCCATGAGGGACATACACATTGTTGTTTTTAATATCCTGAACATTGTGATTTTATAATAAATATATTTTATATTATTTGATACTTTTATAATCCTACATTGTTAATGTACAATATTAGGTTTTAACAAACAGTTGTTCTCATTTTAACCACAATACACTGCGAAATACTTGGAAAGCTGATATTTGGTTTATTAGGACCCTGCCTTCAATTGTTGGCGCTCTGATATATCTTTGATTTTCTGCACTTTCCTATTTGACCACTAGGGGTCAATTTATCTGAGCAAAGGGTCATTCTCAGCAGGCGCTTGGTGAATTTCTCTAACATATCTAATGTATACAACAATTACCAGCCAATCATCTATTGTGGGAGTGGTCACTGACATATTCATCAGATGTGAACGATTGTCTTTAAGAAGTAATTTCAATTTAGACCTGAGGCCTGATAAACATTTTCGCAGACAGAAACTAAGCGCACCAATTTGTACTTGCACAAAAACATGGCGATCAGCCCAGTTCGCATAGTGACGGCAACAAAAAGTGTGAGTTATCAGCCAATCGTCTGGAGTCGGTGTGATCAATAGCGTCATCAATGATAAAATAGAGTCTCCAATGGTTTAAAGTCATGAATGACAAGGCGAAGGGGTGTGGCCGCACGTCACTAACAGCTGAACAACTATCAGCCAATCCTCTGAAAATAAGCACGATACCAATGAGTGTATAACATTATCAGATTATAAAATCTGGTCTCAAAGTACCATTTCTATCCGAGCACCCGCATAATGTCAATTGGACTGGGCATAGATATGAAGCTCCCATGCCACTCTGATCGTGTATAGCCACCACATCACAACATGTACCCAATAAGCACATAGACAAATCTCCAAGTAAACCAAGATAGATTCGCGACTTCATTATTATTTGATAATATTATAGTTTTGTGATATTATAACTTTATGCTAATCAAGTCCAATGGATAAAATAATAATATATCAAATCAATATATATCAAATATATATATATATATATATATATATATATATATATATATATTTGCTAATCGAATCTAAGGAAAAAAATATTAATAATATATAAAAATTAATACATAAATTTGCAAATATAGACACAAATCATAACATGGTGAAAAACAAGCGATTACCCAAAGTGGGCCCCATACTGCACCACAATCAAATATACACAATCAGAGTGCATGGTGACCATGGTGACTAGGTTTATTGTGGTGTGGGCTATGGAGGTTTAGGGGTTAATAATAGAATAGGTTTATTGCGGTGTTGGCTATGGTGGTTAAGGGGTTAATACATTTATTATTAGGAGTGAGAGGGGGGATCGCGGATATAGGGATATACGTGACGGGCTTATTTTTGGCAGGTGTGTTAGACAGTTACGGGAGATTTAAAATTTTAGTTCGTTTTCTTAGGCGCCAGCAGTTTCTAAAGTGTAGTAAGTCACTAGCGACTCCAGAAATTTGTAGTTATGCTTATTTCTGGACATCGCTAGTTTATCCGACTTACTGCACTTTAGGAACTGCTGGCGGGGTATATCTAATATCCCGATGTGCAAGGTGAAATTACGGGCAGCACAGGTTCCCTCGCTTGCGCTGAAAACGACGCCCACACAGTCGTTGGGGGGATATTTCACTCCACACAGATAAATTTTAGAGCGTAAAAGTTTATATTAGTGGAGGTGCAGTCACATTTTAAAAGTTAGGGGTATTTATAGAAAATGTATAATTATTCTAAGTAATTTAATAAGGCATATACTTTTTTATGTGTGTTTGTTTTCGCTCACAAAACAATCTCTTTATTTTGTCTTGATTTTTAAGTCTGGTTATGATCTATGTCTTACTAAACTAATTATGATAAATGATAAATTTGTACATATTTTTTGCTCTGCACTTTTCTGTTCCAAAGGCGCATTCATTATATACAAACCACTAATGAAATGAGTGGTATGCAAATGTAGTGATACTGCCCTCAGAGGTTAATTACAAGTAATTTATAGTATATTTGAATAAAGATGATTTGCTTGTTATTAATAGAATTTTGGTAGTTTCGCTAGCAGTTATACAAAGAAGTACAAATTACTTTATCATTAACAATCAAATGGGGTTAATCAGTATTCATAAAATCAGAACACATTTCAAAAATAAATTGACACCAATACAATGTTAAAGTTTTGATATTGTTAGTATATTAAAATTTCTCCAGAGATTACACATGATGATACTAAAGTAGAACTTCTAGGCCAATCATTTTATTGTTTATCATAAAAATCAATTTGTTTACCAATTGCTTAAATATTGCAGATTATACTAATGTTTTCTAGAAAGAATCTCATTTGCTGTGCTCTACAAATATTGTATTTCTTTCCATTTCAAGAGCCCACAAAACTAAATATGTTCTTTATTTTAATCATAACAAAAGTGTATTTCTTAATTGCCATACAATCATTAGGGTTAAGTTCTTAATACTGCATGAAAGTGTTGTTTTATCCCAATACCTCATAAGGTTAAATTGATTATATTGATATTTAAAATAGTTAAAAAAAAATGTTTTTATAGTTTCTGTTGTATTCATTGACCTGCAGTACATTTCATATAAAGTTTCTTTCTAATTTTATATATTAGATAAACTGGGGTTATAATAGAAACTATTTTAATACAAAAAAACAAGTGGTGTACCTTTAAAAGACTAAGGGCTAGATTACGAGTTTTGCGTTATGATGGGTGCGGTGCTAACTTGCAAGTTAATACCACCGCTCACTTCCCTACAGCGCTGGTATTACAGGTTTTTAAAAACCCGGCATTAACAGGCAAGCAGTGAGTGTAGAGCAAAATTGAGCTCCATACCGCACTCCAATACCAGCGCTGCTGAAAGCTGCAGTGAGCTGGTTTTACGTGCTCGTGCACGATTTCCCCATAGACATCAATGTAGAGAGCCGGCTGAGAAAAAGTCTAACACCTGCAATAAAGCAGCGAAAAGCTCAGCAACGCAGCCCCATTGATTTCTATGGGGAAAATAAATTTATGTTTACACCTAACACCCTAACATGAACCCCGAGTCTAAACACTAATTTTACACTTATTGACCCCTAATCTGCCGCCCCCCGACATCACCGACACCTACATTATATTTATTGACCCCTAATCTGCCACTCCGGACATCGTCGCCACTATAATAAACATATTAACCCCTAAACTGCCGCACTCCCCATCACAAACACTAGTTAAATATTATGAACCCCTAATCTGCTGCCCCTAACATCGCCGCCACCTACCTACATTTATTAACTCCTAAACTGCCGCCCCCAATATCGCTGCTACTATACTAAATTTATTAACCCCTAAACCTAAGTCTAACCCTAACACCCCCTAACTTAAAAATAATTAAATAAATCTAAATAAAACATTAATAACTAAATAATTCCTATTTAAAACTAAATACTTAACTGTAAAATAAACCCTAAACTAGCTACAATATAACTAATAGTTACATTGTATTTAGCTTAGGGTTTATATTTATTTCACAGGCAAGCTTGTATTTATTTTAACTAGGTAGAGTAGTTAGTAAATAGTTATTAACTATTTACTAACTACCTAGCTAAAATAAATACAAATGTACCTGTAAAATAAAACCTAACCTGCCTTACAATAAAACCTAACCTTACACTACAATTAAATCAATTACCTACATTAAATATAATTACCTACATTAAATACAATTACCCAAATTACAAAAAATAAACAAACACTAAATTACACAAAATAAAAAAAGAAATTATCAGATAAAAAAAAAACCCTAGCCTAAACTACTAATAGCCCTTAAAAGAACCTTTTGCGGGGCATTGCCCCAAAGAAATCATCTCTTTTACCTGTAAAAAATAAATAAAAACAACCCTCCAACAGTAAAACCCACCACCCACACAACCAACCTCCCAAATAAAAACCTAATTTAAAAAAAAAAAACTAAGTCGTCGGAAGAAGAGGATGCACCGCGCCGGATGTCTTGAAGATGGAGCTACTCTGCGCCGGATGGATGAAGATAGAAGATGCCATCTGGATGAAGACTTCTCCCGTCTGGAGGACCACTTCTGCCGGCTTGGATGAAGACTTCTCCCGGCTTTGTTGAAGACTTCTTGCCGCTTGGATGAAGATTTCTCCCGGCTTCGTTGAGGATGGATGTCCGGTCTTCAAAACTGTAAGTGGATCTTCGGGGGTTAGTGTTAGGTTTTTTTAAAGGTTTATTGGGTGGGTTTTATTTTTAGCTTAGGGGTTTGGGCAATTGAAAAAGAGCTAAAATGCCTATCCAAATGCCCTTTTCTGGGCAATAGGGAGCTTTGTTTTTTTTATATTAGGTTTTTATTTGGGGGGTTGGTTGTGTGGGTGGTGGGGTTTACTGTTGGGGGGTTGTTTGTATTTTTTTTTTTCCAGGTAAAAGAGCTGTTTTCTTTGGGGCAATGCCCCACAAAAGGCTCTTTTAAGGGCTATTAGTAGTTTAGTTTAGGCTAGGGTTGTTTTATTTTGGGGGGATTTTTTTATTTTGATAAAATAAAAAAAATTATTTTGTGTAATTTAGTGTTTTTTTTTTGTAATTTAGGTAATTGTATTTAATTTAGGTAATTATGTTTAATGTGGGTAATTGATTTAATTGTAGTATAAGGTTAGGTTTTATTGTAATTCAGGTTAGGTTTTATTTTACAGGTACATTTGTATTTATTTTAGTTGGTAGCTAGTAAATAGTTAATAACTATTTACTAACTATTCTACCTAGTTAAAATGCAAACTTGCCCGTGAAATAAAAATAAAACCTAAGATAGATACAATGTAACTATTAGTTATATTGTAGCTAGCTTAGGGTTTATTTTACAGGTAAGTATTTAGTTTTAAATTGGAATTATTTAGTTATTAATAGTAGGTTTTATTTAGATTTATTTTATTATATTAAAGTTAAGGGGTGTTAGGGTTAGATTTAGGGTTAGGTTTAGGGGTTAATATGTTTATTATAGTGGCGGCGACGTTGGGGGCGGCAGATTAGGGGTTAATAAGTGTAGGTAGGTGGCAGCGATGTTAGGGGCTACAGATTAGGGGTTAATAATATTTAACTAGTGTTTGCGAGGCGGGAGTGCGGCGGGAGTGGGGGCGATGTCCATGGTGGCAAATTAGGGGTTAATCATTTTATTTTAGTGTTTTGCGATGCGGGAGGGCCTTGGTTTAGGGGTTAATAGGTAGTTTATGGGTGTTAGTGTACTTTTTAGCACTTTAGTTATGAGTTTTATGTTACAGCTTTGTAGTGTAAAACTCACTGACTTTAGATTGCGTTACGAATCTTGGCAGTATAGGGTGTACCGCTTACTTTTTGGTCTCCCAGGCAGACTCGTAATACTGGCACTGTGGAAGTCCCATTGAAAAAAGAATTTACGCAATTTGCGTAAGTTAATTTGCGTTAAGGCCAAAAAAGTGTGCGGTGCCCCTAAACCTGCAAGACTCGTAATAGCGGTAGTAAAAAAGCAGCGTTATGAGTCCTTAACACTGCTTTTTCACTCATACCACAAAACTCGTAATCTAGCCGATATATAGTTACAAAAGGGAAAAAGAGGAAAAGGGGTCAGAGAGCTTTATGTAGTGTAGCGGTTTCTTATCAATGTGAATTTACAGACACAACAAAACAAAACACTCATTCACATGGAGACCCTACTCAAAGGGTCTATCCTTAAACAGTATGATGAAATATGTAAGCAGGATTTTCTCAAGGGTTTCATGCACATTAGGCAGTGATGTGGACTCGAGTCAATTGACTTGAACTCGAGTCGAACTCGAGCCACTTCCATGCCTCAACTAGGACTCGACTTGCATCTACTAATGGAAATGACTCAACTTGTGACATATATTTTTAGTGAGCAACTTGAACTTCCATCTCAGTGAAATCATCTCACGGTGCCTGTTAAGGGTGGAGCTATGTAAGCTTAGCCATGCAGGAAGTGGAACATTTACTGCATAGGGCTGGAGATTCAGTGCATATTTTGGCCCACAAATGATTCAGAAGCTTATAAAAAAGAAGGCATAAGCCAATTCCCTGAAATTCCTGTGTGAGCAACAAGGCAATTCAGTCCACCTACAGGTTGCAACCACCAGGCATCTCTCCAGAAGAGTGACCAGAGTTTTGGTTAGATATTGCAGTGAAGGAGTCCGGCTTCTTCTCTGCACTCATACAAAAGCCATTATGAGTGATCCTGAGGGGCGGGTTGAGGCCTCCAAGATACAGAAAGGAGCAGCTGAAAGACATGTTTAAAGACCAGATTAGCAGCGGCCTAGAGAAGCCTAACACACCTCCCTTTCTTATACGCTATATGAGACCTTATAGGTTTTTAAAGAACTCTATAAAAAAACAAAATGTATGCTTACCTGATAAATGCATTTATTTCTAGATATGGTGAGTCCACGGCTTGAGTAATTACTGTTGGGAATATCACTTCTGGCCAGCAGGAGGAGGCAAAGAGCATCACAGTTAAACTGTTAAGTATCACTCCCTTACCCACAACCCCCAGTCATTCGAGCAAAGGGAAATGGAGAAAAATGAGTAACACAAGGTGTAGAGGTGCCTGAGGTTATAGACAAAAGAACAACTGTCTTAAAATTAAGGGTGGGGCCGTGGACTCACCATATCTGGAAATAAATACATTTATCAGGTAAGCATACATTTTTTTTTTCTTTCCTAAGATATGGTGAGTCCACGGCTTGAGTAATTACTGTTGGGAACCAATACCCAAGCTAGAGAACACGGATAAATAGGGAGGGACAAGACAGGCAGTCCTAAACATAAGGCACCACCACTTGTAGAACTTTTCTCCCAAAAGAAGCCTCAGCAGAGACAAAAGTATCAAATATGTAAAATTTTGAAAAAAGTATGTAGAGAAGACCAATTTTCAGCCTTGCAAATTTGTTCCACAAAAGCTTCATTTTTGAAAGCCCAAGAAGAGGAAACAGCTCTTGTGGAATGAGCCATAATTCTCTCAGAAGGCTGCTGTCCAGCAGTCTCATAAGCCACGAATTATACTTCCTAACCAAAAAGAAAGAGTATAAGCAGTAGCTTTCTGACCTTTAAATTTCCCAGAAAAACAGACATGGAGGGCAGAGGACTGGCGAACATCCTTAGTCGCCTGTAAGTAGAATTTAAGAGCACGTACAACATCCAAATTGGAGAGGGAACAGCAATTTCCTGATTGATATTTCTATTAGAAACAACCTTAGGAAGGAAACCTAACAGTACAAAGAACTGCCTTATCGGCATGAAAAATAATATAAGGGGAATCAAACTGCAGAGCTGAGAGTTCCAAGACTCTTTGAGCAGAAGAGATAGCAACATCAAACAAAACCTTCCAAGATAACAAATTATTGTCTATGGAGTGCAATGGCTCAAATGGAGCCAGCTGTAAAACTTTAAGTACAACGTTAAGGTTCCAAGGAGGAGCAACAGACTTAAAGACAGGCCTGATTTTGACCAAGGCCTGACATAAAGATTGCACATCTGGCACATCCGCCAAACGTTTATGTAGTAAAACTGATAAAGCAGAAATCTGACCCTTCAGGGTACTGACTTACAATCCCTTCTCCAGGCCTTCCTGAAGAAAAGATACAATTCTAGGAATTATAATTCTACTCCAAGAGTAGCCCTTGGATTCACACCAATAAAGATATTTACACCATATCTTATGTTAAATCTTTCTAGTAACAGGCTTACAAGCCTAAATCATGGTGTCAATTACCAACTCAGAAAAACTAAACAGACAGAATTAAACGTTCAATCTCCAAGCAGTCAGCTTCAGAGAAATGAGATTTGGATGAAGGAAGGGAACCTGAATCAGGAGGTCCTTCCTCAGAGGTAGTATCCAAGGTGGGAGAGATGACATCTCCACAAGGTGGCCATGCAGGGGCTATTAGAATCACAGACGCCCTCTCCTGTTCGATATGAGCAATGACTCATGGAAGGAGAGCAAACTGAGGAAACAGGTATGCCAACCTGAAAACCCAAGGAACCACCAGAGCAGCTATCAGAACGGCCTGCGGATCTCTTGACTTTGAACCGTACCTTGGAAGCTTGGCGTTCTGATGGGATGCCATCAGATCTAACTCTGGCACTCCGTATTTGAGGACTAAGCTGGAAAACACCTCTGGATGGAGTTCCCACTCCCTGGAATGAAAAGTCTGTCTGCTCAAAAAATCCGCCATGCCATTGTCTGAGAATGCACAACTGAGGAGCTCTCAAATGGAATCAATCAAAAGGAATGATGTCCATAGAAGCCAACATCAGACCGAATACCTCCATACATTGAATGGAGCCCCTGAAGGATGAGCAGAAGAAAAAGCTTCATCAATAGAGAATCTATTAAGGTCCCTAAGAACACTACTCTTGTAATAGGGGAAAGGGATCTTTTTACAAATTCACATTCCATCCATGTTTGAGATTTTGCTAGCTGAAAAAATGGTGCCTAAATCAATATGTCATCCAGGTAGGGTGCCGAAGCAATTCCACTAGAATGAATCACTGCCAAAAGAGCCCCCAGAACCTTTGAACAAATTCTGTGAACCGTGACTAGACCTAATGGAAGGGCCATGAACTGGAAATGTTTGTCCAGAAAGGCAAATCTCAGGAATCTGTGAGGATCTCTGTGAATAGGAACATGAAGATATGCATCCTTTAGGTCTATGGTTGTCATGATCTGACCCTCTTGTACTAAAGGAACGATGGAGCGTATAGTCTTCATCTTGTAGGATGGAACTTTGAGAAACTTGTTTAGACACTTCAAGTCTTGAATTGGACAGAAAGTTCCCTCTTTTGAGAACCATAAATAGGTTGGAGTAGAACCCGAGACCCTGTTCCTGCACTGGAACTATAACTATCACTCCCAGGGAGGAAAAATGTTGTATACATTTCAAGAACACCTCTCTCTTTATCTGGTCTGCAGATAACCTTGAGAGAAGAAATCTGCCTCTTGAATTCCAATTTGTAACCCTGGGATACTTTGTCCACAGTCCAGGAATCTGGGACATCTCGTATACAGGCATGAGACAACTGAGAAAGTCTGCCCCCCACCTGATCTGATCCCGGAATGGGGGCAAACCCTTCATGCTGATTTGGAATTAGCTGCAGGTTTCTTTGATTGTTTCCCCTTGTTCCAAGATTGGGTTTCCAAGAAGACTTTCCTCTGAATTTTATGAAAGGAGAAAAAATTACTCTGACGTTTAGGCCTATTGACTTTAGGCCTATTCTTCTTATCTTGAAGTAGAAAAGACCCTTTTCCACCTGTAATATCAGAGATAATTTCTGCCAAACCGGATCCAAACAAGGTTTTGCCCTTGTAAGGAATTGCCAGAAGCTTGACTTTAGAGGAAACGTCCGCAGACCAGGATTTCAACCATAATGCCCTGCAGGCTAGGACAGCGAAACTAGAAGTTTTGTTTTAGCTCCTAGTCTAACAACCTGTAAAATGGCATCTGCAATAAAGGAATTGGCCAACTTAAGAGCTTTAATCCTATCTTTAATTTCATCCAAGGAAGTCTCTACTTGAGGAGAATCAGACAAGGCTTCAAACCAATAAGATTTCGCACTAGTAATGGTGGCAATAGACATCGCTGGTTGCCATTGGAGACCTTGATGAACATAAATCTTTTTCAAATAAGCCTCCAGCTTCTTGACCATCGGATCCTTAAAAGAGCAGCTATCCTCAAAAGGAATTGTGGTTCTCTTAGCCAGAGTGGAAATGGCCTCTTCAACTTTGGGTACAGTACCAAGGGTCTTTAATAGAGTCCTTGACAGGAAACATTTTCTTAAAAATAGGAGATGGGGAAAAAGACACCCCTGGTTTCTCCCATTCCTTTAAGATAATCTGCCTAGCATGGTCTGGCACAGGAAAAACCTCTGAAGTGGAAGGTTCATCAAAGAAACTATAAAGTTAATTAGATTTCTTAGAAGTGACAATGACAGGGGTATCAGAGTCATCTAAAGTAGCTAAAACCTCCTTTAACAATACACAAAGGTGTTCAAGCTAAAATCTGAAGGATACCACCTCATTCTCAGAAGAAGGAATTATACTGTCCGAATCTGAGATTTCACCCTCAGAAAGTCCCGATGTATCTTCCTCATCAGACTTATGAGAAAGGGCAACTTGGGAATCAGAACTGAGGACAGGCACCTTACTTTCTGAAATTCTAGATTTCCTTGTGCATTTTCCCTGTAATCTGGGAATGGCAGCTAATGCCACAGATACCACTGAAGATCCTGGGTAGCAATTTCTGCTTTTAAATAAACTCCACTAGGAGTTATAGAGGAACATCCGGGCACTGCATGTGATACCATTGAGGCTTGGGATGTAGCAGGAGAAAGCTGAGGTATTATTTTAACAGCATCATCCTGAGAGACATTAGGCTCAAACATTTTACCTTTATTTTGCAAGGTTTTATTGACACATGAAAAACAAAATTGCATAGGAGCTGCAATTTGTGCATCTAAACATAATAAGCATGAGTTCATGAGAGCAGACTCTTGCTCCATATAAGACATGCTGTGAAACAGTAAATAAACTTGTAAGATAACATATAAGTTTCAAAGATTTTAATACTCAATTAAAATAAGCCAAGGAAAAAATTCACTTTAAATTTTATCCCAAATTAGGATGGATCCCCAGCTAAAATTATGTGAGAAAAGTTAAGAAAAAACATTTAATAAACATCAAATAATCTTTTGAAATACCCCTCAGGCAACCCCACACCTCAATTACTGAGGTGCCTTACCAATTAAGACCGGATCACCCAGAAATGGAGAAAAACAACTTTTTCCTCAGAAACGTTATGAAGCAAAGCCGCTCATATGACCGCAACTGCCAAACTCAAATTACTGCTGCAACACAGAGAGGCACTAAAAATAGCTTCCTGGTACACTGAGTACCAGAAATAACCGTTTTTTCAAAGGGGAAATGAATAAGCTGCTGAAACTCAGCCTTACTTTCAGTTTAAACTTGTATTTTTTTATCGAGTAAATATGTGTCGGACAATAAAGCTAATAAAAACATTTTACCCTTTCTTTTTAAAAGAGTTTAAATGTTAGTCTCACACATGCTACAGTGCCTGCTTCATGCCCCAGTGTAACCCATACAACAGGATTATCCATGCCCCAATAAAAAAGCAGTGTCTTTTAATTTGTTAAGTGCATGGTCTCCCCAACTGGAAGAAAAAGCACTTACCTGCTCCACTGTCTGGCATGTAGACAGTTACAAGGTATGAGAAGACACAGTTCTTCACAGAGATCTTTGAAAAAGAAAGAACAGAGTAGCCAACTCTGGCTTTCTAAACTAGGGCAGCAATTGATAGGAAAATGCTGCCCTTTACAAGTTCCTAACTGCTTTAAATTCACCACTATCCAACTGCAAGGAATGACGTGGAATACGGCTATACCCCAAAACTTGCTTGTAGATGAAATCAAAATTTATCTTGGGACACCTAAACTTCGCCTCCTCCATGCACCGGAGGCAAAAAGAATGTCAGGGGGTTGTGGGTAAGGGAATTATACTTAACAGTTTAATTGTGGTGCTCTTTGCTTCCTCCTGCTGGCCAGGAA
The DNA here is from genome assembly GCF_027579735.1 of Bombina bombina. Lineage (NCBI taxonomy): Eukaryota > Metazoa > Chordata > Amphibia > Anura > Bombinatoridae > Bombina > Bombina bombina. Next base: position 1,394,347,588 of record NC_069500.1, read on the forward strand.
TTATATCCTCAAGCCATGGACTCACCATATCTTGGGAAAGAAAAGAAAGCTACTGTATATGACACTCCTGAGTCCTTATATAAAACCCTATATCGTGCAGTACTTAAAGACTTTAGGTATTAAGAAAATAAGAGAAATGATGATAATAATGATGACACCTTAGTATGTTCTCAACTATATACCCAGCTTTAATAGTTTGATGTTGTCAACTAGCACATGAGTGCTCAAAGAAGATGTATTTTCACATATGGATTCACAGATGCTAAGAAAAAACAGATCAATTGCACACAGCAAAATGCCAATTTGGCAGCATAGTAATCACAGATGGCATGGCTACCACTTCAAACCTTTTGAGACAAATCAAAAGGCATACTGTAAAGCACAAAGACTTTAAACGCTATCAAGAAGAATCTAGTGTTGCCTCCATCCAACCAAAAATGTCAGATTTTTGGTGTGCAGCTGCATCCAATATAGATAACACAGTAAAGGTTTATGGACAGAACCACCCAAAATAAAGGAGAATAGTAACGCCAACCATAAGTGATTTAATAATAGGATGCTCTCTGCCAATTCCATTGGTTGAAACATCCCAATTTTAGTATTGTGCAGCATTAGACCCTAATACACCAGTTATAAATAGGGCAGTCATTACACTGGGAATAGAGAGACTACATGAAAAAGTTAAAGAAGTATTAACAGAACTTGAAAAGGCAGATGATGTTGCATTAACCATTGACATCTGGGGGCATATTTATCAAGCTCCGTATGGAGCTTGATGCCCCGTGTTTCTGGTGAGCCTTCAAGCTTGCCAGAAACACAAGTTATGAAGCAGCGGTCTAAAGACCGCTGCTCCATAACCTGTCCGCCTGCTCTGAAGTGACGGACAGACATCGCCGTTAATTAACCTGATCCAATACGATCGGGTTGATTGACATCCTCTGCTAGCGGCCGATTGACTGCTAATCTGCAGGGGGCGGTATTGCACGAAGCAGTTCACCAGAACTGCTGGTGCAATGATAAATGCCGACAGCGTATTGGATGTGCAGCGGACATAATTCGTAATATCGGATCATGTCCGCTAGCACATTTATAAATAGGCCACTTAGTCTGACAGAAAAATGTGAGGCTTCATAGGACTTACAGCACATATGATTATCAATTTTGTACTCAAAACCCGATTATTAGCAAATAAGAGATTTGTAGGTCGGCACACTAGTGAGAACATCTTTGACGTTTTTTAAATCATATGTGCAACCTTTACAGCTAAAATATAAAATGTGATATATTGTATATGACAACGCAGTAAACATGATAGTCATTCACCACAGAATTTCCTTTTGCAGATGAAGTGTCTGAAATCCAGCAAGAATTGGCAGAAACCAGTTCTGATTTTGAGAGCAACACTGTAGAAAATGTTGAAAATTGGGATGTAGATGATGAAGTTGCCATTTCCCTTCCCAAATTCTGCACACCGAAAGCCTTTGAATAGACTTGCTTGCTTTGCATAGACCCTGCAATTATCTGTGAGAGAAGGCTTAAAAGAAGCAAAAATTAGACAATCGAAAAATTCGGTTTGCTTTGTTTTAATTTGATCCAGGTCATAAAAAAAATTTGGTTCTAGACATTCATAATAATGAGCAAGGGGATGATAATTTCAGCTGTTGTGCCATCGGATGTTGGACTTCACAATTTGCAAATATGCACCCTGTACATTTGGTAAATATGGTTGCAGCTTTGAATAAGAGCATTGAAGTCAGATTTCTTGGCACTTTGGTGATTGCTGGCTTGCTGCCTATGCCACAGGGTCAGGATGAGAAACCTTGGCATTTTCATGATTATGTATACTTCATAGCTGCTGTGTTGGACCAGAACTTTTACTAATGGTGCATACAGAAAATTAGCAACAATGAAGATGAAACCAGTACACTGAAACAAAAGGTTTTATCTGAACTTTACAAGTTCCCAGTCTTCAAACAACTAATCATAAAGTACTCCCCAGCAAGAAAGTTTCTTCTCTTTTTACTTATTCTAAACCAAATAAGAAAACCACTCTAACTCTAGCCAAGTTGATTTTGATGTTTAAATGCGTTTTTATAGTGATCTTGAAACTCAAACTACTGAGTGTGGTCCGATTAAGGTGTTCAGATTTTGGAGAAAGCATAGCAAAGAGCTACCATTATTATTGTAACTGAAAAACCTCCTTGTGCTGTGCGTTATGGTGCACTAAGCTAAATACAGAACAAAAGCCAAGGGCTGAGTTTACATGCTTGTGCATGCATTCCCCAATAGACATCAAGGGGGAGAGATTGTTAGAAAAAAACTAACACCTGCGATCGCGGAATGGAGATCACTGTAACACAACCCCATTGATGTCTAAGGGGAAAAGAAAGTTACATTTAAACCAAACACCCTAACATAAACCACCAAGTCTAAATACCCCTAATCCGCCGCCCCCGACATAGCCGACACTAATAAAAGTTATTAACCCCTATTCCGCCGCTCCACAATATCACAACACCTAAATAAATCTATTAACCCCTAAACCGCCGGCCCCCGACTTTGCCAACACTATAATAAAGTATTAACCCCTAAACCTCCTGCCCCCCACATCGTAACTACTAAATTAAACCTATTAATACCTAAACCGCCGCCCCCCCACATCGCCAACACTATAATAAAGTATTAACCCCTAAACCTCCAGCCCCCCACTTCGTAACTACTAAACTAAACCTATTCACCCCTAAACCGTTGGCCCCCCACATCAAAAAACACTAAATTAAACTATTAACCCCTAAACCTAACACCCCCAAACTTTAAATTAAAATTACAATATAGCTATCTCTAAAAAAAAAAAAATTACCTGTGAAATAAAAAAAACTACGTTAAAATTATAAATTAACCTAACATAACTATTCTAATAAAATTAAAAAAAACTACCAATTAAAAACCTAAATTTAAAATTTAAAAAAACCTAACACTACAAAAAAAAATCTATCATTACAAAAAATGATAAACACTAAATTTTGAAAAATAAAAAACTCTAAGATTACAGAAAATAATAAACAAACAATTACACCTAATCTAATAGCCCTATAATATAAAAAAGCCCCCCCCAAAATAAATACACACCCTAACCTAAATAATCAGGTGTATTAAAATAGTTTTTTATAAATAAAAAGGACAGTTTATCTTATGTGAAGAACATAGAAATGAAAAATATTTATTACTCATCCCGGGTTAGCGATTTAGGGCTAACGCGGTGTCGGGTTAGCACAGAAGCGATAGCTGTTAAGATTTTTTTTTAAGTTGTGATCTCCATTGATGTTCATGGGGAGAAGAAGTTTGCGCTGTGGCGAAAGCTGAAGTCCTGAAGTTAGCGCGTGTCAACTTTTGCTTGCGTGTAAACAATTTACTTTCAACTTGTAATACACTAATTAACTCGCACGTGTTAAAAGCTTACTTCTGGCGGTGGTTACACATGATGGAAAGTGCTAAAAAGTGCACCTTTTGGCCCTTAAAGGGATAATCACGAAGCTCAAGATATTCTGAACGTTTACATCCAGGGCTGGCCAGTCCATTAGGCAAACCTAGGTTGTGGCCTAAGAAGCAAAGGTCCTAGAGGAGCAATTGAACCTATTTGCTTTTGGCTTCTCCTATCGAGTCAGTCAAATGTTCAGAATTTATAGACTGTGCACAAACAGTCGTGACATATATGCATTTTAAGTTGTAAGTATATTTTATAATATACTATATAATGGATAGATGGTATATAATACAACAAGGGCACAATTTTAAAAAAAACCTTGCCTAGGGCCAGTGTATTTACTTTCTATTACTCTGAGTCTCAAGTCAAGTCTTAAGTCTCTACGTTCAAGTCTCATGTCCTTGCAAAATACTTCAAATCAAGTCTCAAGTCGAGTCTCTAAATTTTTTTCTTTTATTATTCAGATACGGCTAGATTTACGAGTTTTGCAGTACAGCTATACAACTGAAAAATTGGCTTTTGCACGTGGAATGGCTGGGGCACATATTACGAGTCGCGGCGGCATAGCTATACCGCAAGCATTTTAGCCTGTAACGCAACGTCCATTCCGCACTCAAAAAATTATGTTTGAGTGTGGGATTTTCATAGCGCCTGTATTACAGGTTGTGCGGTGCAGCTAAAATGCTTGCGTTACAGCCTATACCTATATGATCCATACCGCCAACTGAGAGCAGTAATTATGGATTTTGTGTAACAAAAATGTTTTACAAAACTCATAATTAAAATGTTACAAAGCACACTAACACCCATAAACTACCTATTAACCCCTAAACCACTGCCCTCCCGCATCACAAACACTATATTAAACATATTAACCCCTAATTTGCCGCCCACCCACATCGCAACTATTAAATAAATCTTTTAACCCCTATTCCGCCACTCTCCGACATCGCCAACACTAATTAAAGTTATTAACTCCTAATATACCACCCCCCAATATTGTGACACCTAAATAAACCTATTAATCCCTAAATTGCTGATCCCCACATCACCAACACTATAATAAAGTATTAAACCCTAAACATCCAGCCCCGAACATAGTAACTACTAAACTAAACCTATTAAACCCTAACTGCCCCCCAACATAGCAAAACACTAAATTAAACTATTAAGCCCTAAACCTAACACCCCTCTAACTTTAAATTAAAATAAAAGTTTAAACTATAAATTAACCTAACATAACTATTCTAATAAAATAAAAAAAAATATACCAATTAAAAACCTAAATTAAAACATTTAAAAAAAACTAAAACTACGGAAAAAAATTAAAAAAATCTAACATTACAAAACATAATAAACACTAAATTACAAATAATTAAAAACTCTAAGGTTACAGAAAATAATAAACGAAATGATCAAAAATAAAAACAATTACACCTATTTTAATAGTCCTATAAAAATAAAAAGCCCCCCAAAATAAAAACACACCCTAACCTAAAATAAACTACCAATTGCCCTTATAATGGTCTTTTGTAAGGTATTAACTTACAAAAACCAACCCCCCAAAATAAAAAAAACTAACTCCAAAAAATCCTAAGATATCCATTGCCCCTAAAGGGGCATTTGTTTGGGGATTGCCCTTAAAAGGGCATTCAGCTCTTTTAATGCCCTTTAAAGGGCATTCAGCTCTTTTACAAGTCCCCATCCCATAATCTAAAAACAAAACCCACCCAAAAATATAAAAAAAGAACTTAAAAAAGAACTAAAATCTACGCATGGTTGAAGTACAGACATCCTTCATCCATCTCGGGGATGTCCTCTTCATATGATCACAACCCTACACTGAAGTTGAATGCAAGGTATGCATTTCAAAATGGCATACCTTGCATTCCTATTGGCAGATTTGATTCTTATCTGATTGATGATGATGGATGTCCGGACATCAGGAACCATGAGTAGATTTTATGGGGTAAGTGTTAGCTTTTTTTTTATATTTTGAAGGTTTTTTTTTTTAAGATTAGGAATGGGCACTTGTTAAAGAGTTGAATGCCCCTTTATGTTGGGGGGTTGGTTGTGTGGGGGGGTTTACTTTTAGGGGGGACTTAGTATTTTTTTTAAAAGAGCTGTTTAACTTAGGACAATGAGAAGAGAAATGGTAACACTCACAATATATATCTGTATCTGTAATATTAGCACTCTTGATAGAGAATTTAAGTTGGTCCCGGGACTTCCGTCTAGAGACCCCACTCACCCCTTTACAAGGAAACTTCACCCGACCGGGGGTCAGCCGTCCGCCTGTGTAGATGCAAATTCAGCAACAGGAAGACTCCAGGAGCGTGCAAGCCGGTACTTATCCTCGGCGTAAACAGAAACGCTTGCTTCCTTGCTGAGGAGCGAAATCTTCAGACAGGCGGCAATAGATCCGTAGGGACTGACTGTGTTCCAAGTTCCTCTCTCCAGCGTTTAGCGTATGCGTACGTGAGTGGTGGGGGGCGGGGTCATCTTCACCCGGGGTTGCAACAAGAAGCAGGGCTAATGCAGAGCTGAGGGATCCGTGATCTGGTGTAATGTTACAGGAGAAATAGAAGAGGCAGCGGATCCCAATGTAGATAAATAAAAATGTATTCTTTATTTAAACACAAAAGTTTAAAAGTTGCGTTCAGGGGCAACAGTGATAGATACAAAAGGTAAGACAGGCGAGACACCAAATGGCTTACATGTTTCGGCACTCAGCCGTAATCATAGCCTAAGGTGTCACAGTTGTGAGATGATTTAAAAACGGTACACTGCATGCTAATTGGTTTAAAACATAAGAACAAAACACGCCTATATTACAAAACAAAGAGCAGAACAAAAAGTTAACCCTATATGCCTGTAGAGCAAAGTATACATGATATGTAATAGGAGAAGGGAAAGGGGCAAAATAAATATAAACATAAAATGCAAGATGAAATGATTAGTTATCATCTACTTATTATTTATTCCTTATTTAACTAATCATTTCATCTTGCATTTTATGTTTATATTTATTTTTCCCCTTTCTCTTCCCCTATTACATATCATTTATACTTTGTAATATAGGCGTGTTTTGTTCTTATGTTTTAAACCAAGCATGCAGTGTACCGTTTTTAAATCATCTCACAACTGTGACACCTTAGGCTATGATTACGGCTGAGTGCTGAAACATGTAAGCCATTTGGTGTCTCGCCTGTCTTACCTTTTGTATCTATCACTGTTGCCCCTGAACGCAGCTTTTAAACTTTTGTGTTTAAATAAAGAATACATTTTTATTTATCTACATTGGGATCCGCTGCCTCTTCTATTTCTCCTGTAACTTAGGACAATACCATACAAAAGGCCCTTTTAAGGGCTATTGGTAGTTTATTGCAGGTTAGGGGGTGTTTTTATTTGGGGGGGGGGCTTTTTTATTTTTATAGGGCTATAAGATTATGTGTAATTGTTTTTATTTTTGATCATTTTGTTTATTATTTTCTGTAATCTTAGAGTTTTTTTATTTTTCATAATTTATTGTTTATTATTTTTTGTATTGTTAGATTTTTTATTTTTTTTCGTACTGTTAAATCTTTAATTTAGGTTTTTAATTGGTATTTTTTATTTTATTAGAATAGTTATGTTAGGTTAATTTTTAGTTTAAACTTAGTTTTTTTTATTTCACTGGTAAGTTTTTTATTTTTTTAAAGATAATTATTTTGTAATTTTAATTTAAAGTTAGGGGATGTTAGGTTTAGGGCTTAATAGTTTAATTTAGTGTTTTGCGATGTGAAGGGTGGCGGTATAGGGTTTAATAGCTTTAGTTTAGTAGTTATGATGTGGGGGGCTGGAGGTTTAGGGGTTAATATTTTATTACAGTGTTGGCGATGTGGGGGGCCAGCGGTTTAGGGGTTAATAGGTTTATTTAGGTGTTGCCAATGTCGGAGGCGGCGGATTAGGAGTAAATAACTTTTATTAAAGTCAGCGATGTCGGGGAGCGGCAGAATAGGGGATAATAGATTTATTTAATAGTTGAGATGTGGGTGGGCGGCAAATTAGGGGTGAATATGTTTAATATAGTGTGTGTGATGCAGGAGGGCGGCTTTTTAAGGGTTAATAGTAATAATACACAAAATCCATAACTACTGCTCTCAGGCGGTATGGATCACGTGCTATAGGCTGTAACGCAAGCATTTTAGCTGCACTGACTTAAATACATCACTGGCCCTAGGCAATGTTTTTTACAATTGTGCCCTTGTTGTATTCTATACCATCCATCCATTATAATAAAATATACTTAAACTAAAAATGTATATATGTCACTTAAGTGACAACATATAGTTTATTTCTGATCTCATGTTTCATGAAGCTTTCAGACAGGTTTTCCTCTACGCTTGGGTCATACAGCATGTTTAATCATCCTGTTTATGCCACAATAAAACAAAAGGAAAATACAACTACAGGGAGTGCAGAATTATTAGGCAAATGAGTATTTTGACTACATCATCCTCTTTATGCATGTTGTCTTACTCCAAGCTGTATAGGCTCGAAAGCCTACTACCAATTAAGCATATTAGGTGATGTGCATCTCTGTAATGAGAAGGGGTGTGGTCTAATGACATCAACACCCTATATCAGGTGTGCATAATTATTAGGCAACTTCCTTTCCTTTGGCAAAATGGGTCAAAAGAAGGACTTGACAGGCTCAGAAAAGTCAAAAATAGTGAGATATCTTGCAGAGGGATGCAGCACTCTTAAAATTGCAAAGCTTCTGAAGCGTGATCATCGAACAATCAAGCGTTTCATTCAAAATAGTCAACAGGGTCGCAAGAAGCGTGTGGAAAAACCAAGGCGCAAAATAACTGCCCATGAACTGAGAAAAGTCAAGTGTGCAGCTGCCAAGATGCCACTTGCCACCAGTTTGGCCATATTTCAGAGCTGCAACATCACTGGAGTGCCCAAAAGCACAAGGTGTGCAATACTCAGAGACATGGCCAAGGTAAGAAAGGCTGAAAGACGACCACCACTGAACAAGACACACAAGCTGAAACGTCAAGACTGGGCCAAGAAATATCTCAAGACTGATTTTTCTAAGGTTTTATGGACTGATGAAATGAGAGTGAGTCTTGATGGGCCAGATGGATGGGCCCGTGGCTGGATTGGTAAAGGGCAGAGAGCTCCAGTCCGACTCAGACGCCAGCAAGGTGGAGGTGGAGTACTGGTTTGGGCTGGTATCATCAAAGATGAGCTTGTGGGGCCGTTTCGGGTTGAGGATGGAGTCAAGCTCAACTCCCAGTCCTACTGACAGTTTCTGGAAGACACCTTCTTCAAGCAGTGGTACAGGAAGAAGTCTGCATCCTTCAAGAAAAACATGATTTTCATGCAGGACAATGCTCCATCACACGCGTCCGAGTACTCCACAGCGTGGCTGGCAAGAAAGGGTATAAAAGAAGAAAATCTAATGACATGGCCTCCTTGTTCACCTGATCTGAACCCCATTGAGAACCTGTGGTCCATCATCAAATGTTAGATTTACAAGGAGGGAAAACAGTACACCTCTCTGAACAGTGTCTGGGAGGCTGTGGTTGCTGCTGCACGCAATGTTGATGGTGAACAGATCAAAACACAAAGAAAGGTGGCTATATTGGTCACTGATTTGTTTTTTTTTTTGTTTTTGAATGTCAGAAATGTATATTTGTGAATGTTGAGATGTTATATTGGTTTCACTGGTAAAAATAAATAATTGAAATGGGTATATATTTGTTTTTTGTTAAGTTGCATAATAATTATGCACAGTAATAGTCACCTGCACACACAGATATCCCCCTAAAATAGCTATAACTAAAAACAAACTAAAAACTACTTCCAAAACTATTCAGCTTTGATATTAATGAGTTTTTTGGGTTCATTGAGAACATGGTTGTTGTTCAATAATAAAATTAATCCTCAAAAATACAACTTGCCTAATAATTCTGCACTCCCTGTAACATGCCTGAAATATGTTGTAATCATTTTCAAAACTGCAACACAACTGCACCTGCAATATTTTGTGTACTTTTCATGGTAAAAAATAAATAAAATAAAAAAACATGTTTAAATGAATCATAGAAATAAATTGGAATTATAAGGTGTTTTCAACACAGCTGAGTGAAGCTACGAGGATTAACAAAAAAAAAAGTCAAAGAGTTCTAGCTTTTTCTTTTCATATTCATGTGAAAATCAACTCCTGAGACATCAAAGTACCCACTTTTATGGTGAATGTACAGCTGGTTTTCAAATAGGAGGATGATTGGGTTCAAAAGACGATCGCCAGCCTTTTCTACAGAAATTGTGATTTATATCGAGCATAATTTCTAATAAATATCAAAGCAGACAGATGTTTGAAAATGAATCAAAATCTCCAATGCATATAACCAGTATCATGCTCTCTGCAGCATTTCTAGAGCTTCCCCTTACTGACCTCAGCAGAAAACCTCTTCGAAACTCCTGGTTGCATATCCAAAAATGACAGAGTTTTGATTTGCTAACAGTTTCTTGTTGTTTTGCTATTACTATCTGTCTAGATGAAGAGTTTTACTATATCCAAGTCATTTTTTCTCATCACATTATTTCAACTCTATCTTGCCCTCTGCAGTTCAACTTGAAGTGCTTTTATAATCCTGTGATTCCAACAAAGTTAAAGTTATCTTACTTATTTGTAAAAATGTATACAAGATATCAACTTATTTTAATCATAGTTCAGTTTTTAACATCATTTATTTATTTATTTTGTCAGGAAGTTGTAAATCAATTAAATGTTGATTTTAGCCTGTTGGTTGATAAAATTAAAGAAAGGAAGTAAAATAACAAAATAAGATATGAATAAACTATACAATCTCTTAACATAGTTTAGTTTAAAAAGCTTTACAGTATTATCAATATAGTTGTATTCTCAGAAAAGGATTCCATTCATATTGCATCAGTATATTTTAATTAGGCATGTGCATTCATCTAGTTAAAATATACTGGTGCATTTCTCAGAAAAATGATCAGCGTATATCTTGACCCCATTAGGAAATGGCTCAAAAAAACGTGATAAAGGTCCCTGCCTGTCAGTATTATTTAACTTAACGCTTGGTCAGCTTCCTGCAACTTGCAAGAGGGCTTAAAAAAAGAGGCAGACAAAAAAGCGGTGGTAAGAATAATCTAGGGAGAAAACAAAGAGAGAATAAAGGAGAAATTGTGGGATTATTTTTTTTTAAATATATATTTTGCCTTGCTGCTGGCTTGTAGCAGCATTATATATATTTATATATATATATATACACACACATTGAGCCCTTTCCAAATACCGGAAAACATGAAAATATTTTTTTACTACATATTAATATTTAAAGGGACACTGAACCCAAATTTTTTATTTTGTGATTCAGATAGAGCATGCAATTTTAAGCAACTTTGTAATTTACTCCTGTTATCAATTTTTCTTTGTTCTCTTGCTATCTTTATTTGAAAATGAAGGCATCTAAGCTTTTTTTTTTGTTTCAGAACTTTGGGCAGCACTTTTCTATTGGTGGATGAATTTATCCGCCAATCAGCAAGAACAACCCAGGTTGTTTACCAAAAATGGGCCGGCATCTAAATTCTTCATTCTTGCATTTCAAATAAAGATACCAAGAGAATGAAGAAAATTTGATAATAGGAGTAAATTAGAAAGTTGCTTAAAATGACATGCTCTATCTGAATCACGAAAGAAAAAATGTGGGTTCAGTGTCCCTTTAATAATTTGTTTAACTATGTATGTAATGTAGACATTTTATATTCCAATGTTTGTCTCATAGAGGAAAATGTTCTAGGTATTTTTCCTATACATATTCCTATGTATATATCTGTATGTGTATATATATATATATATATATATATATATATATATGTGTGTGTGTGTGTGTGTATTTCTTTTTTTTTTTTTTCATTAATCAGATGTATAGAGTAATATGTAGGTAAAAATAAATAGAACATTTTCTTCTATGTGAAGAATATTGGAATGCAATCGGGTTACCACAGTTGGTCTAACACAGTGTTGCGATAAGTGCTACTTCTTTTATGTTTGCGCTCTACAGTTAAGTCCATGGGAGAAGAAATTATCCTCATGGACTTAATCCGAATTCTTGAAGTAAGCATGCGTCAGCTTTTGCTCACGCCATTTGTATACTGGCCCTCTGTTGGCTAACTACACCTGACTGACTTATATGACTATAGTGTGATCTATCACTGTCTAAGTGCCAACACTAGAGTCAGAATTACTACAGTATGTCCTATGGTGGAAACCTGTCATCTCTAGATTTTATAAAACACCCATATGTGATATCCATAGTGTGAAGGCTATACCTTGCTGCGGCTTTGCTGATGTGTACTACCTTATCCTTCGCCTTTGCTGCCCTAGGACCACTCATGCACATTTTTACTTGTATTGCTGCTACTCCAATTATTACATTTTTAGACAAAATTCTGATACTCCATGCAGGGTGTGAGGTCCACACCTTGTTGTGACTTTGTTGACAAATACCAGCATGTCCTGCTGCTCTCTAATTCTTTGGGTGACCACCCATATGTGCTACTGCTCTAGCTGATATCTATGTTATATTACACTCTGACGCTTTATTCCGTAAGGACCAAGCCTTGCTGGGTCTTTGTTACTGTATTTAACCATGTCCAAATTTTCAGCTGCTGCCCTGCGTGTCCTGCTGCTTATCTGATCTTCTGATCTTCTGCCCTTCTACCCATTTGTGGTGCTGTTCTTTTCCTCATCTGATACCCTGAAGATGTTCCTCATAGGAAACAATAGAGAACAAAGTATGTTACCAAGCAAGTCATTTTAACAACATTTTAATAAAATTCAGTCAAACAAAATGACAAAAAATGAAAAAACATTTCTAGACTTGTGCGCTGCTAAAAAATTTGGTTTGTTTAGTTTTGTTTTCAATTAGTTAAAAAATAATTTTGTTTCAGCAAATTAGTTTAGTTAAGTTTAAAAAAAATTGTTTCGGCAAACTAGTTACGTTACGTAAAATAGGTTTCGGATCCGTTCGTTTTTTCAGATGTTTGTTTTTTCGTATCAATTCTTACTTCATATGCATTATTCTATTTTGAAGTTATAGAATAATGCATATGAATAAAGATTGGATCCGAAAAAACGAAAAATTTAAAGTAACTAATGTGCCGGCGATTTCCGAAAGAAAATTATGTAAAACCTCCGCGGCCACCCATGCTGCCACTAAATAAAGCTATTAAACCCTAAACCACCGTCTCCCCACATCACTAACACTACCTAAACCTATTAACCCCTAAACTGCCCCCACATAGCTGACACTAAATAAATCACTAAATAAAGTTATTACCCCTAAACTGCCGTTCCCCGACATTGGCGACACTAGCTAAACCTATTAACCCCTAAACCACACCCCCACATTGCCAAAACACTACCTAAACATGTTAACCCCTAAACCAATGCCCCCCCCCCACATTGCCGCTGGTGACTACAATACCCAGCATGTCTTTACAGTACTACCTGACAGTGCTCTCTCACATGTGAGTACCACATTTATACCAAACAAGTCTAGTCAGCTGGTGACTACAATACCCAGCCTGCCTTTACAGCACTACCTGACACTGCTCTCTCACATGTGAGTACCACATTTTTATACCAAACAAGTCTAGTCATCTGGTGACTACAATACCCAGCCTGCCTTTACAGCACTACCTGACAGTGCTCTCTCACATGTGAGTACCACATTTATACCAAACAAGTCTAGTCAGCTGGTGACTACAATACCCAGTCTGCCTTTACAACACTACCTGACATTGCTTACCCACATGTGAGTACCACATTTATACCAAACAAGTCTAGTCAGCTGGTGACTACAATACCCAGCCTGCATTTACAGTACTACCTGACAGTGCTCTCTCACATGTGAGTACCACATTTATACCAAACAAGTCTAGTCCGCTGGTGACTACAATACCCAGCCTGCCTTTACAACACTACCTGACAGTGCTCTCTCACATGTGAGTACCACATTTATACCAAACAAGTCTAGTCAGCTGGTGACTACAATACCCAGACTGCCTTTACAGCACTACCTGACAGTGCTCTCTCACATGTGAGTACCACATTTATACCAAACAAGTCTAGTCATCTGGTGACTACAATACCCAGACTGCCTTTACAGCACTACCTGACAGTGCTCTCTCACATGTGAGTACCACATTTATACCAAACAAGTCTAGTCCGCTGGTGACTACAATACCCAGCCTGCCTTTACAGCACTACCTGACAGTGGCCGCGTTCGGGCAGCGTTCAGGAGCTAGTGGAGGCGCTTTACTCCCAGCGATGACGTGGCGCTAGGTGACGTCACAAGCAAGGGAGCTTCAAAAAAACGTTTGCATGCGCAAAGGGATCTGCTGCACAATAATGGACTGCGCATGCAAACGTTTTTACTAAGCTCCCTTGTATTGTAGCTGCCTGCCGAGGAGTTCCCCAGTCTCTTCGCAAACATCGGAACTCTGACCCACCTCCATTCAGCTGCTCTCAGCTCAGCCCCTGTAGCTTATCCTGCACTTAATAGAGGTGGGTCAGAGTTGCAATGTTTGCCAAGAGACTGGGGAAATCATTCTTGGCTCCCGTGAAGGAAATACACAGTGCTTGAACGTCAGGTCTTTGTGTTTATATACATATAATATGATTTTTTGTGTGCTCTAGATAATGTAGCCCATTTCTTTTCACTTCATACGCTACGTATGAAGTGAAAAGAAATGGGCTACATTCTCTAGAGCACACAAAAAATCATATTATATGTATAAAAACATGGCAGCCTCCACAGCAACACGTGTGTGGAGGCTGCCATGTTTCCAAGCGTCTGAGCTTGCTCTGAAAAGTCCCAGCTTTTCCAGCACACTGGAAGCGCTGGGACTTACGTCACCAGAGCGCTCAAAAAACGCCAGGCATCTCACTTGCAAGTGTGAGAAAAACGCTCCAAGCGAGTTCCAACTCGCTTGGAGCGCTGCCCAAACGCAGCCAGTGCTTACCCACATGTGAATACCACATTTATACCAAACAAGTCTAGTCATCTGTTAACTACAATACCCAGCCTGCCTTTACAGCACTACCTGACAGTGCTTACCCACATGTGAATACCACATTTATACCAAACAAGTCTAGTCAGCTGGTGACTACAATACCCAGCCTGCCTTTACAGCACTACCTGACAGTGCTCTCTCACATGTGAGTACCACATTTATACCAAACAAGTCTAGTCATCTGGTGACTACAATACCCAGCCTGCCTTTACAGCACTACCTGATACTGCTCTCTCACATGTGAGTACCACATTTTTATACCAAACAAGTCTAGTCATCTGGTGACTACAATACCCAGCCTGCCTTTACAGCACTACCTGATACTGCTCTCTCACATGTGAGTACCACATTTTTATACCAAACAAGTCTAGTCAGCTGGTGACTACAATACCCAGCCTGCCTTTACAGCACTACCTGACAGTGCTTACCCACATGTGAGTACCACATTTATACCAAACAAGTCTAGTCAGCTGGTGACTACAATACCCAGCCTGCCTTTACAGCACTACCTGACAGTGCTCTCTCACGTGTGAGTACCACATTTATACCTAACAAGTCTAGTCATCTGGTGACTACAATACCCAGCCTGCCTTTACAGCACTACCTGACAGTGCTCTCTCACATGTGAGTACCACATTTATACCAAACAAGTCTAGTCATCTGGTGACTACAATACCCAGCCTGCCTTTACAGAACTACCTGATACTGCTCTCTCACATGTGAGTACCACATTTTTATACCAAACAAGTCTAGTCAGCTGGTGACTACAATACCCAGCCTGCCTTTACAGAACTACCTGACAGTGCTCTCTCACATGTGAGTATCACATTTATACCAAACAAGTCTAGTCAGCTGGTGACTACAATACCCAGACTGCCTTTACAGCACTACCTGACAGTGCTCTCTCACATGTGAGTACCACATTTTTATACCAAACAAGTCTAGTCAGCTGGTGACTACAATACCCAGCCTGCCTTTACAGAACTACCTGACAGTGCTCTCTCACATGTGAGTATCACATTTATACCAAACAAGTCTAGTCAGCTGGTGACTACAATACCCAGACTGCCTTTACAGCACTACCTGACAGTGCTCTCTCACATGTGAGTACCACATTTATACCAAACAAGTCAAGTCATCTGGTGACTACAATACCCAGCCTGCCTTTACAGAACTACCTGATACTGCTCTCTCACATGTGAGTACCACATTTATACCAAACAAGTCTAGTCATCTGGTGACTACAATACCCAGCCTGCCTTTACAGAACTACCTGATACTGCTCTCTCACATGTGAGTACCACATTTATACCAAACAAGTCTAGTCATCTGGTGACTACAATACCCAGCCTGCCTTTACAGAACTACCTGATACTGCTCTCTCACATGTGAGTACCACATTTTTATACCAAACAAGTCTAGTCAGCTGGTGACTACAATACCCAGCCTGCCTTTACAGAACTACCTGACAGTGCTCTCTCACATGTGAGTATCACATTTATACTTTACATCCTTTTGGTATTAAGAAGTTTATCTGCACCATTGGGCGGTTTCTTTGTTTTTTCTTTACAAAGATCCCAATCATCTATCAAAACTCTTGTGTTCAAACCCTCGAAAGAGTTTTCCTTGCACAGTCAGCTGGAGACTGAGAGGCCCAACTTGCTTTATTTGCACTCACAAATAGTGCAATACTTTTGTGAGTATTTACACTATCAGATTTCTGCATATTTTTATTTCTACACCATAAAGCATTCTTCTTTGTTTTCCCAATAGAATCTTTCTAAGCAAGCCCAGTTTGCCAGAAGAAGAGCTGACTTATGGACTTTTGATTATTATCCTATTTACTGTCAATTATTGATATTTTCACTTACATATCAGTGTATATTTTGGAATATTATGTGCACATATAGAGATTTATTGTTATTTTATATTCTTATATTAAATTACTATTTTTAATATATTTTATTTATACATATTTTTTCTTATATATATCTTTTATTCATATTCCTATGATAATTTATTCACATTATTTATAACCAGCACTCTCTATATGGAAGAGTTTGTATTTATTTTTATTATTTTACATAGATGCACACATAGGTGCCTCACATATGTCTTACATAGATACCACACATAGGTGCCTAACATACATCATATATTACATAGGTGCCTTATATTTGTCTTATATAGATACCACACATAGGTGCTTCACATACATCTTATATAGATACCACACATAGGTGCATAGTTCAAGTGAGACAAGAAACACATTTAAATAACATCCATCTTACACAGACACACAATAGGTTAAAAGATTTCAGTATTAATGGGCGCGATCCGATATCGATCGCAGTTTGCGGCGCAAGCGAGGGAACCGGCGTCGCCCGCAGTTTCAGCTCGCAACTCGAGCCATCCCATATAGGCCGCCGTCAGATGCTAACGTGCCGTAAGTCTCACAAACCAGCGATGTCCAGAAATCTGCGTAAGTACAAATTTCTGGCGTCGCCAGTGACTTGCGCCACGTTAGAAACTGCCGGCGCCTATAAAACCTGACTAAAGTTTAAAACACCCGCACTGTCTAACACGCCTCCCTAACATAGCCCGCACTGTCTAACACGCCTCCCTAACATAGCCCGCACTGTCTAACCCTCTATCCGCTATCCCCCCTCACTAGCCTAACAATAAAAAAGCTATTAACCCCTAAACCGCCGCTCCTTTACCCCGCCGCAACCTAATAAAGTTATTAACCCCTAAACCGCCGCTCCCATACCCCGCCGCCAGCTATATTATATCTATAACCCCCTAAAGTGAGCCCCTAACACCGCCGCCATCTATATTAAAATTATTAACCCCTAATGTAAGCCCCTTACACCGCCGCCATCTCTATTAAAATGATTAACCCCTAATTTAATCTACCTACCCCGCAGCCAGCTATATTATCTATATTAACCCTAAGTATATTATAGTTAATATAGGTATTACATTATATATATTAACTATATTAACCCTAATTATATTAGGGTTAATATAGTTAATATAGTTACTATAGTATTTATATTAACTATATTAACTCTATCTAACCCTAACTAAATTTATATTAAATTAATCTAATGCATTTATAAACTAAAATATTCCTATTTAAATCTAAATACTTACCTATAAAATAAACCCTAAGATAGCTACAATATAATTAATAATTACATTGTAGCTATGTTAGGGTTAATATTTATTTTACAGGTAAATTGTTAATTATTTTAACTAGGTAGTGTATTTATATTAACTATATTAACTCTATCTAACCCTAACTAAATTTATATTAAATTAATCTAATTCATTTATAAACTAAAATATTCCTATTTAAATCTAAATACTTACCTATAAAATAAACCCTAAGATAGCTACAATATAATTAATAATTACATTGTAGCTATGTTAGGGTTAATATTTATTTTACAGGTAAATTGTTAATTATTTTAACTAGGTATAATAGATATTAAATAGTTATTAACTATTTAATATCTACCTAGTTAAAATAATTACCCAATTACCTGTAAAATAAATCCTAACCTAAGTTACAAATACACCTACACTTAAAAAAGCCTAACACTACCCCCCTGAAGATCTCCCTACCTTGTCTTCACCACACCGGGCCGAACTCCTGATCCGATCCAGGCGATGTCTTCCTCCAAGCGGCAAAGAAGAATTCTTCCTCCGGCGATGTCATCCTCCAAGCGGCAAAGAAGAATTCTTCCTCCGGCGACGTCTTCCTCCAAGCGGCAGCAAAGTCTTCATTCTTCCGGCGGCATCTTCAATCTTCTTTCTTCGCTCCGCCGCCGCGGAGCATCCATCCCGGCCGACTGCTGAACTTGGAATGAGGTACCTTTAAATGACGTCATCCAAGATGGCGTCCGCCGAATTCCGATTGGCTGATATTCAAAATTCAACAAATTTCAAAATTCAACAAATTTCAAAGCCAATCAGATTGAGCTTGCATTCTATTGGCTGATCGGAACAGCCAATAGAATGCGAGCTCAATCTGATTGGCTGATTGGATCAGCCAATCGGATTGAACTTGAATCTGATTGGCTGATTCAATCAGCCAATCAGATTTTTTTAACTTAATTCCGATTGGCTGATAGAATCCTATCAGCCAATCGGAATTCGGCGGACGCCATCTTGGATGACGTCATTTAAAGGTACCTCATTCCAAGTTCAGCAGTCGGCCGGGATGGATGCTCCGTGGCGGCGGAGCGAAGAAAGAAGATTGAAGATGCCGCCGGAAGAATGAAGACTTTGCTGCCGCTTGGAGGAAGACGTCGCCGGAGGAAGAATTCTTCTTTGCCGCTTGGAGGATGACATCGCCGGAGGAAGAATTCTTCTTTGCCGCTTGGAGGAAGACATCGCCCGGATCGGATCAGGAGTTCGGCCCGGTGTGGTGAAGACAAGGTAGGGAGATCTTCAGGGGGGTAGTGTTAGGCTTTTTTAAGGGGGGTTTGGGTGGGTTTAGAATAGGGGTATGTGGGTGGTGGGTTGTAATGGGGGGGGGGGGTATTGTATTTGTTGTATGCAAAAGAGCTGAATTCTTTGGGGCATGCCCCACAAAAGGCCCTTTTAAGGGCTGGTAAGGTAAAGAGCTTTGAAATTTGTTGAATTTAGAATAGGGCAGGGAATTTTTTTTATTTTGGGGGTTTATTATTTTATTAGGGGGCTTAGAATAGGTGTAATTAGCTTAAATATCTTGTAATCTTTTTTTTATTTTTTGTAATTTAGTGTTTGTTTTTTTTTGTAATTTAGTTTAGTTAATTTAATTGTATTTTTAGATAGATGTTTGTAGTTTATTTAATTTATTGATAGTGTAGGTGTATTTGTAACTTAGGTTAGGATTTATTTTACAGGTAATTGGGTAATTATTTTAACTAGGTAGATATTAAATAGTTAATAACTATTTAATATCTATTATACCTAGTTAAAATAATTAACAATTTACCTGTAAAATAAATATTAACCCTAACATAGCTACAATGTAATTATTAATTATATTGTAGCTATCTTAGGGTTTATTTTATAGGTAAGTATTTAGATTTAAATAGGAATATTTTAGTTTATAAATGAATTAGATTAATTTAATATAAATTTAGTTAGGGTTAGATAGAGTTAATATAGTTAATATAAATACTATAGTAACTATATTAACTATATTAACCCTAATATAATTAGGGTTAATATAGTTAATATATATAATGTAATACCTATATTAACTATAATATACTTAGGGTTAATATAGATAACATAGCTGGCGGCGGGGTAGGTAGATTAAATTAGGGGTTAATCATTTTAATAGAGATGGCGGCGGTGTAAGGGGCTTACATTAGGGGTTAATAATTTTTATATAGGTGGCGGCGGTGTAAGGGGTCAGATTAGGGGATAGATAAGGTAGATGGCGGCGGTTTTAGAGGCTCACAGTAGGGGGTTAGTTTATGTAGATTGCGGCGGGGTCCGGGAGCGGCGGTTTAGGGGGTAATAACTTTATTAGGGATTTCGGGGGGGGGGGGGGGATCGCGGTTGACAGGGAGATAGACATTGCGCATGCGTTAGGTGTTAGGTTTATTTTAGCAGATCGCGGTTGACAGGGAGATAGACATTGCGCATGCGTTAGGTGTTAGGTTTATTTTAGCAGATCGCGGTTGACAGGGAGATAGACATTGCGCATGCGTTAGGTGTTAGGTTTATTTTCTAGTTAGTTTAGGGAGTTACGGGGCTCCAATAGTCAGCGTAAGGCTTCTTACGGCTGCTTTTTGTGGCGAGGTGAAAATGGAGTAAGTTTTCTCCATTTTCGCCACGTAAGTCCTTACGCTGCATATTGGATACCAAACTGCGCGGGTTTGGTATACCTGCCTATGGCCCAAAAAACTGCGGGCGACGGCAGAAATATACGGGCGTAACTTCTAGGTTACGCCGTATATGTGATACCAAATCCGCGCAAATATTGGCGTCGCCGGCTTTTGCGGGCGACGATTTATATCGGATCGACCCCATGATAACTAAATACATTACTATAGTAACCCCCAGTGATGCAAACAATATCCATTTATCTACCATAATTCCAATTTAACAACAGCTCCCTCTAGTGGAAAATTTAGAAACCACATTACCCATGCGTGTCTTGTACATAAAGGACAGTGACCCAGTAAAGGTTTAGGTAAATGTCACATCCTCAGGTCCACTGATCCACTGGGCAAACATTTAACGGATTAGGAGCTCCATGATTAATAACCTGCTTGCAAATGGAGGTCTCTAGTAAGACTTTTGAAGTTTCCTGTATATGCAGACTAAAATGCTTGAAACTGGAGGTCTAAAGATTGGTGAAGTTCCCTGTATATACAGACTAACCTGCCAGCAACTGAAGATCGGATGGAGCTTCCTGTATATACATACTAACCTACTTTCAAATAAAGGTCTCAAGTAAGGTGGCTGGTGTTCCTTGTATATGCATACTAGCCTGCTTCCAACTGGAGATCTCAAGTAAGACTGATGGAACTCCCTGTATATACAGACTTTCCTACCAGCAAATGAAATCACCAGTAAGACTAGTGGAGCTCCCTGTATATAAAGACTAAGTTGCCAGCAACTGAAGGTTTCCAGTTAGACTGGTGGAGCTCCCTGTATATTCAGACTAACCTATCAGAAACTGGAAGATTTCAGTAGGACTGGTGGAGCTCCCTGTATATACAGACTAACCTGCTTGCAACAGAAGGTCCCTAGTAGGACTGGCAGAATTCCCTGTATATACAGACTAAGTTGCCAGCAACTGAAGGTCTCCAGTAAGATTGGTGGAGCTCCCTCTATATACAGACTAACCTGCTTGCAACTGAAGGTCTCCAGTAGGACTGGCGGAGTTCCCAGTATATATTCAGACTAAGTTGCCAGCAACTGAAAGTCTCCATTAAGACTGGTGGAGCTCCCTGTATATACAGACTAACCTGTTTTAAACTGAAGATCTCCAGTAGGACTGGTGTAGTTCCCTGTATTTACAGACTAAGTTGCAAGCAACTGAAGGTCTCCAGTAACACTGGTGGAGCTCCCTGTATATACAGACTAACTAAGCCTATTAACTCCTAAACCCCAGTTCCCCGACATCGCCGACACTAACTAAACCTATTAACCCCTTAACCGCACCCTCCACACTGCCAACACTACCTAAACCTATTAACCCCTAAACCACCATTCCCAAACATCGCCAACACTAACTAAATCACTAACAGTTAGATTACGAGTTTTGAGCGCTGAGCACTCAATCCTATTGGCTGATTGGAACAGCCAATAGGATTTTAGCAGCTCTAATCCTATTGGCTGATTGAAATCTTTCAGCCAATAGGAATGCAAGGGACACCATCTTGGATGACGTCACTTGCATTGAAGTTCCAGTGTACGGCGGAGACTATATGAAGAGGATGCTCCGCGCCGGATGTCTTCCGGATGGACCCCCTCTGTGCCGGATGGATGAAGATAGAAGATGCCGTCTGGATGAAGACTTCTTGCCGCCTTGATGAGGACTTCGCCGGCTGGATGGATCCTTCAAGCGGGACTTCAAGAACTGTAAGTGGATCGTCGGGGGTTAGTGTTAGGCTTTTTAAGGTTTTTTGGGTGGGTTTTATTTTTAGTTTAGGGTCTCGGCATGTAAAAGAGCTAAATGCCATTTTAAGAGCAATGTCCATACAAATGCCCTTTTCAGGGCAATGGGAAGGTTAGTTTTTTTTAGATAGTTATTTTATTTGGGGGGGTTGGCTGTGGGGGTGGTGGGTTTTACTGTTGGGTGGGTGTATTTTTTTTTACAGGTAAAAGAGCTGTTATCTTTAGGGTAATGCCCCACAAAAGGCCCTTTTAAGGGCCATTGGTAGTTTATTGTAGGCTAGGGTTTTTTATTATTTTGGGGGGGGGGCTTTTTATTTTGATAGGGCTATTAGATTAGGTGTAATTCTTTTTTATTTTTGATAATTTATTTCTTATTTTTCGTAATTTAATTAGATACTTTTTGTATTTTTTTAATGTGTAGTTTAATTCAATTGGTAGTTAGTTTAATTGTAGTTTAATAATTATCTTAGTTTAATTGTTAGTTTAAAATTAATTTATTTAATTTGACAGGTAAGTTTTAATTTAATTTAAGATAGGGAAATTGTAATTTTAATATAAAGTTAGGGGGGGTGTTAGGTTTAGGGGTTAATAGTTTATTTTAGTATATTTTCTTTTGGGGGGGCTTGTGGTTTAGGGGTTAATAGGTTTATTATAGTGGCGGTGTGGGCGGATGGCAGATTAGGGGTTAATAATATTTAAATAGTGTTTGCGATGCAGGAGGGCGACGGTTTAGGTTTTAATAGGTTTATTATAGTGGCGACAATGTCGGGGAGCAGCGGAATAGGGGTTAATACATTTTAATAGTGGCGGCGATGTCCGGAGCTGCAGATTAGGGGTTAATACATTTATTATAGTGTTTGTGATGTGGGAGGGCATCGGTTTAGGGGTTAATAGGTAGTTTATGGGTGTTAGTGTACTTTTTAACACTTTAGTTATGAGTTTTATGGTACAGCTTTGTAGCGAAAAACTCATAACTGCTGACTTTAGATGACAGTATGGATCTTGTGGTAATAGAGTGTACTGCTCACTCTTTGGACTCCAGGCAAAATCGTAATACCGGCGCTATGGGAGTCCTATTGAAAAAGGAGTTTTTTTAAAAGTGCGGTACTGACTTTGCGTGACTTGCTAAAAGGTGTGCGGTACACCTATACCGACAAGACTTGTAATAGCAGCGTTAGGGAAAATGAAGCGTTATGGGACATAATGCTGCTTTTTCACTCATAACGCCAAACTCGTAATCTAGCTGAAAATAAAGTATTAGATACTGACTTTGACAGATGCTGTATCCCAGGAAATAAAAGTAAAAATTATCTTATGAACTAGAAATAGGATCTCACAAATAATAGTTCTCTGAAAAATGCAGTCAAGAAAAAGCCAAAAGTCAGTAGTAGCAAGGGAGAAGTCAACCCAAAGAAGTAGTCAAGAGAAGTGGTTAAAGTCAGACCAAAGTTCAGTAAAGGTATCAGTCCATAAGTTGCAGTAAAAAAGTACAAGTTATGCCACGTACAGTCCTGATCACTGACAGAAATCAATATAAGAGTTGACCAGTAAGAAGAATGAAGGTCATAGTTCAAAGCCAATGTCATTAATGAAATTCAAACAGAATAGTGCACCTGACAGTTTGAAGATGTACAAACAATAAGGTAAGGAACCTCACTTTAAAATTTAAAGATAAAAAAGTGTACTGTATAACACAGGAACAGTGACACAGAAAAAAGTCAGCAAAAGCAATGCAACATTGGTAAATAACAATGAGGCAGTGATGTTAAAAATGGATTACAAAGATTAATGAAACAAAATGTAGTTGGGACATATTTTACACTGCATTAGAGATCCATGCTTAATTGCCCTGTCTCACTCAGACCATATCTGACCACTTCACATAGAGGTGCACTCAGACCATACCTGACCACTTCACATAGAGCTGCAGTCAGACCATATCCGACCACTTCACATAGAGGTGCACTCAGACCATATCTGACCACTTCACATAGAGGTGCAGTCAGACCATATCCGACCACTTCACACAGAGCTGCAGTCAGACCATATCCGACCACTTTACATAGAGCTGCAGTCAGACCATATCCGACCACTTCACATAGAGCTGCAGTCAGACCATATCCGACCACTTCACATAGAGGTGCAGTCAGACCATATCCGACCACTTTCCATAGAGCTGCAGTCAGACCATATCCGACCACTTCACATACAGGTGCAGTCAGACCATATCCGACCACTTCACATAGCGGTGCAGTCAGACCATATCTGACCACTTCACATAGAGCTGCAGTCAGACCATATCCAACCACTTCACAAAGAGCTGCAGTCAGACCATATACGACCACTTCACATAGAGGTGCAGTCAGACCATATCCGACCACTTCACATAGAGGTGCAGTCAGACCATATCCAATCACTCACAAAGAGCTGCGGTCAGACCATATTCGAACACTTCACATAGAGGTGCAGTCAGACCATATCCGACCACTTCACATAGAGGTGCAGTCAGACCATATCCGATCACTTCACATAGAGCTGCGGTCAGACCATATCCGCCCACTTCACATAGCAGTGCAGTCAGACCATATCTGACCACTTCACATAGAGTTGCAGTCAGACCATATCCGACCACTTCACATAGAGGTGCAGTCAGACCATATCTGACCACTTCACAAAGATCTGCAGTCAGACCATATCCGAACACTTCACATAGAGGTGCAGTCAGACCATATCCGACGACTTCACAAAGAGCTGCAGTCAGACCATATCCGACCACTTCACATAGAGGTGCAGTCAGACCATATCCGGCCACTTCACATAGAAGTACAGTCAGACCATTTCTGACCACTTCATATAGAGCTGCAGTCAGACCATATCCGACCACTTCACATAGAGCTGCAGTCAGACCATATCCGACCACTTCACATACAGGTGCAGTCAGACCATATCCGACCACTTCACATAGAAGTATAGTCAGACCATATCTGACCACTTCATATAGAGCTGCAGTCAGACCATATGACCATATGACCAACCAGACCAACCAACCCCCCCAAATAAAAAAAATATCTAAAATAACCTAAGCTCCCCATTGCCCTGAAAAGGGCATTTAGCTCTTTTACATGCCCAGTCCCTAATCTAAAAATAAAACTCACCCAAAAAAAACTTAAATAAACCTAACTCTAACCCCCGATGATCCACTTACAGTTCCTGAAGTTTCGCTTGAAGGATCCATCTAGCATGCAAAGTCCTCATCCATGCGGCAAGAGGTCTTCATACAGACGGCATCTTCTATCTTCATCCATCCGGCGCGGAGCGGGTCCATCCTGAAGACATCCGGCGCGGAGCATCCTCTTCACACGGTCGCGGCCGTAAACTGGAACTTCAATGCAAGTGATGTCATCCAAGATGGCGTCCCTTGCATTCCTATTGGCTGAAAGATTTCAATCAGCCAATAGGATTAGAGCTGCTAAAATCCTATTGGCTGCTCCAATCAGCCAATAGGATTTGAGCAGCTCTCATCCTATTGGCTGTCCCAATCAGCCAATAGGATTGAGCTCTCATCCTATTGGCTGATTGGAACAGCCAATAGGATGAAAGCTGCTTAAATCCTATTGGCTGATTGGAACAGCCAATAGGATGTTAGCAGCTCTAATCCTATTGGCTGATTGAAATCTTTCAGCCAATAGGAATGCAAGGGACGCCATCTTGGATGGCATCGCTTGCATTGAAGTTCCAGTTTAGTTTATGAAGAGGATGCCCCGCACCGGATGTATTCAGGATGGACCCGCTCAGCGTCAGATGGATGAAGATAGAAGATGCCGTCTGGATGAAGACTTCTTGCCGCATGGATGATGACTTGGCCGGCTTGATCGATCCTTCAAGCGGGACTTCAAGAACTGTAAGTGGATTGTCGGGGGTTAGTGTTAGGTTTTTTTAAGGTTTTTTTTGGTTGGGTTTTATTTTTTGGTTAAGGGTCTGGGCATGTAAAATAGCTAAATGCCCTTTTAAGGGCAATGCCCATACAAATGCCCTTTTCAGGGCAATGGGGAGCTTAGGGTTTTTTAGATAGTTATTTTATTTGGGGGGGTTGGTTGTGGGGGTGGTGGATTTTACTGTTGGGGAGGTGTTTTTTTACAGTTAAAAAAACTGATTTATTTGGGGCAATGCCCCACAAAAGGCCCTTTTAAGGGCCATTGGCAGTTTAGTGTAGGCTAGGGTTTATTTTTATTTTGGTGGGCTTTTTTATTTTGATAGGGCTATTAGATTAGGAGTAATTCGCTTTTATTTTTGATAATTTCGCTTTTTATTTTGTGTAATTTAGTGTTTTGTTTTTTTTGTAATTTAGATAATTGTATGTTATTGATTTCATTTATTTTATTTTATTGTAATGTTTTATTGTAAGGTTTTAGTGTAAGGCAGGTTGGGTTTTATTTTACAGGTAACTTTGTATTTATTTTAACTAGGTAGCTAGTAAATAGTTAATAACTATTTAGTAACTAGTCTACCTAGTTAAAATAAATACAAACTTACCTGTGAAATAAAAACAAAACCTAAGCTAGCTACAATATAACTATTAGTTGTATTGTAGCTAGCTTAGGCCTAGATTTGGAGTTTTGTCGGTAACGACCCGCGTAGCTAACGCTGGCATTTTTCTGGCCGCACCATAAAAATAATTCTGGAATTGAGAGTCCACATAAAGGCTGCGTTAGGCTCCATAAAAGGAGCGTAGAGCATTTTTAACGCAGCTTCAACTCTCAATACCAGAGTTGCTTACGCAAGTGGCCAGCCTCAAAAACGTGCACGATTCCCCCATAGAAAACAATGGGGCTGTTTGAGCTGAAAAAAAACCTAACACCTGCAAAAAAGCCGCGTTCAGCTCTTAACGCAGCCCCATTGTTTGCTATGCGGAAACACCTCCTAAGTCTGCACCTAACACCCTAACATGTACCCCGAGTCTAAACACCCCTAACCTTACACTTATTAACCCCTAATCTGCCGCCCCCGCTATCGCTGACACCTGCATTTTATTTTCAACCCCTAATCTGCCGCTCCGTAAACCGCCGCTACTTACATTATCCTTATGTATCCCTAATCTGCTGCCCCTAACACCGCCAACCCCTATATTATATTTATTAACCCCTAATCTGCCGAGCGGACCTGAGCGCTACTATAATAAAGTTATTAACCCATAATCCGTCTCACAAACCCTATAATAAATAGTATTAACCCCTAATCTGCCCTCCATAACATCGCCAACACCTAACGTCAATTATTAACCCCTAATCTGCCGACTGGAGCTCACCGCTATTCTAATAAATGGATTAACCCCTAAAGCTAAGTCTAACCCTAACACTAACTGCCCAATAAATTAAATATAATTTTAATCTAACGAAATTAATTAACTCTTATTAAATAAATTATTCCTATTTAAAGCTAAATACTTACCTGTAAAATAAACCCTAATATAGCTACAATATAAATTATAATTACAGTGTAGCTATTTTAGGATTAATATTTATTTTACAGGCAACTTTGTAATTATTTTAACCAGGTACAATAGCTATTAAATAGTTAAGAACTATTTAATAGTTACCTAGTAAAAATAATTACAAAATTACCTGTAAAATAAATATTAATTCTAAAATAGCTACAATGTAATTATAATTTATATTGTAGCTATATTAGGGTTTATTTTACAGGTAAGTATTTAGCTTTAAATAGGAAAAATTTATTTAATAAGAGTTAATTCATTTCGTTAGATTAAAATTATATTTAATTTAGGGGGGTGTTAGTGTTAGGGTTAGACTTTAGGGGTTAATCCATTTATTAGAATAGCGGTGAGCTCCGGTCGGCAGATTAGGGGTTAATAATTGAAGTTAGGTGTCGGTGATGTTAGGGAGGGCAGATTAGGGGTTAATACTATTTATTATAGGGTTAGTGAGGCGGATTAGGGGTTAATAACTTTATAATAGTAGCGGTGCGGTCCGCTCGGCAGATTAGGGGTTAATAAGTGTAGGCAGGTGGAGGCGACATTGAGGGGGGCAGATTAGGGGTTAATAAATATAATATAGGGGTCGGCGGTGTTAGGGGCAGCAGATTAGGGGTACATAGCTATAATGTAGGTGGCGGCGCTTTGCGGTCGGCAGATTAGGGGTTAATTATTGTAGGTAGCTGGCGGCGACGTTGTGGGGGGCAGATTAGGGGTTAATAAATATAATACAGGGGTCGGCGGTGTTAGGGGCAGCAGATTAGGGGTACATAAGTATAACGTAGGTGGCGGTCGGCGGATTAGGGGTTAAAAAAATGTAATCGAGTGGCGGCAATGTGGGGGGGCCTCGGTTTATGGGTACATAGGTAGTTTATGGGTGTTAGTGTACTTTAGAGTACAGTAGTTAAGAGCTTTATGAACCGGCGTTAGCCTAAAAAGCTCTTAACTACTGACTTTTTTCCTGCGGCTGGAGTTTTGTCGTTAGATGTCTAACGCTCACTTCAGACACGACTCTAAATACCGGAGTTAGAAAGATCCCATTGAAAAGATAGGATACGCAATTGACGTAAGGGGATCTGCGGTATGGAAAAGTCGCGGCTGAAAAGTGAGCGTTAGACCCTATTTTGAGTGACTCCAAATACCGGAGTTAGCCTAAAACCAGCGTTAGGAGCCTCTAACGCTGGTTTTCACGGCTAACGCCAAACTCCAAATCTAGGCCTTAGTTTTTTTTTACAGGTAAGTATTTAGTTTTAAATAGGAATTATTTAGGTAATAATTGTAAGTTTAATTTAGATTTATTTTAATTATATTTAAGTTAGGGGGGTTAGGGTTATACTTAGGCTTAGGGTTACGTTAGGGTTATGCTTAGGGTTAGGGTTACGTTAGGGTTAGGTTTAGGGGTTAATATATTTATTTAGTGTTAGTGATGTGGGAGGCCAGAGGTTTAGGGGTTAATAACTTTAGTATAGTGGCGGCGACATTGGGGGTGGCAGATTAGGGGTTAATAACTGTAATGTAGGTGGCGGCGGTATCGGGGGCGGAAGATTAGGGGTTAATAGTTTTATTTTGGTGGCGGCTATGTTAGGGGCAGCAGATTAGGTTTTTTTTAATAAAAAACGTTGACCTGCCACTGTCTGCACTGATATCATGTGAATGTGACATGATGCTTCACTAGTGTCTCTGACTACAGGGATTAGTCTTTCTGTTTTACCCATTAGTGTTTATGTGTGTGTGTGTATGTGTGTGTGTGTGTGTGTATGTGTGTATGTATGTATGTGACTGTGTGTGTATTTATGCATGTATGTGTGTGTGTGTGTATGTTTGTGGAACCAGAAAATTACAGACCTTGTTACTACAGCATGAGGAGGGCGGGGGTTAACAGTGTCACTATACAGTACCACTATATACAGTACGGGGGGAGGGCTGGACCATGTCACAGACTACTGTGGTCACTTTATAAAGTACTGGGGCGGGTAGGATCAGGCCAGCCATCTCACCGGCAGATTACTGACTGTGTCACTGACTCACTATATACAGTACTGGTGGGCTAAATAGTGTCACTATATACAGTAATAGACTGTGGGCACAGGGTACCTCCTTTTGCAGACATGTAATCTGATTCACATTTTTTTCTGTGTTAAATGTTAAAAAAAAAAGATATGTATCAAATTCACTTTTGTGGGGGGTGGGGCCCTTCTTAGATTCTTGCCCTGTGGTTTCTAGTTATGCCTCTGGGTGTTAGGTTTAAACGTAACGTTTTCTTTCCCCATAGACATCAATGGGGTTGCGTTACGGAGATTTTGTTTCCGCAATCGCAGGTGTTAGGCTTTTTTTTAGCCGACTCTCCCCATTGATGTCTATGGGGAAATTTTGCACAAGCACGTCAAAACACTGCTTGTATTTGGGTGAGGTATGGAGCTCAACGCAACCATATCACCCCCACAAGCCGGGTTTTGAAAAACCTGTAATAGCAGCGCTAGAGGGAGGTTAAATACCGTTGCTTTTGTGGTGGTCGTTAATTTCCCTATAGCGCTCAAAACTCATAATCTAGCTGATAGTCTTTTTATTTTATGTAATTGTGGTTAATTTAGGGGGTGTTAAGTAAGGGGGCTTAGTGATTTAATGAATACTTTGCTTTGTAGGGGGATGGCGGTTTAGGGGTTGATAGGTTAATTAGGTAAATTACGTTGTGGGGGGATGGCAGATTAGGGGTTAATACATTTATTAGTTACTTTGCATTGTGGGGCTTTGCGGATTAGGGGTTAATCACTTTGTTAGGATTATTGCGTTGTGGGGGCATGGCGGTTTAGAGGTCAATACATTTATTATTTGTTGCGATGTGGGAGGATGGCGGATATAGGGGTTTTGACGTGTCGGGACAATTTTTGGGAGGCAGGTTAGATTTTAAAGTGCAATTAAAAATGTTTTTGTTTTTTACTTAGGCGCCGGCAGTTCATATAGTGCCGTAAGTCATTGGCGACTCCAGAAATGTCTATTTCTGCACATTTCTGAAAGTTGCCGGTTTATCCAACTTACAGCAGTATCTGATTTGCCAACAAAGTATATGTGATTCACCCGATGTGCGAGGTGAACTTAGCGGTGGCATGGGTTTCAGCATTTGCGTTGAAGCCTACGCTGTATATGTAATCTCTCCCCAGGTGAGCCAATAACAAGAAACATATATGTCCAGATACCAATAAGCTGCTAGCTCACAGTAATACAGGTCTAGCGGACATGTTCGTGGTAGTGCATCATGCCTGCACAATCTCGGGTAAATGGAGCCAAAAGTGATGTCTATTTGGCAGTGGCTGGGCTAGATGTGACTGAAAAGAGCAAGAGGGGTTCAGGATCATGTTGAGCCTGGGCTAGTGAGTTGGTTGTGTCCAGCCTGTTGTAGAGGTGGTGTCTGTGCAAGAAGAAGTATTAAAATGTGGACCTGCTTTTGAGACCCAATCTTGCTTTGAATCTAGAAAAGGCAGATAGTGGTAAACCATAAAGGTCTTTACCAAAGTGTTTTACTTCAGGGATTGAGGGTTGTGTAAATAATACTGCTTAGTTTT
The DNA here is from genome assembly GCF_027579735.1 of Bombina bombina. NCBI lineage: Eukaryota > Metazoa > Chordata > Amphibia > Anura > Bombinatoridae > Bombina > Bombina bombina. The sequence goes on from NC_069500.1 coordinate 1,394,378,861, forward strand.
CAAAGTCTGCTTGCTTTCTATGAGTTATGCAACAATGACAATTAGGTACAATTAGGTACATGGTTTTTACCTTGATTTGTTCTGTTTTTTGCATTCACTGACAAAATTCATAATCTCTAATCACCTGGTGCATGAGGTAGATGATGTACTAAGAAGCCAAGTTTCTAATTTTCATATGGATATAATTAAATACAAAAAGAGTTTAATTGTAGAGATATGCTCCTTTATGTGTTCTATGCATTCTCATGTGTAATGGTTACAGCTGTGTATATAGCAACAGCACTTAATTATTGCGGTTTCGTTTTGTTGAAACTCAAAGGAAAGTGATATATATATATATATATATATATATTTCTTCTCATTATTTCGTTATTTTGTATTTGAATAACCATGGATCATTCTGCAGAGGGATACACCTTTATGCATTCTTAATAATCATTCTCATCTTGAATACTCAAATGTCTAAATTCAACATTTAAGAATACTTTTTAGAAATATTTTTCCATACAATGTGACATTTGGAATACATAAGGGATTAAAGTCTTAACATGTCGCTCTGAGGAAAGGAGGGGTGGAACTAACCCATAACTCTTAACACTCTAAGTATAATTTAACAGACCCACAGGGCCAACCTTTAATAAAGACAGACACTTTAGTTTTGGGAAAATTTGGACCATCACTGGTCCAATAAATTAACATATTAATTTAGGAACAAATAAATAATAAATAACCGAAAGACTAAATAGATGGCGGCATATGAGAAGCTAAGACTAAACCCTGGACTGAAGAGGTAAGCGGCCCGATCTAGGCAACAGCAGAGTCACTCTGCTCGAGTGGAGATGCTACTAGGGGTGTTCCGAATTATCCTGGCCTACCTACCTAAAGGGAGGGGCACTCCAGCTAAATGAAGTAATCGGCCCCACCGTCATCAGCGTGACCATCACTCCCCCCGTTCGCCATCTCCATACGCTCCTGGCCGCTACCTCCCACAGCTAGGGCGTTGAGATAACCTACCATCCAGGAGGCTCCGAAACCACCAGGCCGCTTAAGCCGGCTAGTCAACAGAGGGAGGTCAAAATTACAGCTATGGGCTTACATAGATTAGAACACCTATCCCTATCTCAGCCATGTGCCCTACCTACAGTACCCTTCTCAAGCCGCCAACAGGGTGGGAGGGAGGGCAACTTGACAGCTTCTTGTCAAGAATCAAAGTGGAACAGAAACTGCAGACACCAGCTTAAGAAAGGTTAGCCAATCCTTGTCCCTGCAACATTGTTGCAACTCACAAAAATCACCTCCATCTTCACTCTCCCTCTCAGCCTTAACCCTTATTATGCTGCAAGCCTATTTGGCTCTACACTTACTTAAGGGATTAAAGGCTTACCATGTCGCTCCCAGGAAAAAAGGGGGGGAACTAACCTATAACTCTAAACACTCTTCGTATAGTTTAAAAGACCCACAGGGCCACCCTTTAATAAAGACAGATACTTTAGTTTTGGGAAAATTTGGACCATCATTGGTCCCCTTTATTAACATATTAACTTAGGAAAAAATAAATAATAAATAACTGACAGACTAAATAGATGGTGGCAAATGAGAAGCTAAGATTAAACCCAGGACTGAAGAGGTAAGCGGCCCGATCTAGGCAACAACAGAGTCACTCTGCTCGAGTAGAGATGCTACTAGGGGTGATCCAAGTTCTCCTGGCCTACCTACCCAGAGGGAGGGGCACTCCAGCTAATTGAAGTAATCGGCCCCACCATCATCAGCCTGGCCATCACTCCCCCCGTTCTCCATTTCCATACACTCCTGACCTCTACCTCCCGCAGCTAGGGCTCTGAGAAAACCTACCATCCAGGAGGCTCCGAGACCACCAAGTCGCTTAAGCCAGCTAGTCAACAGAGGGAGGTCAAAATTACAGCTATGGGCTTACATAGATTAGAACACCTATCCCTATCTCAGCTATAGTGCCCTATCTACAGTACCCTTCTCAAGCCACCAACAGGGTGGGAGGGAGGGCAACTTGACAGATTCTTGTCCAGGATCAAAGAGGAACAGGAACTGCAGACACCAGCTTAAGAAAGGTAAGCCACTCCCTGCAACATTGTTGCAACTCACAAAACTCCCCTCCTTCTTCACTCTCCCTGCCAGCCTTAACCCTTATGATGCTGCAAGCTTATTTGGCTCTACACTTACTTAAGGGATTAAAGGCTTACCATGTCGCTCCCAGGAAAGGAGGGGTGGAACTAACCCATAACTCTTAACACTCTTAATATAGTTTAACAGACCCACAGGGCCAACCTTTAATAAAGACAGATACTTTAGTTTTGGGAAAATTTGGACAATCACTGGACCCTTTATTAATATATTAACTTAGGAATAAATAAACAATAAATTACCGACAGACTAAATAGATGGCAGCAAATGAGAAGCTAAGACTAAACCCTGAACTGAAGAGGTAAGCGGACCAATCTAGGCAACCGCAGAGTCACTCTGCTCGGGTGGAGATGCTACTAGGAGTGTTCCAAGTTCTCCTGGCCTACCTACACAGAAGGAGGGGCACTCCAGCTAATTGAAGTAATCGGCCCCACCCTCATCAGCCTGGCCATCACACCCCCATTCACCATCTACATAGGCTCCTGGCTGCTACCTCCCACCACAAGGGATAGCATCTCAAGTATCACTTGCCTCCACCCACCCGACCTGACTTACAGGAAGGGAGCAAGAGCCCTCGTGAAATCCCCTAGAAATAAATCTAATCCTGCATCAGTTTGGTGAACCCCATCGGGCCTATACAGCTCCCGCTTGTCGGCCGTAATGTCATTGCGCCATACCACAAAGCCCTGGGAACCAGTGACAGAAGCGCCCACATCCCTGTTTAGCTTCTTTCTGACTTTATAACAGCACTTGAAGATCCCATATACTGTAGCGCCATTGACGTCTGGCTATTACATTTGAGCAACCAATGTTATCCCCGGAAATCCATGCCCTAATCCAGTCTAAGTCAGATTGAATGATTTTGGCTAGCTCTAGTGATTTAATGGCGCCCATATCATTACCACCCAGGTGAATTATAATAATGTGGGGTTTACCCCACCGCCTGTGGGCTTTGGTAAGGACACTAGGGAGCTGAGGCCAACACATACCCCTAAAACCTAACCAATGGATCAAAACTCTGGATGGAGGAAAACCCAAATTCTGCCCCCGGCCTTGGTGAGGGCACGGATCACCGCCCAATGAATGAAAGAATGGCCTACGATCCATACTCTCGAGGCAGCCTTGCGCGCACCTAGAAAACAAAACAAAAATTAGCAGACCTTAGTAACAAGTTTCCCATAAACAAAACCCGGGCCCATAAAACACCATTCTACCAGATCCACTGATCGCATACTTACAATGGGCGAACGTACAACTTATATCGATTGGAGCGCCACCGTCCCAATTTCTGGATGGTATGCACTGCCGCCCCTTGAAGGGCAGCATGCATAGCCGTCCCAATCTGAAATGAATGAGGGGATATCCTAGTGGGGTCAAAGCCGGCCATTTCCACAGCTTGTGCCAAGATCCTACAGAACTGGTAAGAAGAAAGGGCAGCACCACTCTCATGCACTAGAAATTGCCCGCCCCCCCAATGGCCTGGGCTGTAAGTATGCTGATAGCGTAGTTAAAGGGCAGCAAGCATCCCCCTGAGTCAAGAAAGTGAGCCATGTTCCCCTGGCCTCTTGGTCATTTTTTAAATTTGGGACGAAAAACTGAAGAAGGGTAAATCTTGACATGATCTAACTGCACTCCCTTGTTTAATGTTTTTTTGCAAGGGAAAACCAATTCTGTGATTCGTAAGGCCCCTGCAAATGCCAATACAAAGGTTGCCTTGAAAAGCATAACCTCGAAATCTGAATTACAAATGTTGGGTAAAACCGCTACCAGCCTCTCAAGCCGATCCTGAGTAATGGGCTCTCTAATGTCGCTCCAATTGGCCTGCAACCACCCCCAACTCTTAAGAGTTTGCCTATCAAAAAAGGACCCTGTGGGGTCTCCATTCCCCAACAGCCTAAAGAAAAATGACAGAGCCACCAGATGGGACTGGATTGCGTCCTTCCGCAAACCTGCGCTTGCATACACACCAACCACTCACACCACATCACCTGAGAGCTAACTGATGACTCCACCCCTCACGCACTGCAAAATTGGTCCCACTCTTTCCAAAGCCTAACGTAGGTTCTCCAAGTTGTTGGGGCAAGGGATGAGCAGTCTAAGGGTATTAAGGAGAGCCAGGTTCCACCAGCTGCCACAGAAAACTGGGACAGATTAGCCCGTCTTTGGCCGCCCGTGGCGCTAACTTTCTAAAAGTCACCCACTCAAACCTAGAGAGGGAATCTCTTAGAACATTGTTGACTCCTGGGACATGGCTAGCCTGGAAGTGAATATTAAGCTGAAGACATCTTAAAACCAAATGTCGCAACAGCCTTACCACGGTCACAGAGGATGCGGAAAGCCTGTTAATAGAATGTACAACGCTCAGGTTGTCTGTCCAAAAAACCACCGATCTATTCCACAACCTCTGTCCCCACAGTTCAACTGCCATGACAATGGGAAACAATTCCAGCAGCATGAGGTTCCTGATGAGAGGGGCAGAACTCCATTCAAGTGGCCAGGACCTGACACACGATTGCCCCAGAAAATAAGCCGTGTAACCATGAGACACTGCTGCGTCAGTAAACAAATGCAGGGTCTGGCTAGATACCAGGCTAGATTGCCACCCACTGATCACATTAATTTGTATCAAAATGCTTCCCAAACTTTCAAGTCCTCTATCATGTCTCGTGAAATAACTATTCTGTCAGACACCCTGGAGTTGCCCTTAAGATGATTTTCTAGTCTCCTGTTAAAAACCCTCCCCATGGATATCACCCGGCAAGCAAAATTCAACAAACCCAGGATGATTGAAGGTCCCTCAAAGATACATATTTTTTTGAAACAGTCGCCCAAACTGATTCCAACATATTCTGTACCTTATCAATGGGTAACCTGCATACCATCTGTAAGGTGTCAATTTCGATACCTAGGAAGGTCAATGTAGTGCATGGACCCTGGGTTTTATCTTCCTCTAGCAGAACACATAGCTGGGACATGAGGCCTCTCATTTCTACCATGAGCCTAATACACCTGTCTGTACCCTGTTCCCCTACCAAAAGAAAATCGTCTAGGTAGTGAGCTATGTAATCCCCTCCTAAAAGTTTGGCCACTGTCCAATGTAAGAATGTGCTAAAGCATTCAAACAGCGAGCAGGAAGTAGCGCAACCCATAGGTAAACATCGGTCCACATAGTAATTACCCTCAAATTTACATCCCATAAGAGGGAAGAATTTCGGGTGCAAAGGCAGGAGACGGAAAGCCGACTTAATATCCATTTTTGCTAACAAATCACATCTACCAACCCCGCGAACCAAGTCAAGGGCCTTATCGAATGACTGGTAGTGAACTGTGCTGAGCTCAGGGTCAATAGCATCATTAACTGAGCCCCCCTTGGGGTAAAAGAGGTGCTGAATTAGGCAAAACTTCCCAGGTTCCTTCTTTGGGACCACTCCCAAAGGAGAGATAACCAAATCAGGAAAAGGTGGTACATTAAAAGGGGCCCACTACTCTCCCCAAAGATATTTCCTTATCTAGATTCTCCCTAATTACTCTGGGATGCTGGTATGCTGATTTAAGATTACAATGGTTGTGTGAACCCATGACAGATCTGTTTATTGGGATTACAAATCCATCTGTAAATCCCGCCAAGAGCAAGCCTGCTATGTGGTGGTCTGGATATGTGCGCAACCACAGCTCAATGACGTCCATGCTCACCGGGTTGGGCGCTCTTAGCTGTAGGAGGTTGATGGACTGTTGGTTTATCAATGTTGAAGTCCTTCCTTCTGGAGCAATCCGCTACAGCATGAAAGGCCCCACAAAAATTGCATACATGCCGGTAAAGGCATGCAGTGCCTTTGTCACACCATTTCTCCTGAAAGGCCCAGCACTCCCTGCCCTTACGCTTATTCCTGTTCTGAAATCGCGCCCCTATGCCCCTACTAGTTGCTGGTGGTCAAGGAGACCTTTCTGGGCCTAAGCGGGACCACAAATGCATCTCCTGGGACCCAAAGGTTAGTGAAGAATTCTCGGCCATTTTCCTCCTAAACTCTGAGTCATACTCCCTCCATACACCATCTTTATGATGTTGATAAATCCAGTGTATAGTGGCAGTATGCTTCAGCAACGCCTGGCCCTGATCTGGGTATTTATCCAGGTAACATGATGAGAGGATCCTAAAGCATTTGAGCCACTCGTCAAATGTTTCTGGTCGTTTGTTTAGGACCTGTCCCGTCCGCACTTCTCTCCTTCAGCCTATGCGACTCAAGGGAGAATTAAAACATGTTTACATAACGGCCCTCCTGAATTCTCCTATCTTTTGCTTCAGGTGACCATGAAGCGAAAAAATGGGGCAAGATAAAGCGTCACCCACTAAAGCTACTTTTTGGTAAACACCACTGAGGCTGCCTGTGACTGCCGTTGAACTAATGGAGCCGCTACCTCCACACTCTGATATTTTTGTAGCTGACCAGATATCATTTGTTTAAGCATTTTATACACGTGCTTCTACCCTTTGAATTTTAAACCTAAAGACGTGTAGCTATCTAAGTCAGAGTCCGTGGTGGAAGAGTCTGATAAGTGTTCCCTAGGGTGTTTAGATGCAGGCAACTCATAGTTCCCAGTGAAATATGTAGCAGGGTACTTCTGCCGACACTGCTGCCCCCATGGTAGGGGTCTGTAAGGCTGTAGAGATCGGAACGGGTCCTCCAGTATTCACATTTCCAGCCGAATATGAAGATGGAATAGCTGGCAATGGTGTTGATGAGGAGGTCTTTGCACCTTCAGCCGCAATTACCGGTGATGGGGTTGCAGTAACTGGGGATGGGGTGGCAAAGGTAATCTGCTTGCCTGATCAAACCTCCTGCAAAACAGAAATAAAATTGCAAGCACTTTGCCCTGAAGCCAGAGAAAACCCAGGTGTGGCCTGAAGGGCCCTACCCACACCCTGCTCACAAACATCCCCCACCCCTTGAGGAGGCATTCCAAGATGGGCCTGGACCCCTAATTCTGACCCAGACATACTGACAGGGATTGCCTGCTCGCTTCTATTATTAGTCACTGCAGTTTGCACATTCACACCCCTTTGCACATTTATACTCTCAACATTAATATTTTGCATGGGCACATTAATAGTATTAACATTTGAAATGTTAACATTCTGCCTGTGCACATTTATAGCATCAACATTTGGCAAGGAAACATGCTGCATAGGCATATTTGTAGCACTAACGTTTGGCATGTTAACATTCTGCCTAAGCACATTGATAGCATCAACATTTGGCACGGAAACATTCTGCATGGGCACATTTGTAGCATTAACATTTGGCATATTAACATTCTGACTATGCACATTCATAGCATCAACGTTTTGCATGGTAACATTATGCCTGGTCACATCACTTGCATTAACGCCTTGCATGCTAACATTCTGCAATGGCACATTCATGTTCTGCATGGGCACATTCATGTTCTGCATGGGCACATTCATGTTCTGCATGGGCACATTCATGTTCTGCATGGGCACATTCACATTCACCTCAGCATTAACATTATGATCAAAATTGCCATGGTTCATACCAATATTAAATGACTCTGCTCTGCTAGTATCAATTGTATTAATGGCCATAGTAACCCCTTCACTACCGCCAGTCATCCTCACATTCCCCTCATTCAATTGCGCCACATTGTCCTCTAATGAAGATACACAAGCGACTGCTTTATAAGCCCCAAAACCTTGGCAAGACCCAGCCAGCCCCCTCCGGCGACCGACTAGGCGGCCTCTGGTCAGAGAGCGCTTATGGTGCTCACCTGCCTGAATGCCGCGTCTGATCGCCGGACGACCACGTGTGCCTGTGGGTGTATCGGTGACGTCACCAGAAGTGACTTTACACACGGCTGGAAGTGATGGTAGAACAGGCCTGGTCGGATGCACAGGAGGAAAGTGGCCAGGAGAAGAAGCGATGGATGCGCTTACCTGTTGAAGGCACCCCGGGCCTTGAGGGGGATAAGTATGAAACACGGGCCTAGTGTAGGGCCAGGGAAAATAGGTCATGGACCACTTGGGGGATAGGGGGAGGAGCCACCGGATCCGTGCCAGCAATAGGATTGCCAGGGGGAGGGGCAATCCTCAGGGAGTCCACACTAGCAGACCTTGTGGGAGAATGTAAAAATGGCGGTTCTGGCGCCAAAATTATGTAACTAGGAGATGAAGGCTGAATTGCCTGCTGAGCAGCAGGATTTAAATTTGGTATAGGATGGCCAGATGAATTAGCTGCCTCTATTGAGGAAAGCAGGGATGCTACTGCACCTGCTGCAGGAGGGGGGAGGGTAGCAAACATATTCAAAAGGGAAAAGCTGGGGTTGTGATTATGACCTATGGGAACTGTGGATGGTACATTAGTCTCCCCACCCTGAATCATAGGAGGATCATGCTGGGACTCAGGAACTACAGTAGTTGGGCTGGGAAGCAGGATAGATGGAGGAGGGTGAATATCTGCCATAGTAATGACTGGGGGTCTATGTGTGGAAGCATGTATCTGAACAGGGCCCTGAACAGAGGGGGGGGGGAGGGGGGTTTCCACAATGATTTGAGAGGGAGGAATAAATTCCTCAGATTCATTGATACTTATCTGCTGTTCCTGTAATCCCCGCCGAGTAACAGGTATATTTCCCTCTCTAAATCTCAGGGGTGGAGCAGAAGATCGCCTTGGACGTCTCATGATGAACAGAAGGATTGAAGATGGAGAGAAGAAAAATCAACTTCACAGCTTCTTGTCCAGAATCAAAGAGGAACAGGAACAGGACACCAGCTTAAGAAAGGTAAGCCACTCCCTGTCCCTGCAACATTGTTGCAACGCACAAAATTCCCCTCCATCTTCACTCTCCCTGCCAGCCTTAACCCTTATGACGTGGCAAGCCTATTTGGCTCTACACTTACTCTCTACTTTGCTACTAAAAGTACAAAAAATATAAATAAAACCTAACATCTTTAGAAAAATGCTCATTATTCTAGCAGTATTTTAAATGTTATGTTATTTTGTATTTTACATGCTTCTAGTAAATGTTACCATCATCAATGCATTTAAAATGATATAAAATAATAGTTCAAAATCACATCCTTTTTTGTCACTGTAAAGTGCAATTGAATAAACATTTTGGGGGGTTTCCTAAATGTAAAATGTAAATATTGTGCTGTTAAAGGGACAATTAAGTCAAAATTAAACTTAATTATTAAGATAGAACATGCATTTTTTTTTCTAATTTACTTCCCTTATTAAATTTGCTTTGTTCTCTTGGTATCCTTTGTCAAAGAGTTAATCTAGGTAGGCTGATAGGAGTTTCTGTTATTTAAAAGACTCAGGAGCTTGGAGCTAGCTGCTGATTGGTAGCTGAACTTGTATGTTCATTTCCATTGGCTTACAAATGTGTTCTGCTAACTCCCAGTAGTGCATTGCTGCTTCTTCAATAAAAAGATACCTAGAGAATGAAGCAAAATTGATAACAGAAGTAAATTGGAAAGTTGTTTAAAACGTTATAATCTATTAAATAATGAGCTGGAACTCAACATCTGTAAACCCTACCTCCCATCTGCTATGATTCATTGTCTGCCAAAACAGCTTCCAACAAAGATTAAAAATCTCAAAACTATATATAACCCTATTAAAGCTTGGTGGAAAATAACCAAGCTTTTAGCAATTACTAGTACTGCCACAAATCACCTACCCCTGATAGGAAACCCACAATTCCAAGCAGGCATAAATTCTGCGGTCTTTAATAGATGGCATGATAATGGCCTCAACAGGGTATTATATCTAATTAATGCTGATAGAAAATGTGTTAAAACCTTTGAAGATTTAAAAAATGAGTATAATCTTGACAATAAGGACTTTTTTGCATATCTGCAAGTAAGACACTTTATTGTTGAATTAACTAAAGAAGCGGGTTGGCATTGGACGTTAGGCAATCTGGAAAATTGGTCAATCTTAAATAAAAATGGGCAGATGTATATAGCCCCATGCTATCATACACTTAGCATTAAAAAGAATGCCCCCACCCTGGATAAGATGGCAGAGATATGGTCTTCCCTAATACCCCAGAGCAATATTGAAACCTAGACTCTTCAGTTGTCAATCAACAGAGTGGTAGCAACCACTCTGTCGGCTACCTGGCGGGAGGCGCACATTAAACTTTTGCACAGGGCCTATTTCACCCCGGAGAAAGGCCTCAGAGTGCATAATCAACAGTTTAGTAAATGCCCTAAGTGCTCTTATCCGGCAGCAAATCTTATACATATGTTTTGGCATTGTCCCAAAATCAGAGGTTATTGGAGTAAATTAGAATACTGGCTTAAAACTACCTTGAAAGCCGAAATGCTTACTTTATCACTATATCAAATCATTTTATGTCTAAATAGGGAAAATATTAATCAAAATAATGAAAAATTAATAAACTTGTCTATCCTAGCTTCCAGATATTTGATCTGTAAAAAGTGGAAAATGAGAACACTACCAACGATCACTGAAGTTAAAAATTATTTAAAAAAACAATGTGTAATAGAACAAAGAGGTGCAAGCATTGACAAGGAATTGGAGATAAAGATTTTTTTTAATAAATGGGCAGTGTTCATAAAGACACTCCATGAAAGTGAAATTGATTACTTGATCTTCCCATTTAAAAACTCAGAAATAGTTCTTCTTGGCATTTGGTAATTGGGAAGGAAAGATAGGGAACCATGAATATTTCTTAGCTCGCCCCCTCTTCTCTCCAAAAGTGATTAGCCCCCCCTTCCCTTTTTCCTCTCCCCCCCTCCCCTTCTCTCCCCCTTCCCCCCCCCCCCCTTTTTTCTTTTTTTTTTTTTTTTTTTTTTTTTTTTTTTTTGTTTGTTTGTTTCTCACTGGTATAGAATATCATACGAGCCAAGGCAATTAAGCAAATTGTTTTTGCACCCAAAAGGGGAAGGAGGGGGGGGGGGGGAAAGAGAAAATTTCTCAGTGGAGCACTCAACAAAATCTTATGAAATGTTAATAACATTGACAAATATTCTTTTATAATTTTATGTAATACTTTTCTTTCTTTGTCATGGGCCCTGCGTGGCACAAAATGTGATTTCCTTTTATTTTTGTATGCTCCATTGATCAAAAAATAAAAAGTAAAAAAAAAAAAACGTTATAATCTATCTGAATCATTAAAAACATATTTTGGGTTGTATGTCCCTTTAACGAAATAAGTAATGCCATTTTGACTACTAAATGATCTATTGTGTCTGGTATAGTTTCAGGATTCTTTTAAACAATACCCTCCTGAGTGGTTGCTGTATTTACTGAGATATAGCAGATGGTTATTTTATGAGACAGATTAGTTCGTTTTCCTTTGTTATATGTGTAATTTTTTTTTTTAAAGGGACATGAAACCCAAAAGTTCTCTTTCATTATTTAAATAGAGTAAACATTTTTAAATAAGTTTCTAATTTACTTCTTTTATTAAATTGGCTTTGTTTTTCTTGCTATCCTTTGTTGAAAAGCAGGAAGGTAAGTTCAGGGGCATGCACGTGTCTGCAGCACTATATGTTAGCAATTTTGCTACAATGTTATAGACTAGCAAGAGTACTAGATGGCAGCACTATTTCCTGTCATGTAGTTCCTCCGACATGTGCACGCTACCTATTTAGATATCTGTTCAACAAAGAAAAACATAAGAATGAAAAACATTTTATAATAGAAATACATTGAAAACTTGTATAAACAAATGGCTAAACCAAGAGGGGGCGCTTGTACCAAGAAAATATAATATAATGGAATTTTTAAGACAAAAGAGTGAATATACATACAATGTGGTACAGTGTTAGTCCCAAACGGAATATGCAACAAGATGAAAATATCCACAGAATGATTCAGAAAAGATAATGATGGCAGCCTCCTCTTCACAGATAAAACTGGATAAACTGTAGAATGAGAGAAGAACAAAGGGGCGCCTCATGTGTAGATCCACCAGACAGATCACAAAAAATAAAATACAAAGTTAGCCAAATAGGTACTCACATTTTGTTAGAGCACCCTTGTGTGCTAGTAGGAACAGGCTGATATACTGAGGGGCGTATCAGCTCACCCACTCAGGGATTTCCAAACCAAAATGTTCTGAAATGCAAGGAAAGCACTACATGTGCACATCAACCAGATCAATATGACAATGGTATGTAAAAGCCAAATGGGTACTCACATTTCATTAGAGCACCCTTGTGTGCTAGTAGAAACAGGCTGATATACTTAGGGGCGTATCAGCTCACCCACTCAGGGATTTCCAAACCAAAATGTTCTGAAATGCAAGGAAAGCACTACATGTGCACATCAACCAGATCAATATGACAATGGTATGTAAAAGCCAAATGGGTACTCACATTTCGTTAGAGCACCCTTGTGTGCTAGTAGAAACAGGCTGATATACTTAGGGGCGTATCAGCTCACCCACTCAGGGATTTCCAAACCAAAATGTTCTGAAATGCAAGGAAAGCACTACATGTGCACATCAACCAGATCAATATGACAATGGTATGTAAAAGCCAAATGGGTACTCACATTTCCCTCAAGCACACCTGTGTGATAGTAGAAGCAGACTTTAGAATGGTGTATCAGCTCACCAACTCCAGGCTCTCCAGTAGAACCAAAACTGTATGCAGGACCAGAGGGATAAACGTATGTGTAACCAAGCAACATTAGAGTGGACACAATAATAAAGGTGAATCCACTATTCCAATAAGTAAAAAAACGTTTCATTTATTAAAAACAAATATAGTAAAAAACAAGTAGTGGACTAGGGGATATCGCAGTATCCCCTTAGTATACGACGCGTTTCTCAGCCCTAAACAGGCTGTTTTCATCAGGCATCTATCTATAACCATTGTCATATTGACCTGGTTGATGTGCACATGTAGTGTTTTCCTTGCATTTTAGAACATTCTGGTTTGGAAATCCCTGAGTGGGTGAGCTGATACGCCCCTAAGTATATCAGCCTGTTTCTACTAGCACACAAGGGTGCTCTAACAAAATGTACCCATTTGGCTAACTTTGTATTTTATTTTTTGTGATCTGTCTGGTGGATCTACACATGAGGCGCCCTTTTGTTCTTCTCTCATTCTAAATTCTAATTCATTATTTAAATAGAGTAAACATTTTTAAATAAGTTTCTAATTTACTTCTTTTATTAAATTGGCTTTGTTTTTCTTGCTATCCTTTGTTGAAAAGCAGGAAGGTAAGTTCAGGGACGTGCACGTGTCTGCAGCACTATATGTTAGCAATTTTGCTACAATGTTATAGACTAGCAAGAGTACTAGATGGCAGCACTATTTCCTGTCATGTAGTTCCTCCGACATGTGCACGCTACCTATTTAGATATCTGTTCAACAAAGAAAAACATAAGAATGAAAAACATTTTATAATAGAAATACATTGAAAACTTGTATAAACAAATGGCTAAACCAAGAGGGGGCGCTTGTACCAAGAAAATATAATATAATGGAATTTTTAAGACAAAAGAGTGAATATACATACAATGTGGTACAGTGTTAGTCCCAAACGGAATATGCAACAAGATGAAAATATCCACAGAATGATTCAGAAAAGATAATGATGGCAGCCTCCTCTTCACAGATAAAACTGGATAAACTGTAGAATGAGAGAAGAACAAAGGGGCGCCTCATGTGTAGATCCACCAGACAGATCACAAAAAATAAAATACAAAGTTAGCCAAATAGGTACTCACATTTTGTTAGAGCACCCTTGTGTGCTAGTAGGAACAGGCTGATATACTTAGGGGCGTATCAGCTCACCCACTCAGGGATTTCCAAACCAAAATGTTCTGAAATGCAAGGAAAGCACTACATGTGCACATCAACCAGATCAATATGACAATGGTATGTAAAAGCCAAATGGGTACTCACATTTCATTAGAGCACCCTTGTGTGCTAGTAGAAACAGGCTGATATACTTAGGGGCGTATCAGCTCACCCACTCAGGGATTTCCAAACCAAAATGTTCTGAAATGCAAGGAAAGCACTACATGTGCACATCAACCAGATCAATATGACAATGGTATGTAAAAGCCAAATGGGTACTCACATTTCGTTAGAGCACCCTTGTGTGCTAGTAGAAACAGGCTGATATACTTAGGGGCGTATCAGCTCACCCACTCAGGGATTTCCAAACCAAAATGTTCTGAAATGCAAGGAAAGCACTACATGTGCACATCAACCAGATCAATATGACAATGGTATGTAAAAGCCAAATGGGTACTCACATTTCCCTCAAGCACACCTGTGTGCTAGTAGAAGCAGACTTTAGAATGGTGTATCAGCTCACCAACTCCAGGCTCTCCAGTAGAGCCAAAACTGTATGCAGGACCAGAGGGATAAACGTATGTGTAACCAAGCAACATTAGAGTGGACACAATAATAAAGGTGAATCCACTATTCCAATAAGTAAAAAAAACGTTTCATTTATTAAAAACAAATATAGTAAAAAACAAGTAGTGGACTAGGGGATATCGCAGTATCCCCTTAGTATACGACGCATTTCTCAGCCCTAAACAGGCTGTTTTCATCAGGCATCTATCTATGACCATTGTCATATTGACCTGGTTGATGTGCACATGTAGTGTTTTCCTTGCATTTTAGAACATTCTGGTTTGGAAATCCCTGAGTGGGTGAGCTGATACGCCCCTAAGTATATCAGCCTGTTTCTACTAGCACACAAGGGTGCTCTAACAAAATGTACCCATTTGGCTAACTTTGTATTTTATTTTTTGTGATCTGTCTGGTGGATCTACACATGAGGCGCCCTTTTGTTCTTCTCTCATTCTAAATTGAAAACTTATATTCTCTATCTGAATCATAATATTTTTTTTTTGTTTCATATCCCTTTAATTGTAGGGATTTCATTTTCTAGAGGGATTTCTAACTAAGCAGAGTTAATTTACACTGGGAAATTAAAAATAATACTATGCTACTAGCAAATAATGCTCTAGACAATGACTGTAATTGTTGCTGAATATGTTTTGTTCTTCTTAAGATCACTGTACATATTTAAAGGAAATATTTATATTAGTCTTTTTCTGACATTCTTGCCCAGACAAGCTACTCCTCGTTATAAAGTGACTGCAGTGTATAACATCAAAGAGTTTTTTTTTTCATGCATTAACATTCGCAAGAGTGTAGGCGTCTGGATGTTATTGTAACATAAACTGAAATTAAATACAGCAATTTCCAATTAATGTGCTGGAAACAAATCAAGAAAAAAGTTTCATTTCTCAAAAGCTATCTGAAAATGGCTAACAATGATATGAAGGCATTCCAGAAAATGACTTTGCTAACTACATTAGAAATCAAAGTTGTGCAGAAAATTAGAGTTCAGCTTGTTGTCTAAAAACTAAGATGAATGCAAACAAGTGCAGAGTGCTAGTTGAACCAGGTCTTCCGCACAATTACGATGATGTGCCACATCCGTAAATTTAAAAATGTAATTTAGCAGCTGCAGAGTGATTTGAGTGAAAAAGTTTTTTTTTTTTTTTTAAATCATCTATAACCAAGTTTTAATACGCATGGAACATATTCATTATTCTGTTTTCCTCTGATTTTGTATTAGACATTTACAAAATTAAAATATTTGATGATTGGTAATGTGTATTGTTTTTGTGTGGAAAAGGAAATAAAAGAATACTATTGATGTTGCATTTATTTTTTAATTTGCACTGCCCCCCAAAAAAGCACATTGTTTGGACAGTATTGGGTGAGATAAAACATAAATCACTTTAAAGGTATAGTGTACTGTAAAATGTTTTTTTTACCTTAATATGTGTTTCCAAGACTTGTACCAGCAGCAGGGTATGAAATGGTAAAACAATTGCTCCTATATGTTTATTTTTGTACATGAAATATATGAGTTTGTTTTTTTCTTTGATACCACAACCTATTAAAAAAGGCTTATCTTACAGTGAAATTAGATATACTTATGTAATAATTTTCTATACACATACATTCTTCCTTATAGTATCTCTTTCTTTATAACAAAGCCTGATACTTAAATCAATGGTAAACTTTAAATAATGAAATGCCATAAATTAATCTGTGAAAGGGTTACATTAGTTTATATAGTAATGCTTCTATTGCAATGTTATGCCGGCCCACATGACAAATTCAGTGAACATCCAATCAACATGTGTGTCAGTTGACAATCTTGAAGTCCAGCCCCTTTAAAGACCATAGAAAGCCTATGTAGAGAGTGGGTCCAAAAGAGGAGATGAAGTGGGACGAAGGAACAGACAATACCAATTAGTATTATAAATCTTTTATTAAACAATATATATATTGTAACAGGAAACACTTTTAACCACGGTCTTCTAGGGCACAAATGCAGCACAGGACAATCCCCTGTAGTTTAAAAGGCTTTATTTTTCACAGCAATAACAAACAGGCAGTTCATTTTCAAAAGAGGGAAATCCTTCCTCTGCAGCAAAGTTAAGTACGTTTAAATGTGTCCCAGCACTTCACAGCATTCCACAAGTGCTTTGTAAAAATAATGTCCTTTTACAGTTCACAGGAACAAAAGTCTTTTACACAGTGTAACAAACACACACACCAGCTTCTGTAGCTGGTAACTCTCTCTCAAGGCCTAAGTGAGGCTGCTATTTAAACCCTCACAACTTCTAATTAGCCACACCTGTGATTAGCTGCTGGACAGCTTCACAGCTGCCTGGGATAATCAAATACACACTCTTTCTCCCTGGGGTTTTAAATGAAAGGAGAAATAGCATGTACAATGCTTGGTCTTAAATATCTTCCATTTATAACCAGGCCTTGCTTTCTGTCACATATCCTCCCCCCCAGCTCACACCCAGTGGGTTGTGCGACCATGGACATCAATGAATGTACCCGAGACAAACCATCATCAGTGCCCTGCAAAAGACCAGCCCTGTGCTCAACAGTAAAATTGAAGGGTTGCAAGCTAAGAAACCACCTAGTAACCCTTGAATTTGTTTCCTTATTCTGATTCATCCATGTGAGAGGAGCATGATCTGTTATTAATTTCAATTTTCTTCCCAACAGATAGTACCTAAGGGTCTCTAAAGCCCACTTAATGGCAAGGCATTCTTTCTCCACAATAGAATAGTTCTTTTCCTGTGAAATAAGTTTTCTGCTTAGGAAAAGGACAGGATGCTCTTCTCCCTGACACTCCTGCGAGAGAACTGCTCCTAAACCAACATCAGAGGCATCTGTCTGTACAATAAAATCTTTAGCGAAATTGGGGGTTACCAAAACTGGATGGGCGCAAAGGGCATCTTTCAAATGCTTAAAAGCTTGTTCTGCTTCTGGGGACCATTTTATCATAATTGGGGCGCTTGCTTTTGTGAGATCTGTCAAGGGTGCCGCAATTGTAGCGAAATTCGGGATAAACCTTCTATAATAACTAGTTATTCCAATAAATGCTCTTACTTGTTTTTTAGTTAGAGGCTGTGGCCAGTTCTGTATGGCCTCTACTTTTGTTGTCTGAGGTTTAACTAATCCTCTACCAATAGTATAACCCAAGTACTTAGCTTCATGTAAACCAACAGTACATTTTGCAGGATTGGCAGTTAACCCAGCGGACCGTATTGCATCAAGTACTGCTTGAACTTTTGGAAGATGGGATTCCAAATCTGTACTATAAATTATAACATCATCCAAATATGCTGCCGCATAACGAACATGGGGTTTCAGAATTCTATCCATCATCCTCTGGAATGTTGCCGGGGCCCCAAGTAAACCAAATGGCAACACCCTATACTGAAATAAGCCCTCTGGGGTTGAAAAAGCTGTCTTTTCCTTTGCTTGACTAGTGAGAGGCACCTGCCAATACCCTTTCGCTAAATCAATTGTAGTGAGATAACGTGCTTTTCCTAGCCTTTCTATCAACTCATCTACTCTAGGCATTGGGTAGGTGTCAAATTTGGAAACACAATAAAGCTTACGAAAGTCATTACAGAACCTTAATGAACCATCCGGCTTTGGAGCAAGCACGATTGGACTGTTCCACTCACTTTGTGATTCCTCAATTACCCCAAGCTTTAACATTTTTTCTACCTCCAGTTTAATAGCCTTTCTACGAGCCTCAGGGACCCTATAGGGTTTAAGGCAGACCTTCTTCCCTGGTTCTGTTATTATGTCATGCTTAATAACATTAGTTTTTCCCGGTACCACAGAAAATACCTCTTTGTTCATTCTAATAAAATCCTTGACCTCTCACTTCTGATGTACAGATAGGGTTTCCGATATGTTTACCTCTGGTTCAGTGACAGGGAGTTCTGTAGGTTTTAAGGTAACTAAAACTTCCCTATCTTTCCAAGGTTTTAACAGATTTATATGATATATTTGCTCAGGTTTCCTTCTCCCTGGCTGACTTACTTTATAATTAACATTATTTATAACCCTGATATTATTTCTTGCCTCTACCAATGTTGGATCCTCCCATTGGGCTTTTTTAAAATTACCAGGGCCACCAACCAGATCTATCAAATCCTCAATATTTTCCGAGCTAGTACTTGGTACTTCATTACTCTGAGAAGGTTGATCACCTACTAATACAGGCATAGGGCAATACATCTTATTTTTCTCCTTTTCAATGGAACCCCCTTCAAAATCAGTTTCAGAGAAAGGAAATACATAAATATCAGACGTTTGACATATTTCTGGAGATTCCCATAACTCTAGAAATTTTGGAAAATTTCTCCCTATCACCACCTCATGGGCTAAATTTGGTACTACACCAACACAATATTTTAATTTACCACACTGAGTCTCAATCTCCACCTCAGCTGTAGGATATTCCCGTTTATCTCCATGAACACAGATAATTCCCATTTTTTCCCCATAATCTAATACTGCATCTGGTACTAAAGATTTAGCCACTAGTGTGACCATACTTCCTGAATCAAGCAAAGCCCTAGACACTTTACCATTAACCGTCACAGTACACCAATGGGAATCATTATTAACAGAGCTGTTGCTATTAGACAATAGTGAATGTGCAACATTACAGTCCATAAATTCATCTTTATCACAGTCTCTAGCAATATGCTCAACCTCATTACATTTAAAACATCTTACAGGTTGGTTATATTTAAATGTTTCCTTAATTCCTGGGGAAATGTCTCTGGTGTTTTGCCTATACACCTGCTGCTCTCTTATCCCCTTTATCCCCTGAACAGTCTTACCAGTTCTTGTAGAGCTCTGGGACTTGGGATTGTGGGGCTGATCCATTGAAGATTGTTGCAAAACTTCTCCTGAAGCTATAAATCTTTCGACCAATACAATCAACTGATCCGCTGATTGAGGATCACCTTGATTAACCCACCGCCGCAGGGAAGCAGGTAATCCACGCTGAAACCGGTCCATCACCAGTAGTTCCACTATTTTGGTAGCCGAATTAACCTCTGGTTGCAGCCACTTCCTGGCAAGGTGTATAAGGTCGAACATCTGGGATCTTGCAGCATTATGAGATGAAAACATCCAGGAATGGAATCTTTGTGCACGGACTGCCGAAGTCACACCCAGGCGTGCAAGGATTTCTGC
This sequence comes from Bombina bombina, assembly GCF_027579735.1. Lineage (NCBI taxonomy): Eukaryota > Metazoa > Chordata > Amphibia > Anura > Bombinatoridae > Bombina > Bombina bombina. The sequence goes on from NC_069500.1 coordinate 1,394,398,587, forward strand.
TTTCAATTTCTCATAGTCACTGGCTTGTGCTGGCTCTAAATCAAAGTAGGCCTTCTGAGGTTCACCACTAAGAAATGGCGCAAGTATACTCGCCCACTCAACTGTCGGCCATTTTTCTCTTTCTGCTGTGCGTTCAAATGCCAAAAGATACGCCTCAACATCATCAGCTGCTGTCATTTTTTGAAGATAATGACTAGCCCTTATTACTCTGGAACCTTGGCTGCCACCAACATATTCAGAGTTCAGTCTTTCTGATATGGCTTGAACCTCTCGTTGCAGAGTCTGTGTAGCAGTTTGCTGCTCCTCCCGGGTCTTCCTGAATGTCTCAGCTTGCACAGCAGCCATCTGTTGTATCAACAATTCAGTGTTCTCCTTCTGTGATTTAGCCAGCAGCATAGCACTCTCTGACTGGGCCAAGACCAACTGTTGCAGTGCTGCACTATTTTCAGCAGCTTTTCTGTTAGTCTCTTGCTGTATAGCATTAGAATGGATCAAAGCTTTAATGACTTCCTCCATGTTGCTTGCAGATTATTATGCCCACAGATTTACAACGTGGTTGCCCGTATTCTCCACCAAGTGTAACAGGAAACACTTTTAACCACGGTCTTCTAGGGCACAAATGCAGCACAGGACAATCCACTGTAGTTTAAAAGGCTTTATTTTTCACAGCAATAACAAACAGGCAGTTCATTTTCAAAAGAGGGAAATACTTCCTCTGCAGCAAAGTTAAGTACTTTTAAATGTGTCCCAGCACTTCACAGCATTTCACAAGTGCTTTGTAAAAATAATGTCATTTTACAGTTCACAGAAACAAAAGTCTTTTACACAGTGTAACAAACACACACACCAGCTTCTGTAGCTGTATATCTCTCTCTCAAGGCCTAAGTGAGGCTGCTATTTAAACCCTCACAACTTCTAATTAGCCACACCTGTGATTAGCTGCTGGACAGCTTCACAGCTGTCTGGGATAATCAAATACACACTCTTTCTCCCTGGGGTTTTAACTGAAAGGAGAAATAGCATGTACAATGCTTGGTCTTAAATATCTTCCATTTATAACCAGGCCTTGCTTTCTGTCACAATATATATATATATATATATATATATATATATATATATATATATATATGCACGTTAAAAAAAAATAGTAATGTAATAATAATAATAATAATTATGTGGTTTTACGTGCAAACTAATATATTTATTATTCCAACATTCTTATAGCTTGAAGATTACCATCACTTTAAGGCCCCATAATCTAAAGGTTCCTGGGCTGGCAAGAATATTAAAGAATGCTCGCCAGTACTTCTATTTTTCTGGTGGAATGATCTAAAGCCAGGGTGTTTCGGAAAGGGGCATATACTGTATTTTCGTATGTGGAGGAGATGAATAAATTACAAAATACACAATAAAATTTGTATTTTAAAAATCTTACAAAATGAATAATTGAACCATTTTACACAAAATATGTAGAAAAAATGGTATTGTTAAGGTGCATTAAAAACCGTGACAAAATTATTCACCAAAAATCATATTTCTTTCCTATGGCATGGAGAGTCCACAAAACATTCTAATTACTAGTGGGATATTCACTCACGGCCAGCAGGAGGAGGCAAAGAACACTGCAACAGAGCTGTTAAGTATCACTTTCCTTACCCATAACCCCCAGTCATTCTCTTTGCCTTGATCACAGGAGGATGGCGAAGATGATGTCTGAAGATTGTAAACCTTTTTCCCTGCAAGCAAAGATTGGGGCTATGCTGTGTCCATGTCAATATATTTAGTAAGAGTAATGGTGGTTATTAGCAGTTAGAAGATGGCGAGGTAGTCTTTGCTTAAATTTCTAACATTATTGAAAGCCTATTACAGAAATCCAGAGTTGCTACTCTGTTCTTTCTTTTCTATAGGTCCCTTGTAGAAATGGTGAACCTCAGGAAACAGCTCCTGCCTGACAGAGCAGGATCCATAGGTAAGTGCTTTCCCTTCTAGGTTTGAAGGTACTGGCCCTATAGGGGTTAAATCATTGTGGAAAGTATTTGAAGCTGTTTTATGGGCACTGCTTTTATGTGAAAAGAGGCATCATTTTTTATTGGGGGCTCAGAGATGGAGAGTGTATGAAGTGTTTATCAGGTGTTTTTGTTTTACTTTTTACTTGTTGCAATCACTTTTTAGCTCAGCTTATTGGCCCAATCACTTTTGCTATGCTGCTGTTGGTTTTTGCCCCGTTTTTGTTTGGCACTCCTCTGCACTTCCGGTTTTTGGCTTTTCTGTTCAGATCGGTGTTTGCCGCGTCGAGTGTGAAGGTTAAAGTTTCCTCTATCTACAGTGGCAAGTGGATTTGGGCTGTTCCGATAACAAGGAGGTGTATTTTGCTACCAGGTGTGTCCTGTGCTAGTAGGATAGCAGCTTCTGGAGGGTTAAAACCTCAGCAGATCTTAGGGTTTTAGGGGCTTATTTATGTTTTATTGCTTCATATAAATAAACTTAATTTGGCATTTATATTTTTTTGTTAATTGTTAAGAACTGATACCCAATTATGGACACTAATACTGAAGTTGATTAATTTAAAACATGCTTATTGTGTTTGGAGGCTAAGATAATTCCTCCTGTACAGTTTTGCTCTTTATGCCTAAATAAAACTTTAAAGTTTAAAGATAAGATGTCTCTCCCTGAGTCTCCTGTCTCTCAGGATAGTGTTATCCTAGCTTTGCTTCAGCTTTCCCCTCAAGTTTCACATGCAGTGCCCTGCAGGTCCTCTCAACGCCCTGCGTTAGTCAATGTGTCTCAATTATCTGATCAGTGGCTTCTGAGGGGGGAATTGTCAGATTCTGATACTGTAGTGACAAATTCTGCAGATTCAGAGGAGATTAATTTCAGATTTAAGTTAGAACACCATTGAGTTCTTTTGAAGCAGGTTCTTGCTACTTTGGGAGAATCCGACACATCTGTTGCAGAGAATCCAAAGAGATCTAGTAAGCTTAATAGGGTATATGATGTACCCTAATCTGTGGAAGTATGGTAGATATTATAACTCAGGAATGGGATAAACTAGGGATTCCTTTTCCCCCGTCCACTGTTTTTAAAAAGATGTTTCCTGTTGCTAATGCTAATAGGGATTTGTGGCACACGGTGCCCAAGGTAGAGGGAGTTATCTCTACTCTGGGTAAGAGAACTACTATTCTTGTTCTTTCAAGGATCCCATGGATAAGAAGCTTGAGGCTTTTTTGAAGATGTACATTCATCACGGAATACAGTGGCAACCTAGAATTGCTACATTTGCAGTTGCAGCATCTTGTTGGTGCAATGATTTATCTGATTTTATCCTAGAAGAGACTACTATAGAGGAGATCCAAGACAGGTTCAAGGCTCTCAAGCTAGCCAATACCTTTATTTGTGATGCCAATATGCAAGTTCTTAGCTTGGATGCTAAGATTTCTGGTTTTACTGCTTTAGCTCACAGAGCTCTCTGGTTAAAATATTGGTCTGCAGATGTTACATCCAAGTCCAAGCTTTTATCTCTGCCTCTTAAGAGTTAACCCTTGTTTGGACCAGGTCTGGCAGAAATTATTACTGACAATACAGGTGGAAAGGGTTCTTTTCTACCTCAGAATAAAAAGAATAGACCAAAGGTTCGCCAGAATTCTAATTTTCGTTCCTTTCATAACTTTAAGGGACAGATGTTGTCCTCTTCCTCGTTGGACCAATCCAAGTCCTCTTGGAGGTCCAGTCAGCCTTGGAATAGGGGGAAGCAAGCTAAGAAGCCTTTGGTTGATTCTAAATCAACATGAAGGGGCTGCCCCCAATCCTGTAGTGGATCAAGTGGGGGGCAGGCTTTATTTTTTTAGCAGGCTTGGATACATGATGTTCCAGATCCTTGGGCCATAGATATAGTATCCCACTGTTACAGAATAAAATTCAAATCTTGTCCTCCCAGGGGCAGGTACCACTTGTCAAGGTTATCTGTGAACCAGATAAAGAGAGATACCTTTTTAAACTGCGTAAAGGCCCTATCATCCTTGGGAGTGATTGTTCCAGTTTCTCTAGAGGAACAGGGTCTAAGATTCTATTCAAATCTATTTGTACTTCCCTAGAAGGAGGGCACTTTTTGGCCCATTCTGGACCTAAAGTGCCTCAATCAATTCCTCAGTGTTCAGTCCTTCAAGATGGAGACCATCCATTCTATTTTTTCTTTGGTCCAAAAGAGTCAGTTCATGAAAACCATAGATCTGAAGGACACAAATCTTCATGTTCCTATCCACAGGGATCATTACCAGTATCTAAGTTTTGCCTTCCAGGGCAAACATTTCCAGTTTGTTGCTCTTCCTTTTGGCCTTGTTACAGCTCCCAGAATTTTTACAAAAGTTCTGGGGTCTCTTCTGGCAGTGGTGAGTTCCCAGGGTATTGCTGTGGTGCCTTATCTAGACGGCATTCTAGTTCAAGCACCATCTTTTCATCTAGCAAGATATCTTACTGAGATGTTGTTGTAAATTCTATGTTACTATGGGTAGAAAGTGAATCTGGGAAAGAGTTCCCTTGTTCCAGATACAAGGCTGTGTTTCTTGGGAACAATCATAGATTCCCTGTCCATGAAGATTTTTCTGATGGACTTCAGAAAATCCAAACTTCATGTTTCTTACCTGTCTCCCCAGTCTGCTATTCGTCCATCTATGGCTCAATGCATGAAGGTGATTAAACTTATAGTTGCCTCCATGGACATCATTCATTTTGCTCAGTTCCATCTGAGACCTCTGCACCTATATATGCTCAGTTTATGGAACGGGGACCACTCAGATCTCTCACAGAAGATATATTTGGATTCCCCAACAAGAGTCTCACTCTCATGGTGGATTTCACAGGACCATCTGTCTCGGGGCACATGCTTCCTGAGGCCTTCCTGGGTGATTGTAACCACGGATGCCAGCCTATTAGGCTGGGGAGCAGTTTGGGGTTTCTTAAAGACACAGGGTCTGTGGACTCCAGAGGAGTCATCTCTTCCAATGAACATCTTGGTGTTGAGAGCAATGTTCTATGTATTAATAGTTTGGCCTCAACTAGCTTTGGTCTGATTTATCAGGTTTCAGTCAGACAACTTCACCTCGGTGCCTTACATCAATCACCAGGGAGGAACTCGGAGTTCCTTGGCAATGAAGGAGGTGTCTTGCATTCTCCAAAGAGCGGAGTCTCACAATTACCATCTGTCTGCCATCCACATACCAAGGGTGGACAACTGGGAGACGGATTTTCTAAGCAGGCAGACTTTTCATCCTGGAGAGTGGAATTTCCACCCAGAAGTTTTCACAATGATAACTCTCATTTGGGTGGTTCTGGAGTTAGATTTGATGGCGTCTCGTTAAAACGCGAAGCTTCCAAAGTATGGTTCAAGGTCAAGAGATCCTCAAACCGTTCTTGTAGATGCTCTAGTGGTTCCTTGGAGCTTCAATCTAGCATACCTGTTTCCTTCTTTTGCGTTGCTTCCACAAGTAATTGCTTGCATCAAACAAGAGAGAGCTTTTGTTATTCTAATAGCTCCTGCATGGCATCGCAGGGTCTAGTTTGTGGATCTGCTGATAATGTCATCTCTTCTGCCCTGGAGGTTACCTTTCAGGAAGGACCTTCTACTTCTGGGTCCCTTTCTTCATCCAAATTTGGTTTCTCTGAAGCTCACTGCTTGGAGATTGAACGTCTAAGTTTGGCTAGACATGGATTCTCTGAGAAAGTCATAGATATTATGGTCCAGGCTCGTAAACCGTTTTCTTGCAGAATGTACAATAGGGTATGGTGTAAATACCTTTATTGGTGTGATTCAAAAGGTTTTTCTTGGAACAAAATAAGGGTTCTTTGAATTTTGGCTTTTCTTCCGGAGGGACTGGAGATGGGTTTGTCATTCATTACTTTGAAGGGTCAGATTTCTGCTCTGTCTATTCTTCTGCATAAACGTCTGAAAAAACGTTCAGTCTTTTGTTCAGGCCTTGGTCAGAATAACGCCTGTGTTTAAATCTGTTTCTCTTCCTTGAAGTTTTAACCTTATTCTTAGAGTTTTGCAGCAGGCTCCATTTGAGCTGATGCATTCTGTTAATATTAAATTACTATCTTGGAAGGTTTTGTTTCTTGTTGCTATTTCTTCTGCTCGCAGAGTTTCCAAACTTTCGGCTCTGCAGTGTGATTACTCTTAACTTATTTTTCATGCTGATAAGGCGGTTCTTTGTACCTTCGATAGTTGCTCTCTAAGGTAGTGTTGGATCGCAATATTAATCAGGAAATTGTTTTTCCTTCTGTTTGTCCTAACCCTTCTTCCTAGAAGGAACGTCTTTTGCATAACTTGGATGTTGTGCGTTTTCTTAAATTTTACCTTCAAGCAACTAAAGATTTTCGGCAGACTTCTGCCCTGTTGGTTGTTTTCTCTGGTAAGCGTAGGGGTCAGAAGGATACTTCTACCACTCTTTCTCTCTGGTTGAGAAGTGTTATCTGTTTTGCTTATGAGACAGCTGGACAGCAGCCTCCTGAGAGAATTACGGCTCATTCCACTAGAGCTGTTTCATCTTCACTGGCTTTCAAAAATGAAGCTTCTGTGGAGCAAATCTGTTAGGCAGCCACTTGGTTCTCTATTCATACTTTTTCCAAATTCTATAAATGTGATACTTTTGCCTCAGCTGAGGCTTCTTTTGGGAGAAAGGTTCTTCAAGCGGTGGTGCCTTCAGTTTAGGTCCGTCTGTCTTGTTCTCCCTCCCTATTCATTCTATGTTCTATGTCCTATAGCTTGGGTATTGGTTCCCACTAGTAATTAGAATATGTCATGGACTCTCCATGCCATAGGAAAGAAAACAAAATTTATGCTTTCCTGATAAATTTCTTTCTTTCCGGGCATGGAGAGTCCACGACCCACCCTTATTCAAATTAAGATGGCAGTTTTTTTGTCTAGTCCTCTGGCACCTCTATACCCTTGTGTTATCTTCTTTTCCATTTCCCTTCGGCTGAATGACTAAGGTTTATGAGTTAGGGAAGTGATACTTAACAGCTCTGCTGGGGTGCACTTTGCCTCCTCCTGCCGGCCAGGAGTGAATATCCCACTAGTAATTTGAATGTTCCTTAGACTCTCCATGCCCAGAAAGAAAGAAATTTATCAGGTAAGCATAAATTTAGTTTTTAGTAAAAGCGAAAATTTTGTATGTAAATTACACAGGAATTAATCATAAATATGTAAAGCATAAATCGTAATTTAAGTGCACTGCATGTGAAAAAAATCACTTAGCAATTCCTACTTACAAAATAAGTACAAAATAAGATGCAGAATTGTTTTTTTGTACGTAAAATCGACTTAACGTGGGAGTTCAATAGGTCTTTCTTTCACTCCTCACATTCAGTCCTTGGCTAAAGCCTGCCACTTCCACCTTAAAAACATCTCTAAAATTAGACATTTCCTTACACAAGACACAACAAAGATTTTAATTCACTCTCTCATCCTTTTCCCCCTCGACTACTGCAACTCTATCCTCTTATCCTCTCTGGTCTACCTAACTACCGCCTAGCTCCTTTACAATCCATAATGAATGCCTCTGCCAGGCTCATCTTCCTTGCACGTTGCTCTTCATCTGCCGTACCTCTCTGTCACTGACTTCCTCTTGCATCCAGGATTAAAAACAAAATTCTCACTCTGACACACAAAGCCCTCAATTGCACTGCTCCCCCCTACATCTCAGACCTTGTCCCCAGATACTCTCCCTCCCGTCCCCTTCGCTCCACTCATGATCTCCTACTCTCCTCCTCTCTTGTTACCTCCTCACATTCCTGTCTACAACATTTCTCAAGACTGGCTCCCATCTTATGGAACTCTCTGCGTCGCTCCACAAGAATCTCCCCTAGTTTTAAAAGCTTCAAGTGCTCCCTGAAGACTCTACTATTCAGGGATGCTTACAACCTACACTAACCTTCCTATCTCCACTGCTATCCCCTAAAACCCCAGAGCATGTAAGCCTATGAGCCCAGCTGTTTGTAGTTCACCTTCATAAGAGCCGACTACAACAGTGCAACTCTCGCCAGGACCCTCGCTTCCCATTTGATCCCTGTAATCATTTTTTATATACCACCCATGTTCATAGCGCCGCGGAACCTGCTGGCGCTCTTCAAATACATGATAATAAATTAATATTAATTAGTGCATATGAAATTGTCTCTCTAATCCCAGCGCCATTTTGTAAAGTTTTTCGCACTACAGATCTGTTTTTTCTTGCAAATGAAAAGGTGGCGAGCTTTGCAAACTTGCAAAATACTTAAAACCCTAATAGAAAAACACATGTATATGAAAATATAGGAAATTATAGATGCTATATGCAGAAACAAGCATAATGTAATTCATATTGGGTTTCATTTTTAAAGTGCTCCCCCTACTAACTGCAAATTTTGCTCCACTGATAAAAGTATCCCTTTCCAGCAAACTCCATTAATTTCAATAGGAGACATCTCACCACTTGCAGGAACTGCTCATTTTTTATGATAATTCCATCAGGGCAGCCAGCCTGAAATTAGGTATAAGTATTGATATGTATTTTACATGAACAGTATCAGATATATATAGAAATATAAATGAAATAATAATAAGTACATTCTTTTCTATGTGAAGAACATAGGAATGTAAAATATGCGTTCTGTGCATTGGGTTTCTCAATTTAGATCTAACACAGTTGGGATAGTGCACATGAAAACGTAGTATTTTTAATACACGTTATCAAATAATAAATATAAAATATTTTAAAATAATTAATGAAAATTATTAAACATGCTGTAAAATATTTTAAATAACCCATATAATATAGCTATATATTTAATAGTTTGTTTATTACATTTTAATATTTTTTTCAAGATCTAAATTGAAAAACATGATGTGCAAAATGCATATTTTACATTTTTATGTACTTCACATAGAAACTAATGTACTTATTAATTTTAAATATATATTTCTAATAATGTTCAAATAAAATACCTATCTATACATATATATCTAAAGGAATAGATATGCAGGTAAAAGTATATACACATATTTATAGAATATGTATTGAAGACTAAAAAGTACATTATCCTGTAAGTGAAGAACATTGTATGCAAGGTACCCGTTTATATAAGGCCTATTGGCTGTTCAAATGCACATTTTGTTTTGGCACCACTAAGTTGATCAGATCACCACTAAGTTGATGTGTGAATGCCCAATTGGTTTTGGCACCACTAAGTGGATGATCAGATCACCACTAAGTTGATGTGCGAATGCACATTTGGTTTTGGCACCACTAAGTTGATGATCAGATCACCACTAAGTTGATGTGCGAATGCACATTTGGTTTTGGCACCACTAAGTTGATGATCAGATCACCACTAAGTTGATGTGCAAAGCACATTTGGTTTTGGCACCACTAAGTTGATGATCAGATCACCACTAAGTTGATGTGTGAATGCCCAATTGGTTTTGGCACCACTAAGTTGATGATCAGATCACCACTAAGTTGATGTGCGAATGCACATTTGGTTTTGGCACCACTAAGTTGATGATCAGATCACCACTAAGTTGATGTGCGAAGCACATTTGGTTTTGGCACCACTGAGTTGATGATCAGATTACCACTAAGTTAATGTGTGAATGCACATTTGGTTTTGGCACCACTAAGTTGATAATCAGCTAGCTTGCTTGTCTTATTATAGTGGGTCAGGACGACCCACTGGGGCAGCAGCCTGCTGATCATTTGATGAGGGTAGGGAAAAAGGATACAAAGGAAAGAAAACAAATTAGATAAATTGGAAATTTGTTAAAACATCTGTGCTCTATCTGAATCATTTAGCGCTTTTGGAGACCTGAAGTTATATACAGTTAATATATTAAAATATAGTATTGTATTCATATTTGTACTATTACAATGTAAAATAAAGGTTTATTATTGAAAACAAAAAAAGTTTCAATAGTGATATAAAGGGATATAATATATGACAAGGTCTGGAATGGGATGTGTATTTTTTGTATGTGTGTCATATATGTAAAGAAGGAAAACAAATCCACATTCTTCCAAGAATAAAAAGTCTTTTATTTTACAAATATTAAAAATACACAGGATGCATCCAGAGAGAAACAGGAGGAGGGTATGCCTAGACTGACATGTTTCAGCCGTTAAGCCGTAATCATAGTCTGAAGGGGCAGAGCAGGATGAATATTTAAAAATGCGAAAACTGCTGATAGGTTAATTAAGTGGTTAATACAACATAGTAATTCCCCCCTAAAAGTTAACTCTAAGTATAGTTCTAATCATAGATGTAAATAAACAATTATGATGCACAGAAAAAATATTTTTGGGTATAAGTACATACATACAGACTGAGCTGTGAATAAATACAAATAAATCCCACTGTATAATATGCTGCTAAACACAGTACAGATACAAAACATGAAACAAACGTAACATATGCTGCCACAGTATGCCCATGAATACATTCTAATACTATAAGGTGTGTAAAAGTACTGATAAACAATTGAGGCAAAGAACTGTTGAATTGTAGAACCTTGGTAGAACTTAATAGATACCCATATACAGTAGGTATATCAAAAAGCAATGTGTTAATAGATAGTAGATAAATAAACAATATATAAATCAATGAATAAGTGTGATCAAAGCATCACAGAGAGTGAGTACTAAAGTACTGGTATATTAGATGCTATACTCTACTCTAAGAAAAACTCAACATAAATTCCAGAAATTCCCAGGAGTTATTTCCAAAAATTAATTAAGTCGTTCCTAGAATTAAGACCTAGAGGTGTTCTGGTTTTCAACTGGAAAATCCAGAATAACTCTCGTTTGGCTAGTAGTGCATCTATGTCCACTCCTCTTTTGCGTACAGAGACACTTTCTATGGCTACCCATTTAAATGTATTCAATTTCGAATCATGACATGTAGCGAAATGCTGCACTAAAGGGGAGGTGGATTTACATGTAGAGATAGTTGAAATGCGTTCCCTTATACGAGAATTAATGTCCCTAGAGGTAAGCCCCACATACTGCAGATTACAATGAACACAAGTGATAAGGTAAATCACATATGTACTTGTGCAATTGAGACAAGTTTTTATGTCATAGGTCAAGCCACTCACTGAAGAGGTGAAAGTGTTGGTAATCTGAACAAATTCACATGGCTTACATTTTCTGTGGCCACATCTATTCATGCCTTTGTGTTTTAACCAGGAACTTTTTGTGTTATCCAATGGGCCTAACTACGTGGGTGAAAGTAAAGATCCTAGAGTACGATATTTCCTGTAAGAGCACCTTATGCCCTGTTGTACTGTATTTCTTAAGCCGTCATCTGCTACCAAAAGTGGAAAATGTTTCTTGACAATGCTAAATATTTGAGGATATTGTGCACTATAGGTTGTAACAAAATTGACTCAATTAAACGTGTCCCTTTTGCTCCTATTATCTTGTAGCAGCTCGTCTCTAGGGATCAACTTAACTTTATCTTTATCTTGACTGATATGGCTAGAGGTATATTTCCTCTCCTTAAGTCTCTGTTCCAAATCGGCTGCTTCACGCACATAGTCCTCATCCCTGCTGCAGTTTCTTTTCAGTCTAGTGAACTGACCTTTGGCCACTGCATATGAAGTGTTTTTGGGATGACAGCTGTGTGCATGAAGAAGGGTGTTGCTAGAGATGGGTTTACGGTATACCAGACTATCAATGTGGCCATCTTTATTACCCACCAATTGGAGATCCATAAAGGTAATTTTACAGGAATTAAACTCATAAGTGAATTTGAGACTTACATTATTGTGATTTAGCCATTGGACAAAATTGTCTATGCCATTCATTGGCCCAGAACAGATAAACAAGAGGTTATCTATATACCGCTTGTAAAAGCGTATATGGGTCCTGAAGGGATTAGTATCTCCAAAGATGTGGGTTAGCTCCGACCAGCCAAGATACAAATTGGCATAGGAGAGGGCAAATTTCGCCCCATAGCAGTCCCACATCTTTGGAGAGAGTAAGTGCCCTCAAAATGAAAAAAAGTTGTGGGTAAGTAAGAAATTCAAAACTCTAAGAATAAATGTCTGGAACTCATCAGTAAAATCTGTGTAAGAAGCAAGAAATAATTTGATAGCTTCAATTCCCTTATCATGGGGAATAGATGAGTATAAAGATACTGCATCAATGGTGACCCAAGTGTATGTTGGTTCCCAGGTGACTTTCTCAATTAGATTAAGAAGGTGTTTTGTATCCCTGGTGTATGAAAATAATGTGGCAACAATAGGTTGCAACAATGAGTCAAGCCTGAGACAGTCTCTCCAGTAATAAATCCACTCCACTCACAATAGGTCTATCTTGAACATTGGTTAGTGACTTGTGGACTTTTGGAAAGAGGTGGAACATTGGTACCTTTGGATAGTTTACATCTAAGTGTTGAGCTGTATGTTCATCTATTCTATATGTCCATGTTCCAAACCATCATCCAGCATGTCCACAAGCTCTCTTTTGTATTGTGTGGTGGGATTATTACCCAATATTTGATAGTCATGTGAGTTTAGAAGCTGGTGCAAGGCCTCAGAAACATAGTCTGTCCAATCCATAACTATTATAGCCCTGCCCTTATCCAAGGGCAAATAACTATAGTGTTATTGTTTTGCAGAGATTTCAAAGCCATTCTCTGTTTCATTGAAATATTATATATCACCGGTCTCTGAGAACTTGTAGGTCTTTTTCAACCCGATTGTAGAAAGTCTCAATAATTGGGCCCCTACTCTGTATTGGATAATATTTGTATTTATCCTTGAATCTCTGACAACTATTGATAGTACCTGAATTCTCTGAAGACTCTAATGCTAAAGATTAAAGACTAATTATGTCACAATTCTCTTCAAAAGATTGAAACTCACATGGCAAAATAGTACTAGAATCAACAGGTGCTTTAGTATTATATGTAGTGTCAGAGAAGTGTTTCCTCAAGGTGATATTCCTAACAAGATGATTAATATCAATCATGGTTTGAAATACATTAAAATTACTTGTGGGAGCAAAGCCTATACCGAAGCCTAAAACTTCAATTTGAAGGTTAGTGAGTGAGGTAGTTGACAAATTAATGACAATGTTAATGTTGTTTATGTGTATTTTGTTGTGTTGCGATAGCCTCTCAATTGATATCTGTCTTGGCCTTCCTGACCTTGAATACCCCCTCCCCCATCCTGAGGCTCCCTTGCCATGGAAAATATCTGGTCTAGAAGAGAAGGGTTATTACTGTTAGAACTGCAAGCTGCAATAGGGTGGTGAGATTGGCTAGAAACATATTTAGAGCCTCTATTCCCTTCCCTATTGTCCACTCTTTCTTTCGGTCTAGCACCTGTGCAGATAGATAGATGGCATATATAATGTTAGAGTTGTAGATTGTGTTATCAGATTAGGTGTAATGTTAGCATTATGAACATCTTCAGTGCTAGAGAATCTATCATCTGATGACATGTCGGACTCACTATCTGAAAAAAAAACTGACTCGTATTGAGAATTCCTATGTCTGCGATTGTGTCTCCTATTTCTGTTACTATTGGATGGGAGACTGTGTCTGTAGTCTGTTTGTTGCTTTTTGTTCCAGATATAAACTGAGTTAGATAAATAGTCAGTTTTATCTCTTATAAATTTTGTGTGCTTATTTTCCATGATTAGTTACTAACTGTAAACTATCTATTTCTTTTTTGATAGTGTTCAAATGTGTGTTCTGTACTGTACAAGTAAAAGCATAAGGTTAGAGGAACATTCTGACAAAACTTCATTCCAAGAATTTACAAAATCCAAATCCCCAGGATCCACTTCAAAAGTGGGAAATTTGTAAATTCTCAAACCCCTTGGGATCATTTTCACAGATATATAGCGTTCAAAAGTCCAAATGTCCCATTGGGCTTTGTTCTCTTTGAATAATACATTTTCCATAGAGTCAAAGAGATTACTTAATGACAAAAGTCCTTTATCATCTGAGAAAATTTTGTCACAGTCAAAAGAGGGATTACGGCTTAACGGCTGAAACATGTCAGTCTAGGCATACCCTCCCCCTGTTTCTCTCTGGATGCATCCTGTGTATTTTTAATATTTGTAAAATAAAAGACTTTTTATTCTTGGAAGAATGCGGATCCATTTTCCTTCTTTGTATACCATTACCAGCTTGGATACCGCATCTCTACGTTCCCTTTGATGCTCTGTCAGGCATCAGGTTCACACACTCTCCCTCACCTGTTCCTTGCTACACATCAGGAGTGACGTCATCGCCAGTGACCGACGGAGTTCTCACAGTGCGAGAGGAGGTAACGGTCGGGACACCGCTCTGGAGGCAGGCTGATCCATCCTTTTGGCCTGTGTGGAGCGTGGAGGGTCTCGGAACCTGCTACACGTCAGGAGTGATGTCATCGCCAGTGACTGGCGGAGTTCTTACAGTGCAAGAGGGGGTAACGGTTGGTACACCGCTCTGGAGGCAGGCTGATGTATCCTTTCTGCCTGTGTGGAGCATGGAGAGTCTCGGAACCTAGCGAGTATACCTTGCAGCCCCTGTTACTGTTCAAAAGGACTAATATATCCGGCCTCTCAGGTATTGAGTTTATGAACTTTCTATGCTTGGAATATCTGTGAGGGTGAGTAGTGTATAGCCCGCAACTATACAAGGCTTGGTTATATGTTTGCATTGCTATCCAGATAAGAATATTCCTTTTGTCATATATGTATACATACAGTCATATGTAAAAGTTTAGGCACCCCTGTCAATTTCATTATTTTCATTTATAAATAATTGGGTGTTTGGATCAGCAATTTCATTTTGATCTATCAAATAACTTAAGGACACAGTAATATTTCAGTAGTGAAATTAGGTTTATTGGATTAACAGAAAATGTGCAGTATGCATCAAGACAAAATTAAAAAGGTGCATACATTTGGGCACCCCAACAGAAATATTGCATCAATATTTAGTAGAGCCTCCTTTAGCAGAAATAACAGCCTCTAGATGCTTCCTACAGCCTGTAATGAGTGCCTGGATTCTGAAAGAAGGTATTTTGGACCATTCCTCCTTGTAAAACATCTCCAGTTCAGTTAGGTTTGATGGTTGCTGAGTATGGACAGCCCGCCTTAAATCATCCCACAGATTTTCAATGATACTCAAGTCTGGAGACTGGGATGGCCATTCCAAAACATTGTACTTGTTCCTCTGCATAAATGCCAGAAGAGATTTTCAGCAGTGTTTTGAGTTGTTGTCTTGATGAAATATCCAGCTCCAGCGTAACTTCAACTTTGTGACCGATTCATCGCCATTATTCTCAAGTATCTGCTGATATTGAGTGGAATCCATGCGATCCTCAACTTTAACAAGATTCCCAGTACCGGCACTGGCCACACAGCCCCAAAGCATGATGGAACATCCACTAAATTTTACTGTGGCTAGCAAGTGTTTGTCTTGGATTGCTGTGTTCTTTTGCCACCATGCATAATGCCCCTTGTTATGACCAAATGACTAAATCTTTGTTTCTTCCAAAATGAAGCTGGCTTGTCCAAATGCGCGTTTGCATAACTCAAGCGACTCTGTTTGTGGTGTGTATGCAGAAAAGGCTTCTTCCGCATCACTCTCCTATACGCTGAATTGTTGAACGATGCACAGTGACACCAACTGCAGCAAGATGATGTTGTAGGTCTTTGGAGGTCGTCTGTGGGCTGTTTTTGACCATTCTCACCATCCTTTGCCTTTGCCTCTCTGATATTTTACTTCTGGCCTTAGCAAGAACTGTGCCTGTGGTCTTCCATTTCCTCACTATGTTCCTCACATTGGACAATGATAGCTTAAATCTCTGCGATAGCTTTTTGTAGCCTTCCCCTAAACCATAATGTTGAACAATCTTTGTTTTCAGGTCATTTGAGAGTTGTTTTGAGGCCCCCATGTTGCCACTCTTCAGAGGAGAGTCAAAGAGAACAACAACTTGCAAATGGCCACCTTAAATACCCTTTCTCATGATTGAATGCACCTGTCTATGAAGTTCAAGACTTAATGGGCTCACTAAACCAATTGTGTGTTCCAATTAATCAGTACTAGGTAGATACAGGTATTCAAATCAACAAAATGACAAGGGTGCCCAAATGTATGCATTTTTATGCATATTGCACATTTTCTGTTAATCCAATAAACCTCATTTCACTACTGAAATATTACTGTGTCCTTCAGTTATTTGATAGATCAAAATGAAATTGCTGATCCAAACACCCAATTATTTATAAATAAAAATTATGAAAATTGTCAAGAGTGCCTAAACTTTTGCATACAAGATTTAAGAAGCAGCAGTCTTAAGACCTGCAGACAGCATATGCAGAACTGCTTGTGCAATGATAAATGTCGTCAGTGTATGCTGTCGGCATTTATCAATGTACGGCGGACATGATTGCTACTTCAACTAATATGAGTTAATAAATTTGAAAAATTGTAGGATGTTTGCGCACAATAGCACTAATATTTTGTGCTCCACTTGTAATATTGGCCAAAATGTTTGATTATGCATAATTACAAAAGCTTTGCAATGGAATTTTATTATTTAGTTTTCCTGCTTTTCCTGTAATTTAACTGTGAAAAGTATAGCATATACACTTTCCCATGCAAGCTGACACCCCTACACGCTGAACAGTGATTGGTTGATATGTTCAGCAGCTCATTTATATCTGTCCCTAATTGACCACAGTTAAAGAAATAAAATAAACTATGACTGGAAAACAATGCAATTTATCTAAAAAAAATAAGCATGTTTTCAAAGCATATTCTATTCATATATGTTGTGAGGCAGGGAATAATATAGATAATTGACTTTAATATTTAAATAGAAATAGCTGATTGGGGGTTTAAGGGAAAATTGTAATTGGGTAAACAAACTATTTAAACCCAAATATATGGTTCTAAAAATAATCTCTGAAGAAATGCTGAATAGGTCGGTAACAGATTAGTCAGATGGTTGCAGGGTGAACTAACACTACATTTATCAAAGCATAACAAAGTAACCTGTTTCTTCATTTTAATTATCTGCTATGACAGTAAAAACCTTGAGATTTGTGTATAAAGGGCTAGATTACGAGTGATTCAATAACGGTTGCACGCAAGCGAATAGGGGTTTATTGCGGCTCTTTGTCCTCGTTGGAAGAAGCATGCATATTACAGGTAAAAGTGTTTGCTTGAGCACAATTGAATTTAACGTACGTCGGGATAGCGCAATTTCAGAGCTCTGTTTAACTGTTACGCTCGACAAAAAAGTTGCACAAAACACATCAAAATTATATCTAAAAAAAAGTTAAGGGCTCAAAGATATGAGGCCTCAGTTGTTAAAAAAAAGGCTGCAGAGGGATTTAACATAGAGATACATACATAAAAATGCCTAAATATGTATAGGTATATATATACAGGGAGTGCAGAATTATTAGGCAAGTTGTATTTTTGAGGATTAATTTTATTATTGAACAACAACCATGTTCTCAATGAACCCAAAAAAACTCATTAATATCAAAGCTGAATAGTTTTAGAAGTAGTTTTTAGTTTGGTTTTAGTTATAGCTATTTTAGGGGGATATCTGTGTGTGCAGGGGACTATTGCTGTGCATAATTATTAGGCAACTTAACAAAAAACAAATATATACCCATTTCAATTATTTATTTTTACCAGTGAAACCAATATAACATCTCAACATTCACAAATATACATTTCTGACATTCAAAAACAAAACAAAAACAAATCAGTGACCAATATAGCCACCTTTCTTTGCAAGGACACTCAAAAGCCTGCCATCCATGGATTCTGTCAGTGTTTTGATCTGTTCACCATCAACATTGCGTGCAGCAGCAATCACAGCTTCCCAGACACTGTTCAGAGAGGTGTACTGTTTTCCCTCCTTGTAAATCTCACATTTGATGATGGAACACAGGTTCTCAATGGGATTCAGATCAGGTGAACAAGGAGGCCATGTCATTAGATTTTCTTCTTTTATACCCTTTCTTGCCAGCCACGCTGTGGAGTACTTGGACGCGTGTGATGGAGCATTGTCCTGCATGAAAATCATGTTTTTCTTGAAGGATGCAGACTTCTTCCTGTACCACTGCTTGAAGAAGGTGTGTTCCAGAAACTGGCAGTAGGACTGGGAGTTGAGCTTGACTCCATCCTCAACCTGAAAAGGCCCCACAAGCTCATCTTTGATGATACCAGCCCAAACCAGTACTCCACCTCCACCTTGCTGGCATCTGAGTCGGACTGGAGCTCTCTGCCCTTTACCAATCCAGCCACGGGCCCATCCATCTGGCCCATCAAGACTCACTCTCATTTCATCAGTCCATAAAACCTTAGAAAAATCAGTCTTGAGATATTTCTTGGCCCAGTCTTGACGTTTCAGCTTGTGTGTCTTGTTCAGTGGTGGTCGTCTTTCAGCCTTTCTTACCTTAGCCATGTCTCTGAGTATTGCACACCTTGTGCTTTTGGGCACTCCAGTGATGTTGCAGCTCTGAAATATGGCCAAACTGGTGGCAAGTGGCATCTTGGCAGCTGCACGCTTGACTTTTCTCAGTTCATGGGCAGTTATTTTGCACCTTGGTTTTTCTACACGCTTCTTGTGACCCTGTTGACTATTTTGAATGAAACGCTTGATTGTTCGATGATCACGCTTCAGAAGCTTTGCAATTTTAAGAGTGCTGCATCCCTCTGCAAGATATCTCACTATTTTTGACTTTTCTGAGCCTGTCAAGTCCTTCTTTTGACCCATTTTGCCAAAGGAAAGGAAGTTGCCTAATAATTATGCACACCTGATATAGGGTGTTGATGTCATTAGACCACACCCCTTCTCATTACAGAGATGCACATCACCTAATATGCTTAATTGGTAGTAGGCTTTCGAGCCTATACAGCTTGGAGTAAGACAACATGCATAAAGAGGATGATGTGGTCAAAATACTCATTTGCCTAATAATTCTGCACTCACTGTATATATATATATATATATATACATACATACATACATACAAATGTCTAACTATGTATAGGTATGTATAAATATATATATATATATATATATATATACATACAAATGTCTAAATATGTATAGGTATGTATATATATATATATATATATATATATATATGTGTGTGTGTGTGTGTGTTCATATATTTGGGTACATTTGTATTTATGTATCTAAATGTGTATACATGTTTACAGATATACACACTCACCGGCCACTTTATTAGGTACACCTGTTCAATTTCTTGGTAACACAAATTGCTAATCATCCAATCACATAGCAGCAACTCAATGTATTTAGGCATCTAGACGTGGTGAAGACAACTTGCTGAAGTTCAAACTGAGCATCAGAATGTGGAACAAAGGGGATTTAAGTGACTTTGAGCATGGCATGGTTGTTGGTGCCAGACGGGCTGGTCTGAGTAATTCAAAAACTGCTGATTTACTTGGATTTTCATGCACAACTATCTCTATGGTTTACAGAGAATGGTTGGAAAAAGAGAAAATATCTAGTGAGCGGCAGTTGTGTGTATGACAATGCCTTCTTGATGTCAGAGGTCAGAGGAAAATGGGCAGACTGGTTGGAGATGATAGAAAGACAACAGTGGGGCATATTTATCAAACTCTGTATGGCTCGCTGGAAACAGAAGTAATGAAGCAGCGGTCTAAGGAACGCTGCTCCATAACCTGTTTGCCTGCTCTGAGGTGGCGGACAGAAATCGCCTGAAATCAACCTGATCGAATACGACACCCCGGCCGCAAATCTTCAGGGGGCGGTATTGCACCAGCAGTTCACAGCGTATGCTGTCAGCATTTATCAATGTGCAGCGGACATGTTCCGCAATATCAGATCTTGTCCACTCGCAATATGATAATTAGGCCCCAGTAACTCAAATAACCACTCGTTAAAACCAAGGTATGCAGAATTCCATCTCTGAATGCACAACACGTCAAACCTTGAAGCAGATGGGCTACAGCAGTAGTAGTAGACACTCCTGTCAGCTAAGAACAGGAAACTGAGGCTACAATTTGCGCAGACTCGCCAAAATTGGACAATAGAAGATTGGAAAAATGTTGCCTGGTCTAATGAGTCTTGATTTCAGCTGCAACATTCAGATGGTAGGGTCAGAATTTGACGTAAACAACATTAAAGCATGGATCCATCCTGACTTGTATCAACAGTTCAGGCTGGTGGTGTAATGGTGTGGGGGATATTTTCTTGGCACACTTTGGGCCCCTTAGTACCAATTGAGCATTGTTTAAATGCTACAGCCTACCTGAGTATTGTTGCTGACCATGTCCATCCCTTTATGACTACAGTGTATCCATCTTCTGAGGGCTACTTCCAGCAGGATAATACACCCTGTCAAAAAACTCAAATCATCTCAAACTGGTTTCTTGAACATTACAATAAGTTCACTGTACTCCAATGCCCTCCACAGTCACCAGATCTCAATTCAATAGAGCACCTTTGGGACGTGGTGGAACGGGAGATTTGCATCATGGATGTGCAGCAAACAAAGCTGCAGCAACTGCGTGATGCTATCATGTTAATATGGACCAAAATCCCTGAGAAATGTTTCCAACACCTTGTTGAAACTATGCCACATAGAATTAAGGCAGTTCTGAAGGCAAAAGGGGGTCTAATCCGATACTAGCAAGGTGTACCTAATAAAATGGCCGGTGAGTGTATGTATTTACAGACATTAACGTATACACATAAAAACACATACATACATATGCATACATATGTAGTGGACATATATATAAGTGCATTGGAGCCCTTTGCAGGTAAGTATATGAAAACATGAAAAAGCATATATATGCAAAATACATTTTTAATAAAGTGTTATACTGTTTATTTAAAATAAATAATTTACATTCCAATGTTCTGCACATAGCAATTTCTAATGAGATAATCCTATATATATATATATATATATATATATATATATATATATATATATATACAGTGGGACCTCGGTTTACAAACGACTCGGTATACGAAATTTCGGTTTACGAATTCAAAATCTTGAAAAAAATTGTCTCGGTTTAAGAATTTTTTTCGCAATACGAAACAAATGTTCCGGTTTGCCCCTCGGTTTACGAATTTTTTTCGCAATACGAAGCAAGTGTTCCCTGCATACTGAAGTGTGGGTAGCAGTTGGAGAGGTTTTGGAGCCATTTGCAGCAAGTTGTTGAGCCTTTTGGAGACATTTGCAGCAAGTTGTTGAGCCTTTTGGAGCCATTTGCAGCAAGTTGTGGAGCCTTTTGGAGCCATTGGAGCCATTTGCAGCAAATTTTGGAGCCTTTTGGAGCCATTGGAACCTTTTGCAGCAGGTTTTGTAGACTTTATTTGACTTTTTCTCTCACCTCCGGAACGCATTAATTGGTTTTCAATGCATTCCTATGGGAAACCGTGTTTCGGTTTACGAATTTTTCGCAATAAGAAACATCCCGGAGAACGAATTAAATTCTTAAACCGAGGTCCCACTGTATATATATACACACACACATATATATATATATATATATATATATATATAAATATATAGCTATATATATATTACCAAAATACCATCAGATATATGTGGAAATACGTATATCTGAAGAACATTGGAATGCGAACTATTCATATTTTCATTTCTGGTTAGCCCACATGAGAATATGCGTGTGAGTAGGGTGTTAGGTTTTTTCCATTTTTTTTTTTCTCCCTTGAATTCTATGGGGGAATATGTTAACACCATTGTGATATTCCAAGTTTGGCTTTTTGAGCACATCGGATTAGAGTGAAAAACCTGATGATCACAAAAACCTTACTTCTAGGGGAGTTAGCGCTTGAGCGGGAGCGTTAAATACTGCTCCATTTGTAATCTTGCCCAATGTGTTTACTGTCCCAATACTGCCAGTGACAGATATATTTGATACATTGGTTAATAGGCTTTAGCCAACTCTCCTGTAAATGTAGGTGTTTGCTACACAATAATGGCTGTTGCTGCTTGAAGCCACTGCATTGTTGAACAGATTGATTTTGAGGGTTTGTAAGCTGCATATTTTCGAAACAGTTAAAGCCCTAGGCAGTAACCTTAACACTACAATGTGCATCTGGAATATGATGTGGCTCAGAGTTGTGATAAAAGCAGGGGGCTTGAGCCCATTTGTAATTTCCCTTTCCCAAAAATCCTCTATTAATCATACTCTAATTGTCCGTAGCCATGGTTTAGATCACAAACAGGACAGCACAGTATCAACCTACAAAATTGTAAATATTCACAGTTTATTAAATGGGAATTGTATTATTGTCTCATCCACTTGAAACTTTGTAAATAGGCAATGGAATTGTATTTAAATATCATAATTTCTTTTAGAGCTAAACGTATGGTAGGCCCGTATGTTCTTTTGCATATATTTGCTTGATGCATCCCTTTCTAAAGCATTTGAATTTAATGAGATGCCCCAGCTATTTTCTGCACTAAAAATAAATAAAAAAAAACTAAAAAACTATCTGTATATAATTTGTCACTGTGTATGCCTTATTGCACACTGGGAGGCATGGTGCTGAATAAGCAGACTGAGGCTTGGGATACAGTAAAAGGAAAACAGATTTAGGTGTTAACATCAGTAAGTCATTTATCTTACATGATAAAACACATTTTTTAGAAAAAAACATAACCAATGGAAAATATATTGTGCCCACAAATAAAAGGTCACACTATCAAACACAGAGACACATATGCAAGGCCACACTATCAAACACAGAGACACACATGCAAGACCACACTATCAAACACAGAGACACACATGCAAGGCCTCTATCAAACATAGAGACACACATGCACGGCCACACTATCAAACACAGAGACACACATGCAAGGCCTCTATCAAACATAGAGACACACATGCGCGGCCACACTATCAAACACAGAGACACACATGCAAGTCCTCTCTATCAAACACAGAGATACACATGCAAGGCCTCCCTATCAAACACAGAGACACACATGCAAGTCCTCTCTATCAAACACAGAGATACACATGCAAGGCCTCCCTATCAAACACAGGGACACACATGCAAGACCACACTATCAAACACAGAGACACACATGCAAGGCCTCTATCAAACACAGAGACACACATGCACGGCCACACTATCAAACACAGAGACACACACGCAAGTCCTCTCTATCAAACACAGAGACACACATGCAAGGTCTCCCTATCAAACACAGAGACACACATGAAAGGCTACACTACAAAACACAGAGACACACATGCAATGCCAGACTATCAGAAACAGAGACACACATGCAAGGCCAGACTATCAAACACAGAGACACACACGCAAGACCACACTATCAAACACAGAGACACACATGCAAAGACTCTATCAAACACAGAGACACACATGCACGGCCACACTATCAAACACAGAGACACACACGCAAGTCCTATCTATCAAATACAGAGACACACATGCAAGGCCTCCCTATCAAACACAGAGACACACATGCAAGGCCTCCCTATCAAACACAGAGACACACATGCAAGGCCTCCCTATCAAACACAGAGACACATAGGCAATGCCAGACAATCAGAAACATTGACACACATGCAAGGCCAGACTATCAAACACAGAGACACACATGCAAGTCCTCTCTATCAAACACAGAGACACACATGCAAGGCCTCCATATCAAACACAGAGACACACATGCAAGGCCACACTACCAAACACAGAGACACACATGCAATGCCAGACTATCAGAAACATAGACACACATGCAAGGCCAGACTATCAAACACAGAGACACACACCAAGTCCTTTCTATCAAACACAGAGACACACGCAAGTCCTTTCTATCAAACACAGAGACACACATGCATGTCCTCACTATCAAACACAGAGACACACATGCAATGCCAGACTATCAGAAACAGAGACACACATGCAAGGCAGGACTATCAAACATAGAGACACACATGCACACATGCAAGGCCAGACTTTCAAACACACACACATACACATGAAAGGACAAACTATCAAACACACACACATACACATGAAAGGACAGACTAGATGTAAAACACACAGACTACATACACACATACATAACACATGCAAGTCTAGACTATCAAACACACACATGATCACACTTTTAAAACACGCAGACAACACATACATGCATCATAACACACATACCTGTACATGACGCACACATACAAAAAGTAATTTAAGGGAAAAAAGATAGAAAAAATATCTTTCTTTTTTATGCAGAGATTTTCATGTGATATTTTTTAATCAGCCTTTTACAGATAAGCTGCATCCTTTTCAAGTTATATGATGTTTTTTTAACAAGTCCCTTTAAGCATTGTGTACACTACAAGCTGCACAAATGACAGTGTAAGGCTGCTTGTCCGACTGAAGCAAATTAAGGGCCTGACCTCTATATGATTTGGTTGTGTGTGTTTGAAACTATTTTGAATTTTTGTGTGTGGGATTTTCACTCATCTATTTAGGGATCGATTATGAGTGGAGCGCTATATAGTGCTCTCGCTCGAGCGTAAATTTTGATAGACGGAAGCTTTTGTTATTTTTCTATTATGAGCTGAAAGTAATAAGTTTGCAGCCCGACGTGCATTAACCATATATAACAACGGCTTTACCTTCTCCGCATAGACATTAATGGAGAGCGCAGAAAAAAAACCAGACAGGAGTTATGAATACTTCACATTCCAATGTTCTCCACATACAGAACAATCGGCTAGATTACGAGTTTTGCGTTATGAGGGGTGCGGTGCTAACTTGCACGTTATTGTCACAGCTCACTTTCCTACAGCGCTGGTATTACAGGTTTTCATAAACCCGGCGTTATTAGGCAAGAAGTGAGCATAAAGCAAAATTGAGCTCCATACCACACTCCAATACCAGTGCTGCTTAAGTCAGTGGTGAGCTGGTTTTACGTGCTCATGCATGATTTCCCCATAGACATCAATGGGGAGAGCCAGCTGAAAAAAAGCCTAACACCTGCAATAAAGCAGTGTAAAGCTCCGTAACACAGCCCCATTGATTCCTATCGGGAAAGAAAATTTATGTTTAAACCTAACACCCTAACATGAACCCCGAGTCTAAACATCCCTAATCTTATACTTATTAACCCCTAATCTGCCGCCCCCGACATCGCCGCCACCTACATTATATTTATTAACCCCTAATCTGCTGCCCCCAACGTCATTGACACCTACATTATACTTATTAACCCCTAATCTCCCGCCCCCAATGTCGCCGCAACCTACCTACACTTATTAACCCCTAATCTGCCACTCCGGACATCGCCGCCACTATAATAAACATATTAACCCCTAAACCGCCGCACTCCCGCCTCGCAAACACTAGTTAAATATTATTAACCCCTAATCTGCCGCCCCTAACATCGCCGCCACCTACCTACATTTATTAACCCCTAATCTGCTGCCCCCAACTTTGCCGCCACTATACTAAATTTATTAACCACTAAACCTAAGTCTAACCCTAACACCCCCTCACTTAAATATAATTAAAATAAATCTAAATAAAATTTACTATCATTACCTAAATTATTCCTATTTAAAACTAAATACTTACCTGTACAATAAACCCTAACCTAGCTACAATATAACTAATAGTTACATTGTAGCTAGCTTAGGGTTTATTTTTATTTTACATGCAACTTTGTATTTATTTTAACTAGGTACAATAGTTGCTAAATAGTTATTAACTATTTACTAACTACCTAGTTAAATTAAATACAAATTTAACAGGAAAATAAAACCTAACCTGTCTTACACTAACACCTAACATTACACTACAATTACATAAATTTAATTAAATACAATTACCTAAATTACAAAAAACAAACAAACACTAAATTACACAAAATAAAAAACAAATGATCAGATATTTAAACTAATTACACCTAATCTAATAGCCCTATCAAAATAAAAAAGCCCCCCAAAATAAAAAAAAAAAACAAGCCTAAACTAAATTACCAATAGCCCTTAAAAGGGCCTTTTGCGAGGCATTGCCCCAAAGAAATCAGCTCTTTTACCTTTTACAAACAACACCCCCAATGTGAGGCATTGCCCCAAAGAAATCAGCTCTTTTACCTTTTACAAACAACCCCCCCAACAGTAAAACCCACCACCCACACTACCAAACCCCCCAAATAAAAAAAAACCCCAAAATAAAAAAAACCCTAGTCTAAACTACCAATAGCCCTTAAAAGGGCCTTTTGCGAGGCATTGCCCCAAAGAAATCAGCTCTTTTACCTGTAAAAAAAAAATACAAACAACCCCCCCAACAGTAAAACCCACCACCCACACAACCAACCCCCCCAAATGCAGTGGAAATAGCATGCATATTATGAGATTCAACTCATTACGAGATTCGACTCATATAAACACTTACTGATAAAAAAATATTTAAAACAAAAAGTTAAGTTAATATAAGATATATGGTATAAATTATTTGAAAAAAAAGGATTGCAAAGGGCTTTAACACACATACACACACATATATATATATATATATATATATATATATATATATATATATATATATGCATATGTCTTAATATGTGTATATATACAGTATATATATATATATATATATATATATATATATATATATATATGTGTACATATATATTTATGTGTTTTACTGTACATTCACTGTACATATTTAGCATTCACTATACAATACTTCACTTACAGGATAATGTATTTTTTTTTTGTAAATACATATCTCTATATGTATCTGTATATACCTGTACCTGTATATCTATTGCTATTTATATTTAGATATAGATATCTATTTTACATTAAAATTATCAGATATATATATAAAGAAATATATATTTAAAGAGATACTAAACCCAATTTTTTTTTCTTTCATGATGCAGATAGAGCATGCAATTTTAAGCAACTTTCTATTTTTCTCCTATTATAATTTTTTCTTCGTTCTCTTGGTATCTTTATTTGAAAAGCAGGTATGTAAAGCTTAGGAGCCAGGCCCATTTATGGTTTAGAACCTGGGTTATGCTTGCTTATTGGTGCTGAAGTGTTTATATGAAGTAAGTGTTTATATGAGTGTAACACTTTAACTTTAATCTCGTAATATGCATGCTATTTCCACTGCATGCAAAAATAAAAACGATATCGATTAGCGTTTCACTCGTAATGTAGCCCTTAACCGTTGGGAGCTGTATTTTCGCTATCGTCTGCAATTTTGTTGGCATCTGCTGCATAATGGAACTTTCCAGGAGATCTTGTCTTCCATCTCATTGTTTTAGGGATGCCTTGCTGCTGCAGAAAGGATGAGTAGCAATGAGATGGAGGAAATTAGCTATCCCTCTCCTCCTTTGCCTTGCTTATCCCCTCCGGTCCTATCTCCTGCCCCCTGGCTAGTCCAGTCACTGGGGTTCCTGATAGCCCTGGTGTTGCTCTGTTTCCTCTCCCTTCGTCTTCTGTGAAGTATCAGTCATTTGCTAAAGCTTTGGATTTGATCAGGCATGTAGAGCATGGGCATGGCTGATGAAACTTGGCATTGAGTCAGCCTTTTGCTTGCTCCTGATTCACCAGTCATCCTATCTGTTAATGGGGTTCTAAGTTTGATGGTAGTTTCTATGTCGACAAGTGTCTTTCTATGGGTTGCTTAGTTTCCTGTGCATACTTCAAGACTTTTAGCTCATTCTTGCACTGGACTGTTGGGACTTGGTTGATGGCTTAATAGCTCAGTACTTGGATGAATTTGAATTGTTTGGATCTTCCGGTTCAGGAGAATGTGCTAGGATGATGGTGGTGATTCGGTCCTTGATGTTGGATTTTGGAGTACATTTGGCAGAACTCAGGGCTCTTGCGCAAATCTGACCTTCTTAGGGATAGAAAATGAAAGCTGTGGAGCTTGCCCATTGATAAGGTTAATTGTTTACTGGGAGTGGTTCGTATGACTACCTTTATATTTAAGGATTGTCTTTGCTGGGTTTACTTACTCACTTGTAGGGTTATCCTAATGGGTGGGGTAGTTAACAGATGATTGGAGGGTCCCCTCAAGGGTTGTGTAGATCAATGTAGCAATGAGATGCACGTGGTTTTTGGAGGAGTGGAATGGGGTGCTGCTGTGGCATAAACCTTCTATCTCCAGGCTTTACACCTGTTTACAGATGTGACATGACGATTTGGTTATGTGGCATAATTGAAAGGAGTGTGGAGTGTGTAGCCATGGCCAGCTTCATGGTTTTCGCAGGGTTATTCCCCATTGTGGTAGCAGTAGAGGAGCTAGACTTAGGGACCATTCTGTGCTGCTTTGGTCTGACAATCTTAGACTTGTCTTTGTGAGTAATAGATTGTCTGCATCCTCAATGGCAGTAGTTTGATACCTGCGTCATTTGTTGCTATGCAGTATGCTGCTCAACCTCAATGTTGAAGCGCGACATAAGCCAGGGTTTAACAACACAGTAGCTGATACGCTGTTGCATTTTTGATTGGGGCAGTTTAGGAGGTTGGTTCCTTCAGCTTCTGTTAATGGACTACCTTGTCCGACTTTTCTATGGCAGATTGCTAGGGGACTGGCAGTAGTGTTCCCATTAGCCCCTAGAACTAGGCAAGCTTATAATTGCCATTGGAAGGAGTGGGATAATTTTTGCTTGTGTCAGGGCATTTTACTTGATGCTGGCTCTAAGGTATTGTTGCTACACTGACTGATGCAGCTGCATGAGTGGAGCTTCTCTTCTGGAGCAGTGAAGGGTCCTATGGTAGTATTGACCTTTTTTAACCATCTTTATGGTTATAGAGATTTTGGTAGTTCTTTCCTAGTTCCGCAGGTGTTTAAATTATGTATTCGGTTGGCCCCAAGAAAAAAGATTTTAGGGAGTCCATAACAGCACAACATTTAAATGTACACTGCTAGAAGCGTTGCAGGGCGTTTCAAGTTCAGCTTTTGAAATCTCGTTGTTTTGCTGTGCTTTTGAGCTGGTCTTTTTTTGATCCCTGTGGGTCGGGGGAGCTTGTGTCCTCATTGCAATTTGCTTTTGGCAGCTGGATTTAATTGAAGCTTGTGCAGTCTTTGGATAATGCTCTCATCTTGTTTGTACCAAATTCCAAGACAGATCAAGAGACTACAAGTACTTGGCTGTCGCTTCCAACTCAGTCAGATTCTGGGATTTTTCCTATGGTTTTAGCTAGGGCCTATGTAGCAGTTAGCCTGATCCAATTTTTGGTTCATATGGATGACTCTTCTTTATCTAGATTTTAATTTCTACTAGTGCTATTGAAAGTGGCTGTGGTTGCGGGTTTGGATCCCATCAAAATTGCATCTGATTCTTTTGGAATTGGGGCAGCTACTAGCGTGGCTGCTTTAGGCTGGATGGCTGAGTTCATTAAGAAATTAGTTAGGTGGAGATTGCAGGATTATGTTATATGTTTGCCCTTCAGTTCAGAGTTAAGTGTTTATTGTGTTATTTTAGTTGAATTAGCATTGTTTGGAATGTTCAGTTCTTAGTTGTTGCATGTTTCCATTATTAAACCTTACCTTTAGTACATATATTTGTAGGGTCTTCAGAATGCATCACTAGTAGCTCCTGGGTTTATCTTAGTCCTGAGTTTCTGGGGCACGGGGGCATGAGATGGCCAGAACATTTTTTAATTTGGAAGAAAGCTCATTGTCTTTGGGTCAAGCCCCACATTATTTTAATGACTTCATTGATGTAAATTTCCATCTTCCAGAGCAGCTTATAGAGTGAGGAACAAAGATCAACAGAGAGCTGGGGAAGGCAGTCATGGCCACTGGTGGTTTTGTAGTTCTTTATGATACTTTGTCGGTTGACAAGCGGTATTTGTACCATCCTAATGGAGTAAATCTGTCTGATAAGGGTTTGGGTTTTTACTTAATCAATTTTAAATGAGCGCTTTCAGCACAGATTTTAAATATTATGTTGTTGTCGGTAAAAGTCCTCCCTTACTTTAATTAAGATTGTTTTTCTAGTGACAGGAAGTTGGGGCCTCAATTTTTTGGTGCAGAGTCCTAAAGAGGCCGAAGTTTGAGCAAATGGGTGTGGTGATGTCTCTAGGTCTTGAGCAAGGGGTGCCACACTCCATGGGCCTGCTAGCCTGAGGGCCCCTAGGGCGTTTGTAGCTCTTGGTGGGGTGGAGCCTAGTTAAGTTCAGTATGTGTGTCCTTTAGCCTTGACCTCTCTACTGATTGGGGTTTTATTCTAGGGACCCCAGCTACGGCCACCATGAGAAGATGACTACGTGGTTAGTCTTAGTCATCTGCATACATTATTATTATTATTAATGCGACTATGTTGCGCTTTACCTCCAGCTCTTCGTGCAGTTTCTTATTTCAGTTATTTTTTTGGTTAGGAATATTTGTTAGTGGTTTTATCCCTAAAGCTATGAACTGTGGTTGTATGTTTATGTATAATTAGCAACCTTAGAATTAGGCGCAGTAAAGTCAAAATAAAATTTGTATGATTTAGACACAGCATGCAATTTCAAACATCTTTGCAGTTTATGTTTATTATCAAATTTGCTTTGTACTCTTTGTAACTGTTTTTTTATAGAGTAAAGCTTGTAAGGCTTATAGGATCTCAGGAGAGTGCACGCATCTTTATCGCTCTATGGCACCAGTGTTTGTAACTACATATAACATTACTCCAAACATTGCTTCTATACAGTATTAAAGGCGTGCACGTTCCTGATGCCATATGAGCCTACCTAGGTATACCCTTCAATAACAGATACCAAGTAAACAGCCATTGTTGCTATATATGTAAATTGCAAAGTTGTT
The DNA here is from genome assembly GCF_027579735.1 of Bombina bombina. Lineage (NCBI taxonomy): Eukaryota > Metazoa > Chordata > Amphibia > Anura > Bombinatoridae > Bombina > Bombina bombina. Next base: position 1,394,429,431 of record NC_069500.1, read on the forward strand.
TAAAAATACATGGTTATCTGTTTAGAACTCTTTAGTTTAGATGAGCAAATTGTTGTCACTCTCAGAGACAATGCTGACAGTTTGAAGTAAATTGGTCATTTAAATCATTTACGCCTAGATCACAAGTTTTGTCGGTAAGGTGCTAACGAGCCTTTTTTCTATCCGCTCCCTTAAGACAATGCTGGTATTACGAGTTTAGCCTCAGAAAAGTGAGCGTTGAGCAAAATTTAGCTCCACATCTCACCTCGATACCAGCGTTGCTTACGGTAGCGGTAAACTGGCTAAACGTGCTCGTGCACGATTTCCCCATAGGAAACAATGGGGCTGAGCTGGCTGAAAAAAACCTAACACCTGCAAAAAAGCAGCGTTCAGCTCCTAACGCAGCCCCATTGTTTCCTATGGGGTAAGAAAAAATATGTCTGCACCTAACACCCTAACATGAACCCCGAGTCTAAACACCCCTAATCTTACACTTATTAACCCCTAATCTGCCGCCCCCGACATCGTCGCCACCTGCATTACACTATTAATCCCTAATCTGCCGCTCTGGACACCGCTGCCACCTACATTATACTTATAAACCCCTAATCTGCTGCCCCCAACATCGCCGCCACCTACATCATAGTTAATAACCCCTAATCTGCCCCCCCCAACGCCGCTGCAACTATATTAAAATAATTAACCCCTAATCTGCCGCCGCCAACGTCGCCACAACTATAATAAAGTTATTAACCCCTAAACCTAAGTCTAACCCTAACCCTAACATCCCCCTAACTTAAATATAATTTAAATACATCTAAATAAAATAACTACAATTAAATAAATTATTCCTATTTAAAAATAAATACTTACCTATAAAAAAAACATATGATAGCTACAATATAAATAATAGTTACATTGTAGCTAGCTTATGATTTATTTTTATTTTACAGGCAACTTTGTATTTATTTTAACTAGGTACAATAGTTATTAAATAGTTATTAACTATTTAATAGCTACCTAGCTAAAATAAGTACAAAATTACCTGTAAAATAAATCCTAACCTAAGTTACAATTACACCTAACACTACACTATAATTAAACTAATTACCTAAACAACCTACAATAAATAACCAATAAATTCAATAAACTAAATTACGAAAAAAACAAATACTAAATTACAGAAATTTTTTTTACAAGAAGTTTAAACTAATTGCACCTAATCTAAGCCCCCTAATAAAATAAAAAAGCCCCTCAAAGTAATAAAATGCCCTACCCTATACTAAATTACAAATAGCCCTTAAAAGGGCCTTTTGCGGGGCATTGCCCCAAAGTAATCCGCTCTTTTACCTGTAAAAAAGAATACAATACCCCCTCAACATTAAAACCCACCACACACACACCCCAATTCTAAAACCCATTCAATACCCCTTTAAAAAAACCTAACACTACCCGATTGAAGATCGCCCTACCTTGATCCATCTTCACCAGCCGGGCACAAGTGGTCATCCGATGGGGCAGAAGAGGACATCCAGACCGGCAGAAGTCTTCATCCTATCCGGGCAGAAGAGGACATCCAGACCGGCAGAAGTCTTCATCCTATCTGGGCAGAAGAGGACATCCGGACCGGGAGAAGGCTTCATCCAAGCAGCATCTTCTATCTTCATCCATCCGACGACATCCGACGCGGAGCATCCTTCCAGCACGACAACTAACGACGAATGATGGTTCCTTTAAATGATCTCATCCAAGATGGCGTCCCTCGAATTCCGATTGGCTGATAGGATTCTATCAGCCAATCGGAATTAAGGTAGGAAAAATTGAAGTTCAATCCGATTGGCTGATTAAATCAACCAATTGGATTTTTTCCTACCTTAATTCCGATTGGCTGATAGAATCCTATCAGCCAATCGGAATTTGAGGGATGCCATCTTGGATGATGTAATTTAAAGGAACAGTCATTCATCGTTAGTCGTCGTGCTGGAAGGATGCTCTGCACCGGATGTCTTCAAGATGGCGTCGCTCCTCGTCGGATGGATGAAGATAGAAGATGCCGCTTGGATGAAGCCTTCTCCCGGTCCGGATGTCCTCTTCTGCCCCGATAGGATGAAGACTTCTGCCGGTCTGGATGTCCTCTTCTGCCCCATCGGATGAAAACTTCTGGACGGATCGGATGACCACTTGTGCCTGGCTGGGTGAAGACGGCTCAAGGTAGGGTGATCTTCAATGGGGTAGTGTTAGTTTTTTTAAGGGGGTATTGGGTGGGTTTTAGAGTAGGGGTGTGTGGGTGGTGGGTTGTAATGTTGGGGGTGTATTGGATTCTTTTTTACAGGTAAAAGAGCTGATTACTTTGGGGCAATGCCCCGCAAAAGGCCCTTTTAAGGGCTATTTGTAATTTAGTATAGGGTAGGGAAATTTTATTATTTTTGGGGGCTTTTTTATTTTATTAGGGGGCTTAGATTAGGTGTAATTAGTTTAAACTTCTTGTAAAAAAAATTTTGTTAATGTAATTTAGTGTTTTTTTTTCATAATTTAGTTTATTGAATTTAATTGTAATTAATTGTAGGTAGTTTAGGTAATTTATTTAATGATAGTGTAGTGTTAGATGTAATTGTAACTTAGGTTAGGATTTATTTTACAGGTTTTGTACATATTTTAGCTAGGTAGTTATTAAATAGTTAATAACTATTTAATAACTATTGTACCTAGTTAAAATAAATACAAAGTTGCCTGTAAAATAAAAATAAATCCTAAAATAGCTACAATGTAATTATTAATTATATTGTAGCTATCTTAGGGTTTATTTTACAGGTAAGTATTTAGTTTTAAATAGGAATAATTTAATTTTGTTAAATTAATTTCCTTTAATTACAATTATATTTAAGTTAGGGGGGTTAGGGTTAGGTTTATACTTAGGTTTAGGGGTTAATACCTTTAATATAGTAGCAGCGACGTTAGGGGTGGCAGATTAGGGGTTAATAACTGTAAGTAGGTTTCTGCGATGTTAGTGCAGGCAGATTGTACAATTTAACTAGTGTTTGCGAGGTGGGAGTGCAGTGGTTTAGGGGTTAATACATTTATTAAAGTGGCGGCGATGTCCAGTCGGCAGATTAGGGGTTAATAATTGTAGGCAGGTGGCAGCGACGTTGGGGACGGCAGATTATGGGTTAATAAATATAATGTAGGTGTCGGCGATGTTAGGGGCAGCAGATTAGGGGTTCATAGGTATAATGTAGGTGGCGGCGATGTCAGGTCAGCAGATTAGGGGTTAAAATAATTTATTATAGTGTTTGCGTTGTGGGGGGGCCTCGGTTTAGGGGTTAATAGGTAGTTTATGGATGTTAGTGTACTTTAGTTAGCACTTTAGTTAAGAGCTCTTTTAAATGCGGTAGGAGTCTTGGAGGTAGAGGCTGTACCGCTCACTTCTTCCAAGACTCGTAATACCGGCGTTAGGCAAATCCCATTAAAAAGATAGGATACGCAATTGACGTAAGGGGATTTGCGGTAGCCTTGAGTCGTGGAAGAAAAGTGAGCGGTACACCTGTACCTGCCTGACTCGTATTACCAGCGGGCGTTAAAAAGCAGTGTTGGGACCTCTCAACGCTGCTTTTTAAGGCTAACGCCAAACTCGTAATCTAGCCGTTTGTAAATGGAAAATAAAGTTTTAAAGTTGCTTTATTTTAAAATATGTCTTATCAGTAGAAGCAAACAGTAAAAAAAATAAGTAAAGACATGCTCATTAGGGATTTGGCAGCAAAATAATGTGGGATTATAGTCCAAGATAGTGGTCTGTATGATGTTGTATCCTGAAGAACAGTGACTACCTGCATCAGTTTCGTATAGCATATATAGTGGAAAGCACATAGAATGCACATACAGACATGCTCACATGTCTGTTTTTTTCATTTTTAATTGAAACAATATTACTATTGAGAGTGTGTGTATGTGTATGTGTGAGTATTCACAGTCAACATTAAACAAAGAACACTAGCTTGAGTCAATTTAAAATAACTTTAATCGACCCGTCAGTCAATGTCCTAACTATCATTTGATTGGCTGTAAACAATTTGATTTACTTCATCAGTTTGCATAGTATATATATATATATATATATATATATATATATATATATATATATATATATATATATATATATATAATATTCCAATTATCCAGGCAAGTCAATGAGTGTTTGATGGTTGTAGTGCAGCCTTCTATGACAACCAAAGGGTTAAGATTCATGGGTTAGGTGCATCCAATAATGACCAAAAGCATATCCTTTTCAGATTGACCAACTATATCTAACTGCTTTAAAAACAAATGCTTGAGGGACTTTTATAGCACGATAAATCAGCTGATATCAAAATGACTTCTGAAAAATGATCATCATAAGTTTTGTCCACAACACTCGGAATCTCATACAAGTTAGCTACTTGGTCATCACCTCTTTATGCTACCGTGGGTTGAAAATAATCACATTCCTATTTCACTCAAATGTTTTTTTTTTTATAGTAAGCAGATTCAGCTGAACACATTGAAATATGTTTCAGCTTATTTCTATTTTCACTGTGACCAACTTTAGCATCATCTAAATTGCACTATATATACTTTGTATATATGTGATGTTTATAAAGGTATTTTATATAAACTAAATAAAAATGTAATTTCATGTTACTTGTTTTTAAAAAAATATTAAAAATATTGTAAACATAAAAGTAGATTTTGAAAATAGTGTGTGTATATATATAAAATGTAATATTATAATAATATATAGATGGATAGATAGATAGACAAACAGACAGATTTTTACTTATTTTCACTACACTACTAAAAATGTTTATAGCGACAAAATGAGTCATTGAGGAAGCTTTGTTGGTGACTTTAAAATTACCCTATTCAATCACTTGTAATTATTGAATCAGTTCAATCTTTTTCTAGCGTTCTAAACAAAGCAACAAGACAAGTCACATTATCAGCACATTTTAAAATTTGTTTCCAATAAACAAATGCATCATCTTATCTGAGTTAGTGAAGGCAGAATTTTTTTTTATTATTTAGTTGGTATCACACCTGAAAACACTTAGTAGAAATTTCAAAGGGGCACTTTACCAGCAACAAATACATATATAAGCTTTTTTTTCAGCTGTGTTGGTAGAGTTAGTAGGAAGATATATACACATACACTCACACATAAACACACAAACTCACACATACACTTACATAAACACACTATATATAAAAATAACAAGAGTGATTGCATTGAACAATGATACTTTTTTTATTGGACTAACTATATATTTATAAGTTGACAAACTTTTGGAAGAGTTCCTTCCTTTATCAAGTCTAAAGCAATACTTGATAAAGGAAGGAACTCTTCCGAAAGCTTGTCAACTTATAAATGTATAGTTAGTCCAATAAAAAAAGTATCATTGCTCAATGCAATACTCTTGTTATTTTCATATCTAAATAGCTGGACTAACACGGCTACTCCAATCAACGTATATATAGATATAGATATATATACATATATACACACTGTGTGTATATATATATATATATATATATATATATATATATATATATATACACACACACACACATATACACACACATATATACACATACATACACATACTCACACATATACATATATACATACATACAAACACACACACAAACTCACGCATAAACACACACACACACATACTCACATATACACAAACATATACATATACATACATACATACACACATACTCACGCATAAACAAACACACGCCCACACGCATACTTACATATACACACACATATACATATATACATACATACGCACACACATATACACACATATACATACACACACACACACATACTCACATATACACACATATATACATACATACACACACACACATATACACTCACACATACTGTACACATATATACATACACACAAACAAAAACACACCTATACATATGCACACACATATAAATATATACATACATACACACATATACACACACACATTATATATATATATATATATATATATATATATATATACACAAACAAAAACACACCTATACATATACACACACACATACAGATTCAAAGAAGTAACACTTACCTACAATAAGAAAAGAACATTTCTTACTGTATAGAATAGATGCAAGTTTTGGCCACTACAATTGTTGAGGTATCGGGCCTTCCCTAGTCTTTCTAGCAAATCATCAACTCTTGGCATTGGATATGCATCACATTTTTAAATGTAATCCAAGTTTATGGTAATCATTACAAAATCTAATTGTTCCATCAGGCTTTGGCACAAGTACAATCAAAGTGCTCCAGTCCCTTTGAGATTTTTCAATTATACAAACCTGAACATCTTTTCCCCCCCTCTGATCTTATAACCTGTCTGTGAGCCTCAGGTGTTCTGTATGGTTCAACATTAATCTTTTTTCCTGGTTCTGTTTCAGTGTCATGTTTGATAATATTAGCTCTACCTGGGACAGTGGAAACACCTCTTTATTTATTCTAAAAAAACTCTTATCTCTCGTTTCTGATGAACTGAGAATGTTTCTGAAATATTGACTCACATTCATCTTCAACAGTATAAGCTTTTACCTCTATAGTAATGAGGACCTTCCTTTCTTTCCATGGCTTCAATAAATTCACATGATAAATCTGCTCCACCTTCCTTCTACCTGATTGCCTTACTTTGTAATTCACTTTACCTGTCCTTCCAATTACTTCATAGGGTTCTTGCTAGGTTGCAAAGAATGTGTTTTCTACAGTAGGAACCAAAACTAAAACTCAATGTGGTATACTGTTACTTTAAGAATAGACACTCTGGAGCTGGGAGGGACTTTATTCACAGTTTCTCTAGCATCAGCATGGAGATGTTCAGAGCACCAGACCCTCTGCAATTCACAGGAAATGTAAGTGAAAACTTGAGAAGATGGGAGCAAAGATTGTTAATTTATTCTGAGGCAGTTGAACTTTATAAAAAAGAGCAAAAAACACAGATTGCCATAGCCCTGCATGTTTTGGGTGGGGGAGGCCAAGAGATTTACAACACATTGGAACCAGGCCTGCCTGCTGAAAGAACCTTAGACTCATTGCTGGCTTTGTTCAGGGAGCATTGTACTCCAAAGAAAAATGTTGTGTTTGAGCGACATCAGTTTTGGTCACATTCATATTATGAGGGGCAGGGCATTGAAAGGTATATGACAGAACTCAGACTAAAAGCCAGAGATTGTGAGTTCGGTGCAATACTTGAGGACATGTTAAGAGACAAATTAGTATTCTGTGTTACAGATACCAGACTTAAAGAACGTTTGCTCAGAGACGCTCACCTTACACTACAAAAGGCAGTGGAGATATGTCAGACTGCTGAAGCTACTAAATCCCAGGTTCTGGATATGGCTGCAAACACACCAGCAAGTTCTTACCAGACTATTCATGCTTTACAGTACAAACCCACACTCACTAGCCAGCAGCAAGAACAAACCTCACTCTAGTGCAAGGTCTGAGCAAAAAAGGAATGTGTTCCCTAGGTGTGACGGGGTACATCCACCTCAAATATGCCCTGCATTTGGGTGTGTTTTTTACACTTGTCACAAAAGGAATAATTTTGCAAAATGCTGTAAATCACAGGGCCAGGAATGGGACAGAGTTAAAACAGTTGAGACTTTATTTATAGGAGCAATATTGAAAGATGTAAAACAAGAACTAAAACATTCTGCATGGTTCTCTGAAGTGCAAATCAATGGTGCACCCATTATCTTTAAACTGGATACTGGTGCTGAGGCAAATGTGCTACCTATCACTCTCTTAAAAAAAGATCCCTTCACAGTTCTGCATCAGAAATACTAACACTATGTTAATTGCTAATGGGGGTTCCAAAATCCGTCCAGAAGGTATGGTGCATCTCACTGCAGCCACCCCCACACATACAGCAGAGCTGGAATTCTTTATTACGCGATGCACCTCACTTCCATTACTAGGAAAAGCAGCATGCCAGGAACTGGATTTACTTCCCAAAGTTCACACAATATCTACACAAAAACTCTATACAAAAGATGATCTGGTAAAACGTTACCCTGATGCATTTCAAGGAATTGGGCAATTTAAAAGAACTTACCAAATCTATTTGGACCCAAGTGTTGCTCCAGTCATACATTGTCATACATTGTTCTCTGTCATACACTGCAAGGGAGCAGTTTCAGGAGTAAGGAGCTGTTGTGCAGAGGTGTCAGGTTTTGGGGTTAATTTTGTGTTTTGTCTGCGTGAGTCTTTCCTTTTAGGCATAATTAAACAGGTACAAGGTTTTAGGAAATAAAAGAGATGGTTTTATTTATAGGATAAAGCAATGCAGAGATATGCAATTAGAAAAGACAAAGTTTATAGGTTGTACTATTAGGCAGGAATATAGTTCTTTGTAATAACAGGCAGGATACTTGCATATGCTGTAGACTGGAACAGTGAAATAACAGGCAGGAATGCAGGGCTTTGTAATAACAAGCAGGATACTTGCATATGCTGTAGAACTGTATAATAACAGGCAGGAATGCAGGGCTTTGTAATAACAAACAGTACACTTGCATATGCTGTAGAACTGGAACTGTGTAGTATTAGGCAGGAAAGCAGCGCTTGTATAACAGACAGGATACTTGCATATGCTGAAGTCTGGAACTGTGTAATAACACGCAGGAATGCAGGGTCTTGTAATAACAAGCAGGATACTTGCATATGCTGTAGACTGGACACAGTTGTAACAAACTGGAACCTTGCATAACCTGCAAACTGGTACTTTAAGGAAACTTGCATAAACTGCAAACTGGTACTTTGTAGAAAAAAACAGGAAACTTGCATAAACTGCAAATGGAACTTTGTAGAAACAAACAGGATACTTGCATAAACTGCAAATTGGAACTTTGTAGAAACAAACAGGAAACTTGAATAAACTGCAATTTGGAACTTTGTAGAAACAAACAGGATACTTGCATAGACTGCAATTTGGAACTTTGTAGAAACAAACAGGATACTTGCATAGACTGCAATTTGGAACTTTGTAGAAACAAACAGGATACTTGCATAGACTGCAAATTGGAACTTTGTAGTATCAGGAAACAAGCAAGCAAAAGTACCTGAGTCAGTCCTTAGGAAAGAAAGTTTTAGGCAAGAGCAATTGCCAGGAAATTAGTCCAAAAATGAAACACAGTGCCAAGGGATTATCCAGAAGAGTAGTCAGTAATTGTAGCAAAAATCAGGAACCAGGAAATCCAACAAATCTGTATTTCACACAGGAAACAGGAGCAGAGAGTCTTTCAGAGTATAACTCTCAATGTCAAGGCCCAGAATTGCAAACAAACCTCCCAGATAAAGCAGGCTGCTGATTACATGATTTGTTTCAGCTGGCAAGCAGGTGGAGCCAGAGAGCCAAAGTTGCAGCAAACATAAAAAAACAATATTCTTTTCCTGTAATCAAGCCATCTGGTGGCACAGTGGTAAAACAACAGGCTGGGAAAGAACAGCAGCAGAAATATAAACAGGTCTCAGGTTCAATTCCAGGCTGAACCATGACATACTCTGAGGGTATGTTTGGACCCCCGTGATCTTAACAAGGCTATAAAGCGTCATCACTTCCCTACTTCAGAGGATGTACAGAGTCAACTGGCCGGGAAAACCATATTCATCATCCTGGATGATGGTTACTGGCAAGTTAAATTGGACTAAGAGTCCTCAGAACTATGCACTTTCAACTCCCCATGGGGACACTTTAGATTTTGCAGGATGGCATTTGGGATAAAGTCAGCCAGTAAAGTATTTCAGCAGAAAAATATGGAGAATTTTGAGGACATCCCAGGTGTGCATATCATAGCTGATGATATGATTATTGCTGCATCATCAGATGAAGAACATGATCAGATCCTGAGCCAGGTGATGAACAGGGCATTAGAACAGAACATTAAGTTCAATCCAGATAAAATCCAATTCAAAGTATCAGAAGTCCGGTATATGGGCCATGTCATCACCCCTGCAGGAGTTCAACCTGATGTAGAGAAAGTCCAAGCAATTAGCAAAATGCCTGACCCAAAGGACAAAAAAGGGCTGCAAAGATTTTTGGGCATGGTCCGGTATCTGGCACAATATATACCAGGGGAGACAGAGATTACTGCTCCTTTGAGGAAGTTATTTTGCAAGGATATTGTTTGGCAGTGGGGTCCAGAGAATACTAAAGCAGTACAGTCTTTAAAGCTGTCGCTGATTGAGGCTCCAGCATTAAGATTTTTTGACCCAGTAAAAACAGTGGTGATGCATCTAAATCAGGCCTTGGAGCTTGCTTACTTCAAGACAATTGCCCTATAGCATATGCATCGAGAGCAATGACTGCCAAAGAGCAAAATTATGCCCAGATTGAGAAAGAACTATTGGCTACTGTATATGTTACAAAAAAGTTTATATTTGGGAGAGCAGTTACAGTGCATTCTGACCACAAGCCTCTTGAATCAATATTCACTAAACCATTGAGCAAAGCACCAGCAAGACTCCAAAGAATGCTCTTACAACTGCAACGATACAACCTAAACATCATTTATACTCCTGGGCATGATATTTTTATTTCTGATACTCTTTCCAGGGCCCCTGTTTATCCACCAGGACAAGAAGAGGACAGTTTATCAGAAGAAAAGGTTGTCTATACACTGTCATCATCAGAATCTATTGGGGCCTGAGATGTTATCTTATTTACAAACTTCTACAGCAGAAGATGCAGACTTAAACAAACTTAAACAACTTCTGTCTGATAGTTGGCCACAAAGAAAAAGGCAACTCCATCCAAGTCTGCAGTCATTTTGGCAATTTAAGCACTTGCTGCGCATGGAAGATGGTCTCTTATTGCTGGGTGAAAAGATTGTAGTTCCTCGGAATACTCGCAGGAAAATTCTAGGAAGTCTGCATGAGTGCCATCAAGGTGTACAGAGAACCAAAATGCGAGCTCGGATAATCCTGTTCTGGCCCAGCATGTCCAAGGACATACAACAGATGGTAGAGATCTGCAAGATTTGTGCTAGCCACCTACCAGCGAATCAAAAGGAACCATTACTCTCAGATAAAAGTCCTCACCTGCCTTGGCAAAAACTGGCAGTGGACATTTTTGAGTGGAAGGGATCGTCATTTCTTGTAATAGTAGACTATTTTTCCAAGTACCATGAAGTACTAAAGTTGTCTGATAAAACTGTAACAACAGTAATTGCAAAGCTGAAAGCAACATAGACATAGCATCCCAATAGAAGTTATCAGTAACCATGTACCCTTTGCCAGTGCTGAGATGAAGGCATTTGCTGCACAATGGGGTATTAAGTTTACTCATTCTAGTCCTGCTTACCCCCAATCAAATGGACTGGCAGAAAGAACTGTAAAAACAATTAAACTCATGCTCCATAAAACATGGGAATCAGGGGTAGATTCTCATATTGCGCTTCTAGAATTGCACAATGCTCCAATCACCGGAATGGCCTATTCCCCAGCACAACTTTAATGGGTCGGACACTGAGAACCAAGTTACCAGTTGCAGCTCATGCATTAAAGCCCCAGATCCCTAAGAATGCACACCAAAAATTGAGAGAGCTACAACATAGGCATAAAGTATATTATGATCATGGGGCTAAGACACTACAAGCCTTCCAAAAAGGGGATGCAGTGCGTATGGAGACATCAGCGAGTTGGCAGCCTGCACAGATATCATCTGTTGGTCCTGAGCAAGGATCATATGTAATTAAAACACCTGATGGCAGAGAGTACAGGAGAAACCGGCGTCATCTCTGGATGGATTACACATATGAACAAGATCACTCAGAGCCACAGGTACTTGTACCTGAAAAAGGAGAAGAGTCATCAATTACTCACAATACTGACTCAGAGACTGAAGTGCCAGGTTCAGATGCAAACCAAAGAGAATTTGTCCCTATACAGTCTGCAGAAGCTGGACACAAAACATCACAAGCTGGAAGGGCAATACACCCTCCAGAGAGATTAAAAGATTATGTTGTAGGATAAAGTATATTGAGCTATTGGAGCACATTTGTATTGTTTCTTTGTTGTTAAGATGTGTTAAATGTTAAGAGGGGATTTGGAAGTAGTTGGGGAGATATGGTATACTGTTACTTTAAGAAAAGACACTCAGGAGCTGGGAGGGAACTCTATGATCAGCAGCCATCTTCTTTATGTTAGTTTTCTCAGTTAGTTCAGTTAGTGTTGTTGCTTACCTCTGAGCTGAATAAAGACCTGCTCTGTGTACATACTATCAAGTAGTGCTTATTCCTACTGCTAAATACCCACACAAGAAACATGACACTCAGTCTCCTGGCTGAAACAAACTAATGCTAACATTCTTATTGTAACTTTCCTTTTGATCTTGTTAAGCCTTTTCCAAACATGAATGAAAGCTTAGGAGCCAGACCATTTTTGGCTCATCATCTGTGTAGCACTTTCTGATTGGTGGCTAAATGTAGCCACCAATCAGCAAGCGCTACCCAGGTGCTGAATTAAAAATGGGCTGGCTCTTAAGCTTACATTCAAATAAAGATAACAAGAGAACAAATACAAATTGCTAATAGGAGTAAATTAGAAAGTTGCTTAAAATTGCATGCTCTATCTGAAACATAAAAGTTACATTTTTACTAGACTATTCCTTTAATGTTAAGGAGTTTAAGTAATTCCTTTGTAACCCGTGGTAAATGGAGAACTCTGATCAGTCATGCTCTCCTTAGTTATCCCCTCCCATCTAAACTTAAGCATTTATTCCTTAGTGATGTATTTTGCAGAGGTTGTTCACATGGGTATTGCTGCTGGGTAATAGGTAGTATAGTCTAGTAATAACAAAATGTACTGATGTCCCAATTGCAATACGTTAAAATGGAACTTGTAAACTTCTAAAACAGGTAGGAGCACTAAGGGACTAAGGTAAGCAGTGAATGACGTAGTAGGATGGCATTCAAGGCATGAAGAACAGTAATTTGTAATTGCTGCAAAAATACCAGGCCAAAAAAACTTTTTTCTTTTGTCTTTTTCCACCCCTAAGTGGCCCCCAAGTATATTGCTATGGGCAACTTTTAACACAGTGTCCCGATCAAATTGAGATATCTTTCTTTTCAACACAATACAGTACATAATTTTTTACCTCAAACTAAGGATAGGTAAGGTGCTTTTCTGGATTAACCTTTGAACTATTTCTTAACAAGATATTCCTGGCCACTGCCAAAGTTGTATCAGGCATCTGTGCACTTTTTAAGTTACCTGGGTTGGATTTTAAATCAATTAGTCTTGTATTATTTATGCACTAATTGTTGGCTCTTCCTCAGTTTGTTCTGGGTTATCATCACCTAGTTTATTGACATTAACTGGTTACTTATATTCACATCGTAATCATCTGGTTGATCAATCATCATATAAGAAAATGGAAATTCATTAATTAGCTGTTCAACATTAGATTTTACAGCAATGGCCAATAGACCCAAAAAATAAGAACATGTCTTCCATTTGTCGTTGTGTGTGCCAATTCTTGTACCATCCCAAATCATCATTCTACAGAGCCACACTGGGTTTCAATAATTATCTCTGTTGTAGGGTAATTATGTTTGTCCCCCTGAATACAAACAATCTCTAGCTTGTGTGTATTATCTGTCTGTACATTAGGGACCAATGCTTGGTTCTAATAGAGAAACCATGCTCCCTTAATCTAATAGGGGCTATATCCCTTTCCCTTCTATATACACAGTACACCAAGGATGGCTATTTTGTTTGCAGAACATACAGACCAAGAATATAACAAATACAAATCTTGTTTATTACCGAAATTAGACTCCATTGCTTAAACATCATTAGGGCAGGTCACTATTTTCCTAGACTCTTTGCATTTGAAACATTTTATAGCAGACAGAGTCACTTTTGAGTCCTTAGTAGGCTCATCCAGCCTCACAAACTGTCTGTCTCTCCAAGAAAAGTCTTTAGGATTATATAAATACCTTTCCTCCCTTGAACAGTCTTACCAGATTTAGTAGGGCTCTGTAGCTTCAGGCTCCGGGGTCTTTCTTGTTTGGGGTAATGCAACAGATCCCTTGCTTAAATGTATCTCTCCACAAGCTCCACCAGCTGGTCAACGGTTTGGGGGGTCATTCTAAATCACCCACCGGCAAAGGGCAACTGATAATCTCCTCAGGAACTGATCCATCACAAGTAGCTCCACAATAACATTGTATGAATTGGTATCATGTTTTGTCCACCTTCTAGCAAGATGTATTAGGTCAAACATCTAAGACCTTACAATGTTATCTTTGCTGTAATTCCAGGGATGAAACCTCTGGGCACGAACTGCATTAGTCACTCCTAGATGTGCCAATAGTCCTTGGCTTGTTCTGGATCCTAATGAAAGTATGCTTTCTGGAATTCTCTACTCAGGTCAGGAACGGTGCAAGTTAATTGCCCACTCAGTCATAGGCCAGCCTTCCCTCTCAGTGGTACACTCAAAAGTAATCGGGTAAGCCTCTACATCATCTGTAGCCACCATCTTCTGCAGGTAATTAGTCTCACCAAACATTCTGGAACTTTGTGGCGCTCCTGCTGCACTCCTGGACAGTTTCTCAGACCGGTTTTGGATTTCCTGATGTATGGCATGAGTGGCACTTTGCAGCTCCTCCCTCAGCAAATTATGTGCTTCCACTTTCAAGGCCGCCAGTTGCTTAATCAGGGCATCTGACTTTGTACCAGTTCATACAAAGCTGCAATGTTACCCTGCTGTGTGTCACTGATCTCAGTATCCACTCTGTTTATTTCTTGCTGCACAGCTACAGGCTGGATCAGAGCTTTAATAACTTCTTTCAATTTTGCAAATTTTCTCTTTCTGCTTTATAGACTTATCAGTGCTTTACTCCACCAAATGTGACACAAATTCCCCTCTCCTTGGGATTTTGTCCTGAGAAAAGCTTTAACACACAATCTTTACAGCAGAAAAGTAAGCGCATAAACAAAAACAAAATAAATCCTTGCACAATTGTGCTTGCTAAACCGAATGGAGCATTCCGGACTAACCATTCCTGGCTTTTCCACACAACTGCAAAATTACAAACAGATATCAAATTTACAGGCCTAGAACCTCTAGACAGCAACACAACATATCTTCTGTCATTCACATACAGGTTCTAACTAACAGCACCAACACACAGTATTTAACAAGATCTAATTGACATTTAGGGCTAGATAACAAGTGGAGCGGTAACTACAAGTTGGAAGTTAAAAGTTTTTGATCTAGCGCTAACCCGACTCGCAAAAAAGATTACCACTAGTGCACCAATCAAAAAGGTTTTTAAAAAACATTTATTAGCACATTTTTAATCCCACCAAGAATATTGCAGAATTTGGGGTTAAACATAGATTCCATTATAAACAACCCCTAGAGCTCTGTCACAATTTATGTACATGTGCATATTAAAAAAAAAAAAAAATGTTTTGTTTCAATAAAAAACAGTTTGTACGAATATTCATTTTTTGAATTTGTTAATTAACTAACGGCTAAATTTAGAGTTGGGCAGTAGCTGTCAAAACCAGCGTTAGAGGCTCCTAACGCTGGTTTTTACCGCCCTCTGGTATTTGGAGTCAGTCAGGAAAGGGTCTAACGCTCACTTTACAGCCGCAACTTTTCCATACCGCAGATCCCCCTATGCCATTTGCGTATCCTATCTTTTCAATGGGATCTTTCTAACGCCGGTATTTAGAGTCGTGGCTGAAGTGAGCGTTAGAAATCTAACGACAAAACTCCAGCCGCAGAAAAAAGTCAGTAGTTAAGAGCTTTCTGGGCTAACGCCGGTTTATAAAGCTCTTAACTACTGTGCTCTAAAGTACACTAACACCCATAAACTACCTATGTACCCCTAAACAGAGGTCCCCCCACATCGCCGCCACTCTATTAAATTTGTTTAACCCCTAATCTGCCGCTCCGTACACCGCCGCCAGCTACATTATCCCTATGTACCCCTAATCTGCTGCCCTTAATACCGCCGACACCTATATTATATTTATTAACCCCTAATCTGCCCCCCCAACGTCGCCGCCACCTACCTACACTTATTAACCCCTAATCTGCCGAGCGGACCGCACCGCACCGCTACTATAATAAAGTTATTAACCCCTAATCCGCCTCACTCCCGCCTCAATAACCCTATAATAAATAGTATTAACCCCTAATCTGCCCTCCCTAACATCGCCGACACCTAACTTCAAGCATTAACCCCTAATCTGCCAACCGGAGCTCACCGCTATTCTAATAAATTTTTTAACCCCTAAAGCTAATTCTAACCCTAACCCTAACACCCCCCTAACTTAAATATAATTTAAATCTAACGAAATAAATTAACAATGATTAAATAAATTAATCCTATTTAAAGCTAAATACTTACCTGTAAAATAAAACCTAATATAGCTACAATATAAATTATAATTATATTGCTGCTATTTTAGGATTAATATTTATTTTACAGGCAACTTTGTAATTATTTTAACCAGGTACAATAGCTATTAAATAGTTAATAACTATTCAATAGTTACCTAGTTAAAATAATTACAAAATTACCTGTAAAATAAATCCTAACCTAAGTTACAATTAAACCTAACACTACACTATCAATAAATTAATTAAATAAAATACCTACAATTACCTACAATTAAACCTAACACTACACTATCAATAAATTAATTAAATACAATACCTACAAATAAATACATTTAAATAAACTAACTAAAGTACAAAAAATAAAAAAGAACTAAGTTACAAAAAATAAAAAAATATTTACAAACATTAGAAAAATATTACAACAATTTTAAACTAATTACACCTACTCTAAGCCCCCTAATAAAATAACAAAGCCCCCCAAAATAAAAAAATGCCCTACCCTATTCTAAATTAAAAAAATTCAAAGCTCTTTTACCTTACCAGCCCTTAAAAGGGCCCTTTGTGGGGCATGCAAAGAATTCAGCTCTTTTGCCTGTAAAAGAAAAATACAACCCTCCCCAACATTAAAACCCACCACCCACATACCCCTAATCTAACCCAAACCCCCCTTAAATAAGATCATCCTACCTTGTCTTCACCACACCGGGTATCACACCGATCCGTCCTGGCTCCGAAGTCTTCATCCAAGCCCAAGCAGGGGCTGGCGATCCATAATCCGGCTGAAGTCTTCTATTAAGCGTCGGCTGAAGAGGTCCAGAAGAGGCTCCAAAGTCTTCATTCTATTCGGGAAGAAGAGGAGATCCGGACCTGCAACCATCTTGATCCAAGTGGCATCTTCTATCTTCATCCGATGACGAACGGCTCCATCCTGAAGACCTCCAGCGCGGATCTATCCTCTTCTTCCGACGTCCAACTGAAGAATGAAGGTTCCTTTAAGGGACGTCATCCAAGATGGATTCTATCAGCCAATCGGAATTAAGGTAGGAAAATTCTGATTGGCTGATGATATCAGCCAATCAGATTCAAATTCAATCTGATTGGCTGATTGGATCAGCCAATCAGATTGAGCTTGCATTCTATTGGCTGATCGGAACAGCCAATAGAATGCGAGCTCAATCTGATTGGCTGATCCAATCAGCCAATCGGATTGAACTTGAATCTGATTGGCTGATTCCATCGGCCAATCAGAATTTTCCTACCTTAATTCCGATTGGCTGATAGAATCCTATCAGCCAATCGGAATTCGAGGGACGCCATCTTGGATGACGTCATTTAAAGGAACCGTCATTCGGTGAGTAGGCGTCAGTTCAAGAGGATGGATCCGCGTCGGCTGGGAAGAAGATCGCTCTGCTCCGCTCTGGAAGAAAGAAGATTGAAGATGCCGCTTGATAGAAGACTTCATCCCGATGATTGACTTCCGACTTCAGCCCGATGATGGAGTTCTTCAGCCGCCGCTTGGATCAAGACTTCGGACCCTCTTCTGGACCGATCGCTGAACCTGGTGAGGTGAAGACAAGGTAGGGAGATCTTCAGGGGCTTAGTGTTAGGTTTATTTAAGGGGGGTTTGGGTTAGATTAGGGGTATGTGGGTGGTGGGTTGTAATGTTGGGGGGGTATTGTATGTTTTTTTTTTACAGGTAAAAGAGCTGAATTATTTGGGGCATGCCCCGCAAAAGGCCCTTTTCAGGGCTGGTAAGGTAAAAGAGCTTTGAACTTTTTTAATTTAGAATAGGGTAGGGCATTTTTTTATTTTGGGGGGCTTTGTTATTTTATTAGGGGGCTTAGAGTAGGTGTAATTAGTTTAAAATTGTTGTAATATTTTTCTAATGTTTGTAAATATTTTTTTATTTTTTGTAACTTAGTTCTTTTTTATTTTTTGTACTTTAGTTAGTTTATTTAATTGTAGTTATTTGTAGGTATTTTATTTAATTAATTTATTGATAGTGTAGTGTTAGGTTTAATTGTAGGTAATTGTAGGTAGTTTATTTAATTAATTTATTGATAGTGTAGTGTTAGGTTTAATTGTAACTTAGGTTGGGATTTATTTTACAGGTAATTTTGTAATTATTTTAACTATTTTAGCTATTAAATAGTTATTAACTATTTAATAGCTATTGTACCTGATTAAAATAAATACAAAGTTGCCTGTAAAATAAATATTAATCCTAAAATAGCTACAATATAATTATTATTTATATTGTAGCTATATTAGGGTTTATTTTACAGGTAAGTATTTAGCTTTAAATAGGAATAATTTATATAATAAGAGTTAATTTATTTTGTTAGATTTAAATTATATTTAACTTAGGGGGGTGTTAGTGTTAGGGTTAGACTTAGCTTTAGGGGTTAAAAAATTTATTAAAATAGCGGTGAGCTCCGGTCGGCAGATTAGGGGTTAATTATTGTAGTTAGCTGGCGGCGACGTTGTGGGGGGCAGATTAGGGGTTAATAAATATAATATAGGGGTCGGCGGTGTTAGGGGCAGCAGATTAGGGGTACATAGGTATAATGTAGGTTGCGGCGGTATACGGAGCGGCAGATTAGGGGTTAAAAAAAAATGCAGGTGTCAGCGATAGCGGAGGCGGCAGATTAGGGGTTAATAAGTGTAAGGTTAGGGGTTTTTAGACTCGGGGTACATGTTAGAGTGTTAGGTGCAGACATAGGAAGTGTTTCCCCATAGTAAACAATGGGGCTGCGTTAGGAGCTGAACGCTGCTTTTTTGCAGGTGTTTTTTTTCAGCTCAAACAGCCCCATTGTTTTCTATGGGGGAATCGTGCACAAGCACGTTTTTGAAGCTGGCCGCGTCCGTAAGCAATGCTGGTATTTAGAGTTTCAGTGGCGGTAAATATGCTATACACTCCTTCTGTGAACTCTAAATACCAGCGGTATTTAAAAGGTGCGGGGGGGAAAAAGCACGCGTAGCTAACGCACCCCTTTGGCAGCAGAACTCTAAATCTAGCCGTAATATTTGCCTTCATTTCCTATGGGATGAAAAAAATGTTAATATAATTTCTTTATTTTTTTTGCTTAAATTAATGGTTAGAAGAGTAAAAATAGACCATTTGTATGGCATTTTTTAAAATTATATTTAACTCTTAAAACATATTCGTTTATTTTATGCTTGCAATTTTTATGAACTGTGGGTTTTTTTTTTTTTTTTAAGTTTCCTTAAAGGGACATGAAACCCAAAAATTATAAGGACATGAAACCCAAAAATTATAGGGACATGAAACACAAACAATTGCATTCATGATTCAGATAGAGCATACAATGTTAAAAAAAACTTTCCAATTTACTTTTAGTATCAAATTTTCTTCACTCTCTTTGTATCCTTTGTTAAAGGAGCAGAAGTGGGAGCTAGCTGGCATATATGTTCAGTCACTAATAAGCAGCTAGCTCCCAAACGTGAATTGCTGCTCATGAGAATACCTAGGTATGTTATGCATGCAAGTTTTATGCACTGAATTTACTCCTATTATTTTTTTTGTGGTTCAGAACTCTGGACAGCACTTTTTTATTTTTTTATTGGTGGATGAATTTATCCACCAATCAGCAAGAACAACCCAGGTTGTTCACCAAAAATGGCCTGGCATCTAAACTTACATTCTTGCATTTCAAATAAAGATACCAAGAGAATGAAGACAATTTGATAATAGGAGTAAATTAGAAAGTTGCTCAAAATTCCATGCTCTATCTGAATCATGAAAGAAAAATTTTGGGTTCAGTGTCCCTTTAAAGGTAGGGATTGGTGACTGTTCAAAAGTTCAATAGTTCAGGTGGTAGGGAATTTATTAAATTGATTCATAATAGACACAAATATATCAAATCAAATTTTTCTATTTTCAATATTGCATAATTCGGAAATTACATTTAAAGAGAGCATTGGAAATACTATTACAAAAATATAGATTCCAATTTTTCCAATTTTAATATTGCATATTTTTTATAAGAAAAGTGCACAATAAAGTTTGTATTTTAAACATCATACAAAATAATTGAACTATTCACATACAAATAAGCTGGGAAATATTTTTTGTTCAACAAACAATCGGGTAGATTACGAGTTTTGCGTTATGAGTGGTGCGGTGCTAACTTGCAAGTTATTGCACCGCTCACTTCCCTACAGCGCTGGTATTACAGGTTTATAAAAACCTGGCGTTATCAGGCAAGAAGTGAGCGTAAAGCAAAATTGAGCTCCATACCGCATTCCAATACCAGCGCTGCTGAAAGCTGCAGTGAGCTGGTTTTACGTGCTCTTGCACGATTTTCCCATAGACATCAATGGGGAGAGCCGGATGAAAAAAAGTCTAACACCTGCAAAAATGCAGCGTAAAGCTCCGTAACGCAGCCCCATTGATTCCTATGGGGAAACAAAATTTATGTTTACTCCTAACACCCTAACATGAACCCCGGGTCTAAACACCCATAATCTTACACTTATTAACCCCTAATCTGCTGCCCCGGACATCGCCGACAACTACATTATACTTATTAACCCCTAATCTTCCGCCCCCAACATCACCGACACCTACATTATACTTATTAACCCCTAATCTGCTGTCCCCCAACATCGCCGACACCTACATTATATTTATTAATCCCTAATCTCCCGTCCCCAATGTCACCGCAACCTACCTACATTTATTAACCCCTAATCTACCACCCCCAATGTCGCCGCCACTATAATAAACATATTAACCCCTAAACCATCGTACTCCCGCAATGCAAACACTAGTTAAATATTATTAACCCCTAATCTGCCGCCCCTAACACCGCCGCCACCTACCTACATTTATTAACCCCTAATCTGCCGTCCACAACGTCGCCGCCACTATACTAAATTTTTTAACCCCTAAACCTAAGTCTAACCCTAACCCTAACACCCCCTAACGTAAAAATAACGCCTAAGCTAGCTACAATATAACTAATAGTTACATTGTATCTAGCGAAGGTTTTATTTTTATTTCACAGGTAAGTTTGTATTTATTTTAACTAGGTAGACTAGTTAGTAAATAGTTATTAACCATTTATTAGCTACCTAGTTAAAATAAATACAAATTTGCTTGTAAAATAAAACCTAACCTGACACTAACACCTAACCTTACACAACAATTAAATCAATTACCTAAATTAAATACAATTACCTAAATTACAAAAACAAACACTAAATTACACAAAAAATAAATTATCAGATATTTAAACTAATTACACCTAATCTAATAGCCCTATCAAAATAAAAAAATCAATCAGCCAATAGGATTTTCACCTTTAATTCCGATTGGCTAATAGAATTCTATTAGCCAATCAGAATCTAAGGGACGCCATCTTGGATGACGTCACTTAAAGGAACCTTCATTCTGCAAGAAGACTTTGATTGAAGAGGATGCTCCGCACCGGATGTCTTGAAGATGGAGCCACTCCGCGCCGGATGGATGAAGATAGAAGATGTCATCTGGATGAAGACTTCTGCGGGCTTGGATGAAGACTTCTGCCGGCTTCGATGAGGACTTCTGCCGTTTCTTTAAAGGATGGATGTCGGGTCTTCAAAAACTGTAAGCAGGGGTTAGTGTTAGGCTTTTTTAAGGGTTTATTAGGTGGGTTTTATTTTTTTAGATTAGGGGTTTGGGCACTTGAAAAAGAGCTAAATGCCCTTTTAAGGGCAATGCCCATCCAAATGCCCTTTTCAGGGCAATGGGGAGCTTAGGTTTTTTTAGTTAGGATTTTATTTGGGGGGTTGGTTGTGTGGGTGGTGGGTTTTACTGTTGGGGGGTTGTTTGTATTATTTTTTTACAGGTAAAAGAGCTGATTTCTTTGGGGCAATGCCCCACAAAAGGCCCTTTTAAGGGCTATTGGTAGTTTAGTTTAGGCTAGGGTTTTTATTTTTATTTTGGGGGGCTTTTTTATTTTGATAGGGCTATTAGATTAGGTGTAATTAGTTTAAATATTTGATAATTTCTTTTTTTATTTTGTGTAATTTAGTGTTGTTTTTGATAGGGCTATTAGATTAGGTGTAATTAGTTTAAATATTTGATAATTTCTTTTTTTATTTTGTGTAATTTAGTGTTGTTTTTTTGTAATTTAGTTAACTGTATTTAATTAATGTAATTTATTTAATTGTAGTGTAAGGTTAAGTGTTAGTGTAACTCAGGTTAGGTTTCATTTTACAGGTAAATTTGTATTTATGTTAACTAGGTAGTTTGTAAATAGTTAATAACTATTTACTAAGTAGTCTACATAGTTAAAACAAATACAAACTTGCCTGTGAAATAAAAATAAAACCTAAGATACATACAATGTAACTATTAGTTATATTGTAGCAAACTTTGTTTTGTTTTTTACAGGTAAGTATTTAGTTTTAAATAGGAATCATTTAGTTATTAATAGTAGGTTTTATTTAGATTTATTTTAATTATATTTAAGTTAGGGGGTGTTAGGGTTAGGGTTAGACTTAGGTTTAGGGGTTAAAAAATGTAGTATAGTGGCGGCAACCTTGGTGGGAGGCAGATTAGGGGTTAATAAATGTAGGTAGGTGGCGGCGATGTTAGGGGTGGCAGATTAGGGGTTAATAATATTTAACTAGTGTTTGCGATGCGGGAGTGCAGCGGTTTAGGGGTTAATATGTTTATTATAGTGGTGGCGATGTCCGGAGCTGCAAATTAGGGGTTAATAACTTTAATATAGTATTTGCGATGCTGGAGGGCCTCGGTTTAGGGGTTAATAGGTAGTTTATGGGTGTTAGTGTACTTTTAAGCACTTTAGTTTTGAGTTTTATGGTTCAGCTTTGTAGCGCAAAACTCATAACTACTGACTTTCAGTTTACGGTATGGATCTTGATGGTATTAGCTGTACCGCTCACTTTTTGGCCTCCCAGGCAGACTCGTAATACCGGCGCTATGGAAGTCCCATTGAAAAAGGACTTTTTGAAAGCTGCAGTAATTACGTTGTGTTACGGCCAAAAAAGTGTGTGGTGCAGCTAAACCTGCAAGACTCGTAATACCAGCGGTAGTGAAAAAGAGCCTTAACGCTGCTTTTTCACTCATACCGCAAAACTCATAATCTAGCCGAATGTGTTGCAGTTATCAGATTTGAAATGAGTGTGAATTTAATGTATTTTTTAAAATATACAAAGTAAACATTAAATAATGTGTTAATAATGTGTTTTCAATATAGTACAGGGTGAATTGAATTTTCAAATAACTCTTTTTATTTGTTTATTGCATTTTCCATACTGACCCAACTTTTTTGGGCATTGGGGTTGTATTTTATCAAAAATGTAAAATGTGTATGTAAATCATATAAATCATATTAAATAAGCACAGCAAGTTGTAATTTAAGTACACTGCAAAAAAAGCAAGACATTCCTACTTAAAAGTACTTAAAAAGTACAAATGGAAAGTGTAATTGTTGGTCATTCCATGGCATATATGAAAACAGTCTTTACCTTGACAGATCAGAGATCTGGAAAATGACTTTCAATCTAGATGCATGCTGGTGAATTACCCCTTAGAGTTGGAAAAACTACTTTGGAGGTTAGAGAGTGAGGAATATAAGGTGTGCTGAGAGGAACAAAGCACTTGTTGTCATGGTAACATTAAGTAGTCAGGTGAGCTGTGTCTCAGCTCTGGGAGGACCACAAATGCACATAGTTAGGTCTGGTGAGCTGGGTCTCAGCTCTTGGAGGACAACAAATGCACATAGTTAGGTCTGGTGAGCTGGGTCTCAGCTCTGGGAGGACCACAAATGCACATAGTTAGGTCTGGTGAGCTGGGTCTCAGCTCTTGGAGGACCACAAATGCACATAGTTAGGTCTGGTGAGCTGGGTCTCAGCTCTGGGAGGACCACAAATGCACATAGTTAGGTCTGGTGAGCTGGGTCTCAGCTCTTGGAGGATCACATATGAATGTAGTGAGGTCCAGTGAGCTGGGTCTTAGCTCTTGGAGGATCACATATGAATGTAGTGAGGTCCAGTGAGCTGGGTCTTAGCTCTTGGAGGATCACATATGAATGTAGTGAGGTCCAGTGAGCTGGGTCTTAGCTCTTGGAGGATCACATATGAATGTAGTGAGGTCCAGTGAGCTGGGTCTTAGCTCTTGGAGGATCACATATGAATGTAGTGAGGTCCAGTGAGCTGGGTCTTAGCTCTTGGAGGATCACATATGAACATAGTAGAGAGGTATATTTTTGATTGTGCTTCAGTACATATGGTTTAGTGATAATAAGATACTAGGGGTGTTTACCATGAGTGTTTTTTAGCTCTCCAGACATTGACAACACTCTAATTTATTGCATAGTAGCTCTGTACAGATAACAAACATTCCCCTTATATAAGTATAGGAGATGATAAATATAACTATATTGGTCCACTTGACTTTGACGGAATAACACCTGCATAGTAGGTGTGCTTTGACCAGTGATGTATTCAATATGGTTTTATTAACCTCGCCATAATATGAAAATGGATTATATGGATCTGACAAAGTAGGGGTAACACTTAATCCTCATTGAACATATGATACACATTTGTCCACGTCCACATAGTTAGTGTACCAGAATGAGGTCCTACATTGCAGTATGTAGCATTGTGATAGGTTCAGAATATTAAGTATCATCCTCCATATAGTATCATGTGTTACATGATTGGGCAACAGTAGTTGTGAGAATTACCGGTAGGGATGGGACTTCCAGTGTTACGAGTCTATCACATACTATCACTGATATCTAGGGACAAGTACCATTAGCCCATAACATACATACGTTTCAAACACGAGTGCATAATATATGGGAGTGTTTGATTCAACACTAAGGTTGGTTTTATATCTCACAAGAATAACTTGTAAATAATTATGGCAAAAATGTGCCTTTTTTTCTTTTTTTTCTTCTAATAATGTAACTTAGCTATAATATTTCACTTTACAACCGAAAGTGAGGTAACTTCCGGTTTCAATGGAACACATGGCGTGCGTTCTACTGCACTACACAGGAACTAAATTAACTGACACAGGTGGTTTGTATTGTTTTATGAATTTGATTGTTTAACACTATATAAGATTGTGATGTGACACTGTTTTTTATTCTGATGAAGGGGTCTGTGTGAACCCCGAAACGTCAATAAACATTAGTTTATGACCCACCACTAACAAGCCCTGAGAGTGCTTTTGTTTGTTGCTGTATACTTTTCATGTTTGCACCCAGGCTTTTGACCCAGGATGACGGATTTACTTCTAGGATTGCTTTTTATATATATATATATATATATATATATATATATATACTTATCAAAAAGAGGACGGCACTCCTCAAAAAAATTTAATAGATATAACATTTCGGGGTCTCCCCCTTTATCAAATAAACAAACAAACACCCACAATAAGTGAACATACCCCTCCTTATGTACAGACATTAGACAGGTTACGTAGCGCAACCCTGTTTGGGGGAGGAGACACTTCCGGACGTCTAATGTCTGTACATAAGGAGGGGTAAGTTCACTTATTGTGGGTGTTTGTTTCTTTATTTGATAAAGGGGAGACCCCGAAATGTTATATCTATTAAATTTTTGTTGATAAAGACCCAGCGAGTGCCGTCCTGTTTTTGATAAGTATATGTACTATTACTGAGCACCCTGGGCATTGAGAGATTGTCAAAGGATACCTGGAGTGCTTTACCAATATCTGATGCTTTTATGTATATATTACGTTATGTTACGGCCAAAAAAGTGTGTGTGTGTGTGTGTGCATGTGTGTATGTACAGTATATTTCCATGACAACTTTTCAGGATTAAAAAAAAAAAAGTACTAGAAATGAAAAATGTTTTTGTGTGAATGATAATAAAGTAAAAAATTCCTGTGTACTTTCCCAGTGTATGCAAATATCAAAAAGATATATATTAGATCATTTGAAATTCAGTTTCTCTCAAAGCAACTATGTATCTACGTTTTAACCAGTATAAATTTATTGCAGCGCATATTTGATGTTACTTTTCTTATTTACATAAGTTTGGAAGTAAAAATATTGCATAAAACTATGACAGTGCATTGTCAGAAACAATAAATAAGAATGTGTAAAAGGAATGGGTTACAATATAAGATAAATGCGGTACACTTAGAAGAAGTGAAATATGAAAAACATAGTAGTATAACCATTAATATTGTCAAAGGGACATTACATTCATTTTTTGAATATACAAATTTATTTAAACAATTAGATTTATATACAAAGTAAAAGTTTTAAAATCATATAAAAATATCCATTTATAAGAACATTTTGTAGGACTTTTCAGATCAACATCAGTCTAAGGACAACTCTCTTGAAAACCCTCTTGACCATGTTTATCATATGTTCTCAGACATGGTCATTTAGGTCCAGATATAAATAAGCTACGTGGATGATCTAAACAATCAGTGTGTAGCATGTAGCAGGGTTGGTTATCCTGTGGCATACTTAGGAACACAATATGCACTTTAAACTAATATTTTAGAGGTATTTGAAATCAGCTGACTGTCCACCTTTAGAATCCCCATTGCATTATCTCACATTATTTAATTCATGCTCTACCACAAATAGCCTATTACTCAGGTGTAAAATCCAATTACCATAACCTTTGTTTGGCTAAGGATTCATCCTAAATGATCATAGCCCTCTATGATCCCTAAAACTGCACTATATATTCCCTAAGACCACAATATATTTTCTATTGTATCCTACCACCAACTGTGACACCAACACTAAAAAGTAGTGACCTTGTAACCCTAAGCAGTAGGCATGGGCAAAATGTCAGGATTCTGCATTTGTTTGGTAAACGTATGCTGAATATGACTGCAGGCAACGACATTCATGTCAGCGCTGGATATATCAATGTGTTAAAACAGAAATAGAGCCTTGGCTTTTTTTAATTTAAGTATCAAAACTATACATTTTTTAAAGAAGCCAACAAAATGTATTGATCTAGGCCCAGTTTGGTATATTTCATACCACTATTTCACCACCAAATGCGATCATATGAAGAAAATCATGAACTTTTTCACAAACATTGGGTTTCACACTGAAATTACTTACATACTGCTTGTGAAATCATGACACAAATGTATGTGAAAACTTCTGTCCCCTGTCTTTGGAAATAGCAGACATTCTTACTTTGCCTTTGGCTTTCGGTAATTTGAAGGCTGCTAATTGCAGCTGAACACCACACATCTGAAATTCCAGGCAGTGAAGGGGTTAATTAGCTGGTAATGGAAATAGTAAAGTAATGTAGGTATTACCCGTCTACCAGACACCGCCAGCCTCCCTGATCTCTCCAAAACAGCTCTGCCCCCACAGTCGGGTTAGGGGTTATTTGCTTTATTTTAGTAGTCGCGATGTGGGGGGTTGGCGGTTTAGAGGTTAATAAGTTTATTTAGTGTCGGCGATATCTAGGGGGCAGCGGATTAGGGGTTAATATCTTTACTTAGTGTCGGCGATGTCGGGGGGGGTGGTTTAGGGCTTAATAACTTTATTTAGTGTTTGCGATGTTGGTGGCAGCAGTTATGGGGTTAATAGTTTATTTAGTGTCGGTGATGTCCGGGGGTGGTGTATTAGGGATATTTAGACTAGGAGTTTATGTTATGTTACATAACTTTCTTGTGTCCATAGACATCAATGGGGATTGCGTTATAGCGATCGCCATTCTGGAATCGCAGGTGTTAGTTTTTTTCTAACACTTTTTATCCATTAATGTCTATAGGGAAAAACGTGCGCAAGCACGTAAAGTCAGGACTTGGCTTTTGTGCAGTATGGAACTTAACGCACCATGATGCACAACACAAGAAGGTTTTCTTGTAACTTATAATGGCAGCGCTATGGAAAGTGTGATACCGCAAAATGTTTAGCATTATTTACGCACTGGGTTTAGCGCACAATTTGTAATTTAGGTCTTTATTCTATGCAAGATCCATCAATTCAGAAATCTTTGTTATAGCTCATATTATTCTTAAAGTGAAAGTCAACCTTAGCATTTTTGAAATGATAGGGTTAACTGTTGAAACAAATAAAGGGGACTTTTATTCATGAAGTATAAGATATACTTCATGCAGAAAGTGCCTTTATTCGTTTCAACTGTTCGCCGTTCTTAGCTGCTACAGCAGCACACGGCAAAAAAATATTTTGCTAAGAGGTGACGTATTCATCTCTTAGCCAATATCCATGCGCTAAATCCGGTTTGGCGCCCATGAAAACTTCACCTCTTAGCAAAATATTTTTATGCCATGTGCTGCTGTAGCAGCTAAGAATGTCGAACGGTTTAAACTATGTGCAGAATTATATAACATTATTTTTAAGGTTGACTGTCCCTTTAAGTATCTTATACTTTATGAATGAAAGTCCCCTTAATTTGTTTCAACAGTCAACCCTAGCGTTTCAAAAACACTATAGTTGACTCTTAGGGGCCTAGTTATCAAGCCGTCTACTTTACCTGCCTTCGCCGGCCCAATACACCCGCCTAAGCTCGCCTACCATCGCCGCCGCGGACCTGAAAAATTTCGCTTAAGTTATCAATAAATCTGTCAAAAAACCGCGCACCAAGTACGGGGCGATGAGCAGCGGACTGTGAGAGTTATCACTCATCCGATCTTGCTGCTCTTCGGCTTTTTGACAACTTTATTGACAAGCCGCTCCTAGACCCCGCCGCATCTCTTATAAATGTATTAACCCTTAAACCGCCGCTCCCGGACACCTCTGCCACCTACATTATACCTAGTAACTCCCTATCCTGCTCCCCCTATACCGCCGCCTTCTATAAGTTATTAACCCCTATCCTGCGGATCCCAGACCCCGCCGCAACTAAATAAATAGTTTAACCCCTAAACCGCCGCTCCCGGACCCCGTTGCAACCTATAATAAACTTATTAACCCCTAATCTGCCCCCCCTACACCGTCGCCACCTATAATAAATTTATTAACCCCTATCCTGGATCAGCGAATCGGATTGAACTTCAATCTGATTGGCTGATTCAATCAGCCAATCAGATTTTTTCCTACCTTAATTCCGATTGGCTGATAGAATCCTATCAGCCAATCAGAATTCAAGTGATGCCATCTTGGATGACGTCCCTTAAAGGAACCTTCATTAGTCGTTAGTCGTCGGGAAGAAGAGGATGGCTCTGCGTCGGCTCGTCTGAAGATGGCTCCGCTCCGCTCCGGATGGAAAAAGATTGAAGACGCCGCTTGGATGAAGACTTCTATCGGATGGAAGACCTCTTCAGCGCCGCTTGGATGTTGACTTCAATCGGATGGAAGACTTCCTCAGCGCCCCTTGGATGATGACTTCTGCCGCTCCGGATCTCCTCCGGTTCCATCGGTGGTCGGCTGGCTGAAGACGGCTCAAGGTAGGATGATCTTCAGGGGGGTAGTGTTAGGTTTATTTAAGGGGGGTTTGGGTTAGATTAGGGGTATGTGGGTGGTGGGTTTTAATGTTGGGGGGGTGTTGTATTTTATTTTACAGGCAAAAGAGCTGTTTTCTTTGGGGCATGCCCCGCAAAAGGCCCTTTTAAGGGCTGATAAGGTAATAGATCTGGTAACTTTTTAATGTAGAATAGGGTAGGGACATTTTTTATTTTGGGGGGCTTTGTTATTTTATTAGGGGGCTTAGATTAGGTGTAAGTAGCTTAAAATAGTTGTAATATTTTTTAAATGTTTGTAACTTATTTTTTTATTTTTTGTAACTTAGCTTTTTTAATTTTTTATACTTTAGTTAGTTTATTTAATTTAATTGTAGTTATTTGTAGCTAATTTATTTAACTAATTTAATGATAGTGTAGTGTTAGGTTTAATTGTAACTTAGGTTAGGATTTATTTTACAGGTAATTTTGTATTTCTTTTAGCTAGGTAGTTATTAAATAGTTAATAACTATTTAATAACTATTCTAACTAGCTAAAATAAATACAAAGTTACCTGTAAAATAAATATAAATCCTAAAATAGCTACAATGTAGCTAAACATTGTAGCTATCTTAGGGTTTATTTTACAGGTAAATATTTAGTTTTAAATAGGAATAATTTATTTAATTATAGTGTAGTGTTAGGTGTAATTGTAACTTAGGTTAGTTTTTATTTTACAGGTAAATTTATCTTTATTTTAACTAGGTAGCTATTAAATAGTTAATAACTATTTAATAGCTATTGTACCTAGTTAAAATAAATTGAAATTTGCCTGTAAAATAAAAATAAATCCTAAGATAGCTACAATATAATTATTATTTATATTGTAGCTATATTAGGGTTTATTTTAAAGGTAAGTATTTAGTTTTAAATAGGATTAATTTAGTTAATAAGAGAAATATTATTTAGATTTATTTAATTAATATTTAAGTTAGGGGGGTGTTAGGGTTAGGGTTAGACTTAGGTTTGGGGGTTAATAATTTTATTACAGTGGCGACGATGTAGGGGGGGCAGGATATGGGTTAATAAATGTATTATAGTGGTGGCAGTGTAGGGGGGGGGCAGGATAGGGGTTAATAGGTATAATGTAGGTGGCGGCGGGGTCCGGGAGCGGCGGTTTAGGGGTTAATACATATATTATAGTTGCGGCGGGGACCGGGAGCGGCGGTTTAGGGGTTAACATATTTATTATAGCTTGCGGTGGGCTCCAGGAGCGTCAGTTTAGGGGGTAAACACTTTATTTAGTTGCGGCGATGTAGGGGGGACAGATTAGGGGTGTTTAGACTCGGGGTACATGTTAGGGTGTTAGGTGTAGACATCTCCCATAGGAATCAATGGGATGTCTGGCAGCAGCGAACATGAACTTTCGCTATGGTCAGACTCCCATTGATTCCTATGGGATCCGCCGCCTCCAGGGCGGCAGTTTGAAAACCAGGTACGCTGGGCCGGAAAAGTGCCGAGTGTACCTGCTAGTTTTTTGATAACTAGCAAAAGTAGTCAGATTGTTCCGAACTTGTGTGCAGAACATCTGTAGTGTCGTAAGCATCGATCTGTGTCGGACTGAGTCCGGCGGATCGAAGCTTACGTCACAAAATTCTACTTTTGCCAGTGTCTAGGGCTTGATAACTAAGGCGAATCAGTGTCGCCACAAATACGCTGCGGAATTCCAGCGTATTTGAGGTCGACGGCTTGATAACTAGGGGCCTTAGTTTAAGTACTAGGCATGTGCATTCATTTCATTACAAATGCAAATTCTTTAAGAAAACACAGATATTGGTTTCATTTTCACAAAATTAATATTCAAATGGTAGTACCAAACATTTTTAAGTAAACAAATAAATACTGATGAAATTCAACAGTATTTATTTGTTTTCTTTAAATTACCATAGGGGTTAAAAATACCTCTTATAGCATGCTAGAGAGCTGTGCTAATCCCAACATTTCTTCACAAAGCCCAGGGCTGCACTAAAAGAATGTTTAGCGTGTGCAAAACCTGTGAAGAAGTATAACGATTAGCGCGCCTCTCTAGTGCGCTATAGGTAAGTATATAATGCTATAGGTGAACTTTTTTTAATGAAAACAAATGTAAATGTTCCATGAATATTCAGTATTTGTTTTGTTTAAAATTAAATAAACATTGGATAGCATGGCAGTCGAATATTCTGAATACTAATTTTTCTGAATATTCAGCCATAAAGATTCAGCTGTACCAAATTTTTCACCCAAGCACACCTCTATAAAGTACATCATCCATATCTGGAAGCGGATTGCCCGTTGGGTAAATTTTTTAGTAATGTCTAAAACCAGTTGGCCAACCCATAAAAAACAAGGCTTCAGGACTTTCTTTGACCAAGTACAATAAGAGAATCAAATTGCTTTAATTAAAAACATATGTACCTAAACCTTAAGGTCATTACATTCTGGCTATTCATCAGTAATCAAGAAGCACTTTTGTAGATTATTTTTCTTTCTAATTACATGGTGAGTCCACGGATCATCAGCAGGAGGAGGCACAGTATCACTTCCCTACCCACAAACCCTAGTCATTCTCTTTGCCTGCGGTGCAAGGAGGAGGTGAAGTTTTCAGTGTCTTTTAAGCATTTTCTTCTATCAAGATTTTATTATTTTAAAGCAGAGTAGGTTTGCTCTGATCTTTCCTTGGCTCTAGCCGTAGTCCACGTCAGTCTCTTCAGTAATGCTGTGGTGGCTTTTAAGCAATTGGGAATTTGTGGGGTATAATCCACACTGCGTTTTCTTAATCAGATTTGCTGCCCAATTCAGAAAGCCTGAGTAAGCTTATTCAGTCTTTCTTTTTTCCACAGATCCATGTGAGGGGTGGCATCCTCTCAAATCTGGTGAGCTGTCCTTTCTGACAGACTGAAATTCAGGCAAGTGCCTAAAAATATTTTTTCTTTATTATGGAGAAAATCTGGCACTTTAGCAGTTAATGCTGCATGGGGACGTTTGCAACATTGATCCTACTGAGGATTAATTGCACAGGCAGATTAAGCAGACACTGTGATTAAGACGAGGGGGAGTGTTTTTTTTAACCTTTATTTAGGGCTATTTATCTCTATGTATGTAGCGTGCAGTTTTTATTTTAGCACAATTACTTTTATTTTTCTGGTTTTTTTCTTAGCGCTGCTATAGTTAATATTGGCCACCAGGACCGCCTCAGATTACAGAGAGGCGGCTCCTCTTAGAGGCGGCAGTCAGTTTTGCACGTTTATGGATATGAGTTCAGGAGCTGTGACGCTATCCTCAGAAGCGGCATTTGGGTAGTAAGAAGCCGATAGGGAAGCGCATCTCTTCTTTCGACCGAGTCAGAGTGGTATCTTTTTCTGTGGGATTATTGTCCGCAGTCAGTGGGACAGGTAGGCATCTCAGCAAGCTGCTGAGGTGTAGAGGTTTGCTTGGGGTTGATATTTTTCACTGCTCCATTTTTAACTTTTAAAATTTAAAGGAGCAGTACCGTTTTTTTCTTTTAGTTCGTTCTAAATTGTTATTATTTTTTTTTTAATTATAAAACTTCTTGGGGCAAACATGGACCAAGAAGCTTTGCAACCTGTTACATGTGGTTTATGTTTTGATTCTTAGGTAGAACCTCCAATACCCTTTTGCTCGTCATGTATTGAGAGAACTTTGCACTACAAGGATAGACCTTTTGATCATGAACCATCATTAACTAAGGCGGATGCTGTTCAGATGTCAAGCTCTGGTAGGAGTTTCCTTGCAAGACATTGCAGCCCAGGTATCTTCGGCGGTATCTGAGGCGCTGTCTGCTTTTCTCATGCTACAGGGAAAGCGTAAGTGGATGTTTAAAGAATCAGTGATTAAGGTTTCTGATCCAGTTGGGGCTACTCAAAATGCTCCCTCTCAGAAGTCTGAGGAGGAAGACACTTCAGTAGCGTCTGATGGTGAAATCTCAGACTCAGACAGTATAATTCCTTCTTCTGATACTGAAGTTGTATCCTTCAGATTTAGGATGGACACTTACGTCTGTTACTTAAGGAGGTTTTGGCTACCTTGAACAACTCCGACATGACTGTCGTAGTCAGTCCTAAGAAGTCTAGTAAATTGAACAGGTACTTTGATGTTCCCTCCGCGGTGGAGGTATTCCCTGTACCAGACCGTACTACAGAGATTATTGCATGGGAGTGGGAGAGACCTGGAATTCCTTTTTCTCCATCTCCAATTTTCAAAAAATGTTTCCAATAGCAGACTCCATTAAAGAGTTGTGGCAGATGGTCCCTAAGCTGGAAGGGGCAATTTCCACTTTGGCTAAGAGGACTACTATTCCCATAGAGGATAGTTGTTCTTTAAAGGATCCAATGGATAAGAAGTTAGAGGCTTTCTTAAAGAAAATGTATGTTCACCAGGGTCTCCAATGGCAGTCTGCGGTGTGTATTGCCACTGTCACCAGTGCCTCAGCCTACTGGTTTGATGCCTTGTCTGATTATATTCAGATGGATACTACTCTTGAGGAGATCCAGGACAGAATTAAGGCCCTTAAGTTGGCTAATTCCTTTATTACGGATGCTTCCTTAGAAGTCATTAAGCTGGGAGCAAAAATTTCTGGTTTTGCGGTTCTATCACGCAGAGCTTAATGGATGAAGTCCTGGTCTACGAATGCTTCTTCTAAGTCCAAGCTTTTAGCAATTTCCTACAAGCGTAAGACCTTGTTTGGTCCTGGCTTGTCTGAAATAATTTCAGATATTTCAGAGGGAAAGGGATCTTTTCTTCCTCAAGATAAAAAGAATAAGCAGAAGGGAGGTCAGAGTAATTTTCGTTCCTTTCGTAACTTTAGAGGTTAACCTTCCCCTCCTTCTTCCAAGCAAGAACAATCCAAGTCTTCCTGGAAGTCTAGTCAGTCTTAGAACAAGGGGAAGCAGTCTAAGAAGCCTGCAGCTGACTCCAAGTCAGCATGATGGGTCGGCCCCCAATCCGTAAACAGATCCAGTAGGGGGCAAACTTTCTCAATTCATTCAAGCCTGGATATGAGATGTTCCAGATCCCTGGGCGCTGGACATCATATCTCAGGGGTACAAAATAGAATTCAAGACTTTTTCTCCCAGGGGCAAGTTTTTTCTCTCAAGATTATCTGCAGACCAGATAAAGAGAGAGGCATTCTTAAATTGTGTCAAGGACCTTTCTGCCCTGGAAATCATAGTTCCTGTTCCTTCAGGAACAGGGTCTAGGATTTTACTTGAATCTGTTTGTGGTTCCAAAAAAAGAGGGAACATTCAGACCAATTTTAGATCTGAGGTGTCTAAACAAGTTCCTCAGAGTACCGTCCTTCAAGATGGAGACTATACATTCCATTCTTCCCTTGGTCCAAGAGGGTCAGTTCATGACCACCATAGACCTAAAGGATGCCTACCTTCATGTTCCCATTCACAAGGATCATTACAAGTTTCTGAGATTCGCTCAATCACTTTCAGTTTGTGGCTCTTCCATTTGGACTTGCCACGGACCCCAGAACCTTTTCAAAAGGTTCTGGGGGCTTAATTGGCAGTGCTTTTCAGTAGCACCTTATCTGGATGACATTCTGGTTCAGGTGCTGTCTTTTAATCAAGCAAACTATCATATGGAGATCTTGTTGTCTTTTCTTCATTCCCACAGTTGGAAGGTGAACCTAGGAAAGGGTTCTCCAATTCCAGCTACAAGGGTAGTGTTCTTGAAGACCATAATAGACTCCCTTTCAATGAAGATATTTTTGACAGAGGTCAGAAAGACAAAAATCTTCAACTTTTGTTTTGCCCTTCAGTCCTCTCCTTGGCAGTCAGTGGCTTAATGTAAGGAAGTAATTGGTCTAATGGTGGCTTCCATGAACATCATTCCGTTTGCTCGTTTCCATCTCAGACCTCTGCAGTTATGCATGCTCAGGCAGTGGAACAGGGTTTATGCGGATCTATCTCCATGAATAAATCTGGATCAGGCGACAATAGACTCTCTTCCATGGTGTTTGTCTCAGGAACACCTCTTCCAGGGAACCTGCTTCAGCAGACCCTCTTGAGTGATTGTGAGTATGGATGCCAGCCTGTTGGGTTGGGGAGCAGTCTGGGACTTGTTGAAGGCTCAGGGCCTATGGACTTGGGAGGAGTCGGCTCTCCCCATAAACATCTTAGAGCTTAGAGCAAACTACTATGCTCTGCTGGTCTTGCCTCAGTTAGCTTTAGCCCAGTTTATCAGATTCCAGTCGAACAACATAACATCGGTGGTGTACATCAACCACCAAGGGGGAACTCTGAGTTCCTTGGCCATGTCAGAGGTGGCCCGAATTATTCAGTGGGCTGAGACCCACAATTGTTGTCTATCTGTGATCCACATTCCAGGAGTGGATAATTGGGAAGCAGATTTTCTGAGCAGACAGATTTTTCCTCTCAGGGAGTGGGAGCTACATCCGTAAGTATTTTCCAGTTTGATTCTCAAATGGGGCAGCCAGAACTGGATCCCATGGCTACTCTGCAGAATGCCAAGCTTCTGAGGTATGGTTCAAGGTCAAGGGATCCACAGGCCATCTTGATAGATGCTCTGGCGGTCCCTTGGAATTTCTGTCTAGCATACCTGTTTCCTCCATTCGCTCTTCTTCCAAGAGTCATTGACCAGATCAAGCAGGAGAGGGCGTCGGTAATTCTCAATGCACCGGCATGGCCTCGCAGGATCTGGTATGCAGACCTAGTGGATATGTCATCTCTTCCACCTTGGAGACTACCTCTGAGAAAGGACCTTCTTCTTCAAGGGGCTTTCCTTCATGCACATCTCATTTATCTGAAGCTGACTGCTTGGAGATTGAACGTTTAGTTATATCTAAGTCGGTCATTGAGACCATGATTCAGACTCGTAAGCCTTTGACTAGAAAGATTTACCATAAGGTGTGGTGTAAATATTTGTATTGGTGTGAATCCAATGACTACTCTTGGAGTAGAGTTAGGATTCCTAGACTTTTTTTCTTTTCTCCAGGAGGGTCTAGAGAAAGGTTTTCTCAGCAAGTACTCTGAAGGGTCAGATTTCTGCCTTGTCTATTTTGCTGCATAAGTGTTTGGCAGATATGCCAGATGTGCAATCCTTTTGTCAGGCCTTGGTCAGAATCAGGCCTGTGTTTAAACCTGTTACTCCTCCCTGGAGTCTTAACCTTGTACTTTGAGTTTTACAGCAGGCTCCGTTTGAGCCTATGCATTCCTTAGATATTATCTTGGAAGGTTTTATTTCTTGTTGCCATTTCTTCTGCTTGGAGAGTCTCTGAATTCTCAGTGTTGCAGTATGACTCTCCTTACCTTATCTTTCATTCAGATAATGTGGTTTTGCGTACTAAGTTAGGTTTCCTTCCTAAGGTGGTTTCGAATAGGAATATTAATCAGGAGATTGTTGTTCTTTCTTTGTGTCCTAACCCTTCTTCTCATAAGGAGCATTTTCTGCACAACCTAGATGTAGTGCATTCGCTGAAATTCTATTTGCAGACGACTAAGAATTTTCGTCAGTCTTCTGCTTTGTTTGTCTGTTTCTCTGGGAAATGCAAGGGCCAGAAAGCTATGGCTCCTCTTTCGCTGAGAGAATCACGGCTCACTCTACGAGGGCTGTTTCTTCTTCCTGGGCTTTCAAAAATGAAGCTTCTGTGGAAAAAGATTTGTAAGGCTGCAACTTGGTCCTCTCTGCATACTTTTTCCAAATTTTATAAATTTGATAAGTTTGCCTCTGCTGAGGCCTCTTTTGGGGGAAAGGTTCTTCGAGCAGTGGTGCCTTCGGTTTAGGGGACCTGTCTTGTCCCTCCCTTATCATCTGTGTCCTCTAGCTTGGATATTGATTCCCAACAGTAATTAATGATGATCCGTGGACTCACCATGTCATTAGAAAGAAAACAAAATTTATGCTTACGTGATACATGTATTTATTTCTTGACACAATGAGTCCACGGCCTGCCCTGTTTTTTCAGACAGTTTTTGTATATAAACCTCAGGCACCTCTGCACCTTGTGTTATTTCCTTTCTCTCCTTTCCTTTGGTCGAATGACTGGGGTTTGTGGGTAGGGAAGTAATACTTAACAGCCTTGTTGTGGTGCTCTTTGCCTCCTCCTGCTGGCCAGGAGTGATATTTACAACAGTAATTAATGATTATCCGTGGACTCACTGTGTCAAGAAATAAATAAATTTATCAGGTAAGCATAAATTGTGTTTTTACAGAAATTATTCTTTTTTTAATAGGTAATTATTTCAAAATCCCAAAAGATTTGTCTTTAAAGTGTTTGTAGAAACAAGCCAGACCTTTGCCATGTTATTAGTCCAACGTCTGCATTTTCTACCAATTAATTATATCTCCTAATATCTTATTTATCATATTAATACATTTTTATTGTTTTTGGTGACAAGTACTTGACTCATATTTTGCATTCTCAGGAGGGACAAGAAATATTGCAATTTTTTTTCAAGGATATGGAGTTTTAAACATAGCGTCTGGAATAATCAGTCTGTCAAAATGATATGCCATTATACCAGCCATGTGTTTGAGTTTCAGCAGATAATATCAGCATTTTAGGCAGGAGACAAATAAAAGTATAAACCTATGGACAGATGGTTTTAGCTCGAGCATGTCCTGTCCTGATGTATATAATTTTCTCTGATGACTGTCTAGCAAATAAGCATTTATAGTTCAATAGATACAAGGCTAAACAATAACATCCTGTCCGACACATACACAATACGTTAGCTCTCAGTAATGATTAGTGTAAGAGTGAGTATGTAAATATTGTGCTTGCAAGTTAATTTGCTAGTCATTATCATTATCAAATGCATTAGGATAGGTGAGAAAATAGGAGAGAATTATAAATAATATGAAAATAAAGAATAGAGGCTCGTTGGCTTTAATGTTTAGAGGTCAAAATTAACTTCTGACTGCTTTTTATTATTTGGGTTTATTGCAATAGGAGTCACATTCATAGTGACATTGTAAAGACAAGGGATTGAAATAAAACACACATGGGAGTATTTCTAAGTGGCACAGGCTGTTGGCTTATTTATATTTTGCCAGAATTATTGTCAAGGTTTGTGCTTGTACAACTTTTGTCCAATGACATGTTATATTGTCTTATAAACTTTACATGCCAATGTGTGAGAGAATTAGGGGAAAAGGAATATATTTGAGAGAAAGTGATAAAGAGAGAAAAGGGAAGAGAGATAATGTGGAAAACATGATAATATTTACACTAGTTTATTAGTCAGGGGATAAATGTTAATAGCCCAGAGGGAAAAAGTTGCAAAAAAAAAAAGCTCAAAGCAAAGCTTCCTTAAAAATTCTTCTTTAATATTTGCTGATGGCTAAAATAAACATTGTACAAGGTCAGGTAGAGATCTTAAGCATTGTGGTAATCCAACCATAATCATAGATCTTAAAGGGACATGAAACCCAAAAATTGTCCTTCATTATTTAGATAGAGCATATGATTTTAATCAAATTTACAATTGACTTTTATTATTTAATTTGTTTTGTTTTTCTTGGTATACTTTCCTTAAAAGGACACCTAGATAGTCTCAAGAGCTGCTGATTGGTGGATGCACATACATGTCTCATTTTATTGGTTCACCGAATGTGTTGCCTAGCTCCCAGTAATGCATTGCTGCTACTTTAACAAAGGATACCAATAGAAAGATCAAATTTGGGTTTTATGTACCTTTAAACATATCTGACATTCTTTCATTTAAAAACCCTCAAGTTTAATCCTATTGGTTAAACCAATACACACCTGGTTTGACCCTTAAAGATATCAAACAGCACCTCAAACAAGAATGGATGATACCGTTTTTTAAAAATCAAATGAACTATACCTTGATTCAACAGTTTCCAGATGCGATCTCCTACCTTTTAATTAGGTGGGACACAATCTATAGCCTGGAATAGTAATCTTAATGTCCTTCACTATGTTTGCAGAAATATTTATCTACTGGAATCCTATGAGAGTGTTAAGGGGCTATCATTTCTATAGACAACAAATGTTCCCTTATTTGATCTTTGATTTTTCTGCTGGTACAGTCAGTATATTGTATGTTACACACTTTGCATGTTATAAGGTAGATTACATACAGTATTTAAGAACAATCCAACCTTAAACTTGTTATATGTACTTCTATTTGTAGTAGAACTTAAATTTGATCCTGTCTTTACATGTGAACATACAATACACAGTTGTTTGTTACATTGAGAACCACATCTCCTCACATCTCCTTACATAACTTTTTATGTTTTTATGATTTATTTTTTTAATTGTGTGTGCCCTTCTAGGCACCAACCTGCATCCTTCATTTAACACCTCCTTCAGTCATAGTTCAGTTTGATATGGCTGGGTTTATACATTATTACTGAGTATCACCACTTGTGTGGGGGGGGATGTGTATATATATATATTACAAAAACAAATGTGATGGTGCACAAAAAAGGATAAAAATCCAAGGTAATCACGGTGGTAATGCTCAGTAGGTGAACCTCAGGGAAAAAACAAGAAGAAACATATATAGTGAAGTTCTGTGGTTAAGTGAAATTTACAGCAGAACCTAGAAAAGGTACTCACATTGTCTAGAGCTTCAAAATCAAGCTCTAGATATATAGGCACATGAAGCACCTAATAGGAGGTAATGCAAAGAAGGATGTTCCAGCTCCAAAGGATGAATCAGAGTGGTTAAAAAGTATAACAAATGTATTAAAAACAAGTCACAAGGCATATACTGAGACTGTCCCAATCATAGACTACTACCAGCAAAAGAAGGTGTGTATCACAATGTCCAATGAATGCTCTGTTAGTCTGGTAAGGAACAAGGCTCCACCCATTTTGTGATGTCACTACTCCAACATACGTTTCATCAATCACAGGTTGGCTTTTTCAAGGATGACTTCAAGATGGTCCTGATGAACCTTTATAGTTGTAACTCCACTTCTGATTGGGTCCTGGATTCTTATGCAGGTGTTTTGACAGAGTCCTCATGTCTTATTGATTCAATTAAGAAAAGTACTTTTGCCACATGGCAGAAATATATTTAATTGGCATCTTATCAAATACAATTCATTTATACATAATTAGCAAACATAAAAATTAAATAAAACGTTCAATAAAACTGTATAAATCTAAAGGTAAATATGGGAATGGAACCTCTGTCTTAAGGGTTAAAAAAAAAATTAAACTATTTCTTTGCACCCTGAGCTAACATAATAGTACCAAAGCTATAGACTCCTTACTAGTGTTAGCAAATAATGATGTTATACAGAAATATTTATAAAATGGCATCTACCTGGAATCAAACCAATATCCTCAAGATTGTAAAAATTATTATTCTTTTACTGTGATAGTCCACTAGGCTATTTGAAACTATTAAATATTCAAAATGCATAAAGTGATTATAACCAGAGGAGAAATTATTCAGAAAAATTATGCAATTCAAAATGTATTTAAACCATTGGTAGCAATATAGGAATCAAACCTCAATCTTAAAGGTTCATAAGACGGCTAAATCTATGTCTTAGTATCCTGAGCTAGCAGGATTGTTCTAAAACTTTAGACTTTTTATTAATATTACTAATTGGGTGTAATGAACAGAGAAATTTATAGAATAGCATCTACCTGGAATCAACCAATTTCTTCAAGATCTTAACATTATTATGGTATTGTAACAAGCCACTAGGCTGTTTGAACTTCTGAAATGCGTCAGGTATAGTATAATTATAACCAGAGAGGAATATTATTCTAAAAAGTGGTGCAATTTGCATTAATGTCCCCACATCTACAATGTAATTGGGCCTTTTGGATACCCAAATGTAATTTTATATGTTTAGGATCACAGTTGTGTTTCCTTTTAAAGTTATCAGATAGTGCATATTTATCAAAACCTTTTTTGATATTATATACATGCTCCCTAAATCTAACTGAAAGTTTTCTAGAGTTCCTTCCAATATAGATTAAATTGCAAGAACATTTTAATAAGTAAATAACATGTTTTGAATAACGTGAAAATGTGTCTTATCTCGTATTGTTTATCATTACCCATTGTTAGAGACCTAATATTCCTCTCTTGTGGAGAGAATGCTTTACAGCCCATACATTTCCCACATCTATAGAAACCTTTTAGATTTTCTCCTAACCAACCTTCTTTGTTCTTATCTTTGAAAAAACGTCTAGTAATTTTATCTTTTATATTGGGTTCTCTTTTAAAAACTATAAATGTTTTATCCTGTATAATATCTCTCAGACCATAGTCTTTTTTAAGTACGTCCCAATGTCTATTAATGATGTTCCTTATATCTTTATTTTGGGCACAATAATCTAAGATTATAGGTCCTACTTTCCCTTAATTGCATTCAAACTTGTCATTCTTTTTGTCATTATATTTCAAAAAGGTCTCTCTTTTTTCTTGGCCTATTAATCAATAAGATCAATCTTTTGCTCTGGATACTTTTTTCTATAAATTTAGTCTTAAAGCGTTTAGATTGTTCATAAAAAACACTATTATCACTACAATGATACTTTTTTATTGGACTAACTATACAGTTATAAGTAGACACACTCAGAAGAATTCCTTTGTTTCTCAAGTCTTGCTTCAGACTAGAGAAAAGGTGTATATATATATATATATATATATATATAGGTGTATATATATATAGAAATATATATTTATATTTCTTTCAACTAGAGTGATATTTAACTGAAAAATCATTTATTAAAGGGACATAGAAGGGATGTAACAGTCAAAATATTATGATTTATAGTGCAAATAAAAAAAATATGTTATTTATATTGTCAAATGTATCTCTTGAAAACTTTCGTTGAAATTCAGCTTCTTCCCATCACAGCATACCTAGGTTATCTCAGGAGTACGAATGTGCCTTGAGTTTTGTCTGCAGCAATGTATAACATTGTTACAAATGTTACACACTAGTAGTATATACAGGGAGTGCAGAATTATTAAGCAAATTAGTATTTTGACCACATCATCCTCTTTATGCATGTTGTCTTACTCCAAGCTGTATAGGCTCGAAAGCCTACTACCAATTAAGCATATTAGGTGATGTGCATCTCTGTAATGAGAAGGGGTGTGGTCTAATGACATCAACACCCTATATCAGGTGTGCATAATTATTAGGCAACTTCCTTTCCTTTGGCAAAATGGGTCAAAAGAAGGACTTGAAAGGCTCACAAAAGACAAAAATAGTGAGATATCTTGCAGAGGGATGCAGCACTCTTAAAATTGCAAAGCTTCTGAAGCGTGATCATCGAACAATCAAGCGCTTCATTCAAAATAGTCAACAGGGTCGCAAGAAGCGTGTGGAAAAACCAAGGCGCAAAATAACTGCCCATGAACTGAGAAAAGTCAAGCGTGCAGCTGCCAAGATGCCACTTGCCACCAGTTTGGCCATATTTCAGAGCTGCAACATCACTGGAGTGCCCAAAAGCACAAGGTGTGCAATACTCAGAGACATGGCCAAGGTAAGAAAGGCTGAAAGACGACCACCACTGAACAAGACACACAAGCTGAAATGTCAAGACTGGGCCAAGAAATATCTCAAGACTGATTTTTCTAAGGTTTTATGGACTGATGAAATGAGAGTGAGTCTTGATGGGCCAGATGGATGGGCCCGTGGCTGGATTGGTAAAGGGCAGAGAGCTCCAGTCCGACTCAGACGCCAGCAAGGTGGATGTGGAGTACTGGTTTGGGCTGGTATCATCAAAGATGAGCTTGTGGGGCCTTTTCGGGTTGAGGATGGAGTCAAGCTCAACTCCCAGTCCTACTGCCAGTTTCTGGAAGACACCTTCTTCAAGCAGTGGTACAGGAAGAAGTCTGCATCCTTCAAGAAAAACATGATTTTCATGCAGGACAATGCTCCATCACACGCGTCCAAGTACTCCACAGCGTGGCTGGCAAGAAAGGGTATAAAAGAAGAAAATCTAATGACATGGCCTCCTTGTTCACCTGATCTGAACCCCATTGAGAACCTGTGGTCCATCATCAAATGTGAGATTTACAAGGAGGGAAAACAGTACACCTCTCTGA
Source organism: Bombina bombina (assembly GCF_027579735.1). NCBI lineage: Eukaryota > Metazoa > Chordata > Amphibia > Anura > Bombinatoridae > Bombina > Bombina bombina. The sequence goes on from NC_069500.1 coordinate 1,394,473,349, forward strand.
ACAGTGTCTGGGAGGCTGTGGTTGCTGCTGCACGCAATGTTCATGGTGAACAGATCAAAACACTGACAGAATCCATGGATGGCAGGCTTTTGAGTGTCCTTGCAAAGAAAGGTGGCTATATTGGTCACTGATTTGTTTTTAAATGTCAGAAATGTATATTTGTGAATGTTGAGATGTTATATTGGTTTCACTGGTAAAAATAAATAATTGAAATGGGTATATATTTGTTTTTTGTTAAATTACCTAATAATTATGCACAGTAATAGTCACCTGCACACACAGATATCCCCCTAAAATAGCTATAACTAAAAACAAACTAAAAACTACTTCCAAAACTATTCAGCTTTGATATTAATGAGTTTTTTGGGTTCATTGAGAACATGGTTGTTGTTCAATAATAAAATTAATCCTCAAAAATACAACTTGCCTAATAATTCTGCACTCCCTGTAGTGCTCATCTCTTTTATCTCTTTTCTTGAGATAAATTCACTGGATTCTTATATTTAGAAAGTGGCATTAAACAAACTGGTGGTTAAGAATGCTAGAGCTGCCCAATATAATTAAGATTGGATGTTTTCTAGACATGTGCAATTCTAAAAAAATAGTTTAGTTTCATTTTGTTTTCATTAGTTAAAGAAATAATTTCTTTTCGGCAAATTAGTTATGTTTGGTTAAATCGTTTTATTGGATCCATTCTTTATTCATATGCATTATTCTATTCTGATGTTTAGAATAGAATAATGCATATGAATAAAGAATGGATTCCCGAAAAAATGATTTAACCAAACATAACTAATATGCCGACGATTGCCGAAACAAAATTATCTAAAGCCGCCGCCGCGCCAAACATTACAAAACCCCACACCCCGTAACCCACAAAATAAAAAAACCTAACTAAAAAAACTTATCTACCCATTGCCCTTAAAAGGGCATTTGTATGAGCATTGCCATTTAAAGAGCATTCAGCTCTTTTTCAGCCCATTTAAAAAAAAGCCCTAATCTAAAAAAAAAAACACCCCAAAAAAACAAAAAACAAAAACTAACACCAACCCCAAAATCAGTACTCACAGTTGCTGAAGTCCGGCGAACGATCTTCATTCCAGTGGCAAAGGATCTTCATCTAGGTGGCTCCATGTTCATCCATCACGGGACCGTCATCTTCTTCATCCCTGTGGAGGCGGAGTGGTCGATGTGCGGAGGCGGAGGTCCAGACGGAGGTCCATCGATCCAATGTGGAGGTCCTCTTCATGTGATCATCCCCCTCACACTGAGGATTCAATGCAAGGTACCCCTTTTATATTGGGGTACAGTTGCATTACTATTGGCTGAAAAATTAAAATCAGCCAAAAGGAATTAGAGCTGCTTAAATCCTGTTGGCTGATTTGAACAGTAGGATTTAAGCATCTCTCATTCCTATTGGCTGATGCTCTTGTTTGTGGTTTGTTATAGCTTTTTGGCAAATTATTACAGTAGATGGTAGTTTATATATAATTCATATATCACACGAATATGGAAATAGCAAATATAAAAGACAATAATGGCTAATTGTGCAAATGAAAGTTCCAGAGGCAAAAATAATATGCCTTCAAAGTGTTCTTTATAGGTGTTTTTTTTCCAGTATAGTACATCAAACTTGTTACATCCGGCAATTCCCACAATTGGAATGCTTTATGAAGTATAAAGTGTGGTATCCAAAAAGTCACTAGAACAATAGTGAAAAAGTTAGCCAGTACTTATCTTGTCTTCACTTTTATGAAGATGCCAGAAGTGACGAGCTGTAAAAGGTGTCCAACCTTCAAGGACCTATTCACTAGATCACTCCGTGTGTGAAAGCTGCGGACAGCCTCCGCCAATGTTCTTGGACAGGCGATCAAACCCTCCAGTCCCGTCAGCAGGAAATGGCCGCATAGGCACCCACACTCCGTCTTTGGTGAATGTTCCACCCGCTCTGACATCAGAGCTCTGCGCTACACCATAAGCGCTTGATGATGAGGTCCGTTGGAAGAAAAAGTAGACAGCTCCATCAATCAGTGGCAGGGCCTAAGTCTGCAGTCGGCCACAAGCGGTATCCCTTCCGCTATATAAGGTAAGAAGATATCCCAAAGAAAACAGATGGCAAAACCGGAGACAAAAAACTGTTCAATGGTAGAATTTATTCAGCAATGTTGCCGGGTTACAGGTGAGTAGGCAAATAGACAGCTGACGCGTTTCACGCATGCACACATGTGCTTCATCAGAGACCTCTGATGAAGCACATGTGCGCATGCGTGAAATGCGTCAGGTGTCTATTTGCCTACTCACAAGTAACTCGTCAACAATGCTGAATAGATTCTAACATTGATCAGTTTTTTGTCTCTGGTTTTGCCATCTTTTTCCTTTGGGATATCTTCTATAATATATATATATATATATATATATATATATATATATATTTTTTTTTTTAAAATAAATTCTATTCCTATATATGGATGATTTTATATATATATATATATGTATATATATATATATATATATATATATATATATATATATACAAAGAACAATACAGTAACAGCACTAGTTTTTCATGAATGAAAAGTTCCTTTATTATGATGACATGGAATAAACATAAATACTTAACACCTGCTCTGGTATTATTTTTCTATCTATCTATCTATCTATCTATCTATCACAGCACTATGGCATGCAATATCAGCCGTTAGCAGTTCTGCAGCTGGGGAACTACATTTCCCTGCATGCTGCTGTGGTGTAAAAGTAGAGATGCAAGAAGACTGTGGCCTTTTTGATGGTGTCGGATTGGGAATAGGGGTGGGTGGCTTGTGAGCAAAAAGAGAGTTGAGCAGTGGAGACAGAGTTGAAGAGCCATAAATAGATGTAGTTTTTTTGCCTAATCAACTTAAAAAAATCAAAAGTTAAACTGATAGAAATTACAGTTACTTAGGTCTGGTATATATTTGCCTGGTACATATTGTTTTCAGCAATGTTAAAAGTGAATATTTTAATTATCAGCCAGCTAGATTACGAGTTTGGCGTTATGAGTGAAAAACCATCGTTATGGCCCATAACGATGCTTTTTCCCTAACGCTGCTGTAACAAGTTTTGTCAGAATAGCTGTACCGCACACTTTTTTGGCCATCACGCAACGCCAGTACCGCACTTTAAGAAAAGTCCTTTTTCAATGGGATTTTCATAGCGCCGTTATTACAAGTTTTGCTATGAGGCCAAAAAGTGAGCGGTACAGCCTAAAATGACAAGATTCTTACCGCCATCTAAAGTCAGTAGTTATGAGTTTTAGGTTACAAAGCTGTAGCATAAAACTCATAACTAAACTGTCACAAAATACACTAACACCCATAAACTACCTATTAACCCCTAAACCGAGGCCCTCCCACATCGCAAACACTAAAATAAAATTATTAACCCCTATTCTGCCGCTCCGGACATCGCCGCCACTGAAAATTTTTTATTAACCCCTATTCCGCCGCTTCCAGACATCATCGCCACTATAATAAACCTATTAACCCCTAAACTGCCACCCTCCCACATTGCAAACACTATTTAAATATTATTAACCCCTAATCTGCCGTCTACCCACACCGCCGCTATAATAAACCTATTAACCCCTAAACCTAACCCTAACGTAACCCTAACCCCCCCAACTTAAACATAATTAAAATAAATCTAAATAAAACTTACAATTATTATCTAAATAATACCTAGTTAAAACTAAATACTTACCTGTGAAATAAAACCTAAGCTAGCTGCAATGTAACTAATAGTTATAGCTAGCATAGGTTTTATTTTTATTTCACAGGTAAGTTTGTATTTATTTTAACTAGTTAGACTAGATAGTAAATAGTTATTAACTATTTACTAACTACCTATTTAAAATAAATACAAACTTACCTGTAAAATAAAACCTAACCTGCCTTACACTAAAAACTAACATTACAATAAAATAAAATAAATTCAATTAATACAATACATTTATCAAAATTACACAAAAATAAACACTAAATTACACAAAATAAAAAACGAAATTATCAAAAATAAAAAAGAATTACTCCTAATCTAATAGCCCTATCAAAATAAAAAAGCCCCCCCAAAATAAAAAAAAACCTAGCCTACACTAAATTACCAATAGCCCTTAAAAGGGCCTTTTGCGGGGCATTGCTCCAAAGAAATCATCTCTTTTACCTGTAAAAAAAAATACAAACAACCCCCAACAGTAAAACCCACCATCCACACAACCAAACCCCCCAAATAAAAACCTATCTAAATAAACCTAAGCTAACCATTGCCCTGAAAAGGGCATTTGGATGGGCATTGCCCTTAAAAGGACATTTAGCTCTTTTACTGCCCAAACCCTAAGCTAAAAAAAAAAAACCACCCAATAAATCCTTAAAAAAACTAACACTAACCCCCGACGATCCACTTACAGTTTTCGAAGACCGGTCATCCATCCTCATCCAGGCGGCAGAAGTCTTCATCCAAGCGGGCAGAGGTCTTCCTCAAAGCAGCAGAAGTCTTCATCCAAGCATGCAGAAGTCTTCATCCAGACGACATCTTCTAACTTCATCAATCCGGTATCTTCTATCTTCATCCTTCCGGCGTGGAGCGGGTCCATCTTCAAGACATCTGGCGTGGAGCATCCTCTTCTTCTGATGGTCAATGAAGAATGAAGTTTCCCTTTAAGGTACGTCATCCAAGATGGTGTCCCTTACATTCCGATTGGCTGATAGTATTCTATCAGCCAATAGGAATTAAAGGGTAAAAAATCCTATTGGCTGTTGCAGTCAGCCAATAGAATTGAGCTTTCATCCTATTGGCTGATCCAATCAGCCAATAGAATATAAGCTCAATCCTATTGGCTGATTGGATCAGCCAATAAGATGAAAGTTCAATCCTATTGGCTGATTGCAACAGCAATAGGAATTTTTAACCTTTAATTCCTATTGGCTGATAGAATTCTATAAGCCAATCGGAATGTAAGGGACGCCATCTTGGATGACATACCTTAAAGGGAAACTTCATTCTTCTTCCTTTTTTTTTTCCTCAGATACGGTCACCATAATATATATATAGTTCCCTCAACCACTTTAATTTGTCTTCTGCTATGATACAGTCCAATTTTAGGTTAAGACCTCTTGCTGCTATTAGTGGAGGTCTTTTGGTGAATGGGGGGTGAGTGGTTCTGGTTATGGTTCTGACATTTCTGGTGAGCATCCACATCTGCCTTGTGGCTTGTACATTTGTATCATAGGTAGTTTTGTAACCTACAGAACACCTTCCCATTCTTTTACTATGGAAGTCTTTGTAAAGAAGAGGAACTTCTTGTGGTTAATAACAAGCTATGGCTAATACTATGGAACAGATTTTTTTTTTTTACTTTATTTTAAGCTTTCTAAGCAAAGAATAAAACCAACAAACAATTAAACCAACAACAAAAAAAGATGATGGCAGACTCATTAGTGAGAACCAATTTCTATTTATGGATGATTCATTCTTATTGATTTTACTCTAATGTGCTTAATTGCATATATGAAAAATATAATAGTTTAAAAGAAGATCCTTATGTTACTATAGTTGAAACCGAGGCATTGCTTTCCCCTTGGTGATCTATATTAGATCTGAGACAGATTTGCTAAAGTTATCTTGTCTTCTAAAAATGAGCAAGTAGTAATGTCCCTTACTCATCATTTTGAAAAGGTGAATAGTATTTTGAGAGGAAATGTAAGGGGTGTTAGACTTTTTATAAATGTGTACTATAATGATTATTGATCAGACACAATTCTTTTCTTTTTATTTGTTTTGTTTTCTCATGTTTGTAATGCTTCCACTTATAATACTGTATACTTATATATATGCCATGGCAGTAAATTAACTTACACCTAGATTGCGAGTTGCACGTTAGCCTTAAAAAGCAGTGTTGAGAGGTCCCAACGCTGCTTTTTAACGCCTGCTGGTATTACGAGTCTTTAAATGACAGGTGTACCGCTCACTTTTTTGGTCAGACTCGAAAATACCGCAAATCCACTTACGTCAATTGCATATCCTATATTTTCAATGGGACCTGCATAGCGCCGGGATTACGAGTCTGACAAAAACTGAGCGGTATAGCCTCTCCTATAAAGACTGGTACAGCATTTAAAAGTCAGTAGATAAGAGTTTTATGGGCTAACGCCGTAGTATAAAGCTCTTAACTAAAGTGCTAAAAAGTACACTAACACCCATAAACTACCTATTAACCCCTAAACCGAGCCCCCCCCCCCCCACATCGCAAACACTTTAAAAAATGTAACCCCTAATCTGCCGAACCGGACATCGCCGCCACTATAAAAATATATTAACCCCTAAACCGCCGCCCTCCCGCATCGCAAACACTAGTTAAATTTTATTAACCCCTAATCTGCCGTCCCTAACATCGCCGACACTTACCTATATTTATTAACCCCTAATCTGCTGCCCCCAACATTGCTGCAACTATATTAAATGTATTAACCCCTAAATCTAAGTCTAACCCTAACCCTAACACCCCCTAACTTAAACATAATTTAAATAAATCTAAATAAAATTACTACAATTCACTAAATTATTCCTATTTAAAACGAAATACTTACCTATAAAATAAACCTTAAGATAGCTACAATATTAATAATAGTTACATTGTAGCTATCTCAGGGTTTATTTTTATTTTACAGGCAACTTTGTATTTATTTTAACTAGGTACAATAGTTATTAAATAGTTATTAACTATTTAATAGCTACCTAGTTAAAATAAATTAAAATTTACCTGTAAAATAAATCTTAACCTAAGTTACAATTACACCTAACACTACACTAGAATTAAATTAATTACCTAAACTAAATACAATTAAATACAATTTATTAATACTAATACTAATACTAAATTAGAAATAGCCCTTAAAAGGGCCTTTTGCGGGGCATTGCCCCAAAGTAATCAGCTCTTTTACCTGTAAAAAAGTACAATACCCCCCAACATTAAAACCCACCACCCACACACCCAACCCTACTCTAAAACCCACCCAATACCCCCTTAATAAAACCTAACACTAACCCCTTGAAGATCACCCTACCTAGAGAAGTCTTCACCCAACCGGGCCGAAGTCCTCAATGAAGCTGGCAGAAGTTGTCCTCCAGACGGGCAGAAGTCTTCATCGAAGCCAGGAAGAAGAGGTCCTCCAGATGGGCAGAAGTCTTCATCCAGGCGGCATCTTCTATCTTCATCCATCCCGCGCGGAGCGGCTCCATCTTCAAGACATACGACGCAGAGCATCCTCTTTAAACGAAGTCCAACTGAAGAATGAAGGTTCCTTTAAATGACGTCATCCAAGATGGCGTCCCTTGAATTCCAATTGGCTGATAGAATTCTATCAGCCAATCGGAATTAAGGTAGAAAAAATCCTTTTGGCTAATGCAATTAGCCAATAGGATTGAAGTTCAATCCTTTTGGCTGATACAATCAGCCAATAGGATTGAGCTGGCATTCTATTGGCTGATTGGATCAGCCAATAGAATGCGAGCTCAATCCTATTGGCTGATTGCATCAGCCAATATGATTTTTTCTACCTTAATTCCGATTGGCTGATAGAATTCTATCAGCCAATTGGAATTCAAGGGACGCCATCTTAGATGACGTCATTTTAAGAAACCTTCATTCTTCAGTTGGACTTCGTTTGAAGAGAATACTCCGCGTCGGATGTCTTGAAGATGGAGCCGCTCTGCACCAGATGGATGAAGATAGAAGATGTCGCCTGGATGAAGACTTCTGCCCATCTGGAGGACCTCTTCTGGCCGGCTTGGATGAAGAATTCTGCCCGTCTGGAGTACCACTTCGCCCGGCTTCGTTGAGGACTTCGGCCTGGCTGGGTGAAGACTTCTCAAGGTAGGGTGATCTTCAAGGGGTTAGTGTTAGGTTTCATTAAGGGGGTATTGGGTGGGTTTTAGAGTAGGCTTGGGTGTGAGGGTGGTGGGTTTTAATGTTGGGGGGTATTGTATTTTTTTTTTTTTCAAGGAAAAAGAGCTGATTTTTTGGGGCAATGCCCCGCAAAAGGCCCTTTTAAGGGCTATTTGTAATTTAGTATAGGGTAGGGCTTTTTATTATTTTTTTTAATTTTATTTTATTAGGGGGATTAGATTAGGTGTAATTAGTTGAAAAAACTTGTAATTATTTTATTATTTTCTGTAATTTTGTGGGGGGTTTTTCTTCGTACTTTAGATAATTGTATTTAATTGTATTTAGTTTAGGGAATTAATTTAATTATAGTGTAGTGTTAGGTGTGATTGTAACATAGGTTAGGATATATTTTACAGGTATATTTGTTTTTATTTCAACTAGGTAGCTATTAAATAGTTAATAACTATGTAATAACTATTCTACCTAGTTAAAATAAATACAAAGTTGCCTGTAAAATAAAAATAAATCCTAAACTAGCTACAATGTAACTATTAGTTATATTGTAGCTATCTTAGGGTTTATTTTATAGGTAAGTATTTAGTTTTAAATAGGAATAATTTAGTTAATGTTAATGTAGGGTTCGGCGATGTTGGGGGCAGCAGATTAGGGGTTCATAAGTATAATGTAGGTGGCGGTGGTGTCCAGAACGGCAGATTAGGGGTTAATAATATAATGTAGGTTGCAGCGATGTCAGGGGCAGGAGATTAGGGGTTAATAAGTATAAGATTATGGGTGTTAGGGTGTTAGACATAAAAAGTATTTCCCCATAGGAATCAATGGGGCTGCGTTAGCAGCTTTACGTTGCTTTTTTGCAGGTGTTAGGTTTTTTCAGCCAGCTCTCCCCCATTGATTCCTATGGGGAAATCGTGCACGAGCACGTTTTGCCAGCTCACCGCTACTGTAAGCAGCACTGGTATTGAGGTGAGATGTGGAGCTAAATTTTGCTCTACACTCAATTTTTTGTGGCTAACGCTGGGTTTGTAAAAGCCCGTAATACCAGCGTTGTCTGTAGGTGAGCAGTGAGGGAAAACTGCTCGTTAGCACCGCACAGCCTTACCGACAAAACTCGTAATCTCGGCGTTAACCTTTAATATCACTATTCTGGGTATTAGAATAAGTTTTTTTTTTATAGAATAGAGATTACCCAATGTTTTTAGGTTTTAATTTAAAATTTATTTTTTGTATGAAATTATCATCTTACACAGAGGCTTGGAAACAAAATGATTGCCTGTTGGCTGGTTTGTTTTAAATCAATGTCCATTTTCCTTACTCTATAGATTTAATAAACTGGGTGACTTGAAGAAGATAATGTGTCAATAGAAGTTTTAATGTCAATCTTATTGCAAAGTTTGAAGAATAAGGGAAAGATTACAAGTGGTGCACTAAAGTTAGCGTGGGTCACGATGAGCAATATTTTGACCGCGCTAACTTGCACACGTATTACAAGTTGAAAGTAAACAGGTGCGCTTGAGCATAAACAAAATTTGCGCTCATCTAGTCCTAGGGGTAGATTTACCAAGCAGTGAATGCTGCTATCTACCCACGTACTTTCTGGCTCACCGGAAATGTAGGTTAAGAAGCAGCGGTCATAGAACCTGCTCCTTAACTCGTCCGTCCCCTCTGAGGTGGTGGACAGCAATTAGCCTGATCAGATATGATCGGGTTGATTGACACCCCCTGGCATTGCACAAGGATTTCACTAGAAATGCTTGTGCAATGATAAATGCCGACAGAGTATGCTGTCAGCATTTATCGATATGCGGTGGACATGTCCGCCTGCACACTGATAAATCTACCCTCTAGCGTAAAGTGTAAGGGATAAAAACTGTCTACCAAACACATCATAAGTGTATTAAAATAAAGTGTTACCCTCATATATATACACTATATAATAAAAACATACTAATATAAATATTATTAAAAATGTGTTGTAAGGGTTAAAAGGTATATGGTATATATACACATGTATATTCATAAAAGTACCAAAATAACAAGAGTATTGCATTGAGCAATGATACTTTTTTATTGAACTAACTATACATTTATAAGTAGATAAACTTTTGAAAAAATGTTTTCCTTTCATAAGTCTGAAGCAATACTAACCAGTTCAATGGAATTTACAAATCATATCTTGAAACACAGAATGGCTAAAAGGACAGAAAGTGTTACAGAGGTCTGAGTGCAGGGAGAGTGTCAGGGTGCCAGGAATCAGACTGAGACGAGAAGTGCAAAAATAATCACACCTTTATTAATAACAAAAAATAATAAAAAGTCCACAAGTCAAATAACAAGCCAGGAGTCAAAGCCAGAGATGGTAGTCAGACGAGCCGAGTCAGGAGCCAAAGCGAATAGTCAGACGAGCCGAGTCAGGAACCAAAGCGAGTAGTCAGACGAGCTGGAATCAGGAACAAGGAGAACAGCAGAGTCAGGAACAAGCCAGGGATCAGGATCCAGGAGGGACATCAGACAGCCAGGTAATACACAGAAACTGGAACTCACAAACAGGTCTGAAATAATGCAAGGGCAAAGCATACTGAACAGAGGCCCTTTAAATAATAAATGATGACATCACAATTCTGAGACTGCAAACGGATGATGTACACCAGTCTGACCATAAGAGGGCATGCAGGAAATGATCAGCATCACACACTCTGCACCAGACTCAGCAAGATAGGTGAGTAAAATGGCTGCCAGCAGCACATGGCAAACAAAGCAGGGAAAAAACCCTGACAGTACCCTCCCCTCAATGACCCCTCCCCCATGGGAGGACAAAAGACTTATTGGGGAAACAGGCATGGAAGGCACGGAGGAGGGCGGGAGCATGAACATCAGACGACGGAACCCATGAATGCTCCTCCAAACCGTAGCTCCTCCAGTGAACCAAATATTGTACGCGGCCCCTGGACATACAAGAGTCAATAATGCTGCTGACCTCATATTCTTCATGGTTGTCAACAGAGATAGGATGGGGATGAGGAAACACAGTGGTAAACCAATTACAAAGCAATGGTTTCAAGAGGGAGACATGAAAAACATTGGAGATGCGCATTGTAGGAGGAAGGTCAAGAGCGTAGGCCACAGGATTGACCCATTGGAGTATTCGAAAAGGACCAACATAATGGGGAGCCAATTTATTGGAAGGCACACGAAGGTTCAAGTTGCAGGAGGACAGCTAAACTCTCTCACCAACCTGGTAGGAAGGCGCGTGCAGACGCCTACGATCAGCCTAGAACTTTTGGCGCTGCATAGAACGATGAATGCAATCCTGAATCCGCACCCACGTGGAACGGAGTTGCCTGAGATGCTCCTCCAAAGCCGGAATACCTTGAGACATGAATGAATCGGGCAACAAGGACAGTTGAAACCCATAATTCGCCATGAACGGGGATAACTGGGAGGAAGCATTAATAGCACTATTACGGGCAAACTCTGCCCAAGGTAACAGTTCAGACCAATTATTGTGGTGATCTGAGACATAGCAATGGGAGAACTGTTCCAGAGCTTGATTAGACCATTCCGCAGCCCCACTGGATTGAGGGTGATATTCCGAGGAGAAGGAAAGCTGGATCCCCATTTGAGCACAAAAGGAATGCAAAAAATCTGGAGACAAACTGGCTACCCCAGTCTGACACTATCTCCTTGGGTAACCCATGTAAACAGAAGATCTCCCGGGCAAAAATTTAAGCAAGCTCCTGAGCGGTAGGCAGCTTCTTTAAGGGAATGCAATGTGACATTTTAGAAAAACGGTCAACCACCATAAGGATAACAGTATTGCCACTGGAAACAGGGGGCTCGACAATGAAGTCCATGGAAAGATGTGTCCAAGAACGCTCACCATTAGCAATAGGTTGAAGAAGACCCACAGGAAGACGTCAAGGAGTCTTATTCTGTGCACAAACTGAGCAGGAGGCAACATACGCAGCAACATCAGAGCGAAGAGCTGGCCACCAGAATTTTCGAGTGACAGACCAAATCATTTGGTTCTTGCCTGGGTGACCTGCGGCTTTAGGATAGTGATAAGTGTGCAAAAGTTTAGTTTGAAGATTCTCAGGAACAAAGCACTTACCACTAGGTTTCTCAGGAGGTGCATTGGTTTGTGCAGCCAGGATCTCCTCCCCCAAGGGAGAAGTCAAATTAGTACGTATGGTAGCCAAAATATGGCCAGGAGGTATAAGTGGAGTAGGTACAGACTCCTCCTTGGACAGAGGCACAATTGTCAAGAGAGGGCATCAGTCCTAACATTCTTACTACCAGTCAGGTAGGAGACCACATAATTAAACCGAGACAAAAATAGCACCCATCTGGCCTGTCGGGGCGACAAACGTTTTGCTTCAGATAGATAAGTTAAATTCTTGTGGTCAATAAGAATGAGCACTGGTACGCTAGTACCCTTGAGAAGATTCCTCCATTCCTTGAATGCCAAAATTATGGCCAGTAATTCTCTGTCGCCAATTTCATAATTGCACTTCACTGGAGACAATTTCTTAGAGAAGAAACCGCACGGATGCAAGGAACCATCAGGCGTAGGATGTTGAGACAAGAGGGCACATACTCCAGTCTCAGACGCATAAACTTCAAGAACAAAAGGCAGGACAGAGTTAGGATGAGCCAGAACTGGAGCGGCAGCAAAGGCAGTCTTAAGACTATCAAAGGCCTTAATGGCAGTAGGTGACCAATGGAGTGGATCATTCTCTTTACGGGTCATGTCAGTGATAGGTTTGACCAAGGAAGAAAAGTTTTTAATAGACTTTCTATAGTAATTGGCGAAGCCCAAAAAAACGTTGAATAGACCAAAGACCAACTGGGCGAGGCCACTGCAGAACTGCAGACAACTTGTCAGGATCCATGGAGAACCCTGCAACGGAGATAACATAACCTAGGAAGGTTACTTGAGTCTGATGGAACTCACATTTCTCGAGATTACAAAACAGGCCATTCTCACGGAGTCTCTGAAGAACCCGTGTAACATCAGAACGATGAGCCTCAAGTGTGGGTGAGTGTATGAGGATGTCGTCTAAGTACACCACAACACACTGTTGCAACATATCTCGTAGGATATAATTAATAAATTCCTGGAAAACAGCAGGAGCATTACATAGGCCAAAGGGCATTACACTATATTCATAATCCCGGCTCCTGGTGTTAAATGCTGTTTTCCATTAGTGGCCCTCCTTGATCCTAACGAGATTGTACGCTCCTCTCAAACCAAGTTTAGAAAAGACTGTAGCTCCCATGAGGCAGTCAAAGAGTTCTGTAATGAGAAAAATAGGGTAAGCATTCCTAATGGTAAGACAATTGAGACCCCTATCATCGATGCATGGTCTCAACTCGCCACCCTTTTTCTTCACAAAGAAGAAGACAGCCCCTGCAGGAGAGCAGGATTTGCGGATAATCCCCCGTGACAGAGCATCGGCAACATACTCCTCCATAGCACAATTTTCCGCAATAGACAGAGGATTAACCCGGCCCAGAGGATTAATGGCTCTGGGTTGCAGGTCAATGGCACAATCGTAAGACCGGTGAGGAGGCAACGTACCAGCACGCACCTTGTCAAAAATGTCTAGGAACTCTCGGTACTCCTCTGGCAATTGAGATACCAAAGAAGTGCGCATGACTTTAACTGGTCTCTGAAGACAAGTGGAAATACATTGTGGAGACCATGACAAAATTTCGGACCTGCGCCAATCGTGACTAGGATTGTGCTTTTGGAGCCAGGGATAACCCAGAACAACTGGAAAATGCAGAGAGTTTATCACCTGGAACTTGTAGAGCCCCAACAGTCATGGATAATGGAGCGGTTTTGTGAGTAACGAGTGCAGGCTGAAGGGGCCTGCCATCAAAAGACTCAATAGCAAGCGGAACAGACCGAGGCAAAACAAGAATGGAGTGCTTTGATACAAAAGCACTTTTTAATGAAATAGCCCGCAGCACCAGAGTCAACATGAGCCTGGGTGACTATGGAGGAGTCTACCCAGGAAAGGACAACCATGACCAAAGGTTTCTTCTTTAGCGGTTCCGGGGACACGGGTAAACCACCCAGGGTCTGCCCCCGACAGGACCTTAGGTGCGAGTGTTTACTGGCCATGTAGGACAAGACTTTAAAAGGTGGCCCTGTAACCCACAATAAAGGCAGAGCCCCTCCCTCCTCCTAAAGGCCCTCTCCGCCACAGAGAGATGCGTGAATCCCAACTGCATCGGCTGAGCAGTACCTGGTGGCTCGGGACCAGGAGGCATGTGTAACATGTGGTTAAAAGTTGGTTACTTTTTGTTATTTTCTTATGTTTAATTAATCTATGAATCTTGAATAAACCAACAAGCAAGTCTATTGGGAATGTCTCTTTAAATAAGTTTGGAGTATGTTTCATATTGAGCTATAGGCAGTTGCAAATATCTTAAGCAATACCTATAACCTCTCATGAATTTGATGTTTAAAGTCAATATGGAAGCTTGAACTATGTAGTTATTATAATTAACAGGAAGTTCAAAACAAAATAAAGACTTTTTACAAAAGTAAGAGTATAACTGCAGTAGATTTAGGTAGGAGACAATATATATATATATATATATATATATATATATATACAAGCTGAACTAGTCTAGGCAGCTTACTGGTGTAAGATTAAGCAGTACTAATCTTTGAAGAGAGAGTCCTGGGGTCTCTAGGTTCGAAGGTGAGGAGGAGTTCAAACAGGCAAGTGAACGCTGGAAAGCAGGCTGTGATCTGGAGTGGAACACACACAGAGGAAGCAGCTTGTTGGAGTGACGTCACTCTGCAGCGTTGAAGGAATCCTGTATGCAGGGAGAGAACAGCTGATTGCAGCAAAGGTCAGAGATCAGCTGTAACGGCTTCTGAGTTGGAAGTAGCTGGAGACAAAGTAATTTATGCCAGCAAGGTAAGAAGGTGATTCAAAAGAATATAAATAATTCAAAAAGGTTAAGGCAATGGAGACAGAATACGGTTCAATTCTGTTTAGGATACAAGGAGCAAAGGTAGTTACGGCTGAATACTTCAATACCAAGCAATAATATGAAGTATCCAGCGTAATTTATAGGCCTGGTGAAAGAAGAAACCTCCCCTTAAAGGGGTTGTATGTTACAGCATGGGATGAGAGGGAGGCATGGGTGGGAACGAACACGTAAGAGACAACAGAACAGGAGGCTTCCACAAGCGCTCCTTGAAAGAGGCCCTCTCTCTGAGTCTGATGTAAATTAGGATAAAAAAAGACACCAATGGGGGGCGGAGCTTGACCACTTAGAGAGATGGTCGTGTGATTATGTAGCTCCTAGGCCCACATCTTTAGTTCCCGATAAAAATAGCCATACACACCCCATTTAAACACACCTGGCAGGAGGCAAAACTTGCAGGAAGCCGCAGAGAAAAAAAAAACAAAAAACGCCACGGAACATCGGAACACCGGACTACCTCCCTGTACAATTAAACACGCGCACCAGAGCAGAGGAGCTGAGCCATCTTAGAGCCCTTCATATACTTACGGCTCCCGTATTAGAGGTATAACGGGTGGACGGAGGAGCGAGCAGCAAGAGCGGTAAGCCTGTTATAACAAAGGCATTAAATATACAGCCGATAGAGACCGGAGGGTCTAGGTAGTAAGCGCATCACACTGCTCTGTCTGGCATTACCACGTGGGCACATATTGGGGGAGATAAAGGCCACAGCATTTTGACATACATGTAGTACAAGTGATGCGCTGTACTTATACCCCTCATAGAAGTGTCTGACCCAAAATCTGAAGCCAGAAAGACTCTCAATCTCAGAATATTGAGATCATATAAGTGGCGACAAGAAGAACACAAGCAGTTCTATGAAGACAAAGTTTTGATCAAAGGCTCACACGCTTGCATACAGTCTATATACAGCCAAAGGAGAGTCTAGCACCACACTTGACAGCGCTCTGGAAGGAGCAACTAACAGGCTTTCTTCTGTAACTAAATGAACACCTAACACACCTAATAAATCACTAGTGGATGTCTTACAAAAAGAGACAAGCGAATAAAAGACAGAGAGTACAGGTCTTTCCAACCCGACTTTATTTACTTTGGCAGACTGACTGCTGTATGGGACTGCAGTAGCAGAAACATTTACTAGAAAGTGTGAGTTTAACCAACTATTATATAAAGCATTTGACCCTATATAACTAAAGAGGGGAAACACCTCAGCTACATATACGGGACATGCCAGGAAAAAAGTCGCATAAGACAGACAACCTACCTAACACTAGAACAATGCAAAATTATTTAAAACAAAATGACTCAAACCAGAACTCTCTCATCAAAGCACCCACAAAGCTGAAATACAGCACAAACCCAGTCAAACCATGAACTCTGCTGATTTCACTAGAGAGGACTTGAGATCTCTTTGCACTAAAGATGATGTAAAGGAAATGATGTCTGAGGTTAAAAATTGGTACGGGGAGCTAAAGAAAGATCTAACAAGGGTAGCGCAGAGAGTCACACATTTAGAAGAGAACCACAACACCACCTTCAATGATATTCAACATGTATCCCGTTTGGTGTATGAACAAGAAGAAACAATCCACCATCTGCTTGAGAAAGTTGTAGATCTAGATAACCGGGGCAGGAGGAATAATCTCTGCATTAGAGGAATCCCAGAAAGTATACAGCCAACAGCTCTGGAAGGATGCCTTCAAAGCCTATTTAAGACCCTCAAAGGAGATGAAGGAGCACCAGATATCATCATTGAAAGGGCGCACAGAGCTCTGCATGCTAAACCTCCACCAAAGGCCCCCCCGAGAGATGTCATCTTGAAACTTCTCCACTTTAAAGACAAAGAGGAATTAATGAAATATGCCAGGCAGAAAAAAGACTTCACACATGCAGGATGTTCCTCCAAAGCCGGAATACCTTGAGACATGAATGAATCGGGCAACAAGGACAGTTGAAACCCATAATTCGCCATGAACGGGGATAACTGGGAGGAAGCATTAATAGCACTATGACGGGCAAACTCTGCCCAAGGTAACAGTTCAGACCAATTATTGTGGTGATCTGAGACATAGCAACGGAGGAACTGTTCCAGAGCTTGATTAGACCATTCCGCAGCCCCACTGGATTGAGGGTGATATTCCGAGGAGAAGGAAAGCTGGATCCCCATTTGAGCACAAAAGGAATGCCAAAATCTGGAGACAAACTGGCTACCCCGGTCCGACACTATCTCCTTGGGTAACCCATGTAAACAGAAGACCTCCCGGGCAAAAATTTAAGCAAGCTCCTGAGCGGTAGGCAGCTTCTTTAAGGGAATGCAATGTGACATTTTAGAAAAACGGTCAACCACCATAAGGATAACAGTATTGCCACTGGAAACAGGGGGCTCAACAATTAAGTCCATGGAAAGATGTGTCCAAGAACGCTCACCATTAGCAATAGGTTGAAGAAGACATAGAAACATAGAAACATATAGAAACATAGAAACATAGAAACATAGAAACATAGATATTGACGGCAGATAAGAGCCATAGGCCCAGCAAGTCTGCCCGACCTTACCTAACAGTATAAACTTATCTAGTTCATAGGATAGCCCTATGCTTGTCCCATGCATTTTTAAAGTCCCCCACAGTGTTTGTTGCTACTACCTCTTGAGGAAGTTTATTCCATAAATCAATCACTCTTTCTGTAAAGAAGTGCTTCCTCAAATTACTCCTGAATCTACTACCCTTTAGCTTGAGCTCATGACCCCTTGTTCTTGAATTTTCCATTTTATGTAAAATACCCACAGCCTCAGTTTTACTAAACCCTTTAATGTACTTGAAAGTTGCTATCATATCACCTCTTTCCCTTCTCTCCTCTAAGCTATACATATTTAGGTCATTGAGCCTATCCTGGTAAGTTTTATTTTTTAGACCATGTACCATTTTGGTAGCCCTCCTTTGCACAGATTCAAGTTTGTTAATATCCTTCTGAAGATATGGCCTCCAGAACTGCACACAATACTCAAGATGAGGCCTAACTAATGATCTATAAAGTGGCATAAGAACCTTACTATTTCTGCTGCAAATACCTCTACCAATACATCCAAGCATTCTGCTAGCCTTACTTGCTGCATTACTACATTGTTTACTAAGTTTTAAATCATCTGAAATAATAATTCCCAAGTCCTGTTCCTCGTCTGTAACAGTCAGTAAAGTGTCATTGAGTCTGTAATTAACATTTGGACCCACAGGAAGACGTCAAGGAGTCTTATTCTGTGCACAAACTGAGCAGGAGGCAACATCAGAACGAAGAGCTGGCCACTAGGCAGCTTACTGGTGTAAGATTAAGCAGTACTAATCTTTGAAGAGAGAGTCCTGGGGTCTCTAGGTTCGAAGGTGAGGAGGAGTTCAAACAGGCAAGTGAACGCTGGAAAGCAGGCTGTGATCTGTAGCGGAACACACACACAGAGGAAGCAGCTTGTTGGAGTGACGTCACTCTGCAGCGTGGAAGGAATCCTGTATGCAGGGAGAGAAAAGCTGATTGCAGCAAAGGTCAGAGATCAGCTGTAACGGCTTCTGAGTTGGAAATAGCTGGAGACAAAGTAATTTATGCCAGCAAGGTAAGAAGGTGATTCAAAAGAATATAAATAATTCAAAAAGGTTAAAGCAATGGAGACAGAATATGGTTCAATTCTGTTTAGGACACTAGGAGCATAGGTAGTTACGGCTGAATACTTCAATACCAAGCAATAATATGAAGTATCCAGTGTAATGTATAGGCCTGGTGAAAGAAGAAACCTCCCCTTAAAGGGGTTGTATGTTACAGCATGGGATGAGAGGGAGGCATGGGTGGGAACGAACACGGAACAGGAGGCTTCTGCAAGCGCTCCTTGAAAGAGGCCCTCTCTCTGAGTCTGATGTAAATTAGGATAAAAAAAAGACACCAATAGGGGGCGGAGCTTGACCGCTTAGAGAGATGGTCATGTGATTGTGTAGCTCCTAGGCCCACATCTGTAGTTCCCGATAAAAATAGCCATACACACCCCATTTAAACACACCTGGCAGGAGGCAAAACTTGCAGGAAGCCACGGAGAGAAAAAAAAAAAAGGAGCCGCCACGGAACATCGGAACATCGGACTACCTCCCTGAAATAATGAAATATGCCAGGCATAAAAAAGACTTCACACATGCGGGATGTAGAATCCAAATATTTGCAGATCTCAGCCCTACTACTCTACAGAAGAGGAGAGACCTTAGTCATATTACTACAGCACTGCGAGATCAAAACATCCAATACAGATGGGGATTCCCAGTGAGCATTATTTCCTCTAAAGGATACACAACTGCTATATACAGATCCAAGGAGGACTTACCACATTTCTGTGAGGCGTTACAGATTAACATTAGATCTACGGAGACACTCAATCGCAATACAGCGGAAGGCCACTCTCCTATTAGGAGGAGCCGTTCGCTGACAAGAGAAAATCGCAGGGACATTGACACTTCTCCCATAGCCCCTACTAGCAGCGACACAGGCATCAGCAAAGATGCCAGTTAACCCACAATTGCCTCCTGCTGGGTCATTAAGCCCCTCTATCTCTGAAACTGGCTACAGGTTGTAAGTTTTTTCTTGTTTATATATGTTTATAATTCTGTGTGGGAACACAGTTGTGGGATATTACCCACCTTACTATTGTTATAACTTTTTGATTTGTTCTAAGAATTGTTGTATTCTATCTCTTTTACCAAAAATGACCTAACAATTTTCTTTTTAGAGTAACACTGAATTGTAACTCTACTAACTGCATGCAGTTATTGATTTGTGTGCCATTTCCAACATCTACAACACACTTGCTGGGGGTCCCAGCGCTTGGTAAGCGGCCTTTTACTCTACCTACACACTTTCATACGACAATAACTGTACAAAATAACGCGTGATACTGTTTACCCTTCATAGCAAACACATAGACAATTAAGCAATAGACTAAACATGACAGACAAATCTGACAACGGCGCTAGGCCTATCACATTAATCTCTATTAACGCAAAGGGATTGAACAATCCAGAGAAAAGGTCAGTAGCTTTTACTCAATTGCACCACGCACTAGGGGATATAATCTTTATCCAGGAGACACACTTTCAAATAGGAAAGGAACCAGTGGTTCTTCATCATAGATACAAATCAGCCTATCTGGCATCAGGTAAAGAGAAAAAGGGAGGAGTGGGAATCCTATTCAGTAATGCTATTAGCTTTCAGCCCAAACATATAATCAAGGACCCCAACAGCAGATATATCATCATCTCGGGCCTCCTCTACAATAATCCTGTGACATTTGCAAACATATATCTCCCAAATACTGGCCAATCTATTATTTTTAAACAGATATCGCAGTTATTGCTCGAGCACACAATAGGTATACTTTTTCTGGGGAAGGACTTCAATCTTCCATTAGATTCCACAATAGACACCCCCACTGGCCTGTCATGTACACCAAAACGAACTATAAAGGCTGTAAATACACAGATTCAACTCTTAAAGCTGCATGATATATGGAGAACTATCAACCCAAGTAAAAAAGACTACACCTTTTACTCCCATCCGCACGGTTCATATTCTAGAATAGACTATATTCTTAGTGACCAAGTGGGCTTATACATGATTGAAAACTCCACAATACTACCTCTCACTTGGTCTGATCATGCCCCGGTGCAATGTAAAATTATTTGGCCATCTACACCTGTAATACCCTTTATATGGAGACTAGACAAAACCATGCTGGACAATCAGTTGACTAGGTCAGATATTGATATAGTTCTGGAGCACTACTTCAGGGAAAACACAACTGATGACACTTCCAGCACAACAGTATGGGAAGCTCACAAATGTGTAGTAAGAGGGGAGTTTATCAAAATCAAAGCTAAAGACAATAGAAATAACAGACAGTAAATTCTACTCTAGCTCAGATAAGATACTGGGAAAAAGAACACAAACAACATCCCGCAGCCTCCTCTATACTGACATCCCTCACACAAGCTAGGAACGATCTACATAGTCATCTTACTAAAATGTACCAGAGAAAGGCTGACTTTCTGAAACAGAAATTCTATGACCTTAACAATAAAACAGGTTCATCGCTGGCGAAAGCCATTAAAAGGAAACAGCTGAACACACATGTGCACACCATAAGAGATAGAGAAGGAACAGTACTCAAAGACACTAAAAACATAGCTTAGACCTTCAGATTATACTACGAAAAACTATATAACTTGGACAATGACAGTAGTCAGGGGGATATAGACCAATATCTAGCTACTCTTCAGCTGAATAAGCTGAACGAGGAGGATGTGGAATTTCTAGATGCACCAATTACTACTGAAGAAACCAAACTGGCCATTAAGAGTATGCCCAACGGAAAAAGCCCAGGCCCTGATGGACTAAGTATAAAATACTACAAGACGTACATACACCACATATTACAACCCCTCACCTCCCTATTCAACTCAACCTTGAAAGAGGGAGGTTTTACAGAAAGTTTGCTGGAAGCACACATCACTGTCCTTCCAAAAGCAGGCAAACCCCCAGATAGACCCGAGAACTTTAGGCCCATTTCGCTACTGAATTCGGACATCAAGATATACGCCAAAATTTTAGCTACTAGGATAAACAAATTTTTGCCTGCTCTCATCCACCCTGATCAAGTGCGCTTTGTGCCCCGAAGGGAGGCCCGAGATAATACACTAAAGATTCTACAACTCATGTCACATGCACAGGCCCAACATATCCCATTGGCACTAATCTCTACAGATGCGGAAAAGTCGTTTGACAGGGTACGCTGGCAGTTTCTGAAAGCGACCCTGTCTAAGATGAATTTTAGCAATCCCTTCATAGCTCTAATTTTCTCGCTCTACAGTAAACCAACTGCACGGGTATCACAGTAAACCAACTGCAATTTAGTAAATCTACAGTAAACCAACTGCAATTTAGTATCCAAAATGGAACGAGACAGGGCTGTCCACTTTCACCTGTATTGTTTGCCATTACTATTGAGGCCCTGGCACAGACTATTCGGTCAAATAAACAAATTAAGAGTATTCATACCACCACCCAAGAACATAAACTGGCGCTATATGCTGATGATGTCATACTTACTCTCACTGACATAGACTTATCGATACCCAAGGCACTTGAAACATTTGCAGACTTCAGCAGGGTCTCAAACTTCCACCTTAATCTCAGTAAATCCGAATTCTTAAATATCACGTACAAACCCGACGAATTACCCAGGCTACTACTAAATTGCCCCTTGAAAAGACAGCAGACAAAATGAAGTACCTGGGAATTTACTTGTCCCCAGATACACAAGTGATGTTCCAGGCTAATTACAAACAGCTGGAAAATAGTTTGGTTGCGGACTTTTCCAGCTGGAGAAATAAATCTATCTCCTGGCTGGGATGCATCAATGTGGTGAAGATGAATATCTTGCCTAGGCTACTCTATTTGCTTCAAACCACTCCTATATCTCTTCCAGCACACTACTTGGAAAGGATACAAGGACTTATAGATCAGTACATATGGAGAGAAATTAAACCAAGGGTAGCAAGACGTACACTATACTTTCCCAAAGACAAAGGAGGGCTGGGGGTCCCACATATAGCTACATAAAAATAGGCAATTGCTGGTGTTGACACAGGAGAGGATGACTGGAACTTGGACATTACAGACATTCAATTTATACTCTTTGAGAGATTAACAGACTATATTGTGACATTTGCTATGATTGTTGTGTTTATATTTTCAATAAAGCTTTTGAAACTTAAAAAAAAAAAAAAAGACACCAATGCCTCGAGATCCTCTGGTAAATTTCTGGCAGCAACTTCGTCTTTAATTGCATCAGAGAGCCCATGAAAGAAGGCGGCAACAAGGGCTTCATTGTTCCAACCTACCTCTGCGGCAAACTCAGTGGCATACTGAGCAACAGATCTTGTACCTTGCTGAATGGACGTGAGTTGTTTAGCAGCAGAGGAGGAGCAAGCCGTAACATCAAATACCCTTCAAAAGGAGGCCACAAATTCAGGGTAATTTGAAATCACAGGTTTATTAGTCTCCGACAAGGGACGAGCCCAGGCAAGAGCTGTGTCAGAGAGTAACGAGATAAGAAATCCCACCTCAGCTCTGTCAGAGGGAAACGTCTGAGGTAACATCTCAAAGTAAATGCCCACCTGGTTCAAAAACCCTCTGCACTGAATAGGATCACCTCCATATCGCTGAGGTAGAGGTGCAGAACCATACATGCTCCTGGTAAGATTAGGTGCAGCAGCGGAAACAGGAGCAGCCACAACTTGCGGGTCACTTTGGTTCAAATGTGCAGTGTGAGTCAGCAGGGTTTGCAGGGCTAGTGCAAATTGATCTAAATGGTGATCCTGTTCATCCATCCTGGAAATGATGGTAGATAAAGGTGGATTATTAGCACCATCAGGATTCATGGCCCTTGCGTAATGTCAGGGTGCCAGAAATCAGACTGAGACGAGAAGTGCAAAAATAATCACACCTTCATTAATAACAAAAAATAATTAAAAGTCCACAAGTCAAATTACAAGTCAGGAGTCAAAGCCAGAGCTGGTAGTCAGACGAGCTGAGTCAGGAGCCAAAGCGAATAGTCAGATGAACTGAGTCAGGAACCAAAGCGAGTAGTCAGACGAGCCGGAATCAGGAACAAGGAGAACAGCAGAGTCAGGAACAAGCCAGGAATCAGAAACCAGGAGGGACGTCAGACAGCCAGGTAATACACAGGAACTGGAACTCACAAACAGGTCTGAGACAATGCAAGGGCAAAGCATACTGAACAGAGGCCCTTTTAATAATAAGTGATGACATCACAATTCTGAGACTGCAACCTGTGATGTACACCAGTCTGACCATAAGAGGGCATGCAGGAAATGAGCAGCATCACACACTCTGCACCAGACTCAGCAAGATAGGTGAGTAAAATGGCTGCCAGCAGCACATGGCAAACAAAGCAGGGAAAAAACCCTGACAAAGAGGAGATGGTGTCATTAAAATCATGAAGGGGGCTTAGGTGAGAAAGGCAGACAGTGTCCAGTGTAGGAGAACAGACAGAGGGATTTATTTAGCTTTACACAGAGCATATACTGACATAAAGTTTTTTATCAACATGGAATCAATGTGTATAAAGATATTAAATTATGTATACAGGGGGAATATAAAAGTCAACAAAAACAAAATAAAGGGAATAATAATAATAATGGCAAAAGTGTGGACATAGGCTTACCTGTGTACCTATGTATAAAGAGTATGGAATATACAATATAATTGACTATATGAATGTGCTTTACAAAAATGTTTGATAATGTATTAAGAACCCAGAGTCCGTATTAAGTCCAGAATTTAACGAGCTGAAGTGCATTATCATTTTAATTTCAAATGGTTTTCTTTCTATGTTTTTTTTTTTAAGTTGCCTCTGAAAATCTTGATTTTGAGGTTTTGGATGAAACAGGTTAGATAGGGTAAATTGGTGACCAACAAGGGTACAGTATTTTGTTTCACAGTGATTTTTGATTGAGTGTCATCTGACTGTTCATCCGAAGGTGCAGTTTTTGGCTTGTTTCTCCAGTATAACATCCCACTTCACATGCAGTGCAAAGTATCATGTATACTACATTTGCTGATATACATGACTATGCCCCTTTAATGTTATATGATTTTTTTCTTGTGATTTGTGGTGCTGTTTTTACAAATGTGTTGACATAGTTTGCATAGAACTTTATTGCAGCACTTGGTTCTATTCTGAGTGTTCTTTTACTCAAGTGATAGCTTCCTGTGGATCAGTTTCTGTTTTAGGTTAGGTGGTTGTCTTAATGCCAGGATTAAATACTGTGAAATAATTTATAATGATTTTGCGAATAATCATTTAATTTCAAACCTATGATGGGTAATACTGAAGAGACTACCAGGTGTGCTATTAACAAGACAAATATTAGAGCTGATAGCAGACATCCATGTATGATGTCATTACTTATCTCAAGAAGTCAAACCCTCTGAACCAACAAACATAAAAAGAAGAAAAAGTTTTTATAGCTTGTCTGATCTGAACCAGAAAATTAAACAATACAAATTCCTCATCCATATACTTCAAAATTCTTATGTCAAAGGCTTTCCAAGTGGCCAACAATACAGTGAAAAAATGTAAAACCCAACCAGGCTTCTTCTTTAAAGACATAAAGCATTTGGTGAACATGTGCAAGAGTTCACATTATATATATATGTATGAATATGTGATTCACTAATGGCTCTTGTATGATACAGGGAAAGGGAAGGAAATTTTGAAATTTGTCATAAAATCTACACATTTAAATTCCTGCAGAGTTATTGCATTGTCTATTTATTATGTATAGCTGATTATGTAATTTTACTGTATTAACCATCTAAAAGAGGGTGGGCTGAACTTTTACACGGAGCTCACCCATAATTCATCACCCTCTTGTATAAAAGCCCCCCAAGGAGGAAGAGACACTGAGAAATATTTGAAGAAAAATGGAATGTTATATTTCTGGATTTGCATAAATAAAAACAGAGAAGTGCTCAACCAGGGAATCAACAGCACATAAATAAAAACAGCGCTCAACCTGGGAACGAACAATAGCAGAAAGTAGCTACTCCCAGGTGGTAACCAGGCCATAGAACAAGCTATTGAACTGCGGTTTTGTTCCTGGCAGACTTCTTCTCTTTCTGTTTTGCATATGTAAATATGACCCTGGGGATAGTCTTCCTATGAGTGATGAGGGAAACCAGACCTGGACTTCTTGCCCAATGTGCTTAGAGGGATATGGCTGCACCTCACTGTTGAAGCCCAGAGAAGGTGGAAACGATCTTCTGGTGTTGCCGTGTTCCTTGTTCAGCAGAGAACTGCCTGGTATTTTGGGGCTCGACTAACCATGTCAGTGGTATCAGACTGATATACTACAGGAAAGTTTTCCTATGTGAAAAGCACAATTGGGCAGAAATAAGCTACTCCCAGTGGCAACCGGGCCATAGAACAAGTTATTTAGCTGCTGTTCATTCCTAACAGACTGCTTCTCTTTCTGTTTTGCATATGTAAATATAACCCTGGGGATAGTCTCCCTATAGGTGATGGGGGAAACCAGAAGTGGACTCTTTGCCCAATGTGCTTAGAGGGATATGGCTGCACCTCACTGACGAGGCCCAGAAAAGGCCAAAACGATTATCTGGGGTTGCTGTTTTACTTGTTCAGAGGAGAATTGCCTGGTATTTTGGGGCTGGACCAACCATGTCAGCGGTATCGGACTGATATACTACAGGAAAGTTTTTCTCTGTGAAAAGCACAATTGGGCAAAAAGAAGCTACTCCCAGGTGGCAGCCGGGCAATAGAACAAGCTATTGAGCTGCTGTTCGTTTCTGGCAGACTGCTTCTCTTTCTGTTTTGCATACTTCTGGATTTATAAAGACTGCTTACAGTAGGTTGATGGAAATTTTATTATTGTAAGTATGGGAGTGGCTTAAATTAATTTAGAATTTATTATGTTTTGTTAATCTTATTTTTTATCCAAATTAAAAATATTGGACAAATTATTAAAAATATTGGTGTTGTTAATAAGTATGGGGTAGTTTGCAATAGGTGATTCAATTAGGGGGTGTTTAAGGTAGGAGAGACAACCCCCTAATTGAATCACCTATTGCAAACTACCCCATACTTATAAACAAAATTAATATGCCTAATATTGAGGGCAAATATCTATTTCATGCAGGTTCTACCTGTGTTCACAGTTAACCATTTACATTCTAAATCATGCCTGTAGGTAAATAGCACACACCACAATTAAAGTGATTCTAAATAAAACAAAATTAAAGTCTTCTAAGGCTGTTGGATTTAAATGTTTGGGGTTACATACTAATGGTTAAGCCATGATCTGCAAATAGTTGCCTAAGGAACTGTGAGTGCTAACTGTTGAAAAGTACCAATCAGGTGAGAATTATAAAAGAATATTGAATGCGCTGGATGTTTCATGGAGTAATGGCAAAACTATTATCAATAAGTGGAGAAAATGTGGTACCACAGAGACATTGCAAATATCAGGGTGACCCTCCAAAGTGGATTAGAGGATGATGAGAAAACATATCAAAAAGTCTGCCAAGAGGTCAACAGCAACACTAAGACAGCTAAAGGAATTTTCAGAGGATACTCGTCACTCCTTGCATGTGACAACTATCTCTCGTATTCTGCACATATCTGGGATATTGTGTAGGGTGGCTAGAAAAAGGAACATCCAAACTAGTCTAAATTATGTCCAAAGATTCATTCAGGCACCCAAAACCATTTAAGAAAATGTGCTATGGTCTGACAAAACAAAGGTTGCACTTTGTGATCTAAAGTGTATACAATTTGATTGGTGCAAAGCTCATTAATCTCATCTTACAAGGAACATCATACCAACTTTGAAGTATGGTGGTGGTAGTATAAAGCTATGGGGCTGCTTCCTTTAGTTGGGTGAGTGGCTTTTGTCTTTATCAATATATTTTTCAACAAAACCTGCTGGCCTCTTTCAGAAAGCTGAAGGTGACAAGGAATTTCCCATTCCAACATGGCAATGATTCAAAGCACACATCCAAGTCTAATGAAGAATGGCTTCAGAAAAGGAAAATCAAATTCTTGGAAAATCCCAGTCAGAGCCCAGACCACAATCCCATTGAAAACCTCTAAAATGACCTAAAGAGAGCTGTACATAGGAGATTCCCTCGCAATTTAAATGAACTTTAACTTTTTTGCAAAGAAGATTGGGATAAAATGTCCAAGTCTAGATGTGCAAAGTTAATAGAGACTTAGGGGCCGAATTATCAAGTTCCAAATGGAGCTTGATGCCGCTGTTTCCGCGGGAGCCTTCAGGCTCGCTGTAAACAGTAGTTATGAAGCAACGGTCGAAAGTCTGCTGCTCCATAACTTGTCCATCTGCTCTGAGGCTGCGGACATCAATCCGCCCAATCCTATATGATCAGGCTGAATGACACCCCCTGCTAGTGGCTGATTGGCCGCGAATCTGCAGGGGGCTGCATTGCACATCATATCATGTCCGTTCGCACTTTAATAAATCGACCCTTTATTCACAAAGACTTGCTGGTCTACTAAATGCAAACAGTGCCTCCACAAAGTATTGTAGCATTTTTTTTTTTATTTAAAATGTTTCTAATAATTAACCATTTATTTTGTCTCTAGATTTTTTTTGTTGGAACATCACATTACAGATGGAAAAAGTCAGACTTTTACATTGTTGTTATTTCTGACTTAAAACGTAAAAAATCTAAAATTGCATTAGGGTGTGTAGACTTTTTATATCCCATGGAGTGGAGTAAAGGAGGTAATTGCTGAGGGTGTTCCTGGTGGTTAAGGGGTCAATTGAAGTTGGAACTAATTTTCTGGGTTTTAATTGTGGTTAGGAGTTCTTAATGGTTAGATGTTAATTATGGGGGTTTATTATGTTTAACATGCTTAACTGCACTTCAAGAGGTACTGTGAGGGCATGCAGCAGAGTTTTTTTTTAGTTTATTTAATATATATATATATATTTGTCTAGTGTTAATAAACCTTAAAAAAACAAAACAAAATAAAATCATGTAGACAGGGGATATCTTTGTAAGGATGGTTATATTATACCTTCACTATAATGATAATAAGTGCAGGGAACCACTACCTACAACTTATGCTACAGCAAGCAGAACTTCAGTTCTAATCCATCATAAAGTGCTAACTATTCAACAGTATGAGATCTATGTTAATAGTTAAGAAAATGTATAACATAAGGAATATGCTAAAAGTATCTTTACATAAATTAATTAGGTGTAGAGTTCAGTGCTCATTGATGTAAAAATGAATAGCTAAGTTTTACCAAAGGATACATTATTTCTAATAATTGCGTTTTCTGGCTCTTGATTTTTGACCTTATGTCAAATGACCGCAAAGGAGCATTTTCATAGTATATGTTACATTTATTCGTATATTAAACCACAATTAGACATAAAGTCACCTGAACTCCAGAGCAGATGTGCTGCTATGAATCTTATGTAGCAAACACACCACAGGCTGGCAAACACATTCAGCAGCACACATGGCATCTGGAAATCTAACTTTTTCTGCATAGCCTTAGGGAGAAATATGTTATGCTATTTGTTATCTGTCAGTTATTTCACGATCATCAGTTATGTGTCATCTGTCTGGGATAATAGTGAGAGGATATTATGCACATTGTCACATACAGCTCAGACGCTCTTTATTATGAGTAGTGCTGCAAATTAAGTCTTTCTTTTATGACAGGGATACGTTTAAAACATTAGAAACTTTTGCAAGGTTTTCAAATATAGGGGTTGATTACAATTTATCAAAGATTTATTTTCTAAATGGAGTATTACATACCACCTGAATTGGTAGTCGAGTTTCTTGGGTGATCTCAACGCAAAATTGATTTGTTTGTTAAAAGCACACAGCCACAAATACCTATTCAACAGAATAGCTCTCAGAAAGGCCTTTTCATGTGTTAAATACCTTTTCTCAAAATAGAAACTGGGAGGTCATCAGAAACTGATAGCCCACTGATAGCCCATTCACACATCTTAAGGTTCCAGTAAAGGTCTATTCATGTAACCCCTTTGTTCAGTGTGCAAATAGAATAATTATTTGCATGTGTGACATTAACCTATCACAATCCAAATCCATCCTCATCCCTAATTAACCATATGCATGTCCTTTGTATCTAGACATGATAGGAAAATTTTAATACCCCACCATCTACAAATGGAATGTAGTATTCTATTAAAGTGAATGTTTGATTCCAAGTCATATTCACACTTTCATGTTTTTCACTTACAGTACAAGCATTTTTAAAACAAGATTGGGCAAACATGAGTTCCATAGGAACCTTTTGCAATCTGTTTCCATCTGCACCACTGCTAAACCATATAAATGCCAATTGTATGTTGGCACGATGAACATACTGGGAACCATTTTTTATCACTATATGGTCATTTTTAAAATTTCACAAGTATTTTTAAAGTTTGTTAATGCAACATTCCATTTTGGTGTGATCTGAAAAAAAAGATTGCAGCTACGTGTTTCTATTGAAGAGATTTAAAGGGACAGTAAACACCTTGTAATTTGTATATGAAATGTTTAAGCATAATGAAACTACTTTGCAATATGTTTTTATTATTTATTTTTCCCTGTTTTCATGTAATTTAGCTCTGAAAAGTTAGCAATTCCTAATACTCAGAACTAGGGATGGGCATATGTTTAGCTAAATTTGAAAAATGAAACCAATTTTAACACATTTGTTCGTTCATTTCGATTTTCAAATGTCTGTATAACATTCTAACATTCATTTCATGTATTTGAATTATGCAATGTTCGAATTAGAAAAATTTGAACTTACATTTTTAATAGAATTTTTAATGCTTTATTTAAATGTAATATTCAAATTATGCTATATTCTAAAAAGAAACATTTGATTTTGAATTGATATATTTGTATCTATTATATATCAATTTACTAAATTCCCTACCACGTGAACTTTTATACTTCTGAATTGTATTTGTTAAATCAAATTTTACATTCAAAATTTTGAATGTGGACATTCAATCTAATTATAAACATTTGAATTCGAAAGTGACATTCGAAAACTGTAAATAGCATTCGATTATAGAATTTGTTAGAATATTCGTTCTTGTCAACATTCGATTTTCTACAATAATATTCGTTCTAGCATTCAAATTTGAATATAAACACATTCGCCCATCCTTACTCAGAACTTGAAATGACTGCTGATTTCTCAAAGTTAACTCTGCTAGATATCTGTTCCTAATTTGATTTAATTGATTACAACTCCAAATAAATGCATTTAATACAATGCAAACCCAGTTGTTTGTTGACTAAAGCCCAGATTGGCTCCTCCAAATGAGGCAAATAGTGGGTGGAGTTTGGCAATTAAAAAATAATTGCAAAAAAGGATGTTAATTTGTTTTAAAAACGTTTAGACTTGGCTGATATGTTATTCTATAGCAGCGCAACAGAAATGTATTATAGTTTACTGTCCTTCTTATACTGTATTTTAAAGTACTGAATCTGTAAAGCATGAATCCGCACCATTGCAACATTGTATCTGCCTAGGAAATATTCAATCCCAAGATTGTACCTTTGTGACAGGGTTTTATAGGGGACGTGCCTTCATATACATTAATTCAAAACACGGCCATGACAGTGTGTTTTAAAGTGCTTGTGTCTACTTTATTGTACTACTAAACCAAAATTCTTCTATGTGAATGTAAGTTCCATAATATAGGCACTAGCTTTCACTTTAAGAGATTACTACATACCATTTGTAGATGTTGGGGTCCTGATGTGACTTTTGTTCTGCAGAGCCCATTAGCTGTACATGATATCATGTACACAACACATATACATATGTAAATGAGCCTATCCTATATTATAAAAGACAAGAGTTTGTCTGAAGCCGTCATGCGCAGTTCAGACAAACTCTTGCCGCTGATCGCACGCGCACCCTTGGCCAGCTGTTGATACTTAGCACGCGCGCACTCTCCCACCCACTTAGCATGTTTGTTAGCACTTTGACCCCCCTTGCTGCGCACGCACACTCACAAAACTGATTTGAGCACGCGCACGCGCACGCGAACCCTAGCCGCCTATCACACCCTCGCACTAGCCGTTGACAACCCACTTAGCCTACTAGCCTATCACACAATGCGCACGCGCACGCGAATCCACGCGCACGCAACTAGCCTAGCCGCCTATCACACCCTCGCACTAGCCGTTGACAACCCACTTAGCAAATAGCCGTTGAAAGCAGCTGATCAGAGACAGGGGAGAGGGAGAGAGGGAGACAGGGGAGAGGGAGACAGGGGAGAGGGAGACAGGGGAGAGGGAGACAGGGGAGAGGGAGAGAGAGACAGGGGAGAGGGAGACAGGGGAGAGGGTGAGAGAGACAGGGGAGAGGGAGACAGGGGAGAGGGAGACAGGGGAGAGGGAGACAGGGGAGAGGGAGACAGGGGAGAGGGAGACAGGGGAGAGGGAGACAGGGGAGAGGGAGAGAGGGAGAGAGGGGAGAGGGAGAGAGGGGAGAGGGGGAGAGGGAGACAGGGGAGAGGGAGACAGGGGAGAGGGAGACAGGGGAGAGGGAGACAGGGGAGAGGGAGACAGGGAGACAGGGGAGAGGGAGACAGGGGAGAGGGAGACAGGGGAGAGGGAGACAGGGGAGAGGGAGACAGGGGAGAGGGAGAGAGAGACAGGGGAGAGGGAGACAGGAGAGAGGGTGAGAGAGACAGGGGAGAGGGAGACAGGGGAGAGGGTGAGAGAGACAGGGGAGAGGGAGACAGGGGAGAGGGTGAGAGAGACAGGGGAGAGGGAGACAGGGGAGAGGGTGAGAGAGACGGGGGGGAGAGAGAGAGACAGGGGGGGAGAGAGAGAGACAGGGGGGAGAGAGAGAGAGGGGAGAGAGAGAGACAGACAGGGGAGAGAGAGAGAGACAGGGGGGAGGAGAGAGAGGCAGGGGAGTGAGAGAGAGACAGGGGAGTGAGAGTGAGAGTGAGACAGGGGAGTGAGAGTGAGAGAGACAGGGGGGATAGAGTGAGAGAGACAGGGGGGAGAGAGTGAGAGAGACAGGGGGGAGAAAGAGGGGAGAGAGAGAGATAGGGCACAGAGAGAGAGAGAATATAAAAATAAAAATAAACCACACGGCCCGTGTGAACGGGCTTTAGGACTAGTACATATATAAATGTGCTTCCTCACCACTGTATACAGCCTTTACAATAGTGATGAACATAGCATTAATGAATCGATATCATGTATGTTAATACAGCTCTACAACGTCTCCTCTGGCCATTTCAGAGTGTTTTGCACGTTTGATAATAGTCTTAAAATAGTTGCAATGATGTCCAAAATGCTATTTCGAGGCTTTTTTAAGTACCTTGAGGTGTCAAATTTGAAAATTCAAAACTGGTCTCGAAAAGATGTTAAAAAGTCACTTGAAAATGTATTGTGATTGCAGAGAAGGTTTTAAGTCCATAATAAAAATAGAGAGGATCTGAAAACACAAATGTGGATGCAGGAAATAGCTTAAAATGCACTACTGTAATCTGGTCAAATTAAAAAATTACCTTTCGGCAATAAAAAGCCCCTAAAAGGCTTCAGCCAAGAGGTTGTAATTGAGGCCATAATGGCTAAAGGAACTTTAAAGGGGCGTTTTGTGTTTACAAATGTGCTTGAACCACGTTCCTAGAAAAGCCAGAAATGTGTGCACTTGCCGTTGTGAGGCTTGTGTACTGCTGCTCGGCCATAGAAACCCATTTCATGAAGATCCCAACACACAGCTTTTGTGCTGATGTTGCTTTTACAGGCAGTGAGTGGTGCAACAGATGACTGGTGATTTTTACGTATATAATAATATTTTATTGCCATCATAAATGAGCTATATTTGTAATATCAAGAAATGATTGTGATCTCTACTATAAACTTAGGTCATTTGCGTTTTTCTCTTGTGACCTTTTCTGAAGAGCATATCTAGGTAAGCTAAGCAGCCGCAGTGCACTACTGGGAGCTAGCTGGTAATTGGTAGCTGCGCATCTATGCCCTGTTTTTATTGGCTCACCTGATGTGCTTAGCTAGCTCTCCTACCTAGGTTTACTCTATGATAAAAAGGCAATAAATACATTTGATTATAGACATAAATTGGCTCTGTCTCAATCATGAAAGTTTAATTTTGATCCCTTTAACGTTGAAAACCATTTGTGCAATTTATATTTTATTCTTGTGACATTGACTTTTACATACCTGTAATTCAAATTGATTGGTGATTCAAAGAAATGCTGAATTACTTGTCACTTGCTTGTGTAAATGATCCTTCTGATCGTATAATCTTTGGTACTAGCGATAAAGTTGTGTGGTTACAATATCGGATTCTGACACTAAAGACTGGGAATTAATCTTTGGAAGATAATGTAAACCTATGAAAAATATATAAGGAGAGTTACTGACAGTTATTGTGAATAAAAAATGATTTTCTATCAGCCATTTTTTCTTTTTTTTTTATACTTTCCTTAAAATTATGTATCTCATTGCCTTAATCTCTGTGATAAAATTTTATCCAGGGCTGTCAGGGCTGTGTCAGATATTGTTACTAAGCCTGTAAGCATTTAGGCATATGGGTTCTCTGTTATTTTATACGATTATATATCCATTATACTACCTCAAGTGAAGTCAGTAATAGAGCTACAACTTCTATTTTGACTCTGTCTATATTAATGGAAAGAAATACTTTACCCAGCAAGTTCTAGCTGGGTTATATTTCTAGTATAAAATATTGGTTAAAAAATATTTGTGATATTATGTGACTAACAACACCATATTGTTTCTTTACAAGCATAAACATTTATATTCGTGACCACTTATGTCCCTTTCCATTAGAAATGTGCCATTGGATTCTTAGAAATGTAAAAAATGATAAATGTTTTCATAATCGTAACATTTGTATGAAAATGATAAATAATCCAACCCTTTAAAGGGACAGTCTACAATAGAATAGCTATTGTTTTAAAAGATAGATAATCCTTTTATTACCCATTGCCCAGTTTTACATAACCAACACAGTTATATTAATATACTTTTTACCTCTGTGATTACCTTGTATCTAAGCCTCTTCTGACAGCCCCTAATCACATTACTTTTTATTTATTATCTATTGACTTGCATTTAGTACTATATTGTGCTAACTCCTAAATAACTCCTCGGGCATGAACACAATGTTATCGATATGGTCAACATAAACTAGCACTCTCCTGTTGTGAAAAGCTTATAAAAAAGCATGTGATAAGAGGCTGTCTGTAGTGGCTTAGAAACAGGCAGAAATTTAGAGGTTTAAATGTTATAAAGTATATTAATATAACAAAAATGGTTTCCGTAAAAGCGTTAATCTATCTTTTTAAACAATAACAGTTTTAGTGTAGAATGTCCCTTTAATGAAAAAACAAACAAAACAAATGAATGAATGAATTTCCGCAGGCACTAAAGGTTTCACTATTACACTATTCAATAACTTGTCAGTTGAATGATTCATGTGACAGAGAATATGGGCCAGATTATGAGTGGCATGCTAACATTTTTGCGCAAACGATATTGGTTTATCGCGGCTGTTTGCATGCATCGGAAGGTCACTCACATTACAAGTTTAAAGTAAATTCGAATGCGTGAGCGCAATCATAATTTATGCTAGAATGATTACACAACCTCAGAGCTCTGGTTAACTGTTTCAGGAATCAAAAAAGTGTAACAAAACACATAAAAAATACATTACAAAACAGTTACACTCATAATAATACTATCTGATAAAAATGATTAAACAAAAATATTGCAAAGTTTTAAGGGCTCAAATATATAAGGTCTCAGGTGATAGAAAAAAAGGCAGGCAAAGGGCTTTAACATAGAGATGTCTAAGGGCTCCATGTACTAAGCAGTCAGCGAGCTACCCGCAACAAATCTCGCGTCAAAATTCGCAAACTGATATGTACAAAGCCGTCAATTATGTTAAAACTCGCATCTTTAAAATTGCGAGCGTACTTATCCGCCAAACCTCGCTACCGCTCCATTTTTCACTGTAATTAGACACATTTGACCACCAACTCGCCAAAAACGAATGTACTAAAAAATCTATTTGTCCGCTCGCTACAATTTCCGCTCCCACCTCGTTATTTTTGCCTCGCCACCTTTTAGGTGGCGGGCAAGGTACAAAACAATAGGAAAGTCAATCTAGACGCCAGTCTAGACATATATAAAAGGCAGTAATATCAGCATTGTACTTACAGCATAACTGGCGTCTAATTTGTCTCTCATTTCCATGTACATAAATTGCGCCCAATTTGTCGACTGTAATTAAAGAGTAATCTATTTAAATTTGTATTGTATAGTTGTCAATCTTTATAATTATTTTTATATTAATATTTATATATTATCAGATCCAGATGAAGCCATATCAAAATTGTAAATAAATATTACAAAAATAACGCTCTGTTATCACTCTTCAAAAAATTTTGAACAATAATAAAGTTGTTTAGATAAGTTGAACTTTTATAGGAGCAAAATTCTATTCCCGCGACTACTATGATGTTCGTGACACCTTGCATGTCACGTGTTAATAATTGGCCAGACAATTCAACTGAAAGTTAAGTACATCAGCTTAGTCGCGGCGAGCGAGGCGTCAAATTTATCAACAATCCGCAACTGCTCGCGGCGGGCTAGACTTGTCTATTTATTGGGGGAATATTAGTACAAAGCGACAGCGGACACCATTTCGCCCGCGGCGAGTAACGGCGAGTTTATCCGCGTCTACAATGACGGATGAATTGACTGCTTAGTACATGGAGCCCTAAATATGTACATGAATATATGTATATGTGTGTATTTGTATGTGTATATATGTATTTATATGTGTATATATGTATTTACAGTAATATATACACACATAAACACATAAATACATATCAAAAATATATAAAGGGGGCGGAGCCTGACCACGCAGGAAGATGGTCGCACATTAGGAAGGCTCCTGCCACCTAAAACTGACAAATCTGCTTTAGATAACACTTAGCCTTTTTAATATTTAAATGTGACCTGAGCAATTGACTGGGAGCATGCTTCCTCTAGCTTGAGAGCTAAACTCGCCGGGAGAACTGTCTTGTGGGCACTTAACGAGTACAAAAGAAAACTGGGCCCTTATTTTTACAAACACCTGCATCGCTAGTACAACAGACCACAGGCGGAGGGAATCGCAGAGACCTTGGAGCCTGTGTATACATTTTCCTTGAGTGGTGGCATTGTATGGCATGGGTGAGAACTGTTAACACCACTAAAACGTAACCCCACAAAGCCTGGTGTCAGGAATGCAGATCGGAGGTTCCGGAGCTGAGTCGGATACCTTGCACTAAGGGATAAGGGGCATCTTACCGCAACAAGCTGTGACATCGCAGAGCGCTTCAGGATCCCTGCACTGAGCCCAAAGGTAATCGGCTGAAAGGGGTTTTCTTTTATTTTGCCCTGATTAAGAGGGTGATAGCCAGAACTTACCGCTTGCAGGCAGTTATACACCGAGGGCAATACCAACAAGATTGAGGCCACGTGGCAGCTATATGAGCCACATCCCAGTGTTAGACGCAGTGGTTTGCAGCTTGACAGAAAGTAGCACAATACCCGGTTGTGTACTTATATGGCAGAAGGGTGCTATACCGCTAACTTTGACAGAATCACATAAAACAGACAGTTTACTCATATAAAACAATAAAGTGGCATGAAGTATAGACACTTTATTAGGCCCGAGAGGCCATATTGGACATAGTAGCATACTGTTGTACAGAGCTCAGCTAGAAGGGAAATAATATCGTTCAGGAATTTTGGCTCATAGAGAGGTTTTTATTAATTTATCGCTCCTTTCCCTGGAGCACGAATAGTGTTTCCTTTTGCCCTTGTAAGGTTGCCTGCTGGCCCAGGATCTGGGTCTACATAGCAGCTCTGTAGGTGGGTTATGCCTAACAAACGAATTAGCAGGGCAGAAAAATCAGGCGCTTCGAAGCCTATGAGCCACTACCTTAAACCCATGGACTCTGCAAAAGAAACAATAAGGGGAGAAATGGAAAGCGAGCAAGACAGCTTAATTCCTGCTATGCCATCTAGCAGTAATGCCTTATCCCAATTTGTCACAAAAGATGATATAATCCATCTCTCCTCAAAAGAAGACATCAAAGAAGTCATGTGTGAGATGAGGAGCTTCTTTGGGGACTTGAGAAAAGATTTCTCAGCGCTAGAAACGAGAGTCTCCACAGTTGAAAAGTCCTCAAGTGATAATGCTTTATCTTTGCAACAACAAAAAACAGATATTCAAAACCATGCAGATAACCTACAACTCCTGAATGATAAGCTTGAAGATATAGACAATAGGGGACGCAGGAATAACTTGCGTTTCCGAGGAGTGTCTGAAGCTACCGCTCCGCAAAATATAGAGGGATATCTGCAAGCCCTGTTTAGGATTATCTAAGACTCCCCATCTTCCCCGGAAATTCCTATCGGAAGGGCTCATAGGGTTCTTAGGCCTAAACCGCCGAATAAAGCTCCTCCTAGGGACATTATTGTTAGGTTCCTTAGTTTTAAAGATAAGGAGGAGATTCTTCAAGGAGCTAGGAAAAAACACCCTATCATGCACGCAGGAGAGGAGATTCAAGTTTTCACCGACCTGTCACCACTGACCCTGCAAAAGCGCAGGGAGCTGAGCCACATCACATCTTTCCTGAGGAATAATATGGTGCCGTATAGATGGGGATTCCCTGTGTCCATCATCGCCACTAATAACAACAGAACAGTTATATTTAGACCTGGAATGGATCACAAAAACTTTTTTGAAAATCTCTCCTTACAGGCCCCTACTGAGGAGGGTCCACAGCTGAGGAGAGTAGAGTCCTCTGCTCACCCACGAGGAGACTGTCCACTGGAACATTCCACTAGGTAATGTACAAGTGAACATTTGTGCTGAATGGTATGTAATCTTACACATGCACATCCATGTTACTGAATGATATGTACTCTTATACAGGGACATCCATTTTATGTTGGGTCAGCTGGCCTTGTTTAAAGAGCTTATACTGTGGTTGGTCCGGGTATACAGAAGCACACAGATTTTTGAATGGACTAAATTGTAGTTTGTGGAATTTTTTCTGTTTTTATAAAATGTCATAATTGTGTAATACCTAACATTGCTTCTCTTTTACAGGATTGTTTAGTCTAGATAGGGCCCTAAATGTCCTTTATGTTTAATAAGTTGTAAACTGTTAGATGTCTTTATTTGAATAACAATAGAAGTACATAGCCGTGTGGGAGTATGGATGTCCCGTGTTCAAATGTACATCACAGGGATCCCTTATGGGACATTGTTCTAGGCGTATGGTTGAGCCTTAGCTAAAGATTAAATGATTATACAGCCTAAGATACTTGCTTACGATAGCAGACAAATCTGAACGGTTTGTAATCTTACACAGGCACATCCATGTTACTAAATGATATGTAATTTTATACAGGGACATCCATTTTATGTTGGGTCAACTGGCCTTGTTTAAAAAGCTTATATTGTGGTTAGTCCGTCTACTTAGAAGCACACAGATTTTTGAATGGACTAAATTGAAGATTATGGACTTTTGCTGTTTCTATAAAATGTCATAATTGTGTAATATCTAACATTGCTTCTCTTTTGCAGGACTGCTTAGTCTAGATAGGGCCCTAGATGTCCATTTTGTTTAATAAGTAGTAAACTGCTAGGTGTCTTTATTTGCATAACAGCAGCAATACATAGCCATATGGGAGTATGGATGTTTAGTGTTCAAATGTACATCACAAGGATCCTTTATGGGCCA
The DNA here is from genome assembly GCF_027579735.1 of Bombina bombina. NCBI lineage: Eukaryota > Metazoa > Chordata > Amphibia > Anura > Bombinatoridae > Bombina > Bombina bombina. Next base: position 1,394,512,752 of record NC_069500.1, read on the forward strand.
ATGTTTTAGGCATATGGTTAAGCTTTAGCTAAAGAGTAAACGGTTATATAGCATAAGACACTTGCTTACGATAGCAGGCATATATAGGTATTAGAAATAGCATCATATTGAAACGAGTTTATTATAAAATACCTTACCTCCCCCTCTTATATACAGTTTCCTGAATTATTACAAGGACATTGGAGATGCTGCAATAAAACCTTGACCTTCACCAGTTCTTATTTATACCCTTAGACTACCTTTAACAGATAGGTTTCGGGTGCGTGTGCACTTTTGTTGATGCCAGGCGTTAGTTTTTCTGAAAAAGGAGCTGTCCTTATGGCTACTCCCTGGGCCTGCGTTTGTAGGACCTAGAGATGTCCCTGAACTTGAAACTCTACTGGCATAATGCTCTATTGCTTTCATGTTTTCTTAGTCGTTGTAATAAGGTTACTTTGTTTCAAGAATTTATGTGTGTTAATAATATGAAAATAATTTATTTTCAGAATATAGCTTGCGTCAGTTATGGGGCTTTTCCCCTGTATTCAGTCTTACATTTGGTTTTTCTTACCTGTTTAGGGCACAAGGACCTTTGCTGATATCTAGCTGGTCTAGACCCTTATCTTTCATTCTTGCCCATACAGAAACCTTTACATTTTCCACATTCTTTAATCCCTAGTTAATTTCTCTCTCTTTTTCTGCTCTTCCCCTGTTTTTTTTTTTTTTTTTTTCCCTTACACTCCCTCTTCCTTCCCCTGAAAGATCATGCAGTCAAAAGCTAGTAAATTTGGAGACCACTCCATTAACCTCACCACTATTAATGCTAAAGGGTTAAATAACCCAGGTAAAAGATCTATAGCATTCATGGAACTGAGCAAATCCCAAAGTCATATAATTTTATTACAGGAAACACATTATAAAAAAGGCAAGGAGCCTAAATGGCATAATTCCCAATTCCCTACAGCATATTTCGCTTCGGGTCCAAGTAAAAAAGGAGGGGTGGATATCTTATTCCACAGATCAGTCCCATTTATTATAATCAACATTTTTTATTGAGGTATGTTAGAAAACATCATACATTTGCGTCATCATTATTGTGGAATACAGATTTGGAAAAATCACAAAAACCAACAAAACACACGCTTGGGTTTTACACATTTTCTACCAAAACACAGGGGAAAAATTTACCTAGTTGACATACCTGTGGGTAATATGTAAGATCCCATAGAATATAGAAATCCACATTATCACTAGTAATAAATCAAACTTTGTGATGCGATGAAACAACATATATCTTGTGTTAACGTATTGGTAGGATACAAATCTGGGGGAGTCCCAGCAGCCAACCCAAGCATGCTAGTGTTATATATATTTTCTACTGAGAGACAAATAAAAAATTTACTCAGCAAACATAACTGAAGATAACACAAAAAATCTCTTACAGTATAGGAACCCACATAGTCTCTAACAATAATGCAGGCTTTACTATATAACAACAAAATATTGATACCTCTTTTTAATTTATAATGTAACTTAATACCTATACCTCTTTAGTATGCATTGCTGCCTATTAGAGTGATCATATATATCTGTCCTTTATAAGCCACATCAAACTTATTTGTGAGAGGTATTACATTTCGATAGATTTATGTGTGTGAGTGCGGAAGGGCGGATTAATACCGCCTAGCGATTCACCACTCTTTCACTAAAAGGGGTGAATACAGAAATAGGTATACGAACCTTCTAAAACCTTGTGATGTATACTATTGTTATACGTATTTTGAATGATATGAAACTGGATCTAGAGCTGTAACTGAGAGCATATGGTTCCATAGCCTCCTATCTCCCCACACTGAGAAAGCTAATAGTATAGTTACAGAGCATGTCTTTAGCATGTAATATTATATAATGAATCTAACATTTACAGAATGTAGTTCACTAATTTGCTACATTTTATATAAGAGTCAAATACACCTCCACACCATCTCTAGTTATGAACTTATTTCCTAGGCTGAGTTGACATAATTGCTAATATTGTTGAATGAACACTTTTTTCTCTGTGCATTAAACATACTGCTTCATTTACATTGCGTTTACCTTGACTTTTGTTCAGCTACCAGAGTCACTACACACAATTCACCACGCTTACAGTATGTTAGAATTTATACTATTATACAGAACCATATCCTATTATGAACACTCAATCAAAAACATTTTTGCATAGGGATGTCATGCTTTGTGTGTTGCGTGAGGAATATGACCATATTACACAAGTGTTATATAAGGATGGTTAGTTCACTCTAAGCCAACAGAGAATGCAATCAAATTGTAATAAAAAAGCTCAGAGTAAGCTATCCCATGAAGTCTATCTGAACCCATTACTATCCCTAGGCTAAAAATAACAGTTAGTCACATAAACCTTTAAATGCACTTATATAACAAGTATTTTAACACCAACAGAGATAAACGATCTTTGTAAATAAATCAAAGACTTTGCAGTGCCATTCAGGCAGTCATCTTTACTCCACAACATAGCTAGAACCTGTTAAGGGGGAACACAGTCAAATCCCCATGTGTATTCAGCTATCATTATAAAGTTCATCCTATGCCTCTTCTGTGGAACTGTGCTGTTGCCATCATCATGATTTTCCTGATGAAATGCTTTTTCCCCTGCATCTGTTGCAGGGTGGAAAAGAGTGCCCGGTCTCGCAATCGCACAGTCTCCTGTAAATTCTCCTCTTGTGGGATGTCAGAGCCTGCTGATCTTGGGCCACGAGAGTCGGCCGCTCTCCCCCGGCCCGCCGTCAAATTGAAGAGCTGTGCAATCATCTCCATATTAAATTGCGATGTAGACTTTGGGCAATTAGGATCTTGGATTCTAAACTCTCTGTCGGATAAGCTGATAGCGTGAATAGATTCCTCCTGCTCATCAGAGCATATGCTATCACAGGACACCCCCATATAGGTAGATTCAGGGCTGAGCATCGATGGCTTTTGCGGTGGGACCATGTATGTGACTGGGGTAGGCCAGATGGCTGCATACATATCCTGTCTTGTGCTCCGTGCAGTCTGTATGAGATCGAGCATACAGCCATCCAGTTTAGCTTCTAATTGTAGCAATAGAGTGTGTATAGGCATACTCTGCTCCTCCATGCCGAATGATCTCTCTGCTGCAGCATCCAGTGAGCTGATAGAAGCTGCGTTGCTTGGTTCGTGGGGGGATAAGTGTTTAAGTCGCAGCACCATGCCGCCGCCTAATATTATTATGGTCCAGGGTTTGGCCTAACAATCATAAATTGAGCTCTATGGGTATCAAACTGTTCAGAATTGCGTTCTCTATCCAGTGGGAAGATGTTATCCAACTCGATCGAAAAGTATATCACGTAAAACAGCTTAGTAGAAGATGTTTAGTGAGGAGCTCTTACTGAAGTAACCTAGTATGGACGCCGCCCGGACACGCCCCCCCAGTCCCATTTATTATGACTCACACTGAAAGAGACCCAGACGGACGGCATCTCATTCTTGTAGGAACATTGTTCGGACACTACATTACTTTGGCCTCAGTTTACTCTCCTAGCCAAGGCCAAGAATCCTTTATGGCTAAGATCTCTGATCTTCTCCTAGACATCTCAAGAGGAATAACATATTTAGCTGGAGACTTTAACTTGGTAGCTGACCCCCTGGTAGACACTTCACGTGGAACTACATGCACACCCATATCCACGATTAACCAGGTAAATAACATTCTTAGAAAAACAACTCTACATGATGTCTGGCGCACACTTCATCCTACCCTTAGGGATTATTCGTTTTACTCAATACCACACAATAGTTATTCCAGGATCGATTATATTTATACTGACTCTCGTGGCCTTTCGATCACTCACCATAGTAGCATAGGACATATAACTTGGTCTGATCACGCCCCAGTGACCTGCTCAATCCTCTGACCAGACATCCCTGTCACACACCGGATATGGAGGCTTGACGACACTATCCTTGACAACCCGTTAATCTTTCAGGACATACATAAAATTATGTGGGAATACTTCAAACTCAACACATACCCTTCTTCCTCCAAAACTACTATCTGGGAAGCACACAAGCCTGTAATCAGAGGGGCTCTAATTAAACACAAGGCATTTCTCAATAAACAATACAGGACCAAATATAGTGAAATACAGTCTAAAATAGGCACTTTGGAACACAAACATAAAGCAAATCCCTCTTGTAATGAGACCAAAACTCAATTACAAGAAGCTAGACTGGAATTACAAAAACACTTAAATGAATCACATCAAAAAATGGCCCCTTCATTTAAAACAATATTACTACGAAGGGGGAAATAAACCAGGCAGAATTTTAGCTAGAACTATTAAAAAAAGACAGCTACGGTCCCATATACACTTTATCAAATCTACAAATGGCCATAAACTACATAGTTGTACACAAATTGCAGCTGAGTTCCACAGATATTACCATGCCCTATACAATATACACGACAAATCAGCAACCTCTCCCTCCGCTGATGAGTATACCCAGCAGGAGGCTCATCTTAGCTCATACCTGAAAGATATTGACCTCCCCACACTAACCAAGGAAGCATCAGAATTTCTGGATTCTCCAATAACGACTGAGGAGCTCTTTGCCGCTATAAAAAATAGTCCTGGTGGCAAAAGCCCAGGCCCAGACGGGTTCTCTTCAGCATACTACAAAAAATGTAAAGAGGTTCTGGCAGAACCCCTCCTAGAGCTATTTAATGGACTTAGAGACAGCCCCAACTTGTCTAAGGTACTCTTAGAAGCGCATATTACGGTCATACCTAAGCCGGAAAAAACAGCTGATGCTCCTGGCCAATTTAGGCCTATATCCTTAATCAACACGGATATGAAGCTGCTCGCGAAGATCCTTGCGACCAGAATGAACAAATACCTACCTGATCTGATTGGCTATGACCAGGTGGGCTTCGTCCCTGGCCGAGAGGCTAGGGACAACACAACTAAGGTTTTACAACTGATTAACCATGCCAGGGTCTCGAGTCTCCCTTTAGTGCTTTTCTCCACTGACGCGGAGAAGGCCTTTGACAGGGTTGGCTGGCCTTTTCTGCGTCGGGTCCTAGAGAAAATGGGGTTCGGACAAGCATTTTTACATTCAGTTTTTGCACTATACTCGAATCCTAACGCCAAAATCAGAATTAACGGCACTCTATCGGACTCATTTGACATCAACAATGGTACTAGGCAGGGCTGCCCTCTGTCGCCATTGCTGTTCGCTTTGTCGATAGAGGTTCTGGCCCATAGAGTTCATTCTAACCAACGTATAACAGGTGTTTGGGTAGATACTGCGGAGCACAAACAAGCGCTATATGCAGACGATGTGCTGTACACTCTGACTAACACCGGTGAGTCTATTCCTGAGCTCCTAAATGAACTCAGAGAGTATGGAAGGGCTTCAAATTTCTCTCTTAATTTGAATAAATCCGAATTACTAAACGTTAACACGGACCCACAAGTTATACAAACTTTGACACAGGGATACAAGCTACCTCTAGCTCTCAGAAACTTAAATACCTTGGCATAAATCTGACGTCTGACCCTACAGACCTCTTTAAATATAATTATGTCCCACTAAGGAGTAACATTGCTGCTGATCTCTCTTCCTGGAAGAACAAAAACATTTCCTGGCTAGGGAGAGTAGGGGTCATTAAGATGAATATGTTACCTCGAATTCTATATATTTTTCAAACCCTGCCAATCACACTTCCTAGGGGGTACATAACTCAGATGCAAAAATTAATAGAACAATATATATGGGCTAACACGAGGCCCAGGTTACCGAAACGCACTATGTACCTGCCAAGAGATAGAGGAGGACTTGGATTACCAGATCTTTCCTCATATAAGAGAGTGATAGGCCTACAGAGGGTAGTCGAGTGGGCGCAGAATTCTGAACATAAGGCATGGATTGCCTTAGACAGACAGATGGCGCTGGTTGCCATCCTCCCAGCGCCCTAATAAGGTAGCGAATTATCACCTAACGGCTGAAATTTTCAATGTCTGGGACGAGACCCTGGCCACATCCACACATATTTCTACAAAATACTCCCCACTGACACCCATTTTCGAACACCCTGAGCTCCCATACTACAAGATGGGGTATAACAAAATTAGACCCTATAAACTGAAAGCAGGGTCCATGACAAGAGTAGTGGTTAACGGGAAAGTCATTTTGCAATCCACACTACAGGAAACTCAACCACTGTTATTTGCATCTTGGATGCATTATAATCAGCTGGTACACTTTATCACCGGGCACAAACACAAACGGAACCTAGGGAGAACACTTACTCCATTTGAAAGGCTATGCATCGTGGAAAACATGCCGAGACACTTGATCTCTATTTTGTATAAGTTGACGGTCCAGCATGGGAACGACACACTCCCATCTTATGTAACACGGTGGGATGCGGACCTGGGATTAGGACCTGATCCTGAGTCTTGGCTAAGGGCATTAAGGTTGGTTAAGAGCTCCTCTGTCTCTTCACATATTCAAGAAACTCACATAAATTTGATAAGTAGGTGGTATTTAACTCCCATTAGGCTGCATAAAATATTCCCTGCCATCAGCCCCTTGTGCTGGAGGGGCTGCGGCGAGCATGGCTCTCTCCTACACATATGGTGGTTGTGCCCATCCCTTGAACCTTTTTGGGGAGCGGTTAGGAACAAAATATCTGAAATCTTGCATATCACAGTCCCGAACACTCCAGAGATCCTATTTTTTCTGGCGTTACCAAAAACCCAAAGCCCAGCACATCTAGCCCTACTGCTAATCATGATAACAAGTGAAAAAAAATTGATTCCTAGAAAGGGGAAAAAACAAAGTCCCCCTACATTGGGAGAATGGTATTCACAGGTGGAGGAGATGCTCCTCTTGGAAAGGTATTTTTACTTGAAAAACCATATATTGGACAAGTATGAGTTGATCCTTGCTCTATGGCATGGTTCCATATAACTACAGCCTTTGCCAAAGCATTAATTGTTCAGCAATAAAGCACATTCTGCAATAATGTACGTCTTCCACCCCAACCCCTCCCCCCTTTCTTTTTCTCTCTCTCTTCTTTTTCTTTCTTCACTCTTTCTTTCTTGCTCTACCCCTCCCTTGCTGGCCTTTCTTCTATACTTTTACAGCAAGATATTGTTCTAAAAAATTTTGTTTTTCTGATCAGATACTCCCACCCTGCGTGCTGGGAGTGTCACATGCTAATTACCAAGTTGAGGAGATCATTATATATTTTACCACAGCTGTTAGGACTATTTGTATGTGGTTTATGTAACTCACTGTTGTATGTATCTTTTTATTCTCTTCAATAAAGCTATTTAAAAAAAAAAAAATATATATAAAGACTGGCACCTCAAAAAATTGTATACAAAAAAAGTATGGCAACCCTACTTCACGGCTGTGTGTGCTAAGTGCATTGCTAAGTGTGTTTGTGCATGCTGTGATCTGTCCCTGTAAGACTACATGTGGGTGTACCTTTTTGTGCAAGCGTAATGTGATTTGTGCTGTTAAGGCTGTGTGTGCTGTGGTTGTGCACCTGTACCATTAAAACTGTGTGTGGTGTGGGGGGCGGAGCTATCCTTCCTACAGAGCAGTCGACATTACATAGAGCTCCTGCATAAAAAAAGTTACCAAACCTCTTTAAACCAGCCTAATATCTTGTTGGGGAACAATTCTTGGACTTTTAACTCAGTCTAGGTCTGTGACAGCTAGATTACTCCCAAGTAAGCAGTTCTACATACTTTTCTACATACTTTTGTGAGGCAGCTTAGACACAGAAGGCCTATCAGCCGCTATCTCTCGCAGACCCGGCTCTCACAAACTACACCCTAGGCTGCATCCTCCAAACCACCTACCTCTTCCTGCTCCGGAGGGTCGGGGATCCGCTCCGGAGCACAGCCGCACTCACTGCACCCACTGAGGCAGAGACCGTTTGAGCCACATCACATACGACACATCGGAGGTGGCCTACACAGGATTGGATCATCAGCAGTATAACTGTGAGTAACTGCCATCCACACGTTGACTGATTGACTCCTTGCCCCAATAAAAGTGGCCCCTATACACAGCAATCAACAGGCCATATAGCGGTTAAACTCACCAGTCTTTACTGTTACCGGGCACTCCCCTGTAAGGGCGCGAAAACGCCATTTTCCTCTCCCTCTTCTTACAGCCAGCTCACTCTCCCCACGAGCTCAAAGTAACGCGCAGTATCCCCAGCTGCTGCAATCAAGTCACACGCACACCCGGTCTCTTCTTCACAACTAAGAACCGGTTAAAGAGCTCTCTGTCTCCCGCACTTAAGTAACCTCATCTCAGGCTGGATAATCAGCCATTACCCTATTCACACTCACTAACTGTCACTATAAGTATTCTTAGCCCTACTTATTACCGGAGACATTTACCTGCTGTAGACACTCTACAGCAGACAAGAGGTTACTGAGCTGAGATTCCAGGGTCAGAAGAGGCATTTTAAGCTAAAAGCCCCCACCATCTCTATCTCTCCTATCTGGACAAGGGGAACCTCATTTTCCCACAATACTGTTGCAGCCTGACACTAAATTACCGCAACAACATTGTGCTGCAGCAGCCTCCATTCCTGGTGCTTGGACCTAGATCTATCCTACCACACTGTCCATGTCAGATAAATACATGAACTAAGAAGGGCCAGTACCTATCCTAGCTCAAGTAGTCACTAAGACGCTTACTACCACTATAGAGAGGGGAAAGTAAAGCTATCATACCCAAGTACCAGGACATATAAGAGAACATTTAGGAGCATAGATATTGAGGAGCGCTGGTTTGGAGTGCTGGGGAGAAACAACTCCAGGACTTTCAGTGACAGCCTTTTAAAACTTTTTCTGCCAGCGCTGCCCACGCCACACTATCTTGCTTTAGTTTGTTGTGTTTTGCCCTGGCACAACCTAATGTTTTAAACAATCTCTCAAATACCCAATAAAACAGATAAATTAACCCTGAAACGATAAAGGGAAAGAAAAGCTGCACCGTGACAACTAAAAAGTTGAACTTTGAAAACAAGCCCTTGGGTGACAGTAACTAGATACTTAACTCAGTGCCAAATCCACCCTCTCCTGCTCCCCTAATGAGAGCATTGCACTTCTTTACTCCAACCTTTAGATTTCAAGGACCTCTGAGAAAGACCCCTACCTTCCCCATATACAGGGAGCACCTGCAAAGGCTTGTTTATTTTTTCTCTTTGTCTCATCTCAGGACCTAACTGCAATACCTGCTATCATTCACACATCAACCCCCCTCCCTCCTTTCCCGCAGCTGTAATTAGCTGCGGGTCATACCCACGTCCCCTTCTCCGAGCTCGCCCAGAGGTGGCATCATCCCTGGAGGGGGGAAGCAACTAAGAACCCACCTTGATACGGGGATAACAGCCTCTCCTTCTGTGCCCCTCCTGCTAATATTTAGATCACAACGCCACACTCTAGAAGCGCACCTGATGCGAAGCACCTGAGGCCTTCGCTACTTCTTCTCCAGCAACTCTAGAGAATAATGCAGGACTAGGCCCCCTTACGTGTGAGGTGCCAGTCTAAGCCCCCCCCCGGGTCTCATTTTTAGCGCAGAAAACTTCTTTCCTTTTTTGGGCCTAAGCTGCAAGTGATAACTCGCTACTGAAGATGGCACAATCTGGAAAAAGGAAACCAAAGCACCAAGAAATTCCCAAAAGAACCTTAACGGACCACTTCCACAGTAAAAACACCTCTGACCCAGACCTTTCAGAGGACGATTCAAGAGACTCCAACTTTTCACTACATAGACGTCTGAAAGGCGATAATCCATCTAAAGATAGAACAACGCTCTCCCAGTCAACCTTCTTCGACTCTATCAAGACTTTATCAGACAAAATGGATACCCACTTCTCATCCATAAGACAAGATCTCCGTCAATCAGTCAGTGAGTTGAAACAGGATATTTCCAAATTAGGAGAAAGAACGGAAACACTAGAAAAGAAACATGAAGAACTAGCTGTTGACCATACCAATCTTCTCGCGTACTCCCAGAGTCTAGCAGAACAAATCTCTGATTTAGAAGCCAAGATGGCAGACCTCGAAGATAGGTCCCGCCGGAACAATCTGAGAATCAGAGGAATAGCAGAAAAAATCACAACAGCAGACCTCAACAGCTATTTGCTAGACCTCTTCAAAGGCCTACTAGGCACCACTTCTGATTCAGACCTCCTGATTGACAGGGCCCATAGAGCCTTACGTTCACGCAACTCACCCTCTGATGCCCCAAGGGACGTAATTATAAGACTCCATTATTACACAACAAAGGAGAAGATTCTCAGAGCATTCTTCACCAATAAACCCCTCAGCAAACCTTACCACAATCTACAAATTTTCCCGGATTTGTCTCCCCACACCTTGGCAAAAAGAAGATCCTTTCAACAGGTAACACAAACCCTGAGGCACCACAATATCAAATACAGATGGGGGTTTCCGGTAAAGATCTTTTTCAGACATGAAGAACAATCCTATGCCATCTCAACTCTAGAACAAGGTCTGAAAGTGCTCCATAACCTAGGCCTCACACTCTCTAGGGAATCCAGAACTAGACAGAAGAGCACCCCCAAAGAACTTAACTCTGCAGCTCCGGAATGGCACCCCCCAAATGAGAACCCTCCTCTCCGAGAAGAAGACGATCCAATTGGGTAATCCAAACACCAAAGTCAGTCAGTCCTGCCTCAGGCTACCTTTACTACATCTACTCTTTTCGAAGACTCTAAGCACCAACAGAGCACACATACGGGTACTTTCCTTACTCTAATTTTGCTCTGTCTGCTAAGAAATCACTAATAAGACTCGCCCCGATTAAAGGACTCATCCAGGTAAACCCAAGAGCTCACACACGGGTACACACCTTACTCTCCTATAGCTCTTGGCTGCTTCTTTATGTCTCTTTATGCTACACTATGTTGTGCACTTGTATTCAAATTACTGTTACTGCTAATACTCACCCCTGTATCATAGATTACTCAGATTAACCTTCTGGACTCGGCTCCTTCTCCCCTGCCCCTCCTCGGGGGGAGGGGAAGACCCGAGCCCCCTCATGGGGAGAAAATGTGCCCCATACGCCCCACATACTAAAGGATACTTAAGGTTCCCAAGCGAGACATCTTTGCCTAACCATGCTAAATTAAATACCCTGCTATATATCTCGCTTCTTCTTTATCTAGACTGAATCAAAAGATCTAATAATTGTCTCAAATCAGTTATTGATATGCTTCTTACTACCTGCACTCCCTATGTGGGCGTCCAGGGCACAAACATAATCTTGATCCTTGATGTTTTACGTTATGTATGTTTTCTTTAGAGAGGAAAACAGGGTTAATTTGGGACTCATGTTTATGTTCCATTATATATGTACTTTTGTTGAATAATATATTGTGTTTCCTTTACATGTTCTCTCCCTGTTTAGAACTCATGTAGTAATAGTGACAGCTTAACTCCACAAAACATTTGTATAGTAGAAATCTTAAAATACCTGATTATACGGGGCACCTCCCCCTATCCTCCACGACTCCTACACCTTACATTATCTCACAACGACACCTCTCACGCGCTTTGTCCTTCTTAGCGAGGATTCTTAACTAGTGCTTTTGAGCCCCCACATAAGTTAGTTCTATGAACTACTGCCTACACACGCACTCCACTTCATAACCTGAGGGGTGCTTCCATATCTGGCACCTCCCTCTCTTCACAGATACCTCTCTCACATATATTAGCTGTTGGCACTACTCTCTACCCCTACCTCAGACCTATCCTCATGTACACCCCTTATTCACTAGACAGCTCAGTAGCCCATACGAATTCCTCACTTAGAGGGACAATATCCATTTCAGGGATATCCTGCATCCTCCCACTTAGAACATGAGGGTCTAAACTTCTATCTTATACACGCTTAGCATAATGAACCACCACTTTTTAGCCTTTTTCAAGAGAACAATGCTGGCATAGTATTTGACACTCGTTCCCCCAGCTATATCAACATTATCCCCACCAATATATAGCCATTCATATTTCGGTATATTTGGACCGCGACGAGTTCTGTCCCTAATCTCCAAATCTGCATAGCATCCTATATACTATATGACTCAGGGACATATGTGTCATTTTGCATGTTTAACTCCCGATAGTATGGCTGTAATTTTATAACATACTGTCCATTTTTGTCAATGTATAATGTTATTTATTAATAGACACGCTAATATCAGTAGTTAGGTGCAGATTTCCAGGAGCGCATTCTTGAGGTCTACCTATACATTCATATGGCACGCCCCTGCCCTATAAGGCTCCGCCCCCCACTACCCTCCCCTCTTCAACTAGAGCGGCTCTTGCCCGCTGAACTCCCTTTCCCCCTACTTTGCTAGTTTGGTCCAAAAGAGGCAAACCAATTCTAATCCACACTTGCCTTAACTTTATCAGACTACATAATTCTATGATGGTTTGTCTTGGCAAGGTGGAGGTCATACTCTCTACACAAATAACATAATAATGAGGTCTCATTATTCATCCATGATATTTTTGCTGAGCTTGTTATACAATATCACTTTTCTGATAATGACATATTTCATAGTTATTGTACTCCTCTGTTTTACTTGTTGCTCAGAATACATGCCCAGGGTTCTTATTTGACTATTTCTTATCTATTTGTGTGGGTATATGTTTTATATCTCATAGGTTTTGTTTATATTGTCATTGGATGACTATTACATGTAATACTCTCTATAACCTCAATAAAAAATGTATTTAAAAAAAAAAAAAAAACTGTGTGTGGTGTGTGCTCCCCCTTTAAAGTCTGCGTTTGTGCCTGTCACTTTAATACTGAGTGCCCCTTTAAGGCTATGTGCATTTTGGTGTGCTTAAAAGCCTGTGTGCCTGCCCCTTAAAGACTGTGTTACATTTTTTATGTTAGAGGGTGCTGCGAAGCATAGACACCACAAATCTATAAAATACAATATATTATATAAATCCCACACTCCAACTAAAAGAAGTAAAGTAAATTTAGAAAAGTAATGAAAAAAAAGCTTTATTAAACCTTACAAGGAAGCATCTCAAAAATATATATATAAAATATTACAACCCGGCATCCCCGGTTATGATTAAGAAGAGGCAATAGTTATATGCCAGTGGACAAATTAAATCATAAAGTATATGCATATGATCCCTATCTGTATCATATATATATATATATATATAATTTAGAGCGGTAAACTCAGATTTTTACCATATATATATATACTAGTACGCATGGATTAATACCCGCTATCATGAAGGACTGCATATTCTAGAATTCCACACTTCCACACTTAATGATCAGCCGTAGTGTGAAAACACAGTTAGAGAAAAACAGTTGCTTTGACTTTGAAATGAAGTAATGGCACTTTTAGGAAACAAATCCACAAAACATTCCAGTCTATTATCCACTGTGTCAAGGGGAAATTCTCACAAAGTTCATATGGCTTATAATAAGTTGTAGTAAATATTCATTGATCAGTGAACGTCCTTTTGTGTTGCACACAATATACATCACCTACCGATGTAGGAATGTAGATCAAACCGTTTAGACTCCTGTCTCCTCTTAAGCCATATAAGCCATATACTCACAGCCGTATAAGCTGTATACTCGCAGGACATTCGGTTGAGTATAATCACTTCAAAGTATATCCAGAACTGGCCATCAGCAAAGATGTAACTGTACTTCGGCATTCCAAAAGAATAGACAAATTGTCTTAAGTTATTACTGTATTGGCTGCTAGCAGGGGCTGTCAATCATCCCCATCGAATTGGATCGGGACAATTTCAATCCACAACCTTTTATGACTGCTGCTTCTTAACTTCTGTTTCAGATGAACTTGAAACGATGGGACTCCAAAGCAGCATCCACTGCTTCATAAATGGAGCCCCATGGGTTGAAAGCAGATAAACTTTTTTTTAACATTTTTTTTTCTTTTTGCTTAAACTTAAAATAATAATCCAAAAGCCCCTAAATTAAAAACAAACTAAAAAATAGGGAAAGCGCATTAACAAAAAATTAGAATACAAAAGTACTACTAACTAATGATCTCTTTGTCAGGAGCAACAGGTCACATGTCTGTCAGCAAACCAGACTGCAGACTGGAAAAGAAGAGGAGGGCACTACACGCCAATATAAAACAATAGCTTATCATTTCTGACATGTGATCACTTTACTCTGGGGACACTAGGTTGGCCATTACTGGTTGCTTCACTCCCGAGTCCCGAGGCATTCAGTGACAGCCCACTAGCCTCATACCAGCAGGCTTAGCAAGCTTCTAGCATCCAGGCAGCTCTGAAGCTTACAGTTGCTGTCATTGGCTGTTACAATGACTGTATATTTAGTAACAGATATACATGGCTGCTACTAATCTTTAGCCTCACATTGATGAAATTCAGTAACAGCATGAGATACAAGCTGATTACAGTACGTTTCTCATGTTATGGAGGCACCCCTTATGCCCAACACTTACAGGCATGAGATTACAGGGACACTGTATCCCTGCGATTGCTAGCCTGGGGTAACCTCCATATATCTAGTGTAGCTGTAGTGCCTCACTCTATCCATTTAAACTGTGGTGCAGGCTTGTTTATGCAGGATTTTGATGATGCTTGAACTGCCACAGGATTTTCAAGATATAGCACTAGCATGATATAGCATCAGTTGTGTCTTGAAGGGATATTACAATCATTGTTTTAACATATTCATCAGAAATCACTGCATTGCAAAAAATGCTCATAAAAAGATGGGACACCTTAAAAAATGTTTTTGTGTTCCTTCATGACTGTGCCTCAAAGGGAGGACCTTTGGTGTGGAGAAACAGAGAACTGACCTCTTCCCCACTGAACCTTTAGAGACATCACAAAAGCTGTTTTGGCTAAATGGGAACAAATTCCCACAGACACACTATAAACATATGTAGAAAGCCTTCCCAGTAGAGTGTTGGCTGTTATAGACATAAAGGAGAGGGGGGGGGATTCCATATTAATTCCCATGGTTTTGGAATTGGATGTTCAACAAGTTAATACAGTTGTGACTGTCAGGTGCTTTGCATTTATATTGCATATTTCTGTTTGTATATATGGATATCAGTCTCAGGACAGCTCTGTACCTGTATTAAACCAATTATTTGAGTTCAATAATATTTATAAATATGAACCATATTATAAAAAAATATAGTCCCGAACACTGATTTCTGTGTAACTCGCTATTCACAAATTTTTCTTCTAAGGGCTTGATTTATCATTTAAGGGCGGTCAGGGGTGTACATATTCGCTCTTTTCCACCCCAGCTTACCTCTGGTGGGAAGTAATTTAATATTGCACACAAGCGCTATTTTGCGCTCGCGTTAAATTGCCCCCCTGTCCATGCATAGCCAATTACACATGGGCAGGATCTATCTATCTCCCTGGTCGGACGAGACCGGGAGATTGAAATACTCCACCTAAGAGGTGTAGAAGAGCAAAGGAAAGCAGCATTCTGATGACTGCTGCTTGATAAATCGTGACTGCAGGTTCTCTTGTGAGAACCTGCAGTCATAGGGAGGTGAAGGGCTTGATAAATCGACCCCTAAATGTTCTCCATCATTTACAGCTCCTTACCATTTAGCATTAATCAATATCTCAAGTCAACCAAATCTTACAGACCCATTTGCGTTGCGGCTTGTAATGCTGAAAATATGGCATTTTCAGCGTTAAAACAGCACCGCAGCTATTACAAAAATCAATATAACTGTACCGCACACCTTTTAGCCTGTACCACAACGTCAGTCCCGCTCACGTTGTGGTATGTTTTTTAATGGGATTTTTATAGCGCCAGTATTATGAGTTTTGCGTGACACTAAAAAGTGAGCGTTACAGCTTAAAATGACAAGATCTGAATTAGCCAAAAAAATGAGAGCTGCTTAAATCCTATTGGCCGATTTGAACAGCCAATAGGATTTAACAGCCCTCATTCCTATTGGCTAATTCAAATTTTTCAGCCAATACAGGACATCGCTACTGGGATGAAGATTGACAAGGCCGTCTGGATGAAGACTTCGCCGGGAAGAAGATTGTTCAAGCGGGACTTCAAAAACTGTAAGTGGATCGTTAGGGGGTTAGTGTTAGGCTTTTTTAAGGGTTTATTGGGTGTGTTTTATTTTTTAGGTTAGGGTCTGGGCAGTAAATGAGCTAAATGCCCTTTTAAGGGCAAAGCCCATACAAATGCAATTTTCAGGGCAATGGGTAGCTTAGGTTTTTTAGATAGTTTTTTTTATTTTGTGGGTTTGGGGGGTTTGTAATGTTAGTGGGTCTTTGTGAATTTATTTTTAAAAAAAAGAGCTGATATCTTTATGGCAATTTCCTACAGAAGGCCCTTTTAAGGGCCATTGGTAGTTTATTCACCAAATCTGCATGGGATGACTCCTGGTGGCCCACAGCCCTCGGACACCCTCTAACTCCAACACACCATGCACCAAATCTAGGCGTCATCCTCGACTCATCACTTTCCATGGACCGCCAAGTCAATGCCGTCTCTTCGACTTGTTTTCACATACTCCACCTACTGCGAAAAATCTTCAAGTGGATCCCCACCGAAACTAGAAAATCTGTTACCCACGCCCTCGTCAGTAGTCGACTGGACTACGGCAATGCACTCATGACGGGTCCACCATCAAGCTCCAGAAACGACTCCAACGCATCCAGAACACCTCGGCCAGACTTATCCTCGACATCCCTCGCCAAAACCACATCACCGAACACCTAAGGAACCTACACTGGCTCCCCGTCAACAAGAGAATCACCTTCAAGCTCCTAGCCCATGCATTCAAGGCCCTCCACAACATCGGTCCTGAATACATCAACCACCGTGTCAATTTCTGCACCCCCTCCAGACAACTCCGCTCTGCCGACCAAGCACTCGCAGTCATCCTCCGCATCAAGAAAAAAACTGCTGGAGGAAAATCCTTTTCCTACATGACAGCAAGGTCATGGAACTCCCTCCCGTTGCACATCAGACAATCCACCTCCCTTACAAACTTCAGGAAGGACCTCAAGACCTGGCTCTTGACTGAGTCGTTGTCCCTTAGCCCCCTCTCCCCCCCTCCCATAGTGCCTTGAGACCCTCACGGGTGATTAGTTTGCGCTTTACAAGTACCCAATAGATAGATAGATAGATAGATAGATAGATAGATAGATAGATAGATAGATAGATATTCTAGATTAGGTTTTTTATTTTGGGATGTTTTTTTATGGGTATAGGAATATTTTTATTTTTATTTTTAATAATTTGATTGTTATTTTGTGCAATGTATACTTTTAGGGTTTTTTTGTTTTTTTTTAGTAAAAGAGCTGTTTATCTCAGGGTAATGCCCCACAAAAGGCCTTTTTAAGGGCCCTTGGTAGTTTATTCTAGAGTAGGTTTTTTTTTTTTTTTTTTAAGGGTATTAGAATAGGATTAATCTTTATTTTTTTGGATAATTTCGGGGTTTTTGTAATGGTAGGTTTTTTATTTTTGCAATAGTAGTTTTTTTTATTTTTTGTAATGTTTTAGTGTAAGGCAGGTTAGCTTTTGTTTCACAGGTAGGTTTGTATTTATTTTAACTAGGTAGTTAGTAAATAGTTAATAACTATTTGCTAACTAGTCTACCTATTTAAAATAAATACAAACTTACCTCTGAAATAAAAATAAAACCTAAGCTAGATACAATATAACTATTAGTTATATTGTAGCTAGCTTAGGTTTTATTTCACAGGTAAGTATGTATTTAGCTTTAAATAGGAATTATTTAGTTAGTAATTGAAAGTTTAATTTAGATCTAATTTAATTATGTTAAAGTTAGGGGGTTAGGTTTAGGGTTAGGTTAAGGCGTTAATATAGTTTAATTTAGCATGTTGTGATGTGGGGGGGCTGGTGGTTTAGCGGTTAATAGGGTTATTTAGTTAATAATTGTACATTTATTTAGCTATATTTTTATTATGTCAAAGTTAGGGGGTGTTAGTGTTAGGTTTAGGGTTATGTTAGGGTTAGGGTTATATAAGGGTTAGGTTTAGGGGTTAATATAGTTTAATTTAGCTTGTTGTGATGTGGGGGGCTGGAAGTTTAGGGGTTAATAAATGTAGTATAGTGGTGGTGATATCGGGAGCGGCAGATTAGGGATTAATAATTTTATTTAGGTAGCAGTGATTTCTGGAGCGGCAGATTAGGCGTTAATAACTGTAGGCAGGCACCAGCGATGTTGGGGGCAGCAGATTAGGGGTGTTTAGACGTAGGGTTTATGTTAGGGTGTTAGACTTAAACAGTATTTTTATTTCCACATAGACATCAATGGGACTGCATTACAGAACTTTTGTTTTCATGATCGCAGATGTTCGTTTTTTTTGCCAGCTCTCCCCATTGATGTCTATGGGGAAATCGTGCACGAGCATGTCAATCACAGCGCTTGTTTTGTGTGCAGCATGGAGCTCAACCCAACCATATCACACGCAAAAGGCATATGTTTGAAAACTTGTAATAGCAGCGCTATAGTAAAATAAATAACGTAACTTTTGTTGCATTCGTTAATTTCTCTATAGCGCTCAAAACTCGTAATCTTGGTGAAAGCTAACAATATCCATCTCCAACACACACACACACTTCTGTTTTTTTACTTAATAATAATAGATGTACAGTAATTCTTGATTTTTACCTAGGCAATGCAATAACTCTAAGGCACTCTGAGAACATGCAGTTTCCTGTTGTATTTAGTTGACACAGTACCTTAACAACAAAACCAATATTTGATATATTTTTTCAAGCACTGTGCTGCCATTTACCACATATGTCTGATTAAAATACTTTAGAAACAGCCAGACCCTTCCATATCTGATGTATTTACAAAAGTGAATATGATTATATTATATTTAGAGCTCAGTGCTTAACAGATTTTGGTATAGGCACATATCCAAGTCAAAGAGACCATAAATGTACAGTGACACTAACACAATGCTGTGTTGACAGAAGGCTTTTATAGACTCAAGGGTTTATAACACTTAGTATATTGCTCATTAATGCAGTGTGTGTTTTAATATAGTTACTAAGGCCTAGATTTAGAGTTTGGCGGTAGCCGTCAAAACCAGCGTTAGAGGCTCCTAACGCTTGTTTTTTACGGACTCCGGTATTTAGAGTTTAGTTACCGACACTCAAAAATCACCCAACGCACAAATCTCTACCGACAGCTCAGACCCAGTAGTTAACATCTACCGACAAAATAAACATCCACGAATCACAAAACAAATATTACACAAAGTACACTTACACTCATACAAACACTACACTATATTTATTTTTCAGATTTAATAATTTTTCATCCAAATAGAAAGGATCAAAGTTGCGAGATCTCGGGTGTTAGAAAAAAAACAACACAAATCGATTTTGCCATTGACTTACATTGACACACGGGAAAAGACCCTCATATACCTACATCTAACTAATAATATTATCACAAACATACACTCATCAATGCATAAAAAAAATATACACCACATTACATACACAAACAAGTTATTTATTACAAAATGAACACGATTTAGCTACTTTTTCACACAAGCTCATGATGTCACTCCCTTTTACGAGGAAAACCAGTCTTTGAAAAAAAAATTACCAAAATTTGGAGCCTCCATTGACTTCTATGGGGAAGACATGCTTGTGCACGCGACAGACAGATTTCCCTAACGCACGCAAATAGCGTAGACAAAAAACTCCAAATACCAGCGCTAGAAATAGGAAAAATACATGCTTTTATGCGTTACACCTAGCTATGACAAATAGATCAAGAAATGCCTATTTCACTATAGTGGACTTATGGATTTTACTTATTGAATATTCACAACAGCATTAAATTGTTTCATACTTTTACATTACATCAACTACAAATCAACATCACTAGTAACAAACAGTTTTACAAATAAAATCACATTTAAACGGGGGGGCGGAGCGAGCGGTCTGTCAAGATGGCCGCCAAACACTAAAGCTCTCAAAACAAGCCGGGAGCTACCAAAATTATCTTTAGCTATTCAGCTCTTTTCTTAAAAATTAGGACATCTCTAGCCATCTGAACTAAGCAGGATCATATTGATACCCTCCAAGAGTCTTTTGCTTCCATATCGGCAGAGATATGGGACACGCCGAGAGGCGGAGGCCTCACAGTCAGTGACGCAGCGGGCCGACGACGGCCGTGTATACAGAGGTTCAGGCCTATAACCGATTGCCACCGGGCTGATATGGCTCACCACTCACCGCACATACAGCATTACCGCGGACCGCAGCGGCATTAGGAGAGGACTCCCTGAATGTGACAGAGACAGCTGCGACTCCGGTATGGCCGACCCCCCGCTCTGGTGTACGGAGGATATCTGACTAACACCCGCTCTTGATACCGGTAAGCACATAGTGCAATGGGCAGCAATCACCAGATGGGGACAAATCTATTACCCTAATGAACAGTATGAAAGCAATATTATACCATAATAATCGGGGATTGTGAACTGTGGCGGGCCTAGATGACACATACCTGAAATCACATTATAGAACAGTGGGGGCTCTCTGCATAAACGGACAGCATTTAACTACATAGAGAGACTGTAACATGCCTGCAGGACATAAAAGCACTTGCTAATTAAGAAAGCCTTAACGACAGCAACCCTGCATTGTCATCTTTTACAAGGTTATAACGTTATTCAGCAAAATAAGGGCCACTTTATGACTTTATATCAGGAGCCCACGAGACCTGCAAATGGCGCAGAGAGTTGCACACAATATCCTCAGTTGTCTGAAAATCGGCAGATGATGCCCCATGTTACTGCTTAAGATCTATATGATCTCTGAAGAGATATCAATCCCTTACTACATGTGTGTTATTGAATATGCTTGAAAGGAATGCTTGTGGATCAGACAAGAGCCAAATAGTTTTCTAAACTGCTTTCTAAACCCTGAGCTTATCATTAACCACTCAGCTCTTTTGTCACTGTTACAAATCTGAACCTCGGAGGGTCCCAATGGACATTTTTATTAAAACACCCAGATCAGAAAAGAAAGAGTTCCACATAACCCGATCCTAAAACAATACTACAACAAATACTGACTTGTTGAAAGAACATAGTTTCATCGAGCTTATAGGCCCTGCCTCAGTCCCCTCCCATTTCCTGCTGTCTTCCATGTCAGTGGGTCATATCCACTCTCCCTTTTCCGAGATCGCTCTAGAAGAGTAAAACCCCTGGGGAGTGAGGCCTCCTTATCTACCGCAAGTTGGTCTTTTCTTTCTCAAAAAACCGCCAAACTAATATCAATATCTGGGAAAATGTCGCAACGGAGACAAGTAAAGTCGGATAAACCGCAGAAAACCCCTCAAAGACCACAAGAAGCTGTTAGTACCTTTTTTAAGCAAGTGGATAAAAATAAACACAAAAACAACACGGCCCCCCTGCTTTCAACTGCACCTGATGATAATGAGGGCTGCTCTGACAGCTCCAGCAGCTCTTCACCTCAAACACCTGAAATTGCAGCTGACCCACCCATCACCTATAAGACCATCAAAGCCCTAATAGACCAAGTTAAAGTTTGCATAAAGGAGGAATGTGCAGACTTGAAAAAAGACATCTTGGATTTGGGCCGCAGAGTCGATTCACTTGAGGAACATGAATTTGTCTTTTCTCAGAAGATAGCTGATTTGACTTCCAAAGTCTCACATCATCACCAAAATTTCGTAGACATGGAAGACAAAATAGACGACCTCGAAAACCGCACTAGGCGCAATAATTTGCGCTTTCGAGGCATTCCTGAAACAGTCCAAAATAATGAGATACGAGAATATCTACAAGGTCTTTTTTCTGAAATAGCCGAGAAAGGAAATATGGAGCTGACGAATGTTACTCTGGAAAGAGCGCACAGAGCTCTGCGCCCTAAACCCAATGAGGACTCTCCACCCAGAGACATTATTGTCAAATTCCAAAATTATCAACATCGGGAAGATATCTACAATATGTCACGAAAACAACAATCAGTGTCATATCAAGGGCACCGTATACAGATCTATCAAGACCTGTCCATAAGGACACTGCAAAAAAAGAAGAGATTTTTCGTTTCTGACACTCCACCTTAGGCAACTAAGGATCCCTTATAGATGGGGATTTCCTACCTCAGTGATCTCCATGAAAAATGGGAAGAAATTTGAATGCCGATATCTGTCTGACGTTGAAAAGTTTTGCCACATGCTGGCAATTCCGGTTCCAACCGGAGACATGGATGTGCCTCTGCAAAATTCAACGCTAGGAAGACCAGCCAATAAGTCACAGAGAACACCCGGAGTGACAAATCCATCAAGCCAACTTAAAAGGAAGCAGATTAGCCCTGGGGAATCTGACTTAATACAACCAGGCTGACCTCACAAGGATCTCATACCCCATACTCCACTATGGGCCTAGCCCGTCACATCTGGTCAAATTGGACATAACCTACCAAGGACAGATCTCCAGAGACTGACCCCCACTAGATACTCAAAATGGGGGGCTAGAACTTTATGTAATGCCTTAACTACAGAACTATGTGGCAAGTATACCTCCTGTTAGTGCCCTCCAGCACTGTTGACAAGATGACTGTATGTATATCTAAACTGTTTAAGGTTGATGTTTCTTATCCTTTTTTTTGTCTTAGGCTTATACCAATTGCAGTTTCCCTTGCCTATCACACTTTACCAAAATATATAGGTAAAGAAAGCTCCCATAGGACCACTTGCCTAATTTTAGAGGTCAATGAGCTAACTACCCACAGTTCTTGTTTATTTTATATTATTACCACTAGATGGATAAGGGCTATTAAACTAGTATGATAGCTAGACAAAGAACCCGATAGTTTGAATTACCGTTGTTACACACTCAGCATTAATATGAGAATACACACTCTTGAAATGTTTAATCAAGGCATAGGAAACTACCTCCTAATTAGAAAGGTCTTCGATAATTGTATGACATGTTCCTAAGTTATAACTAACCTTTAATTTTAATTAATTGTTATTGTTATGTATTTGTTGAGCTGAATATAAGATGCGCAATGTGAGTAGCCACCAGGCTTGTTAACCAGCCTCACCTGTTGAAAGTTTTTCAAGTTTATATATTCTTTTACTAAATACAATCATATATATACTATTATCTGTGAAGCCGACAGACACTATATACCATTGAGTTTTGTCCTCTACTTATAACCTACTTAGACATTACTCTCCCCTCCAAGTTCCCTCCTTCTTCCCTCCTTTTCCCCTCATCCTCCTCACATCTGCTAGAAGTAAACACTGAGCATAAACTCCTATATTCATCCACCAAGCCTATAGATCCCACACAGTAAGAATGAACACTGTGACTATAGCAAGCCAAAATGTAAAAGGATTCCTATCTGCTGAAAAACGCTCTATAGCATACTTTGACTTTTATAAGAAGGGCATTGAAGTAGCCATGTTACAAGAAACACACTTTAAGAGACGAAATGAACCCCGCTTAGCTACACGCTACTTTGACAAACATTTCTTCAGCTCAGGGTTAAGTAGGAAAAATGGAGTATGCATATCAATCAAGCGCAATGTTCCCTTTGAATTAAAGCAAAAACACTCAGACAAAGATGGGAGACTGTTAATTTTAGTAGGTCTGTGCTACGGCGCCTTAATCACCTTGGTCAATGTCTATGCCCCAAATAGACCCACACCCAGGTTCTATAAATCGGTCATAAATACCATTCTAGATGTTTCAAAAGGTCCCATCATCTTAGGAGGAGACCTCAACTTCACTATGCACCCCTCTCTAGATAACTCTACAGGGAAGTCATATCTCGGTAACAAAATTCTAAAAGCCAATTATGTGGCCTTATGCTCAATTTCCCTGTTCGATACCTGGAGAATAGCGCACCCCACACAAAGAGACTACACATTCTTTTCCCACCCACAACATTCTTACTCTAGATTGGACTACATTTTATGTAGCCAGACACTTTTAACTAACCTGGTACAGTCTAGAATATCACATACCCCATGGTCTGACCATAGCATGGTTCTATCTACTTTCCAGTGGTCTACTAAACCGATAAACACTTTTAACTGGAGACTAGATGAAACCATCCTGACGAATCAGGAAACGCTGGAAAAACTAACAGAAGCGACTGACGAATTTTTTCTTAATAATAAACCTGCAGACACATCTGCAAGAAACAACTGGGAAACGTACAAATGTTATATTAGGGGTTTCTTAATAAAACATACAGCTAAAATACGCAAGATGATGAAGGCCCAAGTAACATCTTTGACTGACACTTTAACCACAGCCGACAGGTTACATAAAACTGATCCGACCTCAACCCAAAAACTAGCAGATCTCGTCTCAGCCAGAGAAAGCCTAAATAAATTTTTAACTCAACAAGCCCACCTTAGGGCCTTAACTACTAAAGCCAAATTCTTTGCAGAAAGCAATAAAGCTGGGAGGCTTCTGGCGAGATCACTTAAAAAGCAAAAATATAATTCATTCATTAGATCTATTTCGCACCCCTCTGGCAGGATGGTGAACAAACATGAAGAAATTGCCGAAACATTCGTATCCTACTACACTAAACTTTATAACATTAACCCCAACATAACCCAAGACACTAGCAATAGTATAACAAGCTATCTTGCCACTTTAGAGACCCCTAGCATAACAGAGGATGATAGTCATGCCCTAGACGCCCCTATTACCACCCAAGAAATTCTCAATGCCATCAATGCACTCCCTAATGGAAAATCCCCTGGACCGGATGGGTTAACGGCTAAATTTTACCAACTATTCCGATCACAAATGTGCCCACCCCTGCATGCACTATTCACATCTATAGACAAAGGAGAAGCTTTTTCTAACTCTCTACTAGAAGCTACAATCACTGTAATCCCAAAGGCGGACAAGGTGGGCACCCTGGCGGGTAATTATAGACCCATATCTCTTTTAAATATAGATATAAAGATTTATGCTAAAATTTTGGCTAATCGCCTTAATATGATCCTACCAAAAATTATACATCCGGATCAAGTGGGATTTGTCAAGGGCAGAGAGGCTAAAGATAATACAATCCGAGTCCTGCATTCCTTACAAGCTTCGCATGATAACAAAACCCCCTTGACGCTCTTATCAACTGACGCTGAAAAAGCCCTTGACAGGGTCAGCTGGCAATTCATGTGGGGGGCCCTGTCGAAGTTTGGCTTCTCTAAAACCTTTATCGATAGAATACAAGCGTTATACTCTACCCCACAAGCCAGAGTTCGAGTAAACGGAACTATATCCCACTCCTTTCCAATTACCAATGGAACCCGCCAGGGGTGCCCACTGTCCCCACTATTGTTTGCTTTAACCATAGAGATCTTGGCTATTAAGATCAGAGATAACAAAGATATTTTAGGCCTACCATTTAACCAAATTAATCAGAAATGTTTGCTATTTGCAGATGATGTGATTTTTACCTTACGATCCCCTTCTACCACTTTACCTGCCTTGTTACAAACCCTAAAAGAATATGGGCAGGTCTCTAACTTCTCCATTAATATGGGGAAGTCGGGAATCATGCTATTAAACTCCCCTAAAAGTGATATAGACTTTGTAACCCAGCAAACATCGTTCCAAATTGTTGATAAACTTAAATACCTAGGCCTACTGATCCCACACAAACACCAAGATTTATTTAGTATTAATTATCTAGGCCTCCAAAAATCAGTGAACGCCTTACTGGAGGGATGGCACAGACAGGGTCACCTTTCGTGGATGGGTAGAATTAACACTGTGAAAATGATGATAATACCAAAATACTTATTTCTATTCCAGACGCTGCCGATGGCCCTGCCGGTCTCATTCCTAAAAACCCAACAAAATATGATCAACTCATTCATATGGTCCTACAAAAAACCCAGAGTTGCCCAACAGACACTATATATGCATAAAGAAGATGGTGGGCTCAGCGTCCCAAATCTCCTAAACTACTATAGGGCTGTCCACTTATCCCGAGTGATCTCGTGGTCCCATTCCGCTGACTCAGCCCTATGGGTACAAATTGAAAGCTCTCTCCTGGAGACAAGATCCATGAGAGACGTGGCGTTGCTGCCCAAATCTCAAAGACCTCAGCTAGCATACCGGAATAACTATGTTAGAGCCACCTTAGAGGTGTGGGACCATGTGATAATACACTTTGCAGACATATCCACTCCTGTTTCCCCCCTCTCCCCACTATTGAATAATCAGATTTTCTTACAGAATTCCTTTTTCTCCCATGTGAACAAAGAGGAACACTTACACAACCTACCTATTTACCTACTAGTGGAATCAGGGAGGATTAAGGATAGATCAAAACTACAAGAGGAACTAGGGCCACCTTTTCATAGCTGGTACTCATACCTTCAAATAAGACATGCGCTCTCAGAGAACGCATTTAAAGCTAATATATTTAGATCACTGACTACTTTTGAGAAGTATAATTGAGAAGTATAAACCCCGAGTGCAAAAAAGCTCACTTATCGCTAACTTATAAACTGCTAAGACGCATTTCCCCGGGTCAACACCCCTCTTTCATTATGAAATGGGAATCAGAGATGATAGATAACTTTACTGAAGAAGAGTGGAGAAATAGCTTCAGAATGACACACTCTGTCTCAACCTCCCTGTTCATATCTGAACTGAATTATAAAATACTCACCCGGTGGTACTTAACACCCCAGCGCCTTAGATATATTTACCCCACGGCTTCACCAACCTGTTGGAGACGCTGTGGAGAATTGGGGACAATGACCCACATTTGGTGGGGGTGCCCCCTCTGATCAGAATTCTGGCGAAATATAGAGAGGTGCACTAATAAAATTTTAGGCTTGGAAATCGTCTTGAACTCTAGAATTGTATTGCTTAACATGATCCCACCAATACACTGTATATATCGCACGACACTCCTTAAATTGATGCTAGCCTGTGCAAAGAGACTGATACCCAGACAGTGGAAGACGCAAAACATTCCAACACACACACAATGGGTAGCAGAAGTAGGACACGTACTGAAACTAGAAAAGCAACATTATTATTATGTGGGAAAATGAGACCCTTTCAATGATATGTTCTTTATTTGGGAACAAGGCCTCTATAAACTAAAAGAAGACAGAGAAATCTAAAGCATAGAATAGAGACAATCTAGAATTCTACCTTCATTTCTGAACTCTACATACCCCTCTAGCACCCTACCTTTTCCTCCCCCCTGATCCTTCCCTTCCTCCCTCCCCATCCCTACCCCACCGCCCAGTGTAAAGGGGACACTATTATAGGACAGCTTACCAACAACCGAAGATTGATTGTACTCTCTTTGAAATGTATGTTTTTCATACTATTTTATTTTCAGGATATATCACAGCCTTCTATAAATATACCACTGATCACTAATTTTCTGAAATTGTAATTATACAATGTTTCAAATGTTGAAAGTAAATTTACCTTTTTTTTATCATATGTATTGTGTTGAAACAAAAAATCAATAAAAACTATTGAATCAAAAAAAAAAATCACATTTAAACGGAGACAAAAATAATTACAACATTTCAGGATTCACAAACAGTACACAATGGGAAACACCTCTCATATACCATTATTATTGCATTTCATTTATTCAACTCATATGCTTGCAGCAACAGCATATCTACATAGGCTTAACACATGATCAGTCATGGATGCACATACATTACTTTTAGCATTCACTCATACATGTGCATTCAAATGATGGGGGAAAAACACATTACATTCGCTCTAGGAATCACAAAACAGAACATATGGATTTTACTGTACTTTTAACATCATGATTCCATCACAATAAACCATTAGGAATTACGTACAAGAAGAACATCATTACACCAGATTACAGATGTCACTTTATGGGAAGGAACAACAATGCCAGACCGCTATATAGAAGTTAGCATATGTGAGACACAATCACAATATATACGTACATGTACATAACACGCATCACCCATCACGCAACCACAAAGCACACATTTATATTTTATTCAGCACACAATAACAATGTAGTCAAATACAACAACACAATGAGGATATCAGAACCACATAGGCAGGTTAATAATATGATGACGTCATTAGAAGATTCAACCATACACATTACAGATTCACGACTGTACCGGCCCTTTCAGAAATTTACCACTCAATACTACAATACAACATATACGTAAACAACAGTTTGGAACAGCATTATTAGGGCGATTTGAATGGGACAATTAATAAATATTGTCAGCTCGCAAATCACTTATATATATAATACTACGGAAGTTATTCAGTATTAGTGCCATTTTAATGGGACGCATACAATATTGACAGCTCGGCAATCACTTATATATACAATACTACAGATGACAGCCGGAAGTTCTTCAGTCTTAGTGCGATTTGAATGGGACGCATACAATATTGACAGCTCGGCAATCACATATATATACAATACTACAGATGGCAGACGGGAAGTTCGGAATTATTATTGAGATTTTAAAGGGACGCATACAATATTGACATCTCGGCAATCACTTATATATACAATACTACAGATGACAGCCGGAAGTTCTTCAGCATTAGTGCGATTTTAAAGGGACGCATACAATATTGACAGCTCGGCAATCACTTATATATACAATACTACAGATGACAGCCGGAAGTTCTGAATTATTATTGCGATTTTAAAGGGACGCATACAATATTGACAGCTCGGCAATCACTTATATATACAATACTACAGATGACAGCCGGAAGTTATTCAGTCTTAGTGCGATTTGAATGGGACGCATACAATATTAACAGCTCGGCAATCACTTATATATACAATACTACAGATGGCAGAAGGGAAGTTCTGAATTCTTATTGCGATTTTAAAGGGACACATACAATATTGACATCTCGGCAATCACTTATATATACAGTACTACAGATGGCAGACGGGAAGTTCTGAATTATTATTGCGATTTTAAAGGGACGCGTACAATATTGACAGCTTGGCAATCACTTATATATACAATACTACAGATGGCAGATGTTACTTTATCGTTTTCAAACAATGTTGCAGCAACATTGATCGATCACATTCGATGCACACTATACACAACTATGCACTTTCATTCACGTTTGCCTGGATGTGTGCTTGTTACTATAAGATCGCGTTTAATAAATATTGATTACGCATATGATCAAACATTACAAACATGCACTGTATGTGTGATATTTGAAACTTTCACATTGAGATTCATTGGGGGAAAACAACATTTCAGCAAACAACAAAAAAACGCCCACTGTGAAAGCATTCACGCCGCTCACATACAAACAAGTGTATACAATCAGCAATCATTACAAACTCACTACCATTGGACTAATTGTACTATAAATCCCCCAAACAACATGGCCAAAGCATTCCTTGTGATCCACATCAGATCAATTTGCATACCTTGTTACGCCTTGCTCTGCTGTTTTGAAAGATGGATGATGATGACATGGTAGATGCTGCTGGTGCTGCTATTGGCGAACTAGCTGTTGATAGAATCAGGCAGTAAAATCAGGCAGCCTCGGCGTCTCCGAGTGAGACGAAGGGCTCGTCTGGTTCGCGGTCCTCGTGTCTACAGGGTGAGACCCACCTTGGAAAACATGAGCGACTTTGAGGTTTATGATAAGTATCGTCTCAATCGCGAACAGCTCATTGGCCTTTACTATCTTCTTAAACCTCATTTGGAGCCACGTATAAGAATAAGGACTGCTGTTCCCGGCATGAGTAAGATGCTAAGTTGTCTATACGTCCTGGCCTCTGGGAGTTTTCAATCCGGAGAAATGTACATGCATGGCCTGTCTCAAGGTACATTCTCTGTGGTGTTTGATAACTTTCTGGATGCCATGGTACGTATCAGTAAGCAATACATAGGATTCCCACAGAATGATGGTGATTGGAGGCGCCTGAAGCGGGAATTCTTTGCTATTGCTCAATTGCCCAATGTCTTGGGAGCCATAGATTGTACCCACATTGCGCTGCGTGCTCCAATTGATGACTTGCCCTTCAGAAATCGCAAACATTTTCATAGCCTCAACGTGCAGTATGTTTGTGACGCACAGATGAGGATTATGCATGTGTGTGCGAATTTTGGAGGAGCTTGTCATGATGCCCGCATTCTCTCTCAGTCGTCCCTGTGGACACCGTTTGAGGAAAGACAAATGCCCCCTGGTTATCTCGTTGGTGAGTATTTGTGCACAACATGGTTAATTAGTTTGACAATTGCCACTGTAGTTTTAAAATGTCAGCGTAATGTTCAGCTATAGGATGCAATTTAATCATTTATTTTTATTTCCGCAAATGTCTAGTTTGAGTTCAATGCAGATATGTAGCATGTCTTACCTTAAATGCTCAGATAGAGAATGCAATGTAACCATTTAGTTGGCATTTTACACAAAGTCTGGTTTAGGAGAAATACGCATATGTAGCATGTCTTAGCTGAAATGGGAAGATATTAGCAAATGCATTTTAACCATGTCATTGTCTCTTTCCGCTAATGTCTAGTTTTAGTTCAATGCAGATATGTAGCATGTCTTACCTTAAATGCTCAGATAGAGAATGCAATGTAACCATTTAGTTGGCATTTTGCACAAGGTCTAGTTTAGGAGAAATACGCATATGTAGCATGTCTTAGCTGAAATGGGAAGATATTAGCAAATGCAATTTAACCATGTCATTGTCTCTTACCGCAAATGTCTAGTTTTAGTTCAATGCAGATCTGTAGCATGTCCTACCTTAAATGCTCAGATAGAGAATGCAATGTAACTATTTAGTTGTCATTTTACACAAGGTCTGGTTTAGGAGAAATACGCATATGTAGCATGTCTTAGCTGAAATGTGAAGATATTAGCAAATGCAATTTAACCATGTCATTGTCTCTTTCCGCTAATGTCTAGTTTTAGTTCAATGCAGATATGTAGCATGTCCTACCTTAAATGCTCAGATAGAGAATGCAATGTAACCATTTAGTTGGCATTTTACACAAGGTCTGGTTTAGGAGAAATACGCATATGTAGCATGTCTTAGCTGAAATGGGAAGATATTAGCAAATGCAATTTAACTATGTCATTGTCTCTTTCCGCTAATGTCTAGTTTTAGTTCAATGCAGATATGTAGCATGTCTTACCTTAAATGCTCAGATAGAGAATGCAATGTAACCATTTAGTTGGCATTTTACACAAGGTCTGGTTTAGGAGAAATACGCATATGTAGCATGTCTTAGCTGAAATGGGAAAATATTAGCAAATGCAATTTAACCATGTCATTGTCTCTTTCCGCTATTTTTAGTTCAATGCAGATATGTAGCATGTCTTACCTTAAATGCTCAGATAGAGAATGCAATGTAACCATTTAGTTGGCATTTTACACAAGGTCTGGTTTAGGAGAAATACGCATATGTAGCATGTCTTAGCTGAAATGGGAAGATAGAGAATAATATTGAACTAGATTATTCTTTTAAAAAATAAACATTTGTTAGTGGATTATCGTGTACACAAACTTTTATTGGACTCAAAATACAATTTTGAGGATTCAGTTTCAATTATGTTCTGTTCATAATTTATAGGTGATTCTGGTTACATGAGCTGCACTTGGCTTATTACCCCATTGCGTAGCCCGACTGATGTGGCTGAGGAGCGCTACAATAGGGCTCATAAGAGAACCAGGGCGGTGGTTGAACGAATGTTCAGGCTCCTGAAGATGAGGTTCAGGTGCCTTGACAGGTCGGGAGGAGCCCTCCAGTACAAACCAAAGAAGGTGGCTAAGATCGTTATAGCCTGTAGTGTCCTGCATAATATTGCACCGCGGACTGGGATGCTGCAGGGCGTCCAGGGGCACCGAAACCTCCTCAGAGATGAGGAGGATGATCCAGTTCTAGAGGGGCCATTCCGGGACGAGGGGCTCAATGTCAGAGCAGACATCATCAACCGCCACTTTAGACGGTAAATAATAGAAGTTAGACTGGAGTATTGTCAATAGATGTGAACTCTAGGGAAATGACAAGTAGAGAATTGTGCAAACATGTTATGATTGTTCATCAAATGCTAAAAATGTGTTTCATTTATTAATATAGGTGATGCTCTGGTCATTGGGTCCTGTAGCGAGTCTTTGCCACCTGGTTTTTAAAGAGGACATCAGCTGGTAAGTATAAATGTATGGACTGTTGCTGGCATGAATTGTACACAAATACATCATATGGCATACATTTTCTAAACTAGTATTTAGTTTACACATTACTTAAAATGTAAATACTCAGAAAGGGATCCTCTAGCATAACTATCCTCTAGCATGACTATGGTTCAAAGTCACACATTAGAAGTTCGTTCTGCTCAATATGACTCATCTTCACACTTGATAGAACATAACACAAGATGCTACACATGCTTAGTAAGCTAGTGACAGAAATGTATTCAGAAATGGGGGGTGGGAGAGGGGTACAGAACTGATTCACACACTTGTATTAGTAATTTTAAAAAACAATTTTATGCCATTAGGGAGATGACTTCATGTAAAGACTGAAAGGGAAGAATTCGAAGAATGACAGTGAAGAATTCCCAGACTGACAGTGGAAAAAGACAAGATTGAAATTGAAGAATACCAATGGGATCATGTCTGGCATTATCTTTCAAATCTGCTGACCTTGAAAACCATACAAAGACATGTTCACATGGTAAGTGCCAACTATTTGATAGAATAAGGCTGTGGAGGCATCCTATTGGAGACACTTAGATTATGTTCTAATTTTTAGATGGTATTTCACAGTCCTCTATTTTTGAAATGATGAATAAGACACCTATTGAAGATCAACTGTTTACCCCTGAATTGACTTTCAAAGACCATGCATTATCCAGGTTGGTTTACCAATGCATGCTAGTTAAGAATCACAGGAAGAATGTCGAATATTAGTAGCTTACATACATTAGTCATACTTAGTTCATAATTAGATATTTAGGTATCACAATCAGACACTTAGATTATTTTCTAATTTTTAGATGGTATTTCACAGTCCTCTATTTTTGAAATGATGAATAAGACACCTATTGAAGATCAACTGTTTACCCCTGAATTGACTTTCAAAGACCATGCATTATCCAGGTTGGTTTACCAATGCATGCTAGTTAAGAATCACAGGAAGAATGTTGAATATTAGTAGCTTACATACATTACTCATACTTAGTTCATAATTAGATATTTAGGTATCACAATCAGACACTTAGATTATTTTCTCATTTTTAGATGGTATTTCACAGTCCTCTATTTTTGAAATGATGAATAAGACACCTATTGAAGATCAACTGTTTACCCCTGAATTGACTTTCAAAGACCATGCATTATCCAGGTTGGTTTACCAATGCATGCTAGTTAAGAATCACAGGAAGAATGTCGAATATTAGTAGCTTACATACATTAGTCATACTTAGTTCATAATTAGATATTTAGGTATCACAATCAGACACTTAGATTATTTTCTAATTTTTAGATGGTATTTCACAGTCCTCTATTTTTGAAATGATGAATAAGACACCTATTGAAGATCAACTGTTTACCCCTGAATTGACTTTCAAAGACCATGCATTATCCAGGTTGGTTTACCAATGCATGCTAGTTAAGAATCACAGGAAGAATGTTGAATATTAGTAGCTTACATACATTAGTCATACTTAGTTCATAATTAGATATTTAGGTATCACAGTCAGATACTTAGATTATTTTCTAATTTTTAGATGGTTTTTCAGTCCTCCATTTATGAAATGATGAATAAGACACCTATTGAAGATCAACTGTTTACCCCTGAATTGACTTTCAAAGACCATGCATTATCCAGGTTGGTTTACCAATGCATGCTAGTTAAGAATCACAGGAAGAATGTCGAATATTAGTAGCTTACATACATTACTCATACTTAGTTCATAATTAGATATTTAGGTATCACAATCAGACACTTAGATTATTTTCTAATTTTTAGATGGTATTTCACAGTCCTCTATTTTTGAAATGATGAATAAGACACCTATTGAAGATCAACTGTTTACCCCTGAATTGACTTTCAAAGACCATGCATTATCCAGGTTGGTTTACCAATGCATGCTAGTTAAGAATCACAGGAAGAATGTTGAATATTAGTAGCTTACATACATTAGTCATACTTAGTTCATAATTAGATATTTAGGTATCACAGTCAGATACTTAGATTATTTTCTAATTTTTAGATGGTTTTTCAGTCCTCCATTTATGAAATGATGAATAAGACACCTATTGAAGATCAACTGTTCACCCCTGAATTGACTTTCAAAGACCATGCATTATCCAGGTTGGTTTACCAATGCATGCTAGTTAAGAATCACAGGAAGAATGTCGAATATTAGTAGCTTACATACATTACTCATACTTAGTTCATAATTAGATATTTAGGTATCACAATCAGAAAAAGGAATACATATTATAGTTGATATAGAGGTATTTGAATGGACATTAAATATTACATTTATGTTCAGCATACATATATATTTATTATTGAAATGTGATATACATTATTATGTATAATTAGAAATTATGATATTTAAATTAAATTTTTATTACACAATATAATGGTGCATGGTTTGTTTGGTTTTTAATCCAAAAATTTAATTCATAAATATCTTGATAAAATTATGCACAAAGTTAGAGCATAGACACAAGATGATTGTAAATGTATTTTATGAATATTTTACAACGTGTGTATTAACTTTGTAATTTTTTTTTATTATTTTCAGATTGTCATCTGATGACTTCCAGGAATATTGTTTTGTTTTTGTTTTTGTTAAAAGAACTTTTTATTTTTAAATGGTAATAATCAACATTTTATTATTAAATACCCTCTTTTGAACAGATTATAATAAATATCCATATAATCTGTCAATAAAAAAAACCAATTTGACTCCCATGACTGGTAGTTGTCTATTTGACAAGCACATGCATAAGATCAAATTAGGCATTCATTTTTGAAAATCCACTGATTCAGAGAATATTAAATTAAACTATCTTTTTAAAATTAATTGGGGAGTGAGATCCATCGATGCTTTTCTTGTGTAATTCTTAGATGTTAAAATATTTTCGGATATGTAGTCAGAATTTGACATAAATTTATTTGTTTCACTTTTAAGAAGGGGAAGTGGTTCAATTACATTAAAGTGACAGTGTTGTTGAATGTAAAATTTATTTTATAAGATCTTGTATCTTCCTTAGGTATCTAAAAACATTATTTTAATAAATTTATAAATTTTTAATTTAAAAATGGTAGGTCATTTAACTTCATATTTTGCACAAGCTAGTTATTGGATGCCATGTTAATAGATTTTATTTTCTAGTGGAGTCATTTAAAGGGACATTTAACTATAGTTATTAATATTATGTAGTTTTTAAAATCTTACCTCTTGGGTTAGACATCACATATCTATATATAATTTTCATTCCCCTTTAGATTCTTTCGACAATGTTAAATCAACATTCCGAATGTTTTGGTCCTTAAAGGGACATTCACAAAATATATTGTGTATTGAATTTTAAAAAATCATAAATGAATTTAAACATATTTAGAAAGTACTATAGAATTACATTCAGTCTTTAAATATACTTCGAAAAAGATAAATCAATGCACATATCTTAGTCAATTACATAAGGCATCTATGTGCAACCAACAATCAGCATCAAAATAGCCTATGTAGATATGTATTTAATCCAAGAATATATATAATTACAATCTAATGATTGAATAACAAAACATATTAAGTTGTTCAAATATTATAATCTTATCCAAAATGCATAAATAACATATAGCTTAATGTCCCTCTAAGCTGAAGACTGCGAAATACATCCATTACAATATATATATTCAGTCAGTGTGTAAAACAATCCAGAAGTTAATCTAAATATGCTTTACTCATATGTTATACTAATTTTACAAAAGGAAGGTGCCTAGGTTTATGATTTTTCAAGCATTATTGTGAAATGTCTCCTTAAAGGGACATGAACTCAAAATATACTTAAAGGGAGACAGTTAAAAAATTAATGATTTATACATTCAGAACGAGTATTCTATTTTAAGCAACTTTATAAATTGTCTCATATTATCAATGTTCCTCGTGATGTTGCTATCATTACTTTAAAAATAAGGCATTAAATTGATAATTTATTTGCTTCAGTACTCTGGACAGAACTTTTTTTTTTGGGGTGGATTAATTTATCCAACAATCATCAAGGACAACCCAGGTTTTTGGCAAAAATTGTCCGTAATCTAAAATATCATTATTGATTTGCAAAGAAAGATAACAAGATAATTCTTAACATTTGAGAATCAGATTAAATTATAAAGTTGCTTAACATTTCATGCTCAATCTGAATCACGAACACTAAATTTGTTTGGACAGTGTCCCTTTAAGAGATTTAAAGAGTGTATTTACTTCTCTTCTTATCTTGACATACTTTGCTTGAAAAGCATATCGAGATAGGCTCAGTAGATGAAGATTGGTGGATGCACAGAGATGCCTTATGTGATTGGCTCAACCATGTGCATTTAAATTTCTTCTGTTGAGGATATCTAAATACAAAGATAAATTGAGTTACATTTTAAAGTCTAAACAATTTTCTATCTCTACAGATCATTTGATACAATTGTTTGTTTGTAATGTCTATTTAAAAATATAGACGCCATTGCACAATAACATATATGAGCAGTTCAGACAAATACAAGCTTGAGGTTTATTTACTAATAACAAACAAACCTGTAGTTTAACATCTATAAACAGATTATCCAAGTTACTGACATTATAACCTGAATTTGAACATTCAGAAATGTTGCGTGGGAAACGGATCTTGAAACACCAGATTTGTATCTTTAAACAGAGTCTAATGTCACGCAATAGCACACAATCAATGTGCATTATAAATACATTTAATAGAGCAATGTCAATACTTCACAATAAGTCAACAAATTGATTTTATGAACAATAAAGACATACAATATTAAATGTGTATTTGTATTAAAGAAACAGACCGTTATTAAACCGAAAAATGTCTACAACATTTAATAATGTGACAGTATTAGATTTTAAAGAGAATTTAAACATTAATATTTAACGGATCACGGATATTAAATCTGCGTCACACATATCCGTATGACAGGCCCATAAGTTACAAATACTTCTACATGAAAAATGAAGTAACAGCACCACCAGGAGGTATGTGTATGGAAGTTGCTAAGATATGAAACATTAAGGAACGGCCAATCAGAGTTCATCACACAAACACAACTTGAGTCAGGATGGTCTCACAGACATTCTAACAATATTTCAAACTTTTATCCAATCAGATGTACAGATAACTTGTCCCATGGTGCATCTCATGTTTACTTCACCATATAAAAGTCCATTACACGTTGCCATCTTTGTCAGTTCTCTAATGCCTGCAGGCAGTCTATATTATTATTATATATTCTACAACCCAGCAGGCATGAAACCTCCCAGGTTTACCAAGCAGGAGAGTGCTGCACTGGTCCACGCCGTCCAGGACTTTTATCCCCAGCTGTTTGGGAACAAGAGGAGGTCGACAGATGCGCCTGTTAAGAAGGCCCTCTGGGAGTCTATCACCAATGCAGTTCAATTAGTGTGTGGCGTCCAGAGGAGCCACGATCAGATAATGAGGAGATTCGGAGATATGAGGTTGCGCTTGACAAAAAAAAGTCAACCTCATAAGGGAGTGGTTACAAGCCCGTAAAAGAGGGGGCAAAAGAGAGGCCCCGCGGAAACTCTACCTACTCCCTTATGAGGTGACTTTATGCGAGCTCCTCACTCTCCGGGTCCCCAAAAGATTCAGATCCTCGCCATTCTCGGCCTCCTCTTCTTCCCTCCCAGCTGCTGGATCTGAAAGTCCTGACCCGGGGGCCAGGGCAGCTGCTTCTCCGTCCGGTGGCCTGGGAGGAGCTGAAAGAGAATCTGAACCAGGTAACTATCCAACTTCATATAATATCTTAATATTTGATTATATTTTTAAAAAATGTGTATATAGTCAGATACTAAATCTATACAGATCTCACAACATACACTACATATGATGTTTAGATATCTGATTTTAGATTAGTGACACATGAAATAGGAATGATGTTTCTTGCACTCTACAGAATATGCGTCACAAAGAGAAAATTGAATTGCGCATACACGTTAACATGGGTTTGCTGTAAGTGGCATTGCTTTATACATGTTGGTCAAATGACGGATGCGTAATTCCGCTTGGAATCATTGCGCAATGATCACGAAAATTAGAATTGCGCATACACGTTAACATGGGTTTGCTGTAAGTGGCATTGCTTTATACATGTTGGTCAAATGACGGATGCGTAATTCCGCTTGGAATCATTGCGCAATGATTGCGAAAATTAGAATTGCGCATACACGTTAACATGGGTTTGCTGTAAGTGGCATTGCTTTATACATGTTGGTCAAATGACGGATGCATAATTCCGCTTGGAATCATTGCGCAATGATTGCGAAAATTAGAATTGCGCATACACGTTAACATGGGTTTGCTGTAAGTGGCATTGCTTTATACATGTTGGTCAAATTACGGATGCGTAATTCCACTTGGAATCATTGCGCAATGATCGCGAAAATTAGAATTGCGCATACACGTTAACATGTGTTTGCTGTAAGTGGCATTGCTTTAAACATGTTGGTCAAATGACTGATGCGTAATTCCGCTTGGAATTATTGCGCAATGATCGCGAAAATTAGAATTGCGCATACAAGTTAACATGGGTTTGCTGTAAGTGGCATTGCTTTACACATGTTGGTCAAAATGAAATGTGAATTATTATATATGTGAAGAATACAGTATTCTTATTTTCAATATTATACATAATAAAAAAAAGAATAGCAGAATCCAAATAAATAATAACATATGTCCATCAATTGATGAGAATGAAATAACACAAAAAATTAATTAAAGCTACATGAAACAACACAACAGATTGAAAATAAGAGTACAGGATATATTTATCATGAATTTAATTGAGGAAACAATTAACTCATGGGACTACCAAAAGATTAATAGCTTTTAATTGATTTGCTAATAATGTCAAGATTTTAAACATGGCATGATTTGTATTAATGATATCCAATCCTCATTTAATATATTACAGATCTGGATGTTGGTGCTGGATCCTCAAGCCAGGGCTTGTCACAGTATGGTATGTCTCATTTTAATTGACATTTGTCTTAGAAACATGGACAGAACATTACATACTAAATCCACATTGTTCAATATTTATATGTATCTGCAAAATGGATTATTAAAATATTTACAAATAAGAATAAAAAAAACAACAACATAGGATTACATTGTAAGACTACTCTGAATTTTTATCAAATTTAAGATATCCCATCTATTCTTGATATCTTAATTTTAATGTAAGATTCTTTGAATGTCCAATTTATATTCTTCCCTTGTGTATTGCTTAATCTTATTTGTATACATTTTGAAAAAATTCACACACTTTTGCATATGTTTTGATTTTAAAAATATAGATTCCATTTTTTAAATTGATCACGTCATTTAAGGGATATGCCAATTAAATTTTACATTGAATGATTTTTAAACGTGATTTTATTGTTTTCTTTAAACATTTTATGAGCTACATTTGTTCAGTCTATTGTTTTAGTTCTTCTAAAAACATATTGATTTTGGTTTAGGTTAAACAATGCATTACTGGTATTATCCGGCTGTTTTTTTATGCATAAATTGTCATTTTGTCAAAAGTTAAAATCATGTGTTCAGATAACAGTAGTACATAGTTTCAAAAAGTATACAATTACACATTTAGAGCTTCATGTCCCTTTAATAGATGAAAATTAAATAATTCTTAGGATATCCTTAAATAACATATTAGATTGGAATTGCATGCTCAATCCCATTCATTACATCAACATATGGAGTAGAGAATTCATTAACACCAACATTGTCAAATCAATATATTTTTATATTAAAGGGACACTGAGCTAAAATTATTAATGTTGTCATTCAGATAGAGCATGCAATATTAATCAACATTTAAATATAATACTATAATCATATGTGAAATATTCTATTGCTAAATGTATTTTAAAATCAAGAATGTACGTTTATCTGCAGCTCAATTTTGGTTGACCAACCTGGGTTTTTATTGATGATTGGTGGATACCTTCAACAAACAATTTTTATTGAATCCAATATTGCTTATCTGCCTTTAAGATTAAAATGTAGCAACATTAAAATTATAATAGGAGTCAATGTTAAATCATTTGGAACAGTTTGAACAGTGAAATCAATGATTGAAATAAATCATGTCAGTGTCCCTTTAATAAACAATAGATTCATTAATCCTTACATTCTTTGGATTAGACAATATTGATATATAATTCACATATTCACTGTTGGAGTTACTTTATAGATATAAGCATACTCTAACAGCACCATGATTACATATTTGTACTAATCAATTTGGTTTGGTATTGTGATCAATATGTGTTGTGTCCTAAACAAGATTACTGTACATTGCACAAATGGCTCGATGTGCCACATGTCTTTGTTTATATTTGTCAACAGCTGTTATTCAAAATGTGGTTTGTGTGTATTCTTTTAAGAACATTGATCAATGGATATATTTAGATATGCAATAGCATCGTATGAGATGAGTTTGATGTCTAATATAGTCAGAAATTAAACATATGTTCAATACATCATTTTTTACAGAATCCCCTTGATTCAATCAAGCATTTTTTTTTATAATGACTGCTCTATTCTTCACATTTTCAAGTTGATTATTCTTATAAATCGATACAGATGTGATTTAGTGCTATCCCAAATGTGTTCACTAATATATATCTATATCATTCATAGAGAGAGTTGTTGTGGGGAGCCCAGAGGAATCCAGCACCAACACAGAGCTGCCTTTGCGGTCTTCTGGTAAGTCCATTGACTCATATATATTTCATTGAAGGTGTATTGGTAATCAATATTATGAGCATGATTCTGATGAAGCATAACATTTGAAACAAACATATAATCTACTCCTCTGATTATATATCAATTTTAGTTTAATATTGAAAGATTAAGAATTACAATTTTATTAGTCTACACCTTTGTTATTCAGAAGATGTATAGCATATGTTTGTTTCCATGTTCATTTTTGACAACAATCATCAAGTGATACACACATGAGAAATCTTTAATGTTCTATGTACTATGCTTTTATGATTTTAAAATTAATACAAACAATAAATTGAAAATCTGAATAATTGAGAATAACAAATCTAATGTCATTTGTATGCTCCATCAAAATGATGTAAATCATAACTTTGGGTGTTTATATCTTTAATGCAACATTGATGTGTGTCTTTGATTGCAGTAACATATGTTATAATATCTGATCTTAACGTGTACACAACATGTTATGTTTTACAGAGATTGATTTAACATGTGGGACGGAGGAGGAAGAGGCTCCCTTGAAGTCTGATGGTATGTGAAATATATCTAACATGTTTCCAACATGTTGCTTTATTGGAAATCATTTTATTGAAGACATTCAAAGTCTACAGCTTTTGCACTTTAAAAAGGAATATTATTTGTCTGTTAAAATACACTACTGCCCCCTTTATATATCAGGCAGCATGAAGATATACTTGGATTTGATTAAATATTTGGATTTGAAATTCATGCCATCATGATGTCACATGCATATTCCAGGCCAAACCACAATAATAATTTTATAATTGTACAGACAGTCATTGATATTCATCTGAGTGCCTATATGCATACCATATCCTCATGTCATCATTGTTTAGACATTCAAACACACTTCTAAGTATATTGCAAACATAATCAAGTTGAAATGCGTTGATTTGATTTCATGATGTATGAGATGTTAATATATTTATAATATTTATTTCAGATTGATCCTCCTCTTCTGGTCATCAGTTTTCCGCCCATGCCCAATCCCCTGCCCAGGCCCAGGCCCCTGCCCAATCCCCTGCCCAGTCCCCTACCCCTCCACAGACCACAGACCCTCACGGCCCTTCCCATTTTTCCTATCCTGTCCCTCCCAAAAAACGCCCCTTCCTCCCCCTTCGCCGCTCTCCCCATCTTTTGGCCCGTACAGCTACCCCAGCTGCCCAGCCCCCAACTCACCACTCCCCAGCTGTACGGGCTACCCCAGAGCAGCAGCCCATCCCTCCCCAACCCAATCCCATCCCTCCCCCCTGTCTCAACCTTCATTGTCCTGGGTGTCGGATTGTCCTTCCCAGGCACAGCTGTAAGTATCATTCAAAATCAACATTATAAGATACTTAAAGGTACACTGAATGAAAATTTTTCTATTGTGATTCAAATAGAGCATGCAATGTTAATCAAATTTATAATTTACTACTCTTATCAATTATTCTTCATTCTCTTGCTATCTTTATTGAAACAAAGAAATGCCTATATTTTTTTTTTTTATTCTAAAAAAATCTGGACATCATTTCTTTATTGTTGGATGAATGTATCCATCAATCAGCAGGGACAACCAAAGTTGATAACCAAAAATGGCCTGCCCTATAAACTTACATTCTTGCATTTAAAATATACCTAGAGAATTCAAACATTTAAAGAATACGAGTAAATTAATAATTCTTTTCAATGTCATGCTCTATCTGAATCAGTAACTAAAATATTTAGGTTCAGTGTCCCTTTAATTTGATATCACTACATATACCAATCACCACTATTTGGATCCAACAATTTATGTACAAATGTTCATACATTATCTCTTGTATAACCCAGTGGGAATGTAATTTCTTCTGGTTGCTATGTTTACACAGCTTGTCCTCAATGCCAAAATGTTTAAGGATAGGTGTGCCTACCACAGTATAACAAAAATCTTTAAATTGTTAATGTAAGTACAATGTAAATCCTTTTACAAGATTTTAGACACTCAAGCTGTAAAAGTGGATCATCAAAAAACAATTAAAGGGGACAACATGTTGGATTAAAATGTTCATTTAATGGTTTAGGTCTTTCTGAATAACATATTTCATGTGTAAATAATCAATGTCAACAAATTAATTTAAAGAATTATTTGTCTTTATGATGACAATGTATCTTTGCTTTTTATTTTGTCTGTTGTGTAATTATCATTAATATTTGATTTTTTCTTTATTTTAGGCTGTGACTCAACATGGCTCACGCTAGAAGGTCTAGCATGCGTAGAGCAGGCCGTGTTGAGGAACGCAGCTGTCCTGAGAGGGATGGCCGACACCATGCAGGCCCAGCTACAGGTTCAGCATATGAATCTACGTCAGATGAGGCGGTGGAACTCAATGCTTGAATCTGTAGCTAGACATGCACAGGACGATGAAGGGGATGACCAGTAAGTGGAGGATCTGGAGATGCTCCATGGGCGCAGATAAGAATCCTCCATCCACATGTTGATGTTTGTTTTTATGGTTGCCATTTGGCCTTCTTTTCTGGTTATTGTTGTGCCTGTTGCACTCTTTTACCTTGTCATATGTCTCCAATGGGGCTATGCTGGCCCTTGGCAACTCTCTTCATGGACTGTGATGCACTCTGTTACCTTGTCATATGTCTCCAATGGGGCTATGCTG
Source organism: Bombina bombina (assembly GCF_027579735.1). NCBI lineage: Eukaryota > Metazoa > Chordata > Amphibia > Anura > Bombinatoridae > Bombina > Bombina bombina. The sequence goes on from NC_069500.1 coordinate 1,394,556,557, forward strand.
GCCCTTGGCAACTCTCTTCATGGACTGTGATGCACTCTGTTACCTTGTCATATGTCTCCAATGGGGCTATGCTGGCCCTTGGCAACTCTCTTCATGGACTGTGATGCACTCTGTTACCTTGTCATATGGCTCCAATGGGGCTATGCTGGCCCTTGGCAACTCTCTTCATGGACTGTGATGCACTCTGTTACCTTGTCATATGTCTCCAATGGGGCTATGCTGGCCCTTGGCAACTCTCTTCATGGACTGTGATGCACTCTGTTACCTTGTCATATGGCTCCAATGGGGCTATGCTGGCCCTTGGCAACTCTCTTCATGGACTGTGATGCACTCTGTTACCTTGTCTTATGGCTCCAATGGGGCTATGCTGGCCCTTGGCAACTCTCTTCATGGACTGTGATGCACTCTGTTACCTTGTCATATGTCTCCAGTGGGGCTATGCTGGCCCTTGGCAACTCTCTTCATGGACTGTGATGCACTCTGTTACCTTGTCATATGGCTCCAATGGGGCTATGCTGGCCCTTGGCAACTCTCTTCATGGACTGCGATGCACTCTGTTACCTTGTCATATGTCTCCAATGGGGCTATGCTGGCCCTTGACAACTCTCTTCATGGACTGTGATGCACTCTGTTACCTTGTCATATGTCTCCAATGGGGCTATTCTGGCCCTTGGCAACTCTCTTCATGGACTGTGATGCACTCTGTTACCTTGTCATATGTCTCCAGTGGGGCTATGCTGGCCCTTGGCAACTCTCTTCATGGACTGTGATGCACTCTGTTACCTTGTCATATGTCTCCAATGGGTCTACGCTGGCCCTTGGCAACTCTCTTCATGGACTGTGATGCACTCTTTTACCTTGTCATATGTCTCCAATGGGGCTATGCTGGCCCTTGGCAACTCTCTTCATGGACTGTGATGCACTCTGTTACCTTGTCATATGTCTCCAATGGGGCTATGGTGGCCCTTGGCAACTCTCTTCATGGACTGTGATGCACTCTGTTACCTTGTCATATGTCTCCAATGGGGCTATGCTGGCCCTTGGCAACTCTCTTCATGGACTGTGATGCACTCTGTTACCTTGTCATATGTCTCCAATGGGGCTATGCTGGCCCTTGGCAACTCTCTTCATGGACTGTGATGCACTCTGTTACCTTGTCATATGGCTTCAATGGGGCTATGCTGGCCCTTGGCAACTCTCTTTATGGACTGTGATGCACTCTGTTACCTTGTCTTATGGCTCCAATGGGGCTATGCTGGCCCTTGGCAACTCTCTTCATGGACTGTGATGCACTCTGTTACCTTGTCATATGTCTCCAGTGGGGCTATGCTGGCCCTTGGAAACTCTCTTCATGGACTGTGATGCACTCTGTTACCTTGTCATATGGCTCCAATGGGGCTATGCTGGCCCTTGGCAACTCTCTTCATGGACTGTGATGCACTCTGTTACCTTGTCATATGTCTCCAATGGGGCTATGCTGGCCCTTGACAACTCTCTTCATGGACTGTGATGCACTCTGTTACCTTGTCATATGTCTCCAATGGGGCTATGCTGGCCCTTGGCAACTCTCTTCATGGACTGTGATGCACTCTGTTACCTTGTCATATGTCTCCAGTGGGGCTATGCTGGCCCTTGGCAACTCTCTTCATGGACTGTGATGCACTCTGTTACCTTGTCATATGTCTCCAATGGGTCTATGCTGGCCCTTGGCAACTCTCTTCATGGACTGTGATGCACTCTGTTACCTTGTCATATGGCTCCAATGGGGCTATGCTGGCCCTTGGCAACTCTCTTCATGGACTGTGATGCACTCTGTTACCTTGTCATATGTCTCCAATGGGGCTATGCTGGCCCTTGGCAACTCTCTTCATGGACTGTGATGCACTCTGTTACCTTGTCATATGGCTCCAATGGGGCTATGCTGGCCCTTGGAAACGCTCTTCATGGACTGTGATGCACTCTGTTACCTTGTCATATGGCTCCAATTTTCCTGATCTTTACAAGATTATTTATAAACGTTGTTGATGTTTTCTGACATACTAATAAAAGACATGTCATTGCACGATTCTTTGTCCTCCTTATTCATGTCATTGATTGAAATCTCTAGTTTATCTGGTTGATCCTTAAAGGGACCTTAGCAAAAATAATGGTGTTTCCTGAATCATATATGCAATACAATTGTAAATGACTTTAAGATTAATATCTCCAATGTAATTGTATTATTTGTCTTTATATATTTTTCGAAAATCTTTATCATTGCATGATTATGATTAGCATAGTAATTATTTTATATATGTATATATAGATTGTTATTTGTGTATATATATATATATATATATATATATATATATATATATGTATATTTCAAATTTCACATCCATGTGTGTATTTATAAACTCTGCATGAATTGATGCACCTTTAACAAATGATCTGAGGATTGATACAACTCTCTTCATGGACTGTGATGCACTCTGTTACCTTGTCATATGGCTTCAATGGGGCTATGCTGGCCCTTGGCAACTCTCTTCATGGACTGTGATGCACTCTGTTACCTTGTCTTATGGCTCCAATGGGGCTATGCTGGCCCTTGGCAACTCTCTTCATGGACTGTGATGCACTCTGTTACCTTGTCATATGTCTCCAGTGGGGCTATGCTGGCCCTTGGCAACTCTCTTCATGGACTGTGATGCACTCTGTTACCTTGTCATATGGCTCCAATGGGGCTATGCTGGCCCTTGGCAACTCTCTTCATGGACTGTGATGCACTCTGTTACCTTGTCATATGTCTCCAATGGGGCTATGCTGGCCCTTGACAACTCTCTTCATGGACTGTGATGCACTCTGTTACCTTGTCATATGTCTCCAATGGGGCTATGCTGGCCCTTGGCAACTCTCTTCATGGACTGTGATGCACTATGTTACCTTGTCATATGTCTCCAGTGGGGCTATGCTGGCCCTTGGCAACTCTCTTCATGGACTGTGATGCACTCTGTTACCTTGTCATATGTCTCCAATGGGTCTATGCTGGCCCTTGGCAACTCTCTTCATGGACTATGATGCACTCTGTTACCTTTTCATATGGCTCCAATGGGGCTATGCTGGCCCTTGGCAACTCTCTTCATGGACTGTGATGCACTCTGTTACCTTGTCATATGTCTCCAATGGGGCTATGCTGGCCCTTGGCAACTCTCTTCATGGACTGTGATGCACTCTGTTACCTTGTCATATGGCTCCAATGGGGCTATGCTGGCCCTTGGCAACGCTCTTCATGGACTGTGATGCACTCTGTTACCTTGTCATATGGCTCCAATTTTCCTGATCTTTACAAGATTATTTATAAACGTTGTTGATGTTTTCTGACATACTAATAAAAGACATGTCATTGCACGATTCTTTGTCCTCCTTATTCATGTCATTGATTGAAATCTCTAGTTTATCTGGTTGATCCTTAAAGGGACCTTAGCAAAAATAATGGTGTTTCCTGAATCATATATGTAATACAATTGTAAATGACTTTAAGATTAATATCTCCAATGTAATTTTATTATTTGTCTTTATATATTTTTCGAAAATCTTTATCATTGCATGATTATGATTAGCATAGTAATTCTTTTATATATGTATATATAGATTGTTATTTGTGTGTATATATATATATATATATATATATATATATATATATATATATATGTATATTTCAAATTTCACATCCATGTGTGTATTTATAAACTCTGCATGAATTGATGCACCTTTAACAAATGATCTGAGGATTGATACAATGATATAATCCCTGTAAAGTGTTAATTTTATTGAAATAGTATTGTCTCTGTGTATCCTCTTTTTAAAAATTAAAATCATGTCCCTTTAAGTGATGCTGAGCACAATTGTTAATGAATGGATTTTCATTTCTAAAGCGTTTTTGTCCTTTTTACATGAACAAGGACATATAATCTTATTAATAAACAATCTTATTGTAATGTTGACAGCACATGTATTTCATTTTCAATTCTATCTTATTGTAGTAGTGTAACCAAATCAATCTCTGTGTGTAATGCGCATATTTTAGATGAGGAATATGTTTTTCCAAATATTTTAAAAAAATGCTTCTCCTCCCATATATGGCTATAGGTAGGCTGACCATATTTCAACTTGAATAAATGACACGTTTGATCAATACATGTATCATTATTGTTATTCCAAAACAATCTAAACATAGCTTAAAACATCAATGGCAAATTTATTTCTCATGTGTATCTTTTAAATGTTAAAGATATACACCATAGCTATAGTTAAAGGGACAGTCAAGTCCGAAAAGATGATTCATGATTTCATGACATTCCTATATAGCAATATAGACACATACTAGTTACTAAAATATAAATACATTTCTTATTGATATGCCAAGCTGTCAACTGAGTCCTTGTATTGGCTGCGGTTTTTCAGCGATCTCGGATGCGCCATGTTGCTTAAGAAGTCACCTGCCAGGCTGTCCAATGATTCCTTGTATTGACTGACGTTTTTACGCGATCAAGGATGCACCTTTTATAGGATGGCGTTTTTACACGATCAAGGATGCACCTTTTTTTGGTTTGCGTTCTTACGTGATCAAGAATGCGCCTTTTATTGGATTGCGTTCTTACGTGATCAAGGAAGCGCCATGTTAATTAAGACGTCACATGCAAAGGTAAAAAAATGTCTGATTGTATTACGTAGTCCCGCAATATTTGTTTGTGCACGTTACACACGTTTGTGAATGAGAAGACAAGTTTTAAAACATGGCGAATGTGGATTTTTTGCATCATGTTACATTGTTGACCCATAGCTGATAAAGACCACCACATTCTCTTTTGCTGGATGTCTGCTTGAATAAACGAACAAAAGCAAAATGTTTTCATGCATAAGATATTTCGAGGCAAGTGCAAATCTCTATAGTCCACGTTGTTTAATATGTTTGTCAACAATATGTTCCTTTTTATGAAAAATGACTGTTGTGTTTAATGTTAAAGATATCTAATTCATAAATATGCGCTATTGTGCAATATGCATTTATCTTTATCATATGCTAAATATATGATGCCGACTTCTTCTAAATGTAATTTCGTCGTATATTTTATTAAATGTTCATTAGACACTCACATTAAAAACCAAAATATTTTATTTTGTCTCTAGTTATATAGTCCATTGGCTACCAAATACACGTCTCATTTTGCTTCTGTTCAAATAAAATTGAAGTAATTTTCAGACTCCTCGCCAAGCCTCAAAGTTTCATGTGAGTACCATCTCATGCTTTCTCCTGTTTGTGTAAAGGGTCTTTTCATATGTTAATGATGGTGTATTGTCTTGTTTTACGGTTGTAATGGGGGTTCATCTATCTTTTCAATAGAGATAACCCGATTTTCTTTGAAAGTGTTTAAAGCTTTTTAATATTGATTTTGATATCAGTATATGTTAATCTTGTTGTTTCTAGTAGTGTCTATTACATGCAGTTCTGTTAAAAAGATAGTATACTGTCCCTTTAATGCAAATGTTGATTTTTGTATCATGTATGAGTTCCACATTGGTTAATCTCCAAATATATTATTGTTAGCATATTTTGCCCCCCACTCCTAAAAGAACTTTAAACCATATTCATTGTTAAAACAAATGTCTTTCTAAAAAAAAATTAACACAATAATTTCTCTTTAAGAAAATAGACTTTATTTAACACGTCAATATAAATCTGTTTTCAATATTTATTGTTTGAACAAGTACATGTAGATATACCAACAATCTGCAAATATTATATGTTAGCATATGTAATTTTGTTAAAGGGACATTTTAGAAAACAAATAATGTTTTGCATTATTAAAAAAGTCAATTTTGTAATATCAATGATATCGAAGGTTTCTCACCAATTAATCATTTGTCTGTGTTTATTTTAATTTGCTAGCTAAACCTATGAGGTTCGTGTGCTCATTTCTTAGAGCTTGAAGAGTGCATGTAATCATTATGCAATTTGACCACTAGAGGGCATTTGGATAGCATTTGTATATCTAAAACCTTGAGCTCATACAGCATATTTACCCTGTATTGATCATTGATGTCTAAAATGTTGTTATGTCAGAACAACAAATAAGTGGTCATTTTTCATAGGCATAGATACAAGGGTAAGCACATAAGTCACACGTATTTCTCCATGTTTTGTTGTTTCCAACTTGATAATGCGTAATACAGTGTTTTCTTTATAATCAATAATGTTCTGACTGTCCCTTTAAGCTGTGTTATTGGCATTCAAACAGTAATATGCCATCATGGATAATTGTAATGGTCATTTTGTTTGCGATTCGGGAAACAGTTTGGACATCACATCACAGAAACCAATCAATATCATGAACAAGGATAGGTATGTGATGTGGTTTTCACACACTTATAACCCACACTCTGCAAACAATCTGCCTCCATGGACCGGGTCCCATAGAAGTAGATTATATACAGAGTGTGGTCCACAAGTGTATGAAAACCACATCATCACATATCTATCCATTACACATTAAATAAAAAAAGCATTAAACATGAAAACAAATACTTACTTCCTCTTCCTTCCCCTCTTCCCACGGGGCTGAGGCTCTGGGAGGGTCAACTGCCGACTCCGACGAGTTCTCATTGGAGATGTTGTAGGAAGAGTGGAAGGAAGAGTACTGGGACAACCAATGTGAGGAGGAGGAGATGGGCCGGCAGCAGGAGGCCCAGCAGCAGGAGGCCCAGCAGATGGTGGCCCAGGAGCAGGAGGCCCAGCAGATGGTGGCCCAGGAGCAGGAGGCCCAGCAGATGGCGGCCCAGGAGGCAGACCATCAGGAGGCAGACCAGCATGCGCCTCCCGGAAGAAATTAAACATCTCTTGTTGGAGTCTAAAGGTTCTGTTTTGGGCTTCTTCTATTTGAGTAAGGAGGTGTATGATTTGGGTTTGGCCTTCAATGATTTTGTTTTGTCCTTCAATAATTCTAGTTCTGCCTTCTATATTTTGTATCCGGGAGTTACGCATCTGGTCAATGTAGTCTAGTAGAACCCGCACCTCCGCTATTTCCTCTTGCTGGTGCACGGCGGCCTGCTGGTCCTTGAGGGGCCTCTGCTTCCGCGGCCTCTTCCTCTGCTTCCGGGGCCTCTTCGTCAAGGGGGGCCTCTTCGTCAAGGGGGGCTTCTTCGTCAAGGGGGGCCTCTTCCCTCCGAGGTGGAGATTCATCCCCACCACTCTCATCCCGGGGAAAAGGAGGAGCCTGTAGTTGCTGTGCTGCCTCCTCCCCAGACTCTGTATATTAGAAAAATAAATAAATGTATATATTAGCATATTTCAAAATAAAGCTTTAAATTACTTAGCTTACGATACAATTACAAATGCAGCCTCATTAATCCACTTTGAAATCTAACATTCAAAATACGATTTCCGCATTATCTAAACCGTGTTTGTGATATCTCTGGTCAATCTGAATGTTTTAGCGTTTGTTTTCAGTCTGTTTAAATGCACACCTAACCTATAGCCTAGATACTGATGTAACCGCAAAGTAATTGTGAATGCGTGTAAACAACGTAATAGCATTAATCTGATCCTTAAAGGGACATGAAACCCAATGTTTTATCTTTCATGATTTAGAAGCATACAATTATAATCAACTTTCTAATGTACTTTTCTTATCTAATTTGCTTCATTCTCTGGATATTCTTTGCTGAAAAGCATATCTAGATATGCTTAGAAGCTTCTGATTGGTAGCTGAATATAGCTGACTCCTGTGATTGGTTAACCGTGTGCATGGCTATTTCTTCATTAAAGTATATATAAAGAATGAATCAAATTAGGTAATATAAGTAAATTGGAATGTTGTTTAAAATTGTATTCTCTACCTTAATCATGAAAGGAAAGGTTTGCGTATAGTGTCCCTTGAAATACATTCGTATGTTAATATATTCTTAAATGAGCTTACCGTCAGATGAGAATGGCAGGTTCCCGGTATCAATTCCTCCGATACCGACTATATCCACCTCGGAGATGCTGGGACGCAACATTTCCTCACATCGGCAGTAATCGATTTCCAGTGCAGGGCCGCCACCAGTTCCTGCGGCATGTCGGGCCTCCCGGCTTAACTTTTTCTTAAGATCCATCTTGCAGTCCCGGTAGCGATGTTTAATAGAGTCCATATCTCTGTTCCGGCCACCCACTGCATTGACTGCATTCCTTATCTCATGCCAGAGCTTCCTCTTCTCAGTCGGGGTGGTCTTCTGATGCTGCAGCCTCCTATACCTGGCCATATAGGCTTCTACGAGGGCCTCCTTCTCCTCCATCGAAAACCTCGCCTCCCTAGTCGCCTTGGCCTTCCCCTGTGACGATGCCCTCTGTTTCCCGGACTGTGAAGCCCTACTCTGTCCGCCACTGGGCCCAGCCACTTGTTCATCTTGAACCAAGTGGCTGGGTCCACCCACCGCTTCCACCCCCGCTTCCTGCCCCCCTTCCTGTCCTGTTCCTCTCCCCCTCCCTCTTCTCCCCCCTCTACCTCTCCCCTGCCTGCCCTCCATCTCTTCCCTAAACTAAACCCCAAATAAGCAAACAAAAAGTGAGTGTGATCAAATGAAAGGGGGTCAAAATAAAGAACTAAAAAGACCAAAATAAGTGCTGAAAGTGTGAAAGGGATATAAATAAAAGAGGGTAAGGAGTATTTAAATGAACAAAATGAAGAAGAAGAGGAGGATATGTAAACTAAATGTAACTAGGGGATGGTGATGGGATGGGGATGGGGTATGGGATAAGAGTAAATGGGATGAAAGGGAATGGGACTACAGGGAATGGGGTATGGAGTGTAGTATGAGAGGGTATGGGGTATGGAGTGTATGTAGTGTTATTGATAAGTGTATGTATGTATTGAATGTGTTTGCGTGAAAATGTGTTAAGTGTACAGAAAAAGCACTCGCACACTCACCCAAACCAACTGTCGTTCACTAACTCACACTAGCACTAACTCTCTAACTCACACTAGCACTAACTCTCTAACTCACACTAGCACTAACTCTCTAACTCACACTAGCACTACCTCTCTAAATCACACTACCACTACCTCTCTAACTCACACTACCACTAACTCTCTAACTCACACTAGCACTAACTCTCTAACTCACACTAGCACTAACTCTCTAACTCACACTAGCACTACCTCTCTAACTCACACTACCACTAACTCTCTAACTCACACTACCACTAACTCTGTAACTCACACTAGCACTAACGCTCTAACTCACACTAGCACTAACTCTCTAACTCACACTACCACTAACTCTCTAACTCACACTAGCACTAACTCTCTAACTCACACTAGCACTAACTCTCTAACTCACACTAGCACTACCTCTCTAACTCACACTACCATTACCTCTCTAACTCACACTACCACTAACTCTCTAACTCACACTACCACTAACTCTCTAACTCACACTACCACTAACTGACTCACAATAATGCACAAAAATCTCTAAGCTCCAATCTCCAAAAACCCACCAGCAACACAGTGAGAGAAGCCATTCTTGTGTGGTGCTTATATACCCTGTGTAAATGTTTAATGATGTACCGGTTTGCGTTGTAAATTGTGTTCAGGTGTGCTTTATTCTTACTTATTATTTGTGCAATGTGTATTAGGTGTGTGAATTTGCGCATGCTCATTTGGAGTTAGTATTTGTGGAATGTGTAGTATGCGATGATGTCATAGTGCTCGTTTTCTATAACATTGTCCAATAGTATTATGTTTAAATGTTAATTTGCGATGGTGTGGTATTAGTGAAGTGTTGTATATGTATGTTTGTCCTAATATATAGTAATATTGAATGCGAGTATTTTGCTAGTGTATGATTGTGTTTTTTTTTTCCTTGTTTTTATTTACCGTATTTCCGCATCTTAAAGTATATGTGTATTCCCTGTATTTTATTTAATTAAAATTCCCCCCGCTTCTGAATGTGTAATGCTTATGTACTTTGTTTAGTGATTGTTGTTGTGACATTTGCGGCGTGTTATTGTTGTGCATGATGTGGTATGCGTCATATGACCGAGCTGTGCGTATTTCTCGCGAGATCAAGTGTTAGATGAAAAAAGCGTGTTTGTTTGCATTTCCATTGATCTCTATGGGAGACTGTCTAACGCGGGCAGGATTCCGCGTGTGAAATACACGCGTTAGGAGTATCGTTAGAAGGTTTTTTTTTAACTCTAAATACCGGCGTTAAACAATGCCGTGCGTTAGACATGAACCACGCGTAGCTATCGCACCCCATCTACCGCCAAACTCCAAATCTAGCTGTTAGGAAACAATATTAACAGTAATTCATAAACTTTTTTTATTAAAAAATAAAAAAATGCCACAGCAATCTTCAAAAAAATAAATGTTCATGAAACAGTTGTATTATACTGGACTTTTAACCTGCTTTTGTATTTACAGTCAGAGTAATTTCAATCAAGGTATTGGCACATGAAGTTGTTATAGAGGTATAGAGAAGAGGCCTATTACAGAAACATTGATTGCAAAAGATTCAGGCAATAATTATATAACAGTAGAAATTGATTGTTCTGAATGTTTCACTTGTGATTACAGAAAATGTCTTTTTAAGAAACACAGCAGGTTCAGATTGTTGTATGAGAAGCATATATGATGTTGTTTGTTACATTTTCCCAATAATCATAGACATAAAGACGTTAAAATTTGTGAAATAACCATAATTCTTAGTCATTCATTGAAAACGGCTTTAAAAGTATCTATTACAACTTACCAGCATCTCTGCCAAAAGTCTAGCGGCTAGATTTGGAGTTCGGCGGTAGATGGGTTGCTAACGCCATGCGTGTTTTATGTCTAACGCACGGCATTGTTTGACTCAGGTATTTAGAGTTCAAAAAAGACCATCTAACGATGCTCCTAACGCGTGTATGTCACACGCGGAATACTGCCCGCGTTAGACAGTCTCCCATAGAGATCAATGGGAAAGCAAAAAAATAGCTTTTTTCACCTAACACTCGATCTCGCGAGAATACGCACAGCTCGGTCATATGACGCATACCACATCATGCACAACAATAACACGCCGCAAATGTCACAACAACAATCAATCAACAAAGCACACAAGCATTACACATTCACAAGCGGGGGGATTTTTATTAAAATTTAATACGGGGAATACGCATATACTTTAAGATGCGGAAATTCGCAAAATAACAACAAGGAATAAAAAATATATACATACACTAGAAAAATAATCGCATTTAATATCACTATATATTAGGACAAACATACATATACAACACTTCACTAATACCACACCATCGCAAATTCACATTTAAAAAGAATACTATTGGACAATGTTAGAAAAAACGACCACTATGACATCATTGCATTCTACACATTCCACAAATACTAACTCAAAATGAGCATGCGCAAATTCACACAACTAATACACATTGCACTAATATTAATTGCTAATAAAGCACACCTGAACACAATTTACAACGGAAATTGGTACATCATTAAACATTTACACAGGGTATATAAGCTTCTTTGACTGTGTTGCTGTTGGGTCTTTGGAGATTGGAGGTTTAAGATTAGAGAGTTGGTGCATTATTGTGAGTGAGTTAGTGTTAGCGTGAGAGAGTCAGTTGTTAGTGTTATCGTGAGTGAGTTAGTGGGAGTTAGTGGGAGTGGGAGAGAGTCTGTTAGTGGGAGCGTGAGTGAGTTAGTGGGAGTGGGAGTTGTTAGTGAGAGTTGTTAGTGGGAGCGTGAGTTAGTGGTAGTTAGTGAGAGTTAGTGGGAGTGTTTGTTAGTGAGAATTAGTAGTAGTGTGTTAGTGAGAATTAGTAGTAGTGTGAGTTAGCGAGCGAGTGATTTTTCTGTACACGTAACACATTTACACGCAAACACATTCAATACATACATACACTTATCAATAACACTACATACACTCCATACCCCCTACCCCCTCATACTACACTCCATACCCCATTCCCTGTAGTCCCATTCCCTTTCATCCCATTTACTCTTATCCCATACCCCATACCCATCCCATACCCATCCCCTAGTTACATTTAGTTTACATATCCTCCTTTTAGTCTTCTTCTTCTTTTGTTTTATTTAAATACTCCTTACCCTCTTTGTTTTTTTACATCCCTCTCACACTTTCAGCACTTTTTTTGTCTTTTTAGTTCTTTATTTTGACCCCCTTTCATTTCATCACACTCACTTTTTGTTTGATTATTTTGGGTTTAGTTTAGGGAACAGATGGAGGCCAGGCAGGGGAGAGGTAGAGGGGGGAGGAGAGGGAGGGGGAGAGGAACAGGGCAGGAAGGGGGGCAGGAAGCGGGGGTGGAAGCGGTGGGTGGACCCAGCCACTTGGTTCAAGATGAACAAGTGGCTGGGCCCAGTGGCGGACAGAGTAGGGCTTCACAGTCCGGGAAAAAGAGGGCATCATCACAGGGGAAGGCCAAGGCGCCTAGGGAGGCAAGGTTTTCGATGGAGGAGAAGGAGGCCCTCGTAGAGGCCTATATGGCCAGGTATAGGAGGCTGCAGCACCAGAAGACTACCCCGACTGACAAGAGGAGGCTCTGGAATGAGATAAGAAATGCAGTCAATGCGGTGGGTGGCCGGAACAGAGATCTGGATTCGATAAAACATCGCTACCGGGACTGTAAGATGGATCTCAAGAAAAAGTTAAGCCTGGAGGCCCGACATGCCGCAGGAACCGGTGGTGGACCTGCCCTGGAAATAGAGTACTGCCGATGGGAGGAAATGTTGCGGCCCAGCATCTCCGAGGTGGAAATGGTCGGTATCGGAGGAATTGATACCGGGAACCTGCCACTCTCATCTGAAGGTAAGCTCATTGAACAATAAATTCACATACGAATGTATTTCAAGGGACACTGTACGCAAACCTTTACTTTCATGATTGAGGTAGCGAATACAATTTGACAAAACATTCAAATGTACTTATATTACCTAATTTGAATCATTCTTGAGATATATTTTAATGAAGAAATAGCCATGCACACGGTGAAACAATCACAGGAGGCAGCTATATTCAGCTAACAATCAGCATCTTATAAACATATTTAGATATGCTTTTCAGCAAAGAATATCCAGAGAATGAAGCTAATTAGATAAGAAAAGTACATTAGAAAGTTGATAATAAATGTATGCTTCTAAATCATGAAAGATAAAACATTGGGTTTCATGTCCCTTTAAGGATCAGATTAATGCTATAACGTTGTTTACACGCATTCAATTACTTTGCGGTTACATCAGTATCTAGTCTATAGGTTAGGTGTGCATTTAAACAGACTGAAAACAAACGCGAAAACATTCAGATTGACCAGAGATATCACAAACACGGTTTAGAAAATGCGGAAATCGTATTGATTGTTTGTTAGATTTCAAAGTGGATTAATGATTCTGCATTTGTAATTGTATCGTAAGCTAAGTCATTTAAAGCTTGATTTGCAAATATGCTAATATATACATTTTTTTTTTTTTTTTTTTAAATATACAGAGTCTGGGGAGGAGGCAGCACAAGAAACACAGCCTCATCCATCTCCCCGGGATGAGAGTGGTGGGGAGGAATTTCCACTTCAGAGGGAAGAGGCCCCCCGTGACGAAGAGCGCACGGAAGCTGATGAAGAGGCCCCGGAAGCAGAGGAGGAGCCCGCAGAACCAGAGGACCCTCAAGGACCCGCACACCGCTGTGCACGGGCACCCCGCTGTGCACGGGTACCCCGCCAAGCACAACAAGAGGAAATAGCGGAGGTGCGGGTTCTACTGGACTACATAGACCAGATGCGTAACTCCCGGATACAAAATATCGAAGGCCGAACTCGAATTCTTGATGGACAAAATCAAATAATTGAAGGACAAAACCAAATAATAAACATACTTAATAGAATCGAACAAGGCCAAAACCGAATCATTAATCTGCACCAAGAGATGTTCAATTTTTTCCGGGAGGCGCATGCTGGTCTACCTCCTGGTCCGCCTCCTGCGGCTGGGCCTCTTGCTGCTGGGCCTCTTGCTGCTGGGCCTCCTGCTGCTGGGCCATCTCCTCCTGCCGGCCCATCTACTCCTGCTGGGCCATCTACTCCTCTTCAGCCATCTCCTCCTCTTCAGCCATCTCCTCCTCTTCAGCCATCTTCTCCTCCTCAGCCATTTTCTCCTCCTCAGCCATCTTCTCCTCCTCACCTTCGTCGTCCCAGTACTCTTCCTTCCACTCTTCCCACAACATCTCCAAGGAGAACTCTTCGGAGTCGGCAGTTGCCCCTCCCAGAGCCTCAGCCCCGTGGGAAGAGGGGAAGGAAGAGGAAGTAAGTATTTGTTTTCATGTTTAATGTTTTTTTTATTTAATGTGTAATGGATAGGTATGTGATGATGTGGTTTTCATACACTTGTGGACCACACTCTGTATATAATCTACTTCTATGGGACCCGGTCCATGGAGGCAGATTGTTTGCAGAGTGTGGGTTATAAGTGTGTGAAAACCACATCATCACATACCTATCCTTGTTCATGATATTGATTGGTTTCTGTGATGTGATGTCCAAACTGTTTCCCGAATCGCAAACAAAATGACCATTACAATTATCCATGATGGCATATTACTGTTTGAATGCCAATAACACAGCTTAAAGGGACAGTCAGAAAATTATTGATTACAAAGAAAACACTGTATTACGCATTATCAAGTTGGAAACAACAAAACATGGAGAAATACGTGTGACTTATGTGCTTAACCTTGTATCTATGACTAGGAAAAATGACCACTTATTTGTTGTTCTGACATAACAACATTTTAGTCATCAATGATCAATACATGGTAAATAATATGCTGTATGAGCACAAGGTTTTACATATACAAATGCTATCCAAATGCCCTCTAGTGGTCAAATTGTATAATGATTACATGCACTCTTCAAGCTCGAAGAAATGAGCACACGAACCTCATAGGTTTAGCTAGCAAATTTAAATAAACACAGACAAATGATTAATTGGTGAGAAACATTTGATATCATTGATATTACAAAATTGACTTTTAGAATAATGCAAAACATTATTTGTTTTCTAAACTGTCCCTTTAACAAAATTACATATGCTAACACATATTTGAAGCTTGTTAGTATATCTACATGTACTTGTTCAAAAACTAAATATTGAAATCAGATTTATATTGACGTGTTAAATAAAGTCTATTTTCTTAAAGAGACATTATTGTGTTAATTTTTTTTTAGAAAGACATTTGTTTGAACAATGAATATGGTTTAAAGTCCTTTTACGAGTGGGGGGTGAAAATATGCTAACAATAATATATTTGAAGATTAAACAATGTGGAACTCATACATGATACAAAAATCAACATTTGCATTAAAGGGACAGTATACTACATTTTTAACAGAACTGTATGTAATAGACACTACTACAAACAACAAGATTAACATATACTGATATCAATATTACAAAGCTTCAAACACTTTCAAAGAAAATCGGGTTAGCTCTATTGAAAATATAGATGAACCCCCATTACAACCGTAAAACAAGACAATACACCATCATACACAAAACAGGAGAAAGCTGGAGATGGTACTCACATGAAACTTAGAGGCTTGGCGAGGAGTCTGATAATTAATTAAATTTTATTGAACAGAAGCAAAATGAAACGTGTATTTGTTAAACAATGGACTATCTAACTAGAGACCAAATTAAAAGATTTCATTTATAATGTGAGTGTCTAATGAACCTTTAATAAAATATACAACGAAATTACATTTAGAAGAAGTCGGCATCATATATTTAGCATATGATAAAGCTAAATGCATATTGATTACTTTATTCTAACACAATAGCGCATATTTATTAATTAGATATCTTTAACATTAAACACAACAGTAATTTTTCTGAAAAAGGAACATATTGTTGACAAACATATTAAACAACATGGACTATAGAGATTTGCACTTGCCTCGAAATATCATATGCATGAAAACATTTTGCTTTCGTTCGTTTATTCAACCAGACATCCAGCAAAAGAGAATGTGGTGGTCTTTATCAGCTACGGGTCAACAATGTAACATAATGCAAATAATACATATTCGCAAGGTTTTTAAAATTGGCTGCAGTCACAAACGTGTTTAACGTGCACAAACAAATATTGCGGGACTACGTAATCCAATCAGACGTTTTTTTACCTTTGCATGTGACGTCTTAACATGGCGCTTCTTTGATCACGTAAAAACGCCATCCAATGAAAGGCACATTCTTGATCACGTAAGAACGCCCAAAAAAAAAGGCGCATCCTTGATCGCGTCAAAACGCCATCCAATAAAAGGCACATTCTTGATCACGTAAGAACGTCAGTCAATACAAGGAATCATTGGACAGCCTGGCAGGTGACGTTTTAAGCAACATGGCGCATCCGAGATCGCTGAAAAACCGCAGCCAATACAAGGACTCAGTTGACAGCTTGGCATATCACTAAGAAACGTATTTATATTTTAGGAACTAGTATGCGTCTAGATTGCTATCTAGGAATGTCACGAAATCATGAATCATCTTTTCGGACTTGACTGTCCCTTGAACTATAGCTATGGTGTATATCTTTAACATTTAAAAGATACACATGAGAAATACATATGCCATTGATGTTTTAAGAAATGTTTTGATTGTTTTGGAATAACAATAATGATACATGGATTGATTAAACGTGTCATTTATTCAAGTTTAAATATGGTCAGCCTACCTATAGCCATATATGGGAGGAGAAGTATTTTGTTAACATATTTGTTAAAAAATATTCATCATCTAAAATATTTGCATTACACACAGAGATTTATTTGGTTACACTTTTACAATAAGATAGAATAGAAAATGAAATACATGTGCTGTCAACATTACAATAAGATTGTTTATTAATAAGATTATATGTCCTTGTTCATGTAAAAAGGACAAAAACACTTTAGAAATGGAAATACATTCATTAACAATTGTGCTCACCATCACTTAAAGGGACATTATTTTGTTTTTAAAAAGAGGATACACATAGACAATACTATTTCAATAAAATGAACACTTTACAGGGATTATATCATTGTATCAATCCTCAGATCATTTGTTAAAGGTGCATCAATTCATGCAGAGTTTCTAAATACACACATGGATGTGAAAATTGAAATATACATATATACACAAATAACAATCTATATATACATATATAAAACAATTACTATGCTAATCATAATCATGCAATGATAAAGCTAAGAGAAAAATATATAAAGACAAATAATAAGATTACATTGGAGATGTTAATCTTAAAGTCATTTACAATTGTCTTACATATATGATTTTTGAAAAACAATTATTTTTTGTAGGTCCCTTTAAGGATCAACAAGATAAACTAGAGCTTTCAAAAAATAACATGAAGAATGAGGACAAAGAATCATGCAATGACATGTCTTTTATTAGTATGTAAGAAAACATCAACAACGTTTAGAAATAATCTTGTAAAAATAAGGAATATTAGAGCCATATGACAAGGTAACAGAGTGCATCACAGTCCATGAAGAGAGTTGCCAAGGGCACCATAGCCCCATTGGAGACATATGACAAGGTAAAAGAGTGCATCACAGTCCATGAAGAGAGTTACCAAGGGCCAGCATAGCCCCATTGGAGACATATGACAAGGTAACACAGTGCATCACAGTCCATGAAGAGAGTTGCCAAGGGCCACCATAGCCCCATTGGAGACATATGACAAGGTAACACAGTGCATCACAGTCCATGAAGAGAGTTGCCAAGGGCCACCATAGCCCCATTGGAGACATATGACAAGGTAAAAGAGTGCATCACAGTCCATGAAGAGAGTTACCAAGGGCCAGCATAGCCACATTGGAGACATATGACAAGGTAACACAGTGCATCACAGTCCATGAAGAGAGTTGCCAAGGGCCACCATAGCCCCATTGGAGACATATGACAAGGTAAAAGAGTGCATCACAGTCCATGAAGAGAGTTACCAAGGGCCAGCATAGCCCCATTGGAGACATATGACAAGGTAACACAGTGCATCACAGTCCATGAAGAGAGTTGCCAAGGGCCACCATAGCCCCATTGGAGACATATGACAAGGTAAAAGAGTGCATCACAGTCCATGAAGAGAGTTACCAAGGGCCAGCATAGCCCCATTGGAGACATATGACAAGGTAACACAGTGCATCAAAGTCCATGAAGAGAGTTGCCAAGGGCCACCATAGCCCCATTGGAGACATATGACAAGGTAACACAGTGCATCACAGTCCATGAAGAGAGTTACCAAGGGCCACCATAGCCCCATTGGAGACATATGACAAGGTAACACAGTGCATCACAGTCCATGAAGAGAGTTGCCAAGGGCCACCATAGCCCCATTGGAGACATATGACAAGGTAAAAGAGTGCATCACAGTCCATGAAGAGAGTTACCAAGGGCCAGCATAGCCCCATTGGAGACATATGACAAGGTAAAAGAGTGCATCACAGTCCATGAAGAGAGTTACCAAGGGCCAGCATAGCCCCATTGGAGACATATGACAAGGTAACACAGTGCATCACAGTCCATGAAGAGAGTTGCCAAGGGCCACCATAGCCCCATTGGAGACATATGACAAGGTAAAAGAGTGCATCACAGTCCATGAAGAGAGTTACCAAGGGCCAGCATAGCCCCATTGGAGACATATGACAAGGTAACACAGTGCATCACAGTCCATGAAGAGAGTTGCCAAGGGCCACCATAGCCCCATTGGAGACATATGACAAGGTAAAAGAGTGCATCACAGTCCATGAATAGAGTTACCAAGGGCCAGCATAGCCACATTGGAGACATATGACAAGGTAACACAGTGCATCACAGTCCATGAAGAGAGTTGCCAAGGGCCACCATAGCCCCATTGGAGACATATGACAAGGTAAAAGAGTGCAACAGGCACAACAATAAACTTTGAAAAAGGCCAAATGGCAACAATAAAAAAAAACATCAACATGTGGACGGAGGATTCTTATCTGCCACCTTGGAGCATCTCCAGATCCTCCACTTACTGGTCATCCTCTTCATCATCCTGTGCATGTCCAGCTCCAGATTCAGGCCTTGAACTTAATCGCATAATTTCACGCAGAGTCAAGTCCTGAACCTGGAGCTGGGCCTGCATGGTGTCGTTCATCCCTCTCAGGACAGCTGCGTTCCTCAACACGGCCTGCTCTACTCTTGCTATACCTTCTAACATGAGCCATGCTGAGTCACAGCCTAAAATAAAGAATAAATTAAATATTAATGATAATTACACAACAGACGAAAAAATAAGCAAAGATACATTGTCATCATAAAGACAAATCATTCTTTACATCAATTAGTTTAAATTTATTCTTTACACATGAAATATGTTATTCAGACAGACCGAAATCATTAAAGGGACAGTTTACTCAAACATGTTGTCCCCTTTAATTGGTTTTAGATGATCCACTTATACAGCTTGAGTGTATCAAATCTTGTTAAAGGATTTACATTGTACTTACATTAGCAATTTAAATATTTTAATTATACTGTGGTAGGCACACCTATCCTTAAACATTTTGGCATTGAGGACAAGCTGTGTAAAATTAGCAACCTGAAGAAATTACATTCCCACTGGGTTAGACAAGAGATAATGTATAAACATTTGTACATTAATTGTTGGATCCAAGTAGTGGTGATTGGTATATGTAGTGATATCAAATTAAAGGGACACTGAACCTAAATATTTAATTGACTGATTCAGATAGAGCATGACATTGCAAATATTTAAAAATTACACATATTCTTTAAATGTTTGAATTCTATAGCTAGATTTTGAATGCAAGAATGTCGGTTTTTAGGGCAGGCCATATTTGTTTATCAACTTTGTTTGTCCCTGCTGGTTGATGGATACATTCATCCAACAATAAAGAAATGATGTCCACAATTATTTTCTATTTAAAATTAATTATAGGCATTTCTTTGTTTCAATAAAGATAGCAAGAGAATGAAGAATAATTCATAAGAGTAGTAAATTATAAATTTGATTAACATTGCATGCTCTATTTGAATCACAATAGAAAATATTTACCTTCAGTGTACCTTTAAGTATCTTATAATGTTGATTTTGAATGATACTTACAGCTGTGTCTGGGAAGGACAATCCAACACCCAGGACAATGAAGGTTGAGACAGGGGGGAGGGATGGGATTGGGTTGGGGAGGGATGGGATTGGCTTGGGGAGGGATGAGCTGCTGCTCCGGGGTAGGCCATACAGCTGGGGAGTGGGGAGTTGGGGTCTGGGCAGCTGTACGGGCCATAATACGGGGAGAGCTGTGAAGGGGGTTGTAGGGGCGTTTTTTGGGAGGGGCAGGAAATTATAAATGGGAAGGGCCGGCAGGGGTCTGGGCATGGGCAGTGGTCTGGGCATGGGCATGGGCAGGGGTCTGGGCCTGGGCAGTGGTCTGGGCATGGGCAGGGGTCTGGGCATGGGCAGGGGTCTGGGCATGGGCAGGGGTCTGGGCATGGGCAGAGGTCTGTGACTTGTCAGGGGACTGGGCAGGGGCGGAAACCAGATGACCAGAAGTGGCGGATCCATCTGAAAATTTAAAAAATATATATTAACATCTCATACATTATGAAATCAAATCAACGCATTTCAAATTGATTATGTTTTCAATATACTTAGAAGTGTGTTTGAATTTGTAAACAATTATGAAATGAGGATATGGTATGCATATAGGCACTCAGATGAATATCAATTACTGTCTGTACAATTATAACATTATTATTGTGTTTTGGCCTGGAATATGCATGTGACATAATGATGGCATGAATTATACATTTTTTAAAAAAATAATATTTTCATGCTGCCTGATATAGAAAGGGGGCAGTAGTGTATTTGAACAGACAAATAATATTCCTTTTTAAAGTGCAAAAGCTGTAGACTTTGAATGTCTTCAATGAAATGATTTCAAAAAAAGCAACATGTTGGAAACATGATAGATATATTTCGCATACAATTAGACTCCAAGGCAGCCTCTTCCTCCTCCGTCACATATGTTAAATCAATCTCTGTAAAACATAACATGTTGTGTACACGTTAAGAACAGATATTATAACATATGTTACTGTTGTTCAAAGACACACATCAATGTTGCATTAAAGATATACACACCCAAAGTTATGATTTACATCATTTTGATGGAGCATACAAATTACATTAGATTTGTTATTCTCAATGATTCATATTTTCGATGTATTGTTTGTATTAATTTAAAAATCATAAAAGCATAGTACATAGAACATTTAAGATTTCTCATGTGTGTATCACTTGATGACTGTTGTCAAAAATGAACATGGAAACAAACATATGCTATACATTTTCTGAATAACAAATGTGTAGACTAATAAAGTTTTAATTATTAATCTTTCAATATTAAAAGAAAATTAATATATAATCAGAAGAGAAAATTATATGTTTGTTTCAAATGTTATGCTTCATCAGAATCATGCTCATAATATTGATTACCAATACACCTTCAATGACATATAAATGAGTCAATGGACTTACCAGGAGACCGCAAAGGCGGCTCTGTGTCACTGCTGGATTCCTGTGTGCTCACCACACCAACTCTCTCTATGAATGATATAGATATATATTAGTAAACACATTTGGGATATCACTAAATCACATCTGTATCGAATTTTAAGATTAATCAACTTGAAAATGTGAAGAATAGAGCAGTCATTAAACCAAAAAATGCTTGATTGAATCAAGGGGATTCTGTTAAAAATGATGTATTGAACATATGTTTAATTTCAGACTATATTAGACATCAAACTCATCTCATACGATGCTATTGCATATCTAAATATACCCATTGATCAATGTTCTTAAAAGAATACACACAAACCACATTTTGAAGAACAGCTGTTGACAAATCTAAACAAACACATGTGGCACATCGAGCCATTTGTGCAATGTACAGTAATCTTGTTTAGGACACAACACATATTTATCACAAAACAAAACCAAATTGATTAGTACAAATATGTAATCATGGTGCTGTTAGAGTATGCTGATATCTATAAAGTAACTCCAACAGTGAATATGTGAATTATATATCAATATTGTTTAATCCAAAGAATGTAAAGATGAATGAATCTATTGTTCATTAAAGGGACACTGACATGATTTATTTAAATCATTGATTTCTCTGTTCAAACTGTTCAAAATGATTTAACATTGACTCCTATTATAATTTGAATGTTGCTACATTTTAATATTAAAGGCAGATAAGCAATATTGTATTCAATACATATTGTTTGTTGAAGGTATCCACCAATCATCAATAAAAACCCAGGTTGGTCAACCAAAATTGAGATGCAGATAAACGTACATTTTTGATTTTAAAATACATTTAGCAATAGAATATTTCACATATGATGATAGTATTATATTTAAATGTTTATTAATATTGCATACTCTATCTGAATGACAACATTAATAATTGTAGCTCAGTATCCCTTTAATATAAAATTATATTGATTTGACAATGTTGGTGTTAATGAATTCTATACTCCATATGTTGATGTAATGAATGGGATTGAGCATGCAATTCAAATCTAATATGTTATTTAAGGATATCCGAAGAATTATTTAATTTTCATCTATTAAAGGGACATTACATATAAATATTGAACAATGTGGATTTAGTATGTAATGTTCTGTCCATGTTTCTAAGACAAATGTCAATTAAAATGAGACATACCATACTGTGACAAGCCCTGCCTTAAGGATCCAGCAGCAACATCCATATCTGTAATATATTAAATGAGGATTGCATATCATTAATACAAATCATGCCATGTTTAAAATCTTTACATTATTAGCAAATCAATTTAAAACTATTAATCCTTTGGTAGTCCCATTAGTTAATTGTTTCCTCAATTCAATTCATGATAAATATATCCTGTACTCTTATTTTCAATCAGTTGTGTTGTTTACTGTAGCTTTAATTATTTTTTGGTGTTATTTCATTCTCATCAATTGATGGGCATATGTTATAATTTATTTGGATTCTTCTTTTTTTATTATGTATAATATTGAAAATAAGAATACTGTATTCTTCACATATATAATAATTCACATTTCATTTTGACCAACATGTATAAAGCAATGTCACTTACAGCAAAGCCATGTTAACGTGTATGCGCAATTCCATTTTCGCGATCATTGCGCAATGATTCAAAGCAGAATTACGCATCCGTCATTTGACCAACATGTATAAAGCAATGCCACTTGCAGCAAAGCCATGTTAACGTGTATGCACAATTCCATTTTCGCGATCATTGCGCAATGATTCAAAGCGGAATTACGCATCCGTCATTTGACCAACATGTATAAAGCAATGCCACTTACAGCAAAGCCATGTTAACGTGTATGCGCAATTCCATTTTCGTGATCATTGCGCAATGATTCAAAGTGGAATTACGCATCCGTCATTTGACCAACATGTATAAAGCAATGCCACTTACAGCAAAGCCATGTTAACGTGTATGCGCAATTCCATTTTCGCGATCATTGCGCAATGATTCAAAGCGGAATTACGCATCCGTCATTTGACCAACATGTATAAAGCAATGCCACTTACAGCAAAGCCATGTTAACGTGTATGCGCAATTCCATTTTTGCGATCATTGCGCAATGATTCAAAGCAGAATTACGCATCCGTCATTTGACCAACATGTATAAAGCAATGCCACTCACAGCAAAGCCATGTTAACTTGTATGCGCAATTCCATTTTTGCGATCATTGCGCAATGATTCAAAGCGGAATTACGCATCCGTCATTTGACCAACATGTATGAAGCAATGCCACTTACAGCAAAGCCATGTTAACGTGTATGCAAAATTCCATTTTCGCTCTGTGACGCATATTCTGTAGAGCGCAAGACACATCATTCCTATTTCATGTGTCACTAATCTAAAATCAGATATCTAAACATCATATGTAGTGTATGTTGTGAGATCTGTATAGGTTTAGTATCTGACTATATACACATTTTTTGATTTAAAAAAAAAATATTAAGATATTATATGAAGTTGGATAATTACCTGGTTCAGATTCTCCATCTCCTCCCAGGCCACCGGACGGAGAAGCAGCTGCCCTGGCCCCCGCGTCAGGACTTTCAGATCCCGCAGCTGGGAGGGAAGAAGAGGAGGCCGAGGATGGTGAGGATCTGAATCTTTTGGGGACCCGGAGATTGAGGAGCTCGCATAAAGTCACCTCATAAGGGAGTAGGTACAGTTTCCGCGGGGCCTCTCTTTTGCCACCTCTTTTACGGGCTTGTACCCAGTCCCTTATGAGGTTGACTTTTTTTGTTAACCGCAACCTCATATCTCCGAATCTCCTCATGATCTGATCCTGGGTCCTCTGGACGTCACACACCAATCTAACCGCATTGGTGATAGACTCCCAGAGGGCCTTCTTAACAGGCGCATCTGTCAACCTCCTCTTGTTCCCAAACAGCTGGGGATAAAAGTCCTTGACGGCGTGGACCAGTGCAGCGCTCTCCTCCTTGGTGAACATGGGAGCTGACATGCCTTCTGGGTTGTAGATCTTTTTTATATAAATAATCAGATATACTGCCTGCAGGCATTAAAGAACTGACAAAGATGGCAACGTGTAATGGACTTTTATATGGTGAAGTATACATGAGATGCACCATGGGAAAAGTTATCTGTACATCTGATTGGATAAAAGTTTGAAATATTGTTAGAATGTCTGTGAGACCATCCTGACTCAAGTTGTGTTTGTGTGATGAACTCTGATTGGCCGTTCCTTAATGTTTCATATCTTAGTAACTTCCTTACACATACCTCATGGTGGTGCTGTTACTTCATTTTTCATGTAGACTTATTTGTAACTCATGGGCCTGTCATGCGGATATGTGTGACGCAGATTTAATATCCGTGATCCGTTAAATATTAATGATTAAATTCTCTTTAACATCTAATACTGTCACATTATTAAATGTAGACATTTCTCGGTTTAATAACGGTCTGTTTCTTTAATACAAATACACATTTAATATTGTATGTCTTTATTGTTCATAAAATCCATTTATTGACTTATTGTGAAGTATTGAGATTGCTCTATTAAATGTATTTCATAATGCACATTGATTGTGTGCTATTGCGTGACATTAGACTCTAATGTTTAAAGATGCTAATCTGGTGTTTCAAGATGCGTTTCCCACGCAATATTTCTGAATGTTCAAATTCAGGTTATAAGGTCAGTAACTTGGATAATCTGTTTATAAATGTTAAACTACAGGTTTGTTTGTTATTAGTAAATAAACCTCGAGCTTGTATTTGTCTGAAGTGCTCATATATGTTATTGTGCAATGGCGTCTTTATTTTTAAATAGACATTGCAAACAAACAATTGTATCAAATGATCTGTAGAGATAGAAGATTGTTTAGACTTTAAAATGTAAATCAATTTATCGTAGTATTTAGATATCCTCAACAGAAGAAATTTAAATGCACATGGTTGAGACAATCACATAAGGCATCTCTGTGCATCCACCAATCTTTATCTACTGAGAATATCTCGATATGCTTTTCAAGCAAAGTATGTCAAGATAGGAAGAGAAGTAAATACACTATTTAAATCTCTTAAAGGGACACTGTCCAAACAAATTTAGCGTTGGTGATTCAGATTGAGCATGAAATGTTAATCAACGTTATAATTTAATCCGATTCTCAAATGTTAACAATTATCTTGTTATCTTTCTTTGCAAATCAATAATGATATTTGAGATTACGGACAATTGTTTCAAAAAACCTGGGTTGTCCTTGATTATTGTTGGATACATTAATCCACCACAAAAAAACAAGTTCAGTCCAGAGTACTGAAGCAAATAAATTATCTATTTAATGCATTATTTTTAAAGTAATGATAGCAACATCACAAGGAGCATTCATAATATGAGACAATTTTTAAAGTTGCTTAAAATAGAATACTCATTCAGAATGTATAAATCATTAATTTTTTAACTGTCTCCCTTTAAGTATATTTTTAGTTCATGTCCCTTTAAATAAACATTTCACAATAATGCTTGAAATATCAGAAACCTAGGCACCTTCCTTTTGATAAATTAGTATAACATATGAGTAAATCAAATTTAGATTAACTTCTGGATTGTTTTACACACTGACTGAAATATATATTGTAAAGGAGGTATTTCGGAGTCTTCAGCTTAGAGGGACATTAAGCTATATGTTATGTATGCATTTTGGATAAGATTATAATATTTGAACAACTTAATATGTTTTGGTATTCAATCATTAGATTGTAATTGTATATATTTTTGGATTAAATACATATCTACATAGGCTATTTTGATGCTGATTGTTGGTTGCACATAGATACCTTATGTAATTGACTAAGATATGTGCATTGATGTTTTTTTTTCAAAGTATATTTAAAGACTGAATGTAATTCTATAGTACTTTCTAAATATGTTTAAATTCTTTTATGAATTATTTAAAAATCAATACACAATATACTTTGTGAATGTCCCTTTAAGGACAAAAACCATTTGTAATGTTGATTTAACATTGTCAAAATAAACTAAAGGGGAATGAAAATTATATATAGATATGTGATGTCTAACCCAAGAGGCAAGATTTTAAAAACTACATAATATTATTAACTATAGTTAAATGACTCCACTAGAAAATCAAATCGATTAACCTGCCATCCAATAACTAGCTTGTGAAAAATATCAAGTTAAATTACCTACCATTTATAAATGTAAAAATTAAAATAATTTAATAATGTTTTGAGATACCTAAGGAAGATACAAGATCTTATAAAATTAATTTTACATTCAACAACACTCACTTTAATGTAATTGAACCACTTCCCCTTCTTAAAGTGAAAACAAATACTTTTTGAGAAATTGACTACATATCCGAAATTATTTTAACATCTAAGAATTTCAAAAGAAAAGCATCGATGGATCTCACTCCCCAATGAATGTTAAAAAAAGATAGTTTAATGTAATATTCTCGGAATCAGTGGATTTTCCACAATTAATGCATTATTTGATCTTATGCATGTGCTTGTCAAATAGACAACTACCAGTCATGGGAGTCAAAAAAAATTTTATTGACAGATTATATGGATATTTATTATAATCTGTTCCAAAGAGTGTATTTAATATTAAAATGTTTATTATTACCATTTTAAAATGTAATAGTTTCTGAACCAAAAAGAAAAAAATATTCCTGGAAGTCATCAGATGCCAATCTGAAATGTAAAAATTTTTTTTTAACAAAGTTAATACACACGTAGTCAAAGATTCATAAAATACATTTACAATCATCTTGTGTCTATGCTCTAACTTTGTTCAACATTTTTTAAAGATATTTATTAATTATATTTAAAAAAACAAAAAAAAAACCATTATATTGTGTAATAAAAAAAAAAAAAAAATCTGATTTTCTAATTATACATAATAATGTATATCACATTTCAATAATATATATGTTGAACATAAATGTCATATTTCATGTCCATTCAAATACCTCTATATCAACTATAATATGTATTCCTTTTTCTGATTGTGATCCCTAAATATCTAATGATGAAATATGTATGACTAATGTATGTAAGCTACCAATAATCAACATTCTTCCTGTGATTCTTAACTAGCATGCATTGGTACACCAACCTGGATAATGCATGGTCTTTGAAAGTCAATTCAGGGGTAAACAGTTGATCTTCAATAGGTGTCTTATTCATCATTTCAAAAATAGAGGACTGAAATCCAATCTAAAAATTAGAAATTCATCTAAGTGTCTGATTGTGATCCCTAAATATCTAATTAAGAACTAAATATGACTAATGTATGTAAGCTACTAATATTCAACATTCTTCCTGTGATTCTTAACTAGCATGCATTGGTACACCAACCTGGATAATGCATGGTCTTTGAAAGTCAATTCAGGGGTAAACAGTTGATCTTCAATAGGTGTCTTATTCATCATTTCAAAAATAGAGGACTGAAATCCAATCTAAAAATTAGAAATTCATCTAAGTGTCTGATTGTGATCCCTAAATATCTAATTAAGAACTAAATATGACTAATGTATGTAAGCTACTAATATTCAACATTCTTCCTGTGATTCTTAACTAGCATGCATTGGTACACCAACCTGGATAATGCATGGTCTTTGAAAGTCAATTCAGGGGTAAACAGTTGATCTTCAATAGGTGTCTTATTCATCATTTCAAAAATAGAGGACTGAAATCCCATCTAAAAATTAGAAATTCATCTAAGTGTCTGATTGTGATCCCTAAATATCTAATTAAGAACTAAATATGACTAATGTATGTAAGCTACTAATATTCAACATTCTTCCTGTGATTCTTAACTAGCATGCATTGGTACACCAACCTGGATAATGCATGGTCTTTGAAAGTCAATTCAGGGGTAAACAGTTGATCTTCAATAGGTGTCTTATTCATCATTTCAAAAATAGAGGACTGAAATCCAATCTAAAAATTAGAAATTCATCTAAGTGTCTGATTGTGATCCCTAAATATCTAATTAAGAACTAAATATGACTAATGTATGTAAGCTACTAATATTCAACATTCTTCCTGTGATTTTTAACTAGCACGCATTGGTACACCAACCTGGATAATGCATGGTCTTTGAAAGTCAATTCAGGGGTAAACAGTTGATCTTCAATAGGTGTCTTATTCATCATTTCAAAAATAGAGGACTGAAATCCCATCTAAAAATTAGAAATTCATCTAAGTGTCTGATTGTGATCCCTAAATATCAAATTAAGAACTAAATATGACTAATGTATGTAAGCTACTAATATTCAACATTCTTCCTGTGATTCTTAACTAGCATGCATTGGTAGACCAACCTTGATAATGCATGGTGTTTGAAAGTCAATTCAGGGGTAAAAATTTGATCTTCAATAGGTGTCTTATTCATCATTTCAAAAATAGAGGACTATGAAATACCATCTAAAAATTAGAAAATCATCTAAGTGTCTCCAATAGGATGCATCAACAGCCTTATTCTATCAAATAGTTGGCACTTACCAATTGTGAACATGTCTTAGTATGGTTTTCAAGGTCAGCAGATTTGAAAGATAATGCCAGACATGATCCCATTGGTATACTTCAATTTCAATCTTGGCTTTTTCCACTGTCAGTCTGGGCAATCTTCACTGTCAGGCTTCTAATTCTTCCCTTTCAGTCTTTAGATTAAGTCAGCTCCCTAATGGCATAAAAAGTTTATTCAAAATTACTACAAGTGTGTGAATCATTTCTGTAGCCCTCTCCCACCCCCCATTTCATAAGAAATTTCTGTCACTAGCTTACTGTGTAGCATCTTGTGTTATGTTCTATCAAGTGTGAAGATGAGTCATATTGAGCAGAACAAACCTCTAATGTGTGACATTGAACCATAGTCATGCTAGAGGATCCCTTTCTGAGTATTTACATTTTAAGTAATGTGTAAACTAAATACTAGTTTATAAAATGTATGCCATATGATGTATTTGTGTACAATTCATGCCAGCAACAGTCCAGACATTTATACTTACCAGCTGATGTCCTCTTTAAAAACCAGGTGGCAAAGACTCGCTACAGGACCCAATGGCCAGAGCATCACCTATATTAATAAATGAAACACATTTTTAGCATTTGATGAACAATCCTAACATGTTTGCACAATTCTGTACTTGTCATTTCCCTAGAGTTCACATCTATTGATAATCAAGCCTTGTGTAAAATGCTAACTACATGGTTACATTACATTCTCTATCTGAGCATTTAAGGTAAGACATGCTACATATCTACATTGAACTAAAAGACATTTGCGGAAAGAGACAATGACATGGTTAAATTGCATTAGATAATATCTTCCCATTTCAGCTAAGACATGCTACATATGCGTATTTCTCCTAAATCAAGCCTTGTGTAAAATGCTAACTACATGGTTACATTACATTCTCTATCTGAGCATTTAAGGTAAGACATGCTACATATCTGCATTGAACTAAAAGACATTTGCGGAAAGAGACAATGACACTGTTAAATTGCATTAGACAATATCTTCCCATTTCAGCTAAGACATGCTACATATGCGTATTTCTCCTAAATCAAGCCTTGTGTAAAATGCTAACTACATGGTTACATTACATTCTCTATCTGAGCATTTAAGGTAAGACATGCTACATATCTGCATTGAACTAAAAGACATTTGCAGAAAGAGACAATGACATGGTTAAATTGCATTAGATAATATCTTCCCATTTCAGCTAAGACATGCTACATATGCGTATTTCTCCTAAATCAAGCCTTGTGTAAAATGCTAACTACATGGTTACATTACATTCTCTATCTGAGCATTTAAGGTAAGACATGCTACATATCTGCATTGAACTAAAAGACATTTGCGGAAAGAGACAATGACATGGTTAAATTGCATTAGCTAATATCTTTCCATTTCAGCTAAGACATGCTACATATGCGTATTTCTCCTAAATCAAGCCTTGTGTAAAATGCTAACTACATGGTTACATTACATTCTCTATCTGAGCATTTAAGGTAAGACATGCTACATATCTGCATTAAACTAAAAGACATTTGCGGAAAGAGACAATGACATGGTTAAATTGCATTAGCTAATATCTTCCCATTTCAGCTAAGACATGCTACATATGCGTATTTCTCCTAAATCAAGCCTTGTGTAAAATGCTAACTACATGGTTACATTACATTCTCTATCTGAGCATTTAAGGTAAGACATGCTACATATCTGCATTGAACTAAAAGTAGACATTAGCGGGGGGAAAATATATGGTTAAATTGCATCCTATAGCTGAACATTACGCTAACATTTTAAAACTACAGTGGCAATTGTCAAACTAATTAACCATGTTGTGCACAAATACTCACCAACGAGATAACCAGGGGGCATTTGTCTTTCCTCAAACTGTCTCCACAGGGACAACAGAGAGAGGATGCGGGCATCATGACAAGCCCCTCCAAAATTCGCACACACATGCATAATCCTCATCTGTGCGTCACAAACATACTGCACGTTGAGGCTATGAAAATGTTTGCGATTTCTGAAGGGCGAGTCATCAATTGGAACACGCAGCGCAATGTGGGTACAATCTATGGCTCCCAAGACATTGGGCAATTGAGCAATATCAAAGAATTCCCGCTTCAGGCGCCTCCAATCACCATCATTCTGTGGGAATCCTATGTATTGCTTACTGATACGTACCATGGCGTCCAGAAAGTTATCAAACACCCCAGAGAATGTACCTTGAGCCAGGCCATGCATGTACAGTTCTCCGGATTGAAAACTCCCGGAGGCCAGGACGTATAGACAGCTTAGCATCTTACTCATGGCGGAAACAGCAGTCCTTATTCTTATACGTGGCTCCAAATGAGATTTAAGAAGATCGTAAAGGCCAATGAGCTGTTCGCGATCGAGCCGATACTTATCATAAACCTCAAAGTCGCTCATGTTTTCCAAGGTGGGTCTCACCCTGTAGACATGAGGACCTCGAACCAGATGACCCCTTCGTCTCAGTCTGAGCCGCCGAGGCTGCCTGATTCGACCAACAGCTAGTTCGCCAATAGCAGCACCAGCAGCGTCTACCATGTCATCGTCATCCATCTTTCAAAACAGCGTAACAAGGTAAGCACTTGATCTGATGTGGATCACAAGTGATGCATTGGCCATGTTGTTTGGGGGATTTATAGTACAATTAGTCCAATGGTAGTGAGTTTGTAATGATTGCTGATTGTATTCACCTGTTTGTATGTGAGCGGCGCAAATGCTTTCACAGTGGGCGTTTATTTGTTGTTTGCTGAAATGTTATTTTGCAACAATGAATCTCAATGTGAAAGTGTCAAATATCACACATACAGTGCATGTTTGTAATGTTTGTTCATATGCATAATCAATATTTCTTAAACGCGATCTTATAGTAACAAGCACACGTCCAGGCTAACATGAATGAAAATGCATAGTTGTGTATAATGTGCATCGAATGTGATCGATCAATGTTGCTGCAATATTGTTTGTAAACGATAAAGTAACAGCTGCCATCTGTAGTATTGTATATATAAGTGATTGGTGAGATGTCAATATTGTACACGTCCCTTTAAAATCGCAATAATAATTCAGAACTTCCCGTCTGCCATCTGTAGTATTGTATATATAAGTGATTGCCGAGCTGTCAATATTGTATGCGTCCCTTTAAAATCGCAATAATAATTCCGAACTTCCCGTCTGCCATCTGTAGTATTGTATATATAAGTGATTGCCGAGCAGTCAATATTGTATGCGTCCCTTTAAAATCGCACTAATACTGAATAACTTCCGGCTGTCATCTGTAGTATTGTGTATATATAAGTGATTGCCGAGCAGTCAATATTGTATGCGTCCCTTTAAAATCGCACTAATACTGAATAACTTCCGGCTGTCATCTGTAGTATTGTATATATAAGTGATTGCCGAGCTGTCAATATTGTATGCGTCCCTTTCAAATCGCACTAATACTGAATAACTTCCACCTGTCATCTGTAGTATTGTATATATAAGTGATTGCCGAGATGTCAATATTGTATGCGTCCCATTCAAATGGCACTAATACTGAATAACTTCCGGCTGTCATCTGTAGTATTGTGTATATATAAGTGATTGCCGAGCAGTCAATATTGTATGCGTCCCTTTCAAATCGCACTAATACTGAATAACTTCCGGCTGTCATCTGTAGTATTGTATATATAAGTGATTGCCGAGCTGTCAATATTGTATGCGTCCCTTTCAAATCGCACTAATACTGAATAACTTCCGGCTGTTATCTGTAGTATTGTATATATAAGTGATTAACGAGATGTCAATATTGTATGCGTCCCATTCAAATGGCACTAATACTGAAGAACTTCCGGCTGTCATCTGTAGTATTATATATATAAGTGATTTGCGATCTGACAATATTTATTAATTGTCCCATTGAAATCGCCTTAATAATGCTGTTCCAAACTGTTGTTTACGTATATGTTGTATTGTAGTATTGAGTGTTAAAGTTCCGAAAGGGGCGGTACAGTCGTGAATCTGTGATATGTATGGTTGAATCTTCTAATGACGTCATGATATTATTAACCTGCCTATGTAGTTCTGAAATCCTCATTGTGTTGTTGTATTTGACTACATTGTTATTGTGTGCTGAATAAAATCTAAATGTGTGCTTTGTGGTTGCGTGATGGGTGATGCGTGTTATGTACATATAGGTATATATTGTGATTGTGTCCCACATATGCTGACTTCTATATAGCGGTCTGGCATTGTTGTTCCTTCCCATAAAGTGACATCTGTAATCTGGTGTAATGATGTTCTTGTTGTACGTAATTCCTAATGGCTTCTGGTGATGGAATCATGATGTTAAAAGTACAGTAAAATCCATATGTTGTGTTTTGTGATTCCTATAGACAATGTAATGTGTTTTTCCCCCATCATTTGAATGCACATGTATGAGTGAATGTTAAAAGTAATGTATGTGCATCCATGACTGATCATGTGTTAAGCCTATGTAGATATGCTGTTGCTGCAAGCATATGAGTTGAATAACTGAAATGCAATAATAAAGGTAAATGAGAATTGTTTCCCATTGTGTAGTGTTTCTGAATCCTGAAAAGTTGACATTATTTTTGTGTCCGTTTAAATGTAATATTTTTAAAACAAAAATGTTGTTACTAGTGATGTTGATTTGTAGTTGATGTAATATAAAAGTCTGAAAGAATTTAATGGTGTTGTGAATATTCAAACAGTAAAATCCATAAATCCACCATAGGGAAATAGTCATTTCTTGATCTATTTATCATAGCTGTGTCTAACGCATGAAATCATGTATTTTCTAGCGCTGGTATTTGGAGTTTTTCTGTCTACGCTATTTGCGTGCGTTAGGGAAATGAGGGTTTCGCGTGCACGAGCACGTCTTCCCAATAGAAGTCAATGGAGGCTCTAAAATTTGTTCATTTTTTTTTTCTAAGACTGGTTTTCCTCGTAAAGTGAATGACGTCATGAGCTTTTGTGAAAAAGTAACTAAATCGTGTTCTTTTTGTGATAAATAAATATTTTGTGTATGTCATGTGGTGTATATTGTTTGTATGCATCGATGAGTGTATGTTTGTGATAATGTTATTAGTTAGATGTAGGTATATGAGGGTCTTTTCCCGTGTGTCAATGTAAGTCAATGGGAAAATGGATTTGTGTTGTTTTTTTTCTAACACCCGAGATCTCACAACTTTAATCCTTTGTATTTTGATGAAAAATTATTAAATATGAAAAATAAACATAGTGTAGTGTTTGTATGAGTGTAAGTGTAGTTTGTGTAATATTTGTTTTGTGATTCGTGGATGTTTTTTTGTCGGTATATGTTTACTACTGGTTCTGAGGTGTCGGTAGAAATTTGAGCGTTAGGTGATTTTTGAGTGTCGGTAACTGAACTCTAAATAACGGAGTCCGTAAGAAACCCGCGTTAGGAGCCTCTAACGCTGGTTTTCACGGCTAACGCCGAACTCCAAATCTAGGCCTAGGAATCCTGGCTTTTTCCTTAAATAAAAAATATTTTATTTCCTGTAGAGGTACATTATTTGTTTATGATTTATAGTGAATTAAAATTAATTAAAAAATATAATAAATTTGAATTTTGTTTTGAATCCGCTCTACAGCATAGAAAATACATAAATTAGATAATATACTATTAATAAATTAGATATGTACTATTGAATATAAGATAATACACTATTAAAGCAATTAGATAATATTCTATTAATAAATTAGATAATATACTATTAATAAATAAGATAATATACTATTAATAAATTAGATAATATACTCTTAATAAATAAGATAATATACTATTAATAAAATAAACACTTCTCATACTGAATGCAACATTACATTAAAATAAAATGGTCATACTGGTATTTCCTGAGAATGTTCTGTGATACATCAAATAACTACATGAAGTTGTGTGTCCATCGTATTTGATCATGCAGACAGATTCTCGCACTTTAAGAGACATGCTAAGCAAATCATGAAATGCTTTAATGCATTAGAGAAGGGATGGCCTACTGGCATGGGATACATGGGGCCCACTGCATTAGGTTTTGTGACCCCTGGGGAAAAGATTAAAAATGTGTGCTTTGGGGATTTATGGAAAAGGGTCAAACAAAGTGGCCACAATAACAAAATATGTATATATCTTTGGAGGGTTAAACTGTATACATAGTGTATCATGCAACCGTACCTAAATCTGAATCTGTGCCTCTGGACATTTTTAGGAAAACATATTATTTGCGAATTTAGTACACATAACTTATATTCAGCACTTAAAGGGACACTGAACCCAATTTTTTTCTTTCATGATTCAGATAGAGCATGCAATTTTAAACAACTTTCTAATTTACTCCTATTATCAATTTTTCTTCATTCTCTTGCTATCTTTATTTTAAAAGCAGGAATGTAAATCTTAGCAGCTAGACCATTTTAGGTCCAGCACCATGGACAGTGCTTGCTTATTGGAGGATGACATTTACCCACCAATAAGCAAGCATAACCCAGGTTCTCAACCAAAAATGGGCCGGCTCCTATGCATCACATTGCTGCTTTTTAAATAAAGATAGCAAGAGAACGAAGAAACATTGGTAATAGAAGTAAATTAGAAAGTGTCTTAAAATCGCATGCTCTATCGGAATCATGAAAGCAAAAATTTTGGTTTAGTTTCCCTTTAAGGCTTTTACATTATTGATCTATGGGCCCTTATGTTTTTTTAGAATTTGGCAATCACTGCTTTAGAGCATTATGGGTTTAATCACAATCTATTGACTGAGGCCTTTTGGCTCTTTTTCTGAATGAAAATTACATTTGTCATTTAATTTGATCACATGAACGTGTTTTTGGCTATTTTCTGGCATCCACAATTGCACCTTTGTAGCTGCAAAGAAGATATTTAAACAAGATCACGCCTTTGTGAACATGTTTTTAAAATAAAAGTTCAAACACGACTGTGCTTTTTACAGTACTATTGCCAACAATATTGAACTCCCGTTATATAATTTATATACACAAATGTGATAGCACCACTATTAGTCAAAACGACAATCCTAAATTATTTAAAATATAATGTAGTGAATGAGGTGCACGGATCAGAGTGCTGCTCCTGCGCTCATCAACTTTCTATACAAAATATTTATATATACCCCGCACTCAAAATTTATATGCAAAGTAGCAAATCATCATTGAAGGACCCTAACTAATTTATTCAAACCATCAGACTGAATTCAAATCCAAAGGCAAAAACTAGAAAAAGACCCCCAAGGCATCCTGAGGGGGAAGCCAAGTCATTACAGAAAAAAGTGTTTCAATTTTGTTTTGGAAATGTCTCTGTGTAAAAGTCACTCTCTAAATGATTATCACAGATTGTGCCTTTCACTTTAAAGAGAATCAATAGACAGTGTCTTCCGGTTAACGTCGACCATGTCACATATCTGTGAAAATTCCAGTTTTAACACTCATCACTATTCTTATATAGCTATATTGTTCCACAACATAAAGAAAGTCAAAGAGTCTCTATAAAGACGCTGCAATTATAGCACTCTTCCAGAAGTATACCCTCTTTCCAGTGTCACACACTTTTCAATACTTGCAATCTTCAGATATAGTGCTTTGGAGCACAAGTAACCCAATTTAGTTCCAAAATGCCCATGTGTACTATATCACTGTTTATATTTTAGCAAACACAGGTTAATACTTGGGGTTGGCTTCCTTTGATGACACATCATCTCCTTGCTACCATTTCAGTTCCACAACGCCCCTGCATATCATACATATCACTGTTCATATTTAAGCAGACACAGGGTAATACTTGCAGTTAGCTTTCCTTAGGTGACACATCAACTCCTCGCTACCGACTTCCAAAATTCAGGTAGGGTATAAAACCGCTGTATTTGGTGTAATGTGCTATCAGCAGCGTTTTTTGCAGTGTCTCTAACCACATGCGATGACATCGGTGCAACCCTGATACTAGTTTTTGGACTCTATCCTTTCTCATGGAGTATGTCCATTCAGCCATTTCTACCACTACTTATAGTCTGCAAATTACATTTGATTGGAGGACATAAGCATACACATTTCTCACGCATACCATGCATCCTTAAGATGGAATCGTATAGTTATTATGAACAATTCAGCTACTCAATACTCCTCAATCAATTGTTTTGCTATATTATGCTGCTACCATTATATAGATGATATTTTCTTAATTTGGACAGGAGTTAATTTTAAAATTTAATTAGGCTACTAATTACTTACAGCCAGATTACAAGTTTGGCGTTATGAGAGAAAAAGCATCGTTATGGCCCATAACGATGCTTTTTCCATAAAGCTGCTATTACAAGTCTTGTAGATATAGATGTACCACACACCTTTTTGGCCGTCACGCAACGTCAGTACCGCACTTTTTAAAAA
Source organism: Bombina bombina (assembly GCF_027579735.1). NCBI lineage: Eukaryota > Metazoa > Chordata > Amphibia > Anura > Bombinatoridae > Bombina > Bombina bombina. The sequence goes on from NC_069500.1 coordinate 1,394,594,199, forward strand.
GTCCTTTTTCAATGGGACTTTCATAGCGCCAGTATTACGAGTTTTGCGGGGAGGCCAAAAAGTGAGCAGCACAGCCTAAAATTACAAGATCTGTAACGTCATCTAAAGTCAGTAGTTATGAGTTTTACGTTACAAAGCTGTAGCATAAAACTCATAACTAAAGTGCTACAAAGTACACTAACACCCATAAACTACCTATTAAACCCTAAACTGAGGCCCTCCCACATCATAAATAATAAAATAAAATTATTAACTCCTAATCTGCCGTCCCGGACATAGGCCTCTAGTTATCAAGCCGTCAACCGCAAATACGCTGGAATTCCGCAGCGTATTTGTGGCGAGGCTGATTCGCCTTAGTTATCAACCCCTACTGCCCGGCAAAAGTAGAATATAGTGACGTGACCTACGATCCGCTGGACTCAGTCCGACACAGATCGATGTTTACGTCAATACAGATGTTACGAACGCAAGCTCTGCACAATCTGACTACAAACTACTACCAGGTACGCTCTGCACTATTCCGGCTCAGCGTACCTGGATTTCAATCCGCCGCCCTGGAGGCGGCGGATCCCATAGGAATCAATGGGAGTCTGACCATAGCGAAAGCTCATGTTTGCTGCTGCCCGATATCCCATTGATTCCTATGGGAGATGTCTGCACCTAACACCCTAACATGTACCCCCAGTCTAAACACCCCTAATCTGCCCCCCTACACCGCCGCAACTAAATAAATTTATTACCCCCTAAAACGCCGCTCCCGGTCCCCGCCGCAACTATAATAAACATGTTAACCCCTAAATCGCCGCTCCCAGACCCCGCTGCCACCTATATTATACATATTAACCCCTAATCTGCCACCCCCTATAGAGCCGCCACCTACATAAACTTATTAACGGATCCTGTGGATCCCGGACCCCGCCGCAACTAAATAAATTGTTTAACCCCTAAACCGCCGCTCCCGGACCCTGCCGCCACCTATATTAAAGTTATTAACCAAAGCGCCAACCGTAGAAGGCAGGGTCTAAATACACTAAAAATTACTTCACAAATGTGTTTCAGTGTTTTAGTTACAACACCATTGGACTAAACTAAAGTAAACTAAAGTAACTAAAACACTGAAACACATTTGTGAAGTAATTTTTAGTGTATTTAGACCCTGCCTTCTACGGTTGGCGCTTTGATATATATCTAAATCATTCTATTTCCATATCTTGACCACTAGGGGTCAATCTATCTGAGCTAAGGGTCATTTTCAGCAGGCGCTTGGTGAATTGGTCTAAGAATTAAAGTTATTAACCCCTATCCTGCCCCCCTATACTGCCGCCACCTATATTAAAATTATTAACCCCTAAACCTAAGTCTAACACTAACCCTAACCCCCCTAACTTAAATATTATTTAAATAAATCTAAATAATATTACTCGTATTAACTTAACCAAATTAATCCTATCTAAAACAAAAAACTTACCTGTAAAATAAACTATGAGATATATAATATAACTAATAATTATATTGTAGCTATTTTAGGATTTATTTTTATTTTACAGGCAACTTTGTATTTAACTAGGTACAATAGCTATTAAATAGTTAATAACTATTTAATAGCTACCTAGCTAAAATACTTACAAAATTACCTGTAAAATAAATACTAACCTAAGTTACAATTAAACATAACACTACACTATCATTAAATAAATTAATTACCTACAATTATTTAAAATTAAATTAAATAAACTAAACTATAGTACAAAAACAAACAAACAAACACTAAATTACAGAAAATAAAAAAGAATTACAAGAAGTTTAAACTAATTACACCTAATCTAAGCCCCCTAATAAAATAATAAAGCCCCCAAAATAAAAAAATGCCCTACCCTATTCTAAATTACAAAGTAACCAGCTCTTTTACCAGCCCTTAAAAGGGCTTTTTGCGGGGCATTGCCCCAAAGTAATCAGCTCTTTTACCTTTTTAAAAATAATACACCCCCCCCAACATTCTTGAAATTCTTTTTTATTTTATGTAATTTAGTGTGGGGGGGCGGTTGTACTATAGTTTAGTTTATTTAATTTAATTTAAATTTAGGTAATTGTAGGTAATTTATTTAATTTATTTAATAATAGTGTAGTGTTAGGTTTAATTGTAACTTAGGTTAGGATTTATTTTACAGGTAATTTTGTAAGTATTTTAACTATGTAGCTATTAAATAGTTAATAACTATTTAATAACTATTGTACCTGGTTAAAATAAATACAAAGTTGCCTGTAAAATAAAAATAAATCCTAAAATAGATACAATATAATTATTAATTATATTGTAGCTATCTTAGGGTTTATTTTACAGGTAAGTATTTAGTTTTAAATAGGAATAATTTAGTTAATAATAGTAAGTTTTATTTAGATTTATTAAAATAATATTAAAGTTAGGGGGGTGTTAGTGTTAGTGTTAGACTTAGGTTTAGGGGTTAATAAGTTTAATATAGGTGTCAGCGGGGTCGGGGAGCGGCAGTTTAGGCGTTAAAAATTTAATTTAGTTGCGGCGTGGTCCGGGAGTGGTGGCTTAGGGGGTAATAACTTTATTTAGTTGTGGGGGGCTCCAGGAGCGGCGGTTTAGGGGGTAAAACAGTGTAGTTTAGTGTGGGTGCTAAGTGACAGGCTATCAAAAATGCTGCAAAGAAGCAGATGAGCAGCGAGATCGATGACTGTCAGTTAACAACAGTCCACTTCTCATCGCTCCATACTTGGTGCACGGCTTCTTGACAGCTTTTTTATAACATATTCAGGTTTGCGGCGGCGATGTTAGGCGAGCTTAGGCGAGCGTATTGGGCCGGCGAATGCAGGAAAGTAGACGGCTTCATACATAGAGGCCATAGCCTTGTATTAACCCCTATTTCGCCGCTCCCGACATCGTTGCCACTATAATAAAATTATTAACCCATAAACCGCTGCCCTCCCACATCAAAAACACTAGTTAAATATAATTAACCCCTAATCTGCCATCCGCCCACTCTGCCGCTATAATAAACCTATTAACCCCTAAACCTAACGTAACCCTAACCCTAACATCCCCTAACATAAATATAATTTTAAAAATCAAAATAAAACTTATTATTGTTACCTAAATAATTCCTATTTAAAATTAAATACAAACTTACCTGTAAAATAAACCCTAAGCTAGCTACAATATAACTAATAGTTACATTGTAGTTAGCTTAGGTGTTATTTTTATTTCACAGGTAAGTTTGTATTTATTTTAACTAGGTAGACTAGTTAGTAAATAGTTACTAGTTTACCTGTAAAATAAAACCTAACCTGAGTTACACTAACACCTAACAATACAATAAAATTAAATAAATTAAATTAACAAAATACAATTATCTAAATTACAACCCCCCCCCCACTAAATTACACAAGATAAAAAAAGAAATTATGAAAAATAAAAAACGAATTACTCCTAATCTAATAGCCCTATTAAAATAAAAACGCCCCCCAAAATAATAGAAAACCCTAGCCTACCCTAGCACGGAGCATCCTCTTCTTACGATGGTTGCTGAAGAATAAAGTCTCCCTTTAAATGACGTCATCCAAGATGGTGTCCCTTTCATTACGATTGGCTGATAGAATTCTATCAGCCAATAGGAATTAGGGGGGAAAAATCATATTGGCTGTTGCAATCAACAGAATAGAATGCACACTCAATCCTATTGGCTGATTGGATCAGCCAATAGGATGAAAGCTCAATCCTATTGGCTGATTTCAACAGCCAATAGGATTTCCCCCCATTAATTCCTATTGGTTGATAGAATTATATCAGCCAATTGGAATGTAAGGGATGCCATCTTGGATGACGTCATTTAAACGGAAACTTCATTCTTCAGCAACCATCGTAAGAAAGGATGCTCCATGCCGGATGTCTTGAAGATGGACCCACTCCGCGCAGGATGGATAAAGATAGAAGATGCCGTCTGGATGAAGCCTTCTGCCCACTTGGATGAAGACTTCTTCTGGCTTCGATGAGGACTTCTGACAACTGGATGAGGGTGGATGGCTGGTCTTCAAAAACTGTAAGTGGATCGCTGGGGGTTAGTGTTAAGTTTTTTTAAGGGTTTATTGGGTGGGTTTTTTTTTTTACCCTAGGGTTTTGGGCAATGTAAAAGAGCTAAATGCCCTTTTAAGGGCCATGCCCAGACATGCAAATTAGATATGCAAAATCTCAGCTTGTTTGCTTCAAATACTGTTGTAACACAGCAATCCCTTAATAGAGTTATTTGCAGCAATACAGAAGTCATTGCTAGACAGCCTGACGAGTTCTAACAAGAACAAAACAGTCTATCTACGCACCCCACATATTGTTTTTCACATTCAGTGCAATCCACTATATAGATCACAAAGTGGAGAGACAGTTGGTATAGGTGTCAAGATCATAAACCTTCTGGGTAACATGTGACTGACTTACGTGAGATCTGCCTAAATCCACATGAAATGCAATTGCCAAAATGGCATTTAAAGTGTCCCTTGACTTCCAACCAACTGCTCCTATTTGTGTGTAATGGACGTAACAATCTAGGTGATAAAGTATTACCAAGTGTGCAGCCTCTCTTGATACAAAGTTACAACCTTGCAACACAAAGTCTTTGAGGCTGTCTTCAGCTGTAAGGATCAGAAGATGCTTCTTCACGGTCTCACAGATTTTGTCAAATTGTGCACTGTAGGTTGTTATAAAGGTAGGCTTGGATGCATCAAAATTCTTATTTCTCCTTGTGGAACTCTGTTCTACAAGTATCTGGTCCCTATCCATGCGACTAACCTCTAAGAGTGCTCGATTGACCACTTTCTTGGTACAGCCTCTGTCCAATAATTTTTCCACCAAAGTCAATCTTTCTTTCTTGAAATCTTGTTCATCCATGCAATTCCTTTTTACATGGATGAACTGTCACTGCAACAAATATTTGCACCATTGCTTCTGATAACTGGAAGTGATATGAAGGAAGAGTGTAAGAACACCTATCCCCAATACAAAGCGCACACTTCGAAAGCTAGAATCCTCCGCTCCTCGCTATTGCATAGTATTGTAAGGAGGAAGAAGTGTCTCTGGCGCCCTTTAGAAAAATGAAAGTCCTCTGCTCCTCGCTATTGTAAAATAAGTGTAAGGAGGAATAAGTGTCCTTGGCACCCCTTACTTTGCCACACCAAATCCTGTATGTTCCGGGTGGTTACTTTGAGCATGAAGGATGGCATTGGTGGCAATTGGTTTATGGTATAAGGTGGTTTTAACACTACTTGTGTCAATATCTCCTAACAAAAGGAGATCCAAATATGGTATTGAATATGAGTCCCAAGACCATGTATTATCTGGGCTGTTGCACTAGCCTCGTTATACTGATATTTTTAGACAATGGTTATAGGGTGACAAATAAGTAGGTAAATTTTGCGCCTTATATATGTCTTGGTTGGATTGATGTCTTTCGCTCCTCCTAGCGTATGTACATTTTCAGTACCTCTATACATAATATTTAACTGACATTTGATGCATTACTGCCTATTGTTGATGCTTTGTACAAACCTGCATGCTCCTATTTCTAACAGTGTTAGTCTATTCATTCTGTTCTTGTTCTACATGTATATATGGTCATGTCCCTTTAAGAATACAGCCTGGGTTTGATCACACCTGAGGACTGAGGTGTATTTAAGAAGTTTCTACATTAATTGTAGTTATGTCCATGATTAAGGCAGAGGGCTGCCGAAATGCGTAGGAAGTTTATCCTAGGCTGCAAGGGTTTATTCGCTTTTATGCTGAAATTGCAACACTTCTCTACAGTAAAGAACTTTATTTGATTAAATTGTAAACACTTTGAGACTCGCTTGTTTCTTCTGCTGTTTTGATATTATCATGATGTGTGTTGTTTTGTACTTATTAATGTGAATAAACATAACTTGCATATTTATTTTGAGTGCTGGGTGTTGTGAAAGTGTTTGGCGTTTGTATTCACGAAGGAGCATTTCCTTTTAAAAACAAGTTTGCAAAAGCTCAATCTTGTTTGACATTTTTCTTTGCAGCTACCATAATGCAATGCATGGATTTCATATGTTACAGTTTCGGTAGTGTTAAAATTCAGTAGAAGAAGATGACATGAGTCCTGAAACAGAAACCTGCAGGCTGCTTGTTATCAGATGTAGATCATGCCAAACCAGAAAACTGCACTTTTAAATCAATAAATGTGAATATTAAAAAAACACAATATAATATACCCAAACTGAGTAAAATATAGGGGCGCTATCATAAAGAGTATACTGTATAAATAACCCAATAGGGTATCGCCAGAAAGTAGTATAAATATCAGTATATATGCGTACAAAAATGGTTCACCACAAATTAGCAAGGTTATACCAATACAAAAGTAACCTGTATATAAATATAAATGAGTTATATATATATATATATATATATGAGTACAAAAAGTCCCAAATACACCAGATAGTCCAAAGAATATCCAAGGTAAAGTTTATATCGATATCAGGCAGCTCTCCTTGAGGTATAAGGCCATCCACATCAAGAAATTTCTATAAAGAAGCAGAGAAGGCGCCACATAGCATAATTCTGTGAGATATATCAGGTAATAAAATATAAAACTCAGATACACTCACGTTTAGCAAAGCACCAAGATGTGATGCAAGCTGGGCATGCCGGAACCTCAGAGTAAAACTCTCCTCTCAGGCTAGATCTCCCCCAATGCCAGAAGGCAGTCACAGGATAGTAGTGCTGTTTGTGAGTCAGGTGTGTTTTCAACTGCAGCAATAACAAGTGTAAAAACCAGGCAGGGATATCCAAACAGTCAAAAGTAGCAAGCAGTATAAATAAAAGTGTTTATTGTAACACATTAAAAACACAGCAACGCATTTCTCAGTATCCAGTACTGTTTCCTCAGGCTGATAAAACTATACAATGTTTGCTACTAGATATACACAAATGAGGCCAATCAAAAAAGTTGTTTAGACAGACACACCCTCATTTACCTTAATTGGTCACATGATTCACAGGTGAATACAAAACATTTTGTTAGTATTTCTCATATGTATATATTTGTTAACATCAAAAGTAAACAAAAAGTTAATATATACGTGTATTCATATGTATAACAGCGGTATTTTGCTTAGATGTGTGTAAAAACATCACCTTGTTATTACCCAAACATATACGTATATACATCTATGAAAACATTACTTAGTAAATAAAAGAAAATCTCTATTATTCTACTCATATAGATAAAATACTAACTTCAGTGTATTATCTGTCCCCTAAGGCTAACTGCTAAAAATACATAGCTGATCGTATGCTCGTCTATGCTAAAGCCTCAAACACATTGGTTAGTATCGGTAAATGCTTCGATATAATGTTTGTGTTGTGATACACTTTTAACACCTCACAGTGGTTATTACCTTAATATCCATGTTGCGGGACTAAAATGTATATAAAAAATATAAAGATGCTTTCACTCGATCTCAATTTCATATACTGGCGTTGAGCCGTGACAATATACACACAGACTGCACGTTAGCCAATAGTGGAGGTACTCGTGACGTACTGATTCCCTATAGGCACGCGTCATGAAGTTAATACACGCCCTCAACACAATCTGCCATTCACGCAGCTCCATAAACATTCTACGGACTTTCTGATCTGTATAAGACTGATTAGGTAAACTAGCGAACTGTCAACATAAAATAAATAAAAACAGTACGCTAGTCGATATTAACTGTGCATATTTATCTATTGATTCCCGATCTATTTAGATGATATAATAGATTGAGAATTATTTGCCACCTTATGTCAGTGTTATTCTGTGTGTCTTAAGAGAGTGGGAGTTGGCTATTTTAGCCAATAAAATTACAATTCCATATATATAATAACTGAAAGTGTGATAATAAAAAAACTTAAGTGAGTATAGTGGTATATTTCTTAACCACTATAATAGACATTTAAGGGGATCATTAAAGGTCAAATGATGCAAGTAAAAAGAAATTGCTCAAGGGAAACAGATTATTTAAAGGAAAGTGAAAATTTAGTTGAGCGTCTGACAGAAAGAGGCTATCAGAAAAATGAATGTTTGGTAGGTTTAGACTGTCTAGCTGGTGGGGAATCTAGCACACCTGAAGTAAACTTCATCCCAAAGTTTAAAGAGTTATAGTTAGTTGTAGTAGGTGGCGCAAAACAAGTTGCTATTCCCAATGTGTCTTACTGTAAATATGTGTGATAATATGTGGGCTCAATATATGTTAATGTTTTGATGAGTCCTAATTTTATATTCTCTTTTGGAAAAAATGGATGTCGAAACTATTTAAGAAATAAATATGATCCTTTATTTGATTATGGTAAATTTACCCAATAGTAGTGATGCTAAAAGTACAGTTAAACAAAAATTATTACAATTCCTTCAAAGTTTAAAAATGACACCGGTGTCTCTATGTATAAAAATGTACATAATATATAAAAAATAAATTAAATTAAAATAATAACGTTGAAATCTTATAATTTATACAGTTTTGGGTTTATCACAAGTTGTAATTTCTAACAGAATGTTTGTAGATACAATTTTATAGTGGATAAAACAATAGTTGCTGTATAGTTCATATAGGATACTTTGTTTCAAGTTAAGCTGTGCAATTGAGATCTTATCTTAGGCAACTATATATCAAATGTAGAGGTATGTTGGTGCGATTTTTATCACACTATAATATAAGTATACAAATTAGTACCTTGAAGTGTATCTGTTTGATATCACTTTTGTGAGATAATTGCGGTTAAATAAACGCCGCTATGCCAGTGTTTTGATTAAGTTTCAAGATCAAGCTGGTGGCAGTTCTATATGAGCTGCTGGCGGTTAAATAAATGCCACTTTGGTTTCCTCTTATTAGGTGGGCTTATCTGTTTGCTGCGAGAAAATTCACTTTTATATAAGTGTTTGGGTAGTTGTCGTGGCCGCTCAGTTACCTTATCCTTTGTCGGTCAGTGACCGATCGCGCTCTTAAGGGTTTCTTGGTGGGATCTTCGTTGCGGTTAAGTGCTAACCATTTGCTGATGTTTTTTAAGTATCTCCGGTTTTTCTATTCTGTGGCTTGTCTGTCAGTCAGTGACCGATCACGATGGTATGGTTTTTGTATAACCTCCTGATGCGGAATTTTTGCGTGCCTTTCCGGTCTGTTGTTCCCAGGTTTCTTAGATGTCGGTCAGTGACCGATCTGGGTGCTGAAATGTGGTTGTTGGGATAAGTAGAAAGTTTGTAGGATAAGTAGAAAAAGGATTTCTAGTTATCAATGTGATCTTTGCGGTTAAATATATGCCGCTCAGTGGGAACTTGAATATTTCAACTGGGTATAGCTGGTATTCACTTTGTCTTCTCAAATCCTGTGCAGGTGTGCTCTGGTATCAACATGTTTCGGCTGGACAGCCTTTTTCAAGATAAATCACTAATTGTTGATATACATAAAATAAAAAAAATCAGGAACAATTATAAAATGCTGTTTTATTGGGGGCGGAGCTAGCCAGCGCCCAAGATGGTCGCAGGTGTTTAGAGCTCAGAAGTAAGGTCGGCCCGATCGCTGTATAAGCCCTAAGAAAATGTAAGTGTGGGGCAGAGAATATTGGTAAACGATACCTGACACCTTCTAGCACTACCGGCAACTGCCGTTAAGACCCGGGAGCACAGAGGACTCAGCCACAGCCCAGCACGGCCTCCCGCGACTACTCTGGGGCCTAACAGCACCTATGTAGTAAGCCCACGCACATGCCTCGTGGGCAGCCAGAGGAGTATAACAGCTCGATTTCTCCCCTCATCATGCACCAGAGGATTGTACCTAACAGCCGAAAGTAAGAGTAAGCCGATGACCAGGTGGAAGTGGGTTTTCGCACTGCACGGGACACGTGGGGTAAGTGAATAGGGGCGGCCTGCAGCAAAACAAATACATCGCAGTGTGGCAGACATAATGGGTTAACTCCTTACAGACCATATCCTTTGCCCGCATTAAGAGTTATCAGTCCTACTTGTGCAGCACCCCACATGGCTACAGCATAATTACCCACGTGGCCCAAGTACAGCCCATATATCACTTTCTACGAGTTCAGATATCCCTGCTCAGCCTGTGTCCCACTAACAAGAGCCTCTATTCACATCAAGCAATTACCCTCACAGGGAAAGCACATTACTCGCAAAGGAAGCTTCAGACGCAGACTAACCCTTTATCACCGGGGACAACATTTACATAAAGCTACAGCTACCCCCTCACGCATCAGCGCTCTCACATAAGAGCAGAACTTTCTCACAATATGACATCAAAAAGGGCCCCTAGAGCTGACAAGACAAGTAAGAGCAGTTCCTCTGCAACCCCCACAGTACACAATTTTTTTAAAGCGGTGGAGTTGGCAACCAATGAGCAAGCTGATGACAACATGAAAGTGCCATATCCACCCCCAGACCTTACACATGAAGGGACCCCAGAGTCAATGATAACCAAAGCAGACCTACAGACCCTCCCCTCAAAAGAGGACTTTAATAAATTCATAGGACAAGTCAGCTCTATGATAAAAAACAGCTTATCAGAGGTCAGGAGGGAGATTAGTGAAATTGGCTCCAGAATAGCTCAAATAGAGGAAGATGCAGAACAAACAGATAGAATCTTGGACGACCAGATCCGCCATGTAACACAGCACTCCACTATCATAAGTCAACTGCAGGACCAGGTGGAAGACCTGGATAACAGGGGGCGGCGTCAGAACATTAGAATTAGGGGGTCCCTGAGCACATCAAGACCTCAGAACTCCTCCCATACCTACAAGCTTTCTTCAATACCCTGATGGATAATGATGAGGCAGTAGACTACCCTCTAGACCGCTACCACAGGGCTCTGAGACCCCCCCCAAAAGATTCAGCCCCCCCTAGGGACATTATAATTAAATTCACAAGCTTTAGGGACAAAGAGAATATCCTTTCAGCTGCCAGGAAAAAATCCCCCATCTCACATAATGGGTGCACTTTACAAGTTTATGCTGACCTCAGCCAGTTGACCCTGGGTAAAAGAAGAGAGGCCAGGTATCTTACACTACACCTGAGAGATCTCGGGATCCCCTATAGATGGGGTTTCCCCTTTAGCCTAAAAGTGTTGAAGGACAACACCACTGCGGTTTACAGGACAGCGGAGGACCTGGAGGACTTTTGTTCGCTTCTTAAAATTCCGAAACCCAACCTTCCAGCCCTTCAGGAGAACCCAAAAGAACAGCGTACATCAAACTCACGTAGACAGGAATGGACTCAGGTCCCCTACAGGAGAAAAAACAGACCATCAGCAAAGAACCCTGACAGCCAGGAGATGACCACTTAACTCATGGAATTTTTCTGCCAGTAGCTTTTTGCTGCATCAGGCCCGCAGTTTGGCGAGGCCTTCTTCCTCTTTACCGTGTCCCTCACTGGACTTCTGAGGGGAGGACATGAAAGAACTCTCACCGTTTACCTTACCTTTTACACTACTGGAATATGTAAAGTATAGTTTTCATTTATACACTTTAAGCTTGTTTGTTACGTGAAACGTATGCTCAAACAATGTTGGGTTGTTCTGTGTTTAGTAGCCATTAGGGGGATCTAGCATGCCAGAAAGTGAGATAAAGACTTGGCTTAGTTTAACTCAACAGGGATACTGATGCAGTTAAATGTAAATGACGCCACAAGGCTATGTTGCTACATCTCAGACAATGTAATTGGAACATTAGTCCCAAGAAACTAAGATTCTTTGGCCGACCTGCTACCATAAGGTGTAGCAGTTACTTATTCCCCTCATCCCTTAATTAGTTATTGGAAGCATAGGATGCTTCTAGTTAGTGCTCAAGTTTTAAGGTTGAAATATGTTTATGTTTATGTTTTTATGGTTTTTGTTAATTGTGCATCTTACCATTGCAGATATACTTTTCTCATTCCTTCCCCTTTGGGCCCTCCGCCTCTTACCCCTCATCCCTGGCCCGGCCGGAGCCACAGATCCCACACAACGGTTCAATGTCAGGTAACCCATTCAACCTCCACATCTCACTGGAACACAGCCACCACACTCATCAGACCACAATCATGCTTAAGGCCCCACTTATATAGCAGAATAGTATGGCTTCACTAGGAAACCAGAGAACCGTCCACGCGGGACATCACCGCATTAAACTGGTCTCTCAGAACACAAAGGGGCTGAACTCCCCCACAAAGCGGTCTGTCGCGCTCTCTTGCTTTAAAAAGGCTAGAGCGGATTTGGTTTTTGTGCAAGAGACACACTTTTCGAGGGACAACTCTCCCAGGTTTACTAATAAGGATTACCCTACTACATATTTAGCTTCACAAACAGACAAACGGGGAGGGGTGGGAATCCTGATTCATAGGTCGCTGCCGTTCCAGCTGTCCACTCTGGAGGCGGACACGGGCGGTAGATGGCTTATCCTCATCGGCCTCATATATAACCGACCAATTACATTGGTTAATGTATATGCCCCAAACTTGAAACAGGCTCAATTCTTCAAAAAACTAACAAACAAGATACTGCAGGTTCAGAAAGGATCATTAATTTTAGCTGGCGATTGTAATGTGGCACTGGAGCCGGAAGTAGATTGTTCTCAGGGTAGAGGCAGCATCCCCATCAAAACCCTACAAGACATTAGATCACTCACTCACAAACTTGTCCTGATAGACATATGGAGGGCTAAGCATCCGAGCCAGTGAAACTATACCTTCTTCTCTAACCCCCACAAGCGCTATTCGCGCATTGACTACATCTTCACAGATCAAAGTACCTATAGTTCAGTGAAAGACGCTGATATTGAGCCCACTAGTTGGTCGGATCACGCTGCAGTGTCGGCAACCTTAAATTGGTCCGATAAACCCCTAACCCCATATACATGGAGATTAGACGAATCCCTGTTAAAAAAACCCAGTCTTTTCTAAGCATATAGCAGAAAGGGTAAAAGAATACTTCGTTCTCAATAGCACTCCTGATATCTCCCCGCACACGCTATGGGAAGCCCACAAATGTGTCATTAGGGGGGAAATGATCAAACATAAAGCAGGCCTAACTAAGCAGTACCGGGAAACCTATAACAGTATGACACAAAAGATCAGAGAAATAGAACGACGCCACAGGGTATCCCCGATAGATAGGTCCGTAACAGATGAGCTCAGAAGGGCCAGAAACGAACTTAATAGCCTAATATACAAAGAAGCCCAATCTAAAGCATTATTCCTTAAGAAAATGTATCTAGCCAATTCCAATAAGATAGGGCCATCCCTGGCGAGATCCCTTAAGGAGCAGAAACTTAACTCGTATGTACATAGTATAACCGATTCGGCTGATAACCAAGCCTTAGGCAGCCACCAAATAGTAGAACAATTCAGAGTGTATTATAGCAAACTATATAACCTACCGCCACCGACACTAGCAGCGAATCCCGAGGCGCGAGAACAATACATAGCGGAGGCTGACCTTCCGGTCCTCTCAGCAGAACAATCACAGAAATTAGAAGCTCCCATCACGCTCTCAGAAGTACTCTTAGCAATAAAATCCCTTCCCCCACGTAAAAGCCCTGGCCCTGATGGGTTTACAAACTTATACTACAAAAACTATAGACAGCTCTTGGCCCCGCATCTCACATCCATGTTTACAGACATAGACACAAAAAAATTGTGGCCCAAGTGTAACTTAGAAGCACGTTATAGTCCTGCCGAAGGCGGATAGGGACCCCCAAAAAGTAGAGAATTATAGGCCCATATCTTTGCTTAATTCCGATATTAAGATCTATGCAAAAATGTTAGCAACCCGCCTGAATACAATTCTCCCTCAAATAATCCATGTAGACCAGACAGGGTTTATCCCAGGGAGGGAGGCACGGGATAACACCATTAAGGTAATCCAATTAATTGAGCACGCCAGCCGGTCGAAGACCCCTTCCATATTAATATCCACTGATGCGGAGAAAGCTTTCGACCGGCTGGACTGGCAGTTTTTGCGCTCGTGCCTGTCCGCCTTTGGCCTGGGCGACCTAATGATCAGTAGAATCCTTAGTCTATATACCCAACCTTCAGCGAAAATAAAGGCGAATGGTGTCCTCTCTGATAGCTTTGGAATTGGTAATGGCAGGGTTGCCCCCTGTCCCCACTCCTCTTTGTCATCTCCATGGAGGTGCTGGCCTCTCATATCCGATGTAACCCTAAGATAACAGGCATCACATTGGGCCCCAACACCTATAAGCTAACCCTTTATGCGGATGATGTCCTTGTACTCTTGACATCCCCAAGCACATCATTTACTCACTTACTAGAAGAATTTGACCGTTTTAGTGCACACACAAATTTCCTTATTAATGCGCAGAAGTCAGAAGTCCTAAATATTAACCTAAAAAAACGATCTTATGAAGCCTTACGCCTCTACTGCCCCTATAAGCTTAACCATGACAAACTTAAGTATTTAGAGATACAGCTCACACCAACAAGCAACAAACTATTTAAGCACAACTACATTCCTCTCATGCACAAGATCAAAAAGGAACTCGACAATTGGCAACATAAACCAATCTCGTGGTGGGGCCGGATTCAGGCTGTCAAGATGACAGCCCTTCCGCAGATCCTCTATGTATTACAAACTGTACCAATACAATTACCCCATACCTACATAAGCCAAATACAGACAATACTAAACTCCTTTATCTGGGGAAATATTAAACCGCGCATTAGCAGAAAACTCATCACAGCCCCATTGGGAGAGGGAGGACTTAGGGTCCCGTCAATACTGGCATACCACCAGGCTGTAGTTATGCAGAGAGTAATCGAATGGCACAATACAACAAACACAAAGGCTTGGGCATCTATCGACTCTTTCCTCTTAAAGACACCAAGTATTGGCCCACTTAGCTGGATTAAAAACACGGCTAGACCTCCCGTGGTGGGGCAATCCCTACTCTATGGCCACTTATTTAGAACTTGGGATAGGATCCGCTCTAAAATAAAAGGCATTTCGTCCCCCATCTCTCCAATGTCACCAATATCATATAATGCAGAGTTTGTGGGGGGCTTATTGGCAGAGAAACCCAACTTGACAGGAGGAGAACACACAACACCTTTTGTTAACCTAGTATCTAACAATAAATTAAAGACCCGCACACAACTCGCAGAAACAGCGGGCGGAGCTTTCTCGGGTTGGCTCAAATACGCACAGCTCAAACACCTACTAAACATATCACCCCATAGGGACAGTTTACTTAGAAACCTCACACAATATGAAAGGCTTTGCCTGACCGGTGTTACGCTCCGCGGCTCCCTGTCTTTGTCCAAAAAAATGCTCGATGCGGCACTTACACCAAAACTCCCTTCATGTAGACTACACTGGCAGAGAGAACTAGACACAGATCTTTGCGAGGAACAATGGCAGGATATCCTACACCACACGGCTAAGTCTTCATCATTGCCCAGGTCCCTGGAACTTAACCACAAAGTCCTTTTCCGCTGGTATCTCACGCCAGAGAGAATAAGGCAAATTTATCCGGGCGCAGGGGTGACCTGCTGGAGAGGATGTGGATCCTCTGGATCGATGTCCCATATCTGGTGGCAATGTGCCTCTATATCCCCATTTTGGGGGCATCATTTAATTTATCTCCTTTCCTTGCCCTTTTAAACCTAAAACCGGAAAAAATATGTAAATATAAATGGAAATTATTACAAATCGGTTTAAATAGTGCCAGGGCCCTGGTTGCTCGACACTGGAGATCTGCTCGCATCCCCGAGATGCAGGAATGGATCTCCCTTACCTCAGAACTATTGGCCGCGGAGGAGTACTCCTATTATCGGACGGGCAACTTAACTTTTTTCCACAATGTCCAGTTTTACTGGGACTGCCTTTCCAAAACCCTCCAGCCATCGGAGGTTCCCGCTGTTTCGGACACGCCGTAACTTAATAGAGTGCCCCGGCCGGGCTCACCCCTCCCCCCCCCCCGTCCTTTCCTCCCTCCAATCCCCATTTGCGCACAAATGGCAACATCTCTTCAGAGGATGTAAATATAGATGTAGACATCTGCAGGCATGGTATGGACAGTTTAATGCAGTATGATATGTATATTTGCTCAGGAGAAAAAAGGTCTTCAGTTTTGCAGAATTTATTGATATCAGTCTTCTCTTGGGACTTTGCACACATGAACAGAGACAAGGCAGAGGAGACCTTCCCACGAGGTCTTTCCACCTCTTGAACTAATATGTACCTTTTGAATTGTAATGACCCATTGTAGTCTCTGTGCCTTACATTGATTAACATGCTTTAATGCTTTAATATCTCAATAAAAGTTTTCAAAAAAAAAATAAAAAAAAAATAAAAAAAAAATGCTGTTTTATTATATAACATAGGTATCCTTGGGTCTTAATTATAATATAGTTGGGTATTTTTATGTAGCGATAAACATTTTATATGATTACTTTTAAAATAGAGAAAGATATTATATATCTTAATGTCAATTACTTTTAGAGTGTATATTTTAGTCACTTTATGAAACCATGGATATTTTTAAAAGGTTTCTGTAATTAGAGCGTAATATTAGAGTGAAATAATTTGTCTATACTTATCGTTGTATGGATATTTTAACCATAAAATATAGTTAAAACGGGGCCAATGGTGAAATTAGAATTTAGTGAAATAAAAGTTAGATGGGCCAAAAGAGAATATAAATTTAAATGAATCTTTTGACTCTAGTTTGAATGTTTCTATTTGTTATCTGTGGGCTACAATAACCAGATAGTGGGTATTGTAAAAATATAGTAAAGAGCTGTATGATCCAATGAGTGTGTTGTACCAATACTTTTCTAGTTTTTGTGGATATTAGTATTATCGGATGAAAGATTAGCCTTCTTGTATGAATTTTTATAATTATTGTAGGAATTTTAAAATTTCAAGTTGTTTGTCCTTAGACTGTAAGACTAAGTTGTAATTTTGTCAAATATATATATATATTATTTTAGAATTCTATTGTATTTAATCAACTTGGTTTGTTAGTGTGATGGCTTGGTTTTTGTGATCTTAAAAAATGGCCTATGTGTTAGTTTAAATTTCAAGTGGTGTGTCCTTAGACTGTAAAACTATATATTTATTTATGATATATATATATATATTTTCTTGAGTAGTTTTATTATCTTTAGTAAATATGTTTTAATGGTGTGTTTGCGTGTTTTCGTGTCTATACTTATCGTTGTATGGATATTTTAACCATAAAATGGGGCCAATTGTGAAATAAAAATTAGTGAAATAAAAATTAGTGAAATAAAAATTAGTGAAATAAAAGTTAGATTGGCCAAAAGAGAATATAAATTTAAGTGAATCTTTTGACTCTAGTTTGAATGTTTCTATTTGTTATCTGTGGGCTACAATAACCAGATAGTGGGTATTGTAAAAATATAATAAAGAGCTGTATGATCCAATGAGTGTGTTGTACCAATACTTTTCTAGTTTTTGTGGATATTAGTATTATCGAATGAGAGATTAGCCTTCTTGTATGAATTTTTATAATTATTGTAGGAATTTTAAAATTTCAAGTTGTTTGTCCTTAGACTGTAAAACTAAGTGGTGATTTTGTCAAATATATATATATTTTATTTTAGAATTCTATTGTATTTAATCAACTTGGTATGTTAATGTGATCGCTTGGTTTTTATGATCTTAATCTTTATAAAAATGGCCTATGTGTTAGTTTAAATTTCAAGTGGTGTGTCCTTTTTTTATGATATATATATATATATATATATATATATATATATATATATATATATATATATTTTTTTTTTTTTTTTTTCTTGAGTAGTTTTATTATGTTTAGTAAATATGTTTTAATGGTGTGTTTGCGTGTTTTCGTGATATTTATCTTATAGAATTGCATTGAGGTCTAGTTCGCTATTGAGGCCTTTTGGGTGTAGAGTTTTCATTTTGAAAATCAATTCTGCTTCATGGTATAGTAGCTTTTTTTCCATATTTCCACCTCTACCATCTGTCTTTATTTTCTTAATGCCCCAAAATTTCATGTCATTTGGGTTACCTTTGTGGAATTCTTTAAAGTGGGCATAAAGTCTGGTATTATCTTTTTCTTTTTCTATGCATCTGATGTGTTCTCTTATTCTTTCTTTCAGTTTCCTTCCCGTTTGACCTAGGTACTGTAGTTTACATGAGCACTGAATTAAATAGATTATGTTGGTGTCAGTGCATCTTATGGTGTCATTAATCTTCAGTTCTTTCTGCGTTACATTAGATTTTACCTTTTTGGTTTTGGTGCTAAATTTGCATGATTTGCATACATGACATGGAAAAAATCCTAATAGTTTTTTATTGTTTAAGTTGTATTGCTGGGGACCTGTTTTTGATTTAAATTCGCATTTATTTAACCGCCAGCAGCTCATATAGAACTGCCACCAGCTTGATCTTGAAACTTAATCAAAACACTGGCATAGCGGCGTTTATTTAACCGCAATTATCTCACAAAAGTGATATCAAACAGATACACTTCAAGGTACTAATTTGTATACTTATATTATAGTGTGATAAAAATCGCACCAACATACCTCTACATTTGATATATAGTTGCCTAAGATAAGATCTCAATTGCATAGCTGAACTTGAAACAAAGTATCCTATATGAACTATACAGCAACTATTGTTTTATCCACTATAAAATTGTATCTACAAACATTCTGTTAGAAATTACAACTTGTGATAAACCCAAAACTGTATAAATTATAAGATTTCAACGTAATTATTTTAATTTAATTTATTTTTTATATATTATGTTTATTTTTATACATAGAGACACCGGTGTCATTTTTAAACTTTGAAGGAATTGTAATAATTTTTGTTTAACTGTACTTTTAGCATCACTACTATTGGGCAAATTTACCATAATCAAATAAAGGATCATATTTATTTCTTAAATAGTTTCGACATCCATTTTTTCCAAAAGAGAATATAAAATTAGGACTCATCAAAACATTAACATATATTGAGCCCACATATTATCACACATATTTACAGTAAGACACATTGGGAATAGCAACTTGTTTTGCGCCACCTACTACAACTAACTATATCAGAAAAATGAAGTTTTGAAAATCAAAAAAGAGGTTGATAACTACAAGAGAGAGGATTTATTACAGTCCAAAAAAGTAAAGAACGTAGACCCCAGGCCCCTATTTATCACTAAATATCCTAATCACTATAATGATATCTGTAGTATCGTAAAAAAATATCTTCATATCCTATATGGAGATGAAATAATGAAAGATATCATAAGTGATGGTTGCAAATTGGTTTATTCTAAGAATAGTACACTGGCTAATGTGCTATCACCTAGTATGCTTAGAACTAAAAGAAGTAGAGATGATAGCTCATGGCTGAAACATAGTGGTAGTTTTAAATGCGGCAGTAGTCGCTGTAAAGCATGTGAGTATCACAATGTAACCAGTACTTTTACATCACATGTAACAGGAGAGACCTGCAATGTACAGGGATGTGTTAACTGCAGTTCATGCTTTGTAATTTACTTAGCTGAATGCAAACTTTGCAAAGGTCAATACGTGGGTCTCACGACACGTGATGTGAGAACACGTATAAGAGAGCATTTGGGTGACATTAGAAATAAAGTACCATGCTCAGAACTAAGTAGACATTTTATTTTTGAGCATAACCAAGTCAAATCCTTTAGCTGGAACATTATAGAAGCTGTTAAAACCCCAAAAAGAGGTGGAGATAGATCGCAAGTTTTAGGCAGGCAAGAGGTCTATTGGATATTTAAATTGAGAACACAGGTCCCCTATGGGGTATAACTCTTAATATGATCTTGTAAATTTCTGGGAGTAATAAAGCTAACGAAACTATATATAGATATCCATTTAGAAATATGTACTGTGGTATCAACCATATTTTTGTTTAAAAGTTTCAGGATTAGTTTGTGAGAATTAAATAAGTATTGTTCTTTTTTATTTGTTAAAGAGAGAACACTGTTTAAAATGAACCATATGTTGATATCTTACACCTCATTTTGGGTCTTTATGCATTGTATATATATATATATATATATATATATATATATATATATATATATATATATATATATATATATATATGTGTGTGTATAAAAAATATGTTTATCTATACAGCTATATATATGAATGTTTTTCACATTTTGTGTAGCATATTCTATTTTTACATTTAAGGTATAGGATTGATTTAGGCTGTGTAGAAGTTAAATTATCTTTGCATTTGAATAATATATCCCCCAATACCGTATAGTAGTTTTCTGTCATATTAGCCTCATCTACATTTCAGTTGTCAGTATGTGAGTAGTTAAGTCTAACAGGTAGAACTAATTAACTAAATTAATTATAGATCTATATAATAGCAGACATGGTGGTTACAAGACATGGTCTAGGAATACGGCAACAGCTAGCCGAAACGCGTTAGACCTTTCTCTTTTCACTTTTAATTTATTTTTGTATTCTACGCTGTTTTAAGTAATTAATAAAGTAATCTTTTTTCAGCATACAATTTTGGGACCGCTTCCTTTTTTCTACATTACAAATATAAATGGCAGTATGTGAAAATCACTATTTGATACAGTGATGTTCCTATAATATCTAATAAAATATATATATAAAATAATAATAATAATATAAAGGTACAAATTTATTGCTATACTTCTAATTTTATAATGTGTATAAATAGTGTATTAAAATATTAAGTGAGACTAATATAGGAGATGAATACATAATGTTAATAATTATAATTTGTTATATTAAAATGTACAACATTAGTGAACATATATAATTTATAGTGCCTAATTAGTGAAGTTGGCTTATATTTGATAAGTGTAATTAATGGCTAAAGGCTACCAAATCCATATTCATATTAAGGCCATTGGGATATAAAGTACCAAATTGGTATATCCAAAATGTTTCACGTTGGCGCAATCTATTATATCTATTATATAAATAGGAGGGAGGAATATGCTCAATAGGAGTAATTTGAAATATATTCAAATTACCTTGGTGGACAGAATGACAATGTTTAGGAACGCTGTGATTCCTTAGTTTATTTTTCATGTTCCTATAATGTTCATTTCATCTCGTCTTAAATATACGGCAGGTGCGCCCTACGTATTGGATTTTACATAGTTGGCATGTCAAAAGATATATTATATAGGATGATGCACATGTAAAGTGGTCTTGTATAGGGAAATTGAGCCCCTTTGTATGAGATATAAAGTTGGTAGTTCCTACTGTAGTATATTTGCACATTCTGCAGTTTTTCATTTGACATTTAAAAACCCCTTTTTTATTATTATTAATTACTCTCTTTTTGATGTTTGTGAGGGATCCTTGGAATCTTCTAGGAGTCAATGATTTAGTATTGTTCTTGTTAATGACTACTTTGCTAGGGGCCAATAAGTTGTTTAATGTTGGGGCCCGTCTAAATACACACTTTGGTTGTTTCTCCAAGTTTGTTTTGAGTATTGGGTCTCTCATTAATATAATCCAATGATTTTTCATTATATTATTAATTTATTTGTGGTTAGTATTATATTGAGTTATAAACATACTAGTATTGTTTTTATTCTCATTTTCTTTCATCTTGTCCTCCATAGAATTTTTCTGAAAATAATTTTCCCTGTTATCAGTTCTTGCTCTATTGAGACTTCCCCTAATTAGCTCTCTAGGGTATCCTTTTTTTAAGAATCTTTCTATAAGTATTTGACTTTGCGTATCAAAATCTGACATATTGTTACAATTTCTTCTTAACCGTTTAAATTGTCCATAAGGGACATTTCTCTTCCATGGTATATAATGGTTACTAGAAAATTCCAAATAACTGTTACAGTCAACATTTTTAAAATGATTTTTAGACTCTATATGCTCACTTTTGGACAGTGTTAGCTGTAAATCCAAAAATATCACAGATTCCTTTTCAATTGAACTGACAAAGGAAATCCCCATATTATTACTGTTAAGATGTTGTGTAAAAGATTCAGCTGAAGTGACATCACCCTTCCATAAAATAATATGGTCGTCTATGTACCGTCCATAGAACACCAGGTTTGCCCCATATAATAATGCCCCTCAAGATTTTAGTATATTTGTCAGTGGGGTCTGAAGTTAATTTCTTATAATAATCTTTGTCATCTAAGATACGTTTAGCTTCAGTCAGATAGTCAGTAATCTTTTGTAAAACAATGCCCCCCCCCCCCCCTTATCCGCCTGGCAGATGACTAATTCATGATTATTTTTAAGGTTGTTCAATGCAATCTTTTCCCCCAAATTCAAATTATGTCTTCCATAAATTATTTTGGGTAACTTAGAAAAGTCTTCCAAAACTAGCTCTTTAAACAATTCAATATCTGTGTTTTCTGATAATATTGTGTAAAGTTAGATTTCTTTTTGAAAGAGGTATGTACATAGTCATCTAGCAGATGTTCAGCCAGTAGGTCAGGCTCACTGTATATAATATTAGTTTTGATTCTACTCTCCATTTGATCCGTAACGATGGGTATTGCATTTGTTTCTTTAAGTTTTTTGTTGGCAAAATATGTTTGCAAAGAAAGTTTTCTCATAAAACTATTCAAATCTACAAACAAATTAAATAAATTGTGTTTATTGGAGGGGCTAAATGAAAGCCCTTTTCCTAGGACTCTTACTTCATCATCACTCAATTTATGGGATGATAAATTAAAAATCCCTTGTTTTAGTGTCTGTAATCTCTTTTCTTTGGAGGCTCTATTATGTCCTCTAGATCCTCTTCTACGTGTAACCTTTTTGATCTGGCTTTCATGGTATGTGTAGTGAGGGGTTCCAGATAATGTGCTATGTTGGTTTGTGAGTATCTTGGGGCTGGGCGTCTCTCTAAAAAATGATGGTGAGATTAATTATGTGTGTTGATATTTCTTGTTTTGTCTGAGTATGATGGTCTTTCAGGAGTCTAATAATAAAATGTATTAGTATTTCTACTTCTTTCTGAATATGAAGAGGTAGTAGCAATTTGATCCTCTTTCTGCCGTAAGGGAAGTTGTTCTAAAGCTCTATATCTATTTGAAAGTTGATTTTCATTACTCTTATGATAATTCCTATTATCTGTTAGTTTCTGTCTCAAATCAAAAGAGTGCTGTTCTGGGGTTGGCATTTTATTATTATGAGCATAGTTCCCCTTATAATAATGTTTTTTGTTTCCATTATTGTGATGTTTATTCTTGTTTTTGTTTCTATTTTTGTTTTTGTTCTCAACCAATATCCACCCTTGGTTGTTAGTATAATTGGCAGATTCAATGTGATTGGCAGATTCAGTGTCTAATGTATCACTAGTTGGATGTTCACTAGTGTTTTGTAATGATTGTTTTGTTTATTCTTTATTGTAAGTGTATACTATGTTTTTCAAATAATCCTCATCATCCCTAGCCATTGTTTTCAGTTTCCTGGCTATAATTTCTTGTTGGAATTTCTCTGTTTTTTTCTAGAACCATTTTGTTTAGTTCTTCATATTCTTTGTGTGATTTAAAATCATTAAGGAGGATTTGTATATTTTCAATTTCTACACTTATTTTCTGTACCAAATTTTCTCTGTGTGCAATCAGTAGATCTATTAGTTTCAGAGAACAATTTGTCAGAATATCTTCCCATTTAGACAACAATTCTATATCATTTTTGAAGGAACAGTTTTTGAAAATACGAAGTCCTCTAGGGACTTGTTTTTTGCTTAAATATTTCTTTAGAGTGTCTAAATCCCACCAATGCCTACATTCAGTTCTAAATCCCACCAATGCCTACAACCGATGTGTTTGAGGCTTTAGCATAGACGAGCATACGATCAGCTATATATTTTTAGCAGTTAGCCTTAGGGGACAGATAATACACTAAAGTTAGGATTTTATCTATATGAGTAGCATAATAGAGATTCTCTTTTATTTACTAAGGCCTAGATTTGGAGTTTGGCGGTGGCTGTGAAAACCAGCGTTAGAGGCTCCTAACGCTGGTTTAAGCTACCGCCGGTATTTGGAGTCAGTCAAAAAAGGGTCTAACGCTCACTTTTCAGCCGCGACTTTTCCATACCGCAGATCCCCTTACGTCAATTGCGTATCCTATCTTTTCAATGGGATCTTTCTAACTCCGGTATTTAGAGTCGTGGCTGAAGTGAGCGTTAGAATTCTAACGACAAAACTCCAGCCGCAGAAAAAAGTCAGTAGTCAAGAGCTTTCTGGGCTAACGCCAGTTTATAAAGCTCTTAACTACTGTGCTCTTAAGTACACTAACACCCATAAACTACCTATGTACCCCTAAACCGAGGTCCCCCCACATCGCCGCCACTCTATTAAATTTTTTAACCCTTAATCTGCCGACCGCCACCTACGTTATACTTATGTACCCCTAATCTGCTGCCCCTAACACAGCCGACCCCTATATTATATTTATTAACCCCTAATCTGCCCCCCACAACGTCGCCGCCAGCTACCTACACTTATTAACCCCTAATCTGCCGTCCGCACGCCGCCGCCAGCTACATTATAGCTATGTACCCTTAATCTGCTGCCCATAACACCGCTGACCCCTATATTATATTTATTAACCCCTAATCTGCCCCCCACAATGTCGCCTCCACCTGCCTACACTTATTAACCCCTAATCTGCCGACCGGACCGCACCGCTATTATTATAAAGTTATTAACCCCTAATCCACCTCACTAACCCTATAATAAATAGTATTAACCCCTAATCTGCCCTCCCTAACATCGCCGACACCTAACTTCAAACATTAACCCCTAATCTGCCGACTGGAGCTCACCGCTATTCTAATAAATTTATTAACCCCTAAAGCTAAGTCTAACCCTAACACTAACACCCCCCTAACTTAAATATAATTTACATCTAACGAAATTAATTAACTCTTATTAAATAAATTATTCCTATTTAAAGCTAAATATTTACCTGTAAAATAAATCCTAATATAGCTACAATATAAATTATATTTATATTATAGCTATTTTAGGATTTATATTTATTTTACAGGTAACTTTGTATTTATTTTAACCAGGTACAATAGCTAAAATAGTTAAAATAATTACAAAATTACCTGTAAAATAAATCCTAACCTAAGTTACAATTAAACCTAACACTACACTATCAATAAATTAATTAAATAAAATACCAATTACCTACAATTAAACCTAACACTACACTATCAATACATTAATTAAATACAATATCTACAAATAAATACAATGAAATAAACTAACTAAGTACAAAAAATAAAAAAGAACTAAGTTACAAAAAATAAAAAAATATTTACAAACATCAGAAAAATATTACAACAATTTAAAACTAATTACACCTACTCTAAGCCCCCTAATAAAATAGCAAAGACCCCCAAAATAAAAAAATGCCCTACCCTATTCTAAATTACTAAAGTTCAAAGCTCTTTTACCTTACCAGCCCTGAACAGGGCCCTTTGCGGGGCATGCCCCAAAGAATTCAGCTCTTTTGCCTGTAAAAAAAAAACATACAATACACCCCCCCCAACATTAAAACCCACCACCCACATACCCCTAATTTAACCCAAACCCCCTTAAATAAACCTAACACTAAGCCCCTGAAGATCTTCCTACCTTATCCTCACCATACCAGGTTCACCGATCGATCCAGAAGAGCTCCTCCGATGTCCTGATCCAAGCCCAAGCGGGGGGCTGAAGAGGTCCATGATCCGGCTGAAGTCATCATCCAAGCGGGAGCTGAAGAGGTCCATGATCCGGCTGATGTCTTCATTCAAGCGGGACTGGCTGATCCGATCAGCCAGTCGTATTGAACTTGATTCTGATTGGCTGATTCCATCAGCCAATCAGAATATTCCTACCTTAATTCCGATTGGCTGATAGAATCCTATCAGCCAATCGGAATTTGAGGGACGCCATCTTGGATGACGTCATTTAAAGGAACCGTCATTCGGTGAGTAGGCGTCAGGAGAAGAGGATGTTCCGCGTCGGATGGAAGATGATGGCTCCCGAAGAAAGAAGATTGAAGATGCCGTTGATAGAAGACTTCAGCCGGATCATGGACCTCTTCAGCTCCCGCTTGGATGAAGACTTCAGCCGGATCATGGACCTCTTCAGCTCCCGCTTGGATGATGACTTCAGCCGGATCATGGACCTCTTCAGCCCCCAGGTTGGGCTTGGATCAGGACATTGGAGGAGCTCTTCTGGATCGATCGGTGAACCTGGTATGGTGAAGATAAGGTAGGAAGATCTTCAGGGGCTTAGTGTTAGGTTTATTTAAGGGGGGTTTGGGTTAGATTCGGGTTATGTGGGTGGTGGGTTGTAATGTTGGGGGGGATATTTTATGGTTTTTTTTTACAGGCAAAAGAGCTGAATTCTTTGGGGCATGCCCCGCAAAGGGCCCTGTTCAGGGCTGGTAAGGTAAAAGAGCTTTGAACTTTAGTAATTTAGAATAGGGTAGGGCATTTTTTATTTTTGGGGTCTTTGTTATTTTATTAGGGGGCTTAGAGTAGGTGTAATTAGTTTAAAATTGTTGTAATATTTTCTGATGTTTGTAAATATTTTTTTATTTTTTGTAACTTAGTTCTTTTTTTATTTTTTGTACTTTAGTTAGTTTATTTCATTGTATTTATTTGTAGATATTGTATTTAATTAATGTATTGATAGTGTAGTGTTAGGTTTAATTGTAGGTAATTGGTATTTTATTTAATTAATTTATTGATAGTGTAGTGTTTAATTGTAACTTATAGTTGATAGTGTAGGTTTAATTGTAACTTAGGTTAGGATTTATTTTACAGGTAATTTTGTAATTATTTTAACTATTTTAGCTATTGTACCTGGTTAAAATAAATACAAAGTTACCTGTAAAATAAATATAAATCCTAAAATAACTATAATATAAATATAATTTATATTGTAGCTATATTAGGGTTTATTTTACAGGTAAATATTTAGCTTTAAATAGAAATAATTTATTTAATAAGAGTTAATTAATTTCGTTAGATGTAAATTATATTTAAGTTCGGGGGGTGTTAGTGTTAGGGTTAGACTCAGCTTTAGGGGTTAATAAATTTATTAGAATAGCGGTGAGCTCCAGTCGGCAGATTAGGGGTTAATGTTTGAAGTTAGGTGTCGGCGATGTTAGGGAGGGCAGATTAGGGGTTAATACTATTTATTATAGGGTTAGTGAGGCGGATTAGGGGTTAATAACTTTATAATAATAGCGGTTCAGTCCGGTCGGCAGATTAGGGGTTAATAAGTGTAGGCAGGTGGAGGCAACGTTGTGGGGGGCAGATTAGGGGTTAATAAAAATAATATAGGGGTCGGCGGTGTTAGGGACAGCAGATTAGGGGTACATAGGGATAATGTAGGTGGCGGGGTGTACGGAGCAGCAGATTAGGGGTTAATAATAATATGCAGGGGTCAGCGATAGTGGGGGCAGCAGATTAGGGGTTAATAAGTGTAAGGTTAGGGGTGTTTAGACTCGGGGTACATGTTAGAGTGTTAGGTGCAGACGTAGGAAGTGTTTCCCCATAGGAAACAATGGGGCTGCGTTAGGAGCTGAACGCAGCTTTTTTGCAGGTGTTAGTTTTTTTTTCAGTTCAAACAGCCCCATTGTTTCCTATGGGGGAATCGTGTGCACGAGCAAGTTTTTGAGGCTGGCCGCGTCCGTAAGCAACTCTGGTATCGAGAGTTGAAGTTGCGTTAAATATGCTCTACGCTCCTTTTTTGGAGCCTAACGCAGCCATTCTGTGGACTCTCAATACCAGAGTTATTTTAAAGGTGCGGCCAGAAAAAAGCCAGCGTTACATACGCGGGTCGTTACCGACAAAACTCTAAATCTAGCCGTTAGTGATGTTAACATAGATGTATATACGTATATGTTTGGGTAATAACAAGGTGATGTTTTTACACACATCTAAGCAAAATACCGCTGTTATACATATGCATACACGTATATATTAACTTGCTGTTTACTTTTGATGTTGACAAATATATACATATGAGAAATACTAACAAAATGTTTTGTATTCACCTGTGAATCATGTGACCAATTAAGGTAAATGAGGGTGTGTCTGTCTAAACAACTTTTTTTGATTGGCCTCATTTGTGTATATTTAGTAGCAAACATTGTATAGTTTTATCAGCCTGAGGAAACAGTACTGGATACTGAGAAATGCGTTGCTGTGTTTTTAATGTGTTACAATAAACACTTTTATTCATACAACTTGCTACTTTTGCCTGTTTGGATATTCCTGCCTGGTTTTTACACCTGTTATTGCTGGAGTTGAAAACACACCTGACTCACAAACAGCACTACTATCCTGTGACTACCTTCTGGCATTGGGGGAGATCTAGCCTGAGAGGAGAGTTTTACCGGACAACTCTGAGGTTCCAGCATGCCCAGCTTGCATCACATCTTGGTGCTTTGCTTAACGTGAGTGCATCTGAGTTTTATATTTTATTACCTGATATATCTCACAGAATTATGCTATGTGGCGCCTTCTCTGCTTCTTTATAGAAATGTCTTGATGTGGATGGCCTTATACCTCAAGGAGAGCTGCCTGATATCGATATAAACTTTACCTTGGATATTCATTGGACTATCTGGTGTATTTGGGACTTTTTTTTACTTATATATATATATATATATATATATATATATATATATATATATATATATATATATAACTCATTTATATTTATATACAGGTTACTTTTATATTGGTATAACCTTGCTAATTTGTGGTGAACCATTTTTGTACACATATATACTGATATTTATATTACTTTCTGGCGATACCCTATTATTTATACAGTATACTCTTTATGATAGTGCCCCTATATTTTACTCAGTTTGGGTATATTATATTGTGTGTTTAAGCTCATTAGGCCTTGCTTATAGGGTGCTGCAATCATTATGCTATCTAATAGTGAAAGTCACAACCAAAGAATGCTATTAACATCTAGTTTGCCTAAACTAGTGAACAATGAACCACAACATCAAACCCAGAGTGCTAATAACACTACAATTTACAATTTATTCTCTAATTTAGAAGAGCTAATAAACACTGAATGTAGGCATTGGTGGGATTTAGAACTGAATGTAGGCATTGGTGGGATTTAGACACTCTAAAAGAATATGTAAGCAAAAAACAAGTCCCTAGAGGACTTCGTATTTTCAAAACTGTTCCTTCAAAAATGATATAGATTTGTTGTCTAAATGGGAAGATATTCTGACAAATTGTTCTCTGAAACTAATAGATCTACTGATTGCACACAGAGAAAATTTGGTACAGAAAATAAGTGTAAAAATTGAAAATATACAAATCCTCCTTAATGATTTTAAATCACACAAAGAATATGAAGAACTAAACAAAATGGTTCTAGAAAAAACAGAGAAATTCCAACAAGAAATTATAGCCAGGAAACTGAAAAAAAATAGCTAGGGATGATGAGGATTATTTGAAAAACATAGTATACACTTACAATAAAGAATAAACAAAACAATCATTACAAAACACTAGTGAACATCCAAATAGTGATACATTAGACACTGAATCTGCCAATGACATTGAATCTGCCAATTATACTAACAACCAAGGGTGGATATTGGTTGAGAACAAAAACAAAAATAGAAACAAAAACAAGAATAAACATCACAATAATGGAAACAAAAACCATTATTATAAGGGGAACTATGCTCATAATAATAAAAAGCCAACCCCAGAACAGCACTCTTTTGATTTGAGACAGAAACTAACAGATAATAGGAATTATCATAAGAGTAATGAAAATCAACTTTCAAATAGATATAGAGCTTTAGAACAACTTCCCTTACGGCAGAAAGAGGATCAAATTGCTACTACCTCTTCATATTCAGAAAGAAGTAGAAATACTAATACATTTTATTATTAGACTCCTGAAAGACCATCATACTCAGACAAAACAAGAAATATCAACACACATAATGAATCTCACCATCATTTTTTAGAGAGACGCCCAGCCCCAAGATACTCACAAACCAACATAGCACATTATCTGGAACCCCTCACTACACATACCATGAAAGCCAAATCAAAAAGGTTACACGTAGAAGAGGATCTAGAGGACATAATAGAGCCTCCAAAGAAAAGAGATTACAGACACTAAAACAAGGGATTTTTAACTTATCATCCCATAAATTGAGTGATGATGAAGTAAGAGTCCTAGGAAAAGGGCTTTCATTTAGCCCCTCCAATAAACACAATTTATTTAATTTGTTTGTAGATTTGAATAGTTTTACGAGAAAACTTTCTTTGCAAAAATATTTTGCCAACGAAAAACTTAAAGAAACAAATGCAATACCCATCGTTACGGATCAAATGGAGAGTAGAATCAAAACTAATATTATATACAGTGAGCCTGACCTACTTGCTGAACATCTGCTAGATGACTATGTGCATACCTCTTTCAAAAAGAGATCTAACTTTACACCAATATTATCAGAAAACACATATATTGAATTGTTTAAAGAGCTAGTTTTGGAAGACTTTTCTAAGTTACCCAAAAGAATATATGGAAGACATAATTTGAATTTGGGGGAAAAGATTGCATTGAACAACCTTAAAAATAATCATGAATTAGTCATCTGCCAGGCGGATAAGGGGAGGGGGAATTGTTTTACAAAACATTACTGACTATCTGACTGAAGCTAAACGTATCTTCGATGACAAAGATTATTATAAGAATTTAACTTCAGACCCCACTGACAAATATACTAAAATCTTGAGGGGTATTATTGAGTTTGGATTTAAGGAGGGAATCATCAACAAGATTAAAGGGAATACTTAATTCCAATTAAACCAAATTCAGCTTTTTATTATCATCTCCCAAAAATCCACAAAAAACAACAAAACCCACCTGGTCGCCCCATCATTGCAGGGATTGGGAGTTTAACTGATAATGTATCAGCATACGTGGATTAATTTTTACAAAAATATGTTATCACTTTGGAATCATATATACGTGATTCTACTGACCTTCTGTCCAAACTCAATAATTTACCCTCCAATAACAAAAACTGGTTAGGGATAACAAGTGATGTTAATTCATTGTATTCTAATATACAGCATAACAAAGGTTTAAAAGCAATACAAGAAGTTCTGGAAAGTGATATTTATATGCCATATTTACAAAAACAGTTCATTTTGCAATTGATATAATTTATTTTAGAGCACAATTATTTTGTTTCAAGACGAAATATTATCTTCAGACACGGGATACCGCCATGGGCACCAGGTTTGCCCAAGTTTGCCAACTTGTATATGGGCAAATTCGAAAGTGATTACATCTACGATTCTGAATATGGGGCAAACCTGGTGTTCTATGGACGGTACATAGACAACCTTATTATTTTATGGAAGGGTGATGTCACTTCAGCTGAATCTTTTTACACAACATCTTAACAGTAATAATATGGGGCTTTCCTTTGTCAGTTCAATTGAAAAGGAATCTGTGATATTTTTGGATTTACAGCTAACACTATCCAAAAGTGGGCATATAGAGTCTAAAAATCATTTTAAAAATGTTGACTGTAACAGTTATTTGGAATTTTCTAGTAACCATTATCTACCATGGAAGAGAAATGTCCCTTATGGTCAATTTAAACGGTTAAGAAGAAATTATAACAATATGTCAGATTTTAATACGCAAAGTCAAATATTTGTAGAAAGATTCTTGAAAAATGATAGCCTAGAGAGCTAATTAGGGGAAGTCTCAATAGAGCAAGAACTGATAACAGGGAAAATTATTTTCAGAAAAATTCTATGGAGGACAAGATGAAAGAAAATGAGAATAAAAACAATACTAGTATGGTTTAGAACTCAATAAAATACTAACCACAAATTAATTAATAATATAATGAAAAAACATTTTAGTATATTAATGAGAGACCCAATACTCAAAACAAACTTGGAGAAACAACCAAAGTGTGTATTTAGACGGGCCCCAACATTAAACAACTTATTGGCCCCTAGCAAAGTAGTCATTAACAAGAACAATACTAAATCCTTGACTCCTAGAAGAGTCCAAGGATCCCTCACAAACATCCAAAAGAGAGTAATTAATAATAATAAAAAAGGGGTTTTAAATGTCAAAAGAAAAACTGCAGAATGTGGCAAATATAGTACAGTAGGAACTAACCAAATTTATATCTTCATACAAAGGGGCTCAATTTCCCTATACAAGACCACCTACATGTGCATCATCTTATATAATATATCTTTTGACATGCCAACTACGTAAAATCCAATACGTAGGGCGCACCTGCCGATAGTTAGACGAGATGGAATGAACATTATAGGAACATGAAAAATAAACTAGGAATCACAGCGTTCCTAAACATTGTCATCTGTCCACCAAGGTAATTTGAATATATTTCAAATTACTCCTATTGAGCATATTCCTCCCTCCTATTTTTATATAATAGATAGTAATAGATTGCGCCAACGTGAAACATTTTGGATATACAATTGGGTACTTTATATCCCAATGGCCTTAATATGAATATGGATTTGGTAGCCTTAAGCCATTAATTACACTTATCAAATATAAGTCAACTTCACTAATTAGGAACTATAAATTATATATGTTCACTACACTAATGTTGTACATTTTAATATAACGAATTATATTTATTAACGTTATGTATTCATCTCCTATATTAGTCTCACTTAATATTTTAATGCACTATTTATACACATTATAAGATTAGAAGTATAGCAATAAATTTGTACCTTTACATTATTATTATTATTTTCTATATATATATTTTTATTAGATATTATAGGAATATCACTGTATCAAATAGTATTTTCACATACTGCCATTTATATTTGTATACCTACAATAACTGATCATAATTCACAAAGGATAGTGTAAATTTTATGTTGTAATAATTTTATACCACATTGAGATACCATAAATGTCTATTACTAGTGGTTAAGAATATACCACTATACTCACTTAATTTTTTTTATTATCACACTTTCAGTTATTAGTATATATGGAATTGTAATTTATTGGCTAAAAGTAGCCAACTCCCACTCTCTTTACGACACGCCAGAATAACACTGACATAAGGTGGAAAATAATTCTCGATCTATTATATCATCTAAATAGATCGGGAATCAATAGATAAATATGCACAGTTAATATCGACTAGCGTACTGTTTTTATTTATTTATGTTGACAGTTAGCTAGTTTACCTAATCATGTCTTATACAGATCAGAAAGTCCGTAGAATGTTTATGGAGGCTGCGTGAATGCAGATTGTGTTGAGGAGGGCGGTGTATTAAACTTCATGACGTGTGCCCATAGGGAATCAGTACGTCATAGTACCTCCACTATTGGCTAACGTGCAGTCTGTGTGTATATTGTCACGGCTCACCGCCAGTATATGAAATTGAGATCGAGTGAAAGGCATCTTTATATTTTTTTATATACATTTTAGTCCCGCAACATGGATATTAAGGTAATAACCACTGTGAGGTGTTAAAAGTGTATCACAACACAAACATTATATCGAAGCATTTACCGATACTAACTGATGTTGTTTGAGGCTTTATGCATAGATGAGCATACGATCAGCTATGTATTTTTAGCAGTTAGCCTTAGGGGACAGATGATTCACTGAAGTTAGGATTTTATCATATCTTAGTAGCATAATAGAGATTCTCTTTTATTTACTAAGTGATGTTTTCATAGATGTATAAACGTATAATGTTTGGGTAATAACAAGGTGATGTTTTTACACACATCATAAGCAAAAATACTGTTGTCATACATATGAATACACGTATATATTAACTGATGTTTACTTTTTGATGTTAACAAATATATACATATGAGAAATTTTTTATACCGGACAACTCTGAGGTTCCGAGCTGCCCAGCTTGCATCACATCTTGGTGCTTATTGCTTAACGTGAGTGCATCTGAGTTTTATATTTTATTAGCCTGATATATCTCACAGAATTATGCTATGTGGCGCCTTCTCTGCTTCTTTATAGAAATGTCTTGATGTGGATGGCCTTATACCTCAAGGAGAGCTGCCTGATATCGATAATAAACTTTACCTTGGATATTCACTGGACTATCTGGTGATCTGGTGGTATTTGGGACTTTTTTTTACTCATATACATATATATATATATATATATATATATATATATATAAAACTCATTTATATTTATATACAGGTTACTTTTATATTGGTATAACCTTGCTAATTTGTGGTGAACCATTTTTGTACACATATATACTGATATTTATACTACTTTCTGGCGATACCCTATTATTTATACAGTATACTCTTTATGATAGCGCCCCTATATTTTACTCAGTTTGGGTATATTATATTGTGTGTTTAAGCTCATTAGGCCTTGCTTATAGGGTGCTGCAATCATTATGCTATCTAATAGTGAAAGACACAACCAAAGAATGCTATTAACATCTAGTTTGCCTAAACAAGTGAACAATGAACAACAACAACAAACCCAGAGTGCTAATAACCCTACAATTTACAATTTATTCTCTAATTTAGAAGAGCTAATAAACACGAATGTAGGCATTGGTGGGATTTAGAACTGAATGTAGGCATTGGTGGGATTTAGACACTCTAAAAAAATATGTAAGCAAAAAACAAGTCCCTAGAGGACTTCGTATTTTCAAAACTGTTCCTTCAAAAATGATATAGAATTGTTGTCTAAATGGGAAGATATTCTGACAAATTGTTCTCTGAAACTAATAGATCTACTGATTGCACACAGAGAAAATTTGGTACAGAAAATAAGTGTAGAAATTGAAAATATACATATCCTCCTTAATGATTTTAAATCACACAAAGAATATGAAGAAATAAACAAAATGGTTCTAGAAAAAACAGAGAAATTCCAACAAGAAATTATAGCCAGGAAACTGAAAAAAATGGCTAGGGATGATGAGGATTATTTGAAAAACATAGTATACACTTACAATAAAGAATAAACAAAACAATCATTACAAAACACTAGTGAACATCCAAATAGTGATACATTAGACACTGAATCTGCCAATCACATTGAATCTGCCAATTATACTAACAACCAAGGGTGGATATTGGTTGAGAACAAAAACAAAAATAGAAAGAAAAACAAGAATAAACATCACAATAATGGAAACAAAAACCATTATTATAAGGGGAACTATGCTCATAATAATAAAATGCCAACCCCAGAACAGCACTCTTTTGATTTGAGACAGAAACTAACAGATAATAGGAATTATCATAAGAGTAATGAAAATCAACTTTCAAATAGATATAGAGCTTTAGAACAACTTCCCTTACGGCAGAAAGAGGATCAAATTGCTACTACCTCTTCATATTCAGAAAGAAGTAGAAATACTAATACATACCATGATTATTATCAGACTCCTGAAAGACCATAATACTCAGACAAAACAAGAAATATCAACACACATAATGAATCTCACCATCATTTTTTAGACAGACGCCCAGCCCCAAGATACTCACAAACCAACATAGCACATTATCTGGAACCCCTCACTACACATACCCCGAAAGCCAAATCAAAAAGGGTACACATAGAAGAGGATCTAGAGGACATAATAGAGCCTCCAAAGAAAAGAGATTACAGACACTAAAACAAGGGATTTTTAACTTATCATCCCATAAATTGAGTGATGATGAAGTAAGAGTCTTAGGAAAAGGGCTTTCATTTAGCCCCTCCAATAAACACAATTTATTTAATTTGTTTGTAGATTTGAATAGTTTTACGAGAAAACTTTCTTTGCAAAAATATTTTGCCAACAAAAAACTTAAAGAAACAAATGCAATACCCATCGTTATGGATCAAATGGAGAGTAGAATCAAAACTAATATTATATACAGTGAGCCTGACCTACTGGCTGAACATCTGCTAGATGACTATGTACATACCTCTTTCAAAAAGAGATCTAACTTTACACCAATATTATCAGAAAACACATATATTGAATTGTTTAAAGAGCTAGTTTTGGAAGACTTTTCTAAGTTACCCAAAAGAATATATGGAAGACATAATTTGAATTTGGGGGAAAAGATTGCATTGAACAACCTTAAAAATAATCATGAATTAGTCATCTGCCAGGCGGATAAGGGGGGGGGGAATTGTTTTACAAAACATTACTGACTATCTGACTGAAGCTAAACGTATCTTCGATGACAAAGATTATTATAAGAAATTAACTTCAGACCCCACTGACAAATATACTAAAATCTTGAGGGGTATTATTGAGTTTGGATTTAAGGAGGGAATCATCAACAAATTTAAAGGGAATACTTAATTCCAATTAAACCAAATTCAGCTTTTTATTATCATCTCCCAAAAATCCACAAAAAACAACAAAACCCACCTGGTCGCCCCATCATTGCAGGGATTGGGAGTTTAACTGATAATGTATCAGCATACGTGGATTAATTTTTACAAAAATATGTTATCACTTTGGAATCATATATACGTGATTCTACTGACCTTCTGTCCAAACTCAATAATTTACCCTCCAATAACAAAAACTGGTTAGGGATAACAAGTGATGTTAATTCATTGTATTCTAATATACAGCATAACAAAGGTTTAAAAGCAATACAAGAAGTTCTGGAAAGTGATATTTATATGCCATATTTACAAAAACAGTTCATTTTGCAATTGATATAATTTATTTTAGAGCACAATTATTTTTGTTTCAAGACGAATATTATCTTCAGACACGGGATACCGCCATGGGCACCAGGTTTGCCCCAAAGTTTTGCCAACTTGTATATGGGCAAATTCGAAAGTGATTACATCTACGATTCTGAATATGGGGCAAACCTGGTGTTCTATGGACGGTACATAGACAACCTTATTATTTTATGGAAGGGTGATGTAACTTCAGCTGAATCTTTTACACAACATCTTAACAGTAATAATATGGGGCTTTCCTTTGTCAGTTCAATTGAAAAGGAATCTGTGATATTTTTGGATTTACAGCTAACACTATCCAAAAGTGGGCATATAGAGTCTAAAAATCATTTTAAAAATGTTGACTGTAACAGTTATTTGGAATTTTCTAGTAACCATTATCTACCATGGAAGAGAAATGTCCCTTATGGTCAATTTAAACGGTTAAGAAGAAATTGTAACAATATGTCAGATTTTAATACGCAAAGTCAAATACTTGTAGAAAGATTCTTAGAAAAATGATAGCTCAAAACAAACTTGGAGAAACAACCAAAGTGTGTATTTAGACAGGCCCCAACATTAAACAACTTATTGGCCCCTAGCAAAGTAGTCATTAACAAGAACAATACTAAATCCTTGACTCCTAGAAGAGTCCAAGGATCCCTCACAAACATCAAAAAGAGAGTAATTAATAATAATAAAAAAGGGGTTTTTAAATGTCAAAAGAAAAACTGCAGAATGTGAAAATATAGTACAGTAGGAACTACCAACTTTATATCTCATACAAAGGGGCTCAATTTCCTTATACAAGACCACCTTACATGTGCATCATCTTATATAATATATCTTTTGACATGCCAACTATGTAAAATCCAATACGTAGGGCGCACCTGCCGTATAGTTAGGACGAGATGGAATGAACATTATAGGAACATGAAAAATAAACTAAGGAATCACAGCGTTCCTAAACATTGTCATTCTGTCCACCAAGGTAATTTGAATATATTTCAAATTACTCCTATTGAGCATATTCCTCCCTCCTATTTATATAATAGATATAATAGATTGCGCCAACGTGAAACATTTTGGATATACCAATTGGGTACTTTATATCCCAATGGCCTTAATATGAATATGGATTTGGTAGCCTTTAGCCATTAATTACACTTATCAAATATAAGTCAACTTCATTAATTAGGCACTATAAATTATATATGTTCACTAATGTTGTACATTTTAATATAACGAATTATATTTATTAACGTTATGTATTCATCTCCTATTTTAGTCTCACTTAATATTTTAATGCACTATTTATACACATTATAAAATTAGAAGTATAGCTATAAATTTGTACCTTTACATTATTATTATTATTTTCTATATATATATTTTATTAGATATTATAGGAATATCACTCTATCAAATAGTTATTTTCACATACTGCCATTTATATTTGTATACCTACAATAACTGATCACATTCACAAAGGATAGTGTAAATTTTATGTTTTAATAATTTTATAGCACATTGAGATACCATAAATGTCTATTATAGTGGTTAAGAAATATACCACTATACTCACTTAAGTTTTTTTATTATCACACTTTCAGTTATTATATATATGGAATTGTAATTTTATTGGCTAAAATAGCCAACTCCCACTCTCTTACGACACGCAGAATAACACTGACATAAGGTGGCAAATAATTCTCGATCTATTATATCATCTAAATAGATCGGGAATCAAAAGATAAATATGCACAGTTAATATCGACTAGCGTACTGTTTTTATTTATTTTATGTTGACAGTTCGCTAGTTTACCTAATCAGTCTTATACAGATCAGAAAGTCCGTAGAATGTTTATGGAGCTGCGTGAATGGCAGATTGTGTTGAGGGCGTGTATTAACTTCATGACGCGTGCCTATAGGGAATCAGTACGTCACGAGTACCTCCACTATTGGCTAACGTGCAGTCTGTGTGTATATTGTCACGGCTCAGCACCAGTATATGAAATTGAGATCGAGTGAAAGCATCTTTATATATTTTATATACATTTTAGTCCCGCAACATGGATATTAAGTTAATAACCACTGTGAGGTGTTAAAAGTGTATCACAACACAAACATTATATCGAAGCATTTACCGATACTAACCGATGTGTTTGAGGCTTTAGCATAGACGAGCATACGATCAGCTATGTATTTTTAGCAGTTAGCCTTAGGGGACAGATAATACACTGAAGTTAGGATTTTAACTATATGAGTAGCATAATAGAGATTTTCTTTTATTTACTAAGTGATGTTAACATAGATGTATATACGTATATGTTTGGGTAATAACAAGGTGATGTTTTTACACACATCTAAGCAAAATACAGCTGTTATACATATGAATACACGTATATATTAACTTGTTGTTTACTTTTGATGTTAACAAATATATACATATGAGAAATACTAACAAAATGTTTTGTATTCACCTGTGAATCATGTGACCAATTAAGGTAAATGAGGGTGTGTCTGTCTAAACAATTTTTTTGATTGGCCTCATTTGTGTATATCTAGTAGCAAGCATTGTATAGTTTTATCAGCTTGAGGAAACAGTACTGGATACTGAGAAATGCGTTGCTGTGTTTTTAATGTGTTACAATAAACACTTTTATTCATACAACTTGCTACTTTTGCCTGTTTGGATATCCCTGCCTGGTTTTTACACCTATTATTGCTGCAGTTGAAAACACACCTGACTCACAAACAGCACTACTATCCTGTGACTGTCTTCTGGCATTGGGGAGATCTAGCCTGAGAGGAAAGTTTTACCGGACAACTCTGAGGTTCCGGCATGCCCAGCTTGCATCACATCTTGGTGCTTTGCTAAACGTGAGTGCATCTGAGTTTTATATTTTATTACCTGATATATCTCACAGAATTATGCTATGTGGCGCCTTCTCTGCTTCTTTATAGAATATTAAAAAAACACTCCAAGATGCGTCCCTTCAATTCCAATTGGCTTATAGAATTCTATCAGCCAATCGGAATTAAGGTAGAAAAAATCCTATTGGCTTATGCAATCAGCCAATAGGATTGAGCTTGCATTGTATTGGCTGATCCAATCAGCCAATAGAATGCCAGCTCAATCCTATTGGCTGATTGGATCAGCCAATAGGATTAAACTTAATTCCCATTGTCTGATAGAATTCTATCATCCAATTGGAATTGAAGGGACACCATCTTGAATGACATAATTTAAAGGAACCTTCATTCAGTCATCAGACGAAGAAAGAAGAGGATGCTCCACGTCGGATGTCTTGAAGATGGACCTGCTCCGACCCGGATGGATGAAGATAGAATATGCCGTCTGGATGAAGACTTCTGCCCGTCTGGAGGACCTTTCCTGCCCGGCTTGGATAAAGACTTCTATCCATCTGGAGGACCACTTCTGCCCGGTTGGGTGAAGATGTCTCACGGTAGGGTGATCTTCAAGGGGTTAGTGTTAGTTTTTTTTTAAGGGGGATTGGGTGAGTTTTAGAGTAGGGTTGGTTGTGAGGGTGGTGGGTTTTAATGTTGGGGGGGGTGTTTGTACTTTTTTTTCAGGTAAAAGAGCTGATTACTTTGGGGCAATGACCCGCAAAAGGTCCTTTTAAAGGCTATTTGTAATTTAGTATAGTGTAGGGATTTTTTTTAATTTGGGGGCTTTTATATTTTGTTAGGGGGATTAGAGTAGGTGTAATTAGTTTAAAATTCTTGTAATTTCTTTATTATTTTCTGTAGTGGGGGGGTTTCGTACTTTAGATATTTTTTTTTAAATTGCAATTAATTGTATTTAGTTTAGGGAATTTATTTAATTATAGTGTAGTGTTAGGTGTAATTGTAACTTAGGTTAGGTTTTATTTTACAGGTAAATTTGTCTTTATTTTATCTAGGTAGTTATCAAATAGTTAATAACTATTGTACCCAGTTAAAATAAATGCAAAGTTGCCTGTAAAATAAAAATAAACCTTAAGATAGATACAATATAACTATTAGTTGTATTGTAGCTATCTTAGGGTTTATTTTATAGGTAAGTATTTAGTTTTAAATAGGAATAATTTAGGTAATGGTAGTAATTTTATTTAGATTTATTAAAATTATATTTCAGTTAGGTGGGTTAGGTTTAGGGTTAGAATTAGGTTTAGGGGTTAATACATTTAATATAGTGGTGGCGACGTTGGGGGCGGCAGATTAGGGGTTAATAAATGTAGGTAGGTGGCGGTGATGTTAGGGGCAACAGATTAGGGGTTAATATTATTTAACTAGTGTTTGCGATGCAGGAGTGCGGCGGTTTAGGGGTTAATATATTTATTATAGTGGCAGCGATTTTCGGTTCGGCAGATTAGGGGTTAAAATTTTTATTTTAGTGTTTGCGATGTGTGGGGGCCTCGGTTTAGGGGTTAATAGGTAGTTTATGGGTGTTAGTGTACTTTTTAGCACTTTAGTTAAGAGTTTTATGCTACGGCGGTATCAGTCTTGACAGGAGAGGGTCTACCGCTCCCTTTAGGTTAGACTCGTAATACCGGCGCTATGCAAGTCCCATTGAAAATATAGGATACGCAATTGACGTAAGTGGATTTGCGGTATTTCCGAGTCTGGCCAAAAAAGTGAGCGGTACACCTGTACCTGCAAGACTCGTAATAACAGCGGGCGTTAAAAAGCAGCATTGGGACCTCTCAACACTGCTTTTTAAGCCTAACGCACAACTCGTAATCTAGCCGACTATTTTTTTAAAAATATATCAATATAGTTATTGGGGAGACATGACCAGCATGCTCATCATGCCTACAAAAAATGGCATTCCGATGGTTTAGCAGTGATGAGAGTAGTAAGAGTATGGAGGTTATGTCAAACACCTTTTTGACAGGTGACACACCCCTTTCTTCTCCCCTAATCCCGCCCCTTTCCACTCCCACTTTCACACCCCTTTTTAATATCAATTTGATATAAAATTGATATAAAAAGGTGATATAAAATTGATATAAAAAATGTGAATTTTTATATTAAATTGATATAAAAAAGTGTTTTTAATACAAATTTCATATCCAATTGATATGTATATTTATTAGGATTGGAATTAAAAGGTTGTAAGACGTATATTGTTGATATTTTGATTTATAAAAGATTAATGTTATTTAATTATAAAATCTGTAAATTACACTTTTGATATTGTATTCTATTAAAATATTAGGAGGTTTTAAAAAGGGAGATAAAAGTATAATTTGGATAATGTTTATTAACATTTGTTATAATATTTCTGTGAATGCAAATATTACTATGTCCTCATGCCAGCACACTCTGAACAAGCTGCTTATATCTCGCAATGTTAAGTCATTGATTAAAATAAATAAACAGGCATCTTTACACATGACCAGTCCCTGCTAAGCATAACACGTTACATTAAACTTTTACCTACATTTCTGTAGCAAGGGGTTGCTATGAAAAGGATATAAAATGTAAAATGTTTGAACAGACTGCTTATATCTCGCAATGTTAAGTCATTGAATAAAATAAACAGGCATCTTTACACATGACGAGTCACATTAAACTCCTCCATACATTTGCTGTAGCAAGATAATGTCATTAAAATATGTTATAAAATCTAGTTGATTAAAATGGTATTTGCAACACAGCCAAAAAAAAAAAATTCACACAGGTTTACACAAGGTTAACTTATTGATCACAAAATAAACATTCAGAAACATAACTTTACATAAACTTAAATTATCAGCTTGTTATTCACACACATTTACACAAGATTAGCTCCCAGCTAATAACACGTCGGCAAAGAGTTATCTTTTTTAAAAAAATAAAAAAATAGTGACCTTAAACTTTTACCTATATTTATGTAGCATGGTAATTTCATAAAAATGTTATAAATGTACTTGCTATTGATATTGTTTTTAATATCAAATTCATATCAGAATCCTTCTACAACTTATACTTGGTTACACATTAACTTTGTGGGTGTGAAACTTAAAATTTGGCCTTCTGGCTCATACAGTTTCAAAGTACAAGTGACTCAAAGTAAAATGGAGCAGTTTCATCACGATGTTGCTTATCAACAACAGTATCCAATGGTAAGCTATGTTATTTTTTTATTTATATTTATAAAAAAATTTAAAAAAAACCCAGCTCTTTTATTGAAATATGTATATTAATTATGATTTAACAGTGAAATATTTCCTAACTTTATTAGGCTAGCAACATGCAACAGAGTTTTGAAGCATCTAAACTATTTATATTTTAAAAAAATGTTTCTAAATATTTTCTAGCCTTAGTTTAAAAAAAACAAAAAACTTCTCATTTTTGATTTTAGGCTAACAACATGCAACAGAAGCAAATTCTCAATTATCTTTTTAAATTAACTTTATACCCACAAAACAAAAATAAACATTTATTCATGACAAATACAAATAAGCATAATGCAAACATCTTAATAGAATTATTAACTCCCCATATTATTTTATTTTGAACTCACATATCTGTACACAGCTGATGAAGCAATTTAAAACAAATACAGATACACAAATACAATATTTTTTAAAACATTGCATTTACTACTTTTGACCACATTTCTGTAACAACAACATAATTTCATCTATACATATTGCTGTGTTAGGTAAAACGGTGGGGGGTGGGTGAGGGTGGTTGTGGGCGTGAAACTTAAAAATCGCTGTCCCTTATCTTTTGGTGTGAGTATATAAGTTATGCTATTCATTCTAAACTGTCTTTTATAATAATTAAATCTAAAATTTTAAACTAAGTAATGTTATCTTAAGTGATGGTAAACTCCACTATTGGTAAATTACAGATTTAAATTATTTAATATAATATCTATTAAACCGCATTAACTTTTTAACCTTTTTTATATGTGCTTTTATTATAATTTACACATATTTAGAAACTGTTGTAGCGCCGCATCGCTCCGCCCCTTATATTTCCTTTACTGAATACACTAGACACTCATCTTGTTTCCACCCTCTCTTCACGTCATAGAATTTGCGCGCTCCCTATTCTGATATTTTCAACGCATGCGCATTGTTGAAAAGGATGTATACCAAGTAAACATTGAGTCACGAGATTCAATGTTTACTTGGTTACGTCTGAATAAAAATATTGTTGTGATCAAGATCGAGTAAGCGAGAGATCAGTCCCTTAGAAAATGAGCAAAAAAAGTGACTATAACGCATGCGTTCCCAAGAAAATGCACGCGCAAATTCGTCATAGATATTGAATGCTCCTGATTGGATGCGCGTCTTGGAAGTAAAATCGAATATTGCGCATGCGCATAGCGGGTTGCATAGGAGTAAGCCTGTCTGGTGACAGGCTTGCTGATTGGTACCAAAAAATAAACATTGAAAATTACGTCACAGGGGGCTGGAGATGGAACGCATAAGACGGACCGAGAAATAAAAGTTTTCCAAGTATTTTTTCATATATTTCATTAGATGAAATTTTGTGTGTGTAATTTATGTAATCAAACAGGATAATTAATATAATCTATTTATGTGGAGTTTACCATCCCTTTAGCTTAATAAAAAAATAAATACATCTCTTATAGAAATATTTTTTTTTTCTATCTTATTTTAAAAAACTCTCTTTTTACCACCCCTGCTTGGATGACAATATATGTACCAACAAACTCTTTTATACTTTTTATTGTAAAGTGTTACACTAAGTAATTGCGCTTAACTTATATTAATGAAACTAATGTTACCATCAGTTTACAGTTTACAACAGCAATGTGTTTTCATTGT
The DNA here is from genome assembly GCF_027579735.1 of Bombina bombina. Lineage (NCBI taxonomy): Eukaryota > Metazoa > Chordata > Amphibia > Anura > Bombinatoridae > Bombina > Bombina bombina. Next base: position 1,394,638,792 of record NC_069500.1, read on the forward strand.
GACCACTTAATATAGCTAGTGATTTTTAACCTCTCATACTAATAATATATCACTTAATGCACTTGTTGGCTATATCAGATGAGTCTATTTTCATCTTGTTTACTAAGGACAAACTTTTATTTCCAGAAAACACATTTTGGCTATCTTCTCTCTCAAAACACATCCACTCCCTTATTATTTCCCATTCCCCATTCATTAACCATATAAATAGTAGATTTAAACAGTATGGGCTGTTTTATGAAGCTGGGGATGCAGCTTTGGACCTTTGTGACCCTGCAACATCTAGTTAAGAAGCAAAAGTCTTAAGAAGCTGCACATGAACAAAGTTACCAGGCAACGAAAGCTGACCACCCATGCTAGCAACCAGTAAACTCTCTTAATTATAACTAGACTTAACCCCAGCTCTACAGAATTCTGCAATACTATGCAAACTATAATAATAATCCTTCTCAGGAGCCACCATTCATGGTTAAAACAATAGATTAGGACTCTGTATGTTAAAAATGTAGGACATTTTACCTAACGTATAAAGGAAAATATAAACAATTTACTTATTTAGTTAAAATCTGCATAGACGTTTACCCCAAATTATTTGTGTTATCTAGGATTTGTTATGTTTGTTAAAGGGACACTGAACCCAAATTTTTTCTTTTGTAAATCAGAAAGAGCATGCAATTTTAAGCAACTTTCTAATTTAAACCTATTATCAATTGTCTTCATTCTCTTGCTATCATTATTTGAAAAAGAAGACATATAAGCTTTTTTTTTGTTTCAGTACTCTGGACAGCACTTTTTTATTGGTAGATGAATTTATCCACCAATCAGCAAGGACAACCCAGGTTGTGCACCAAAAATGGGCCTGCATCTAAACTTACATTCTTGCATTTCAAATAAAGATACCAAGAGAATGAAGAAAATTTGATAATAGGAGTAAATTAGAAAGTTGCTTAAAATTTCATGCTCAATCTGAATCACAAAAGAAAAATTTTGGGTACAGTGTCCCTTTAAGTTTTCAAAAAGACAGACTTGTTTAAATTTCAGAGTTGCAAACACATTTATTAACAAATTATACGATTCACATAAATAGATGTACGTATAGTATTGGTAATGAATATATATATATATATATATATATATATATATATACATATAGCTATACACAGAGCAACATACATTAGATTTCCTTTCAATTTTTATTTTACATACAGTTACACACAAATTTACAACTGCTACAAATAAAACTAGGGATTTGAAGTATATTAAGTATGTCACTGAAATAAATGTATGGACATAAATATGTATATAATATACTAAAAATACATAGAGACTTGTATCAACATAAGTACTTACAAATACAGTTAAAACTGTAATAAACTTGCACAATTGGGTCATACATTAACTTTAGTACCATCCCATAAAAATACTTATATATAAATTATATCTGAACAAAACACTTACATACCTACATCCTTTTAAATTTACATATCAATCACAAATATAAAAGCACACAAAAGCACAGTTCACTCTTTACCTTGTATACACTTGCATTTAAACACAAACTACCGTCAAACACCCATGCCACAACATTAATGTACAGTTGACTTATAGATTTAAATAAGACTATCTATATATATCTATCTACCTATCTGTTTAAAATAATATGTTTATTCTAACATTATGTGAAATCAACACTAGGTATAAAAATATATATATAAACACACAGACAATGATGTCAAAGGCGGGATGCCCATGCCTCTCCCCATATTAGTAGCCAAAAGGATATGTGGTAAAGTTACATGATAACACCCTTTCTTAATAAATGTATGTTTGTGATTTAAGATAATAAAAATAATTAAATATGCATAATAATGAAATAAGATGACATGAGTTAACAGTAAATCGTCTATTAAAGTATATGGGATATATAATATTTAACTTTAGATTAGCAAATTTATAATTATAATAAATAGCTAAATGTATTTAGCTGTACTTTTATAGAGGTCTCATTTATTATTTGGCATGCTATATGCAGGCACACACAACATGCATCTTATAATGCATACATTTACTCTATATTCTTTTATATATTTTAAACAAGATTCATATTTTGCTTATTTTGTAATATATCAAATGGGTGCAGAAGATGTTTAGTTTAAATTTTTTAGATATTTGTATGCTTGATATATTTCTGTAACATTTTAGTATGTGCCACACTATATATAGTAACGTCACTCTTTATAAGGCTGCTATGTTCAACTGAGTCTATAAAATAGGATAATGTTAGATCAATAATATCAGTTCTAGTTTATATGTGACTTTGCCTCTGTTACTGAAATAATTATAGTAACAAAGTTAACAAACCTAAATATATTTCTTACAGAAGATTCCATCTCAAGCTTCAGATAACACAAAGAAGATATTTATTACATATTTACTTCTTAACATAATACATTATTTATATTTCTGTTCTAGAAAATAACATTGGTAATTAAGATCAATGGAATTAAATATCTTTACTGGTAACAATCTAAGTTTAATACCTGGCTTATTAGTTTGAAATGACTACTTTTTAGCAGTTTTCTTGCATTGGTTTGTATTTATTCTAAGCACGTTTATTGTTTGTCTTTGTACTAGATGCATAATAGTGTCATTGCTTTATGTATTGAATCTGTTTTCCTGCATAGAGAGTGTTAAATACAGAAAGGTATATAGGTTATGATCAGCCTGACTCCCTGGAGGAATAAATTGACGAAGGGGAATGTGACCCCTATTTTGGCAATGGTCCGGTCAGAGTGGGCGGAGCCTGGGTAGGCTATTTCAAATTTGGGCGCGTATCAACCGTCCTCTTTAGCTTATACAAGCGCAAGGTAAAAGTTTGCACCTTGCGGTTGGATAGGCCTTAGAGGATGGAGTCGGTCCTTGACGAAGTTAGCAAGGTGGCGGCAGCACGCGGGACAGCATGGCTCCGGGATTATTTGGCGGCTGCCAATCTCCTGGGAGCTTCATCGGAAGGGAGCAGTCACGGCAGGTCGCGGAGGCGGTCCAGGCCTCCAGTTCGTTTATCGCCGGATGTCGGGAGCAGCAGTGTCGGAGCCCCCCGGCGGGGGGGGTGGGTCCAAATCCTTACCGGTTGAGCGGAGGAGCGTTGGTAAGGCTAAAGTGCAGAGGTCATTGGAGAAGGAGCAGAAGGATGAGGCGGCTAGCAGGACCGGGCTCACGGCAGGTAAGGAAAATGTATTGTGTGGGCTGGGCCTTGATCAATCTGGGGAAAGGTTGCCTTCATGTCAGGGAGATGATTCACTTAGGAATGTGGCACCGTCAGGAGATAGGAACATATTGGCCTCTCAGGATTTGCGGGAGCTGGTTCCGGCAAAGGAGTTAAATCCTGTTGCCTTTCAAAATCTGGAGCTGTTGGAAGGGGAGTGTGAAGGCACAGAATTAAATGTGAGGGGGGAAAAAATTGGGGCTGCAGTAGAATATCAAATAGAAGGGTCTAGGATTGTTGAAAAGGATATAAGGGGTGATGTTGATAGTCATGTTATATGTGCAGTTCCCAGGAGAGGGTTGAAGAGTGTGAGGAAATCGGTTAGAGGTAGTAGGTCTAGGAAGGTTCAGGTTGAAGAGGGCTGTGGGTTAAGGAAAGAAAGTGTAGGTCAGTCTGATAGTGTAAGTCATAGGGGTAATGGGGTGTGCACAAAAGGAAAAGGGAAGGGCAGAATGAGGGGGGGAAGGCAATTAGGAATAGGTGGGGGGGGGGGGTCTGAAAGAGGGGGAATTAATGTATTACATTTATCTCCGACAGGTTTAGGGCAGGAAAAAAGGGCCCATGTGGGCGGCGGGACAGATATTTCTGTTGCTCCGGCAGGGCAGGACGTGGAGGGAGATGCGTTGTGCTTTGATTATACCTACAGTGACTTGGATATGGAGGATCCTGTGGAGAGCTGGACCAGTGGGACAACGGCAGGTAGGGGACTTGGCCACTTTAGAACAGTTAATAAGGGCTTTATCACCTGGTTTTATTGTGCAGGAGGAGGCTGGAGATTCTAGGGTTAGGTCTAGGGTAGGGAGTGGTAGTAGTAATAGGGAAGGTTATCATGTTAGGCCTTTCACTGTCTCCTCTCCGCAGATACGGCCGCGGGTTGTGGATGCCCGTGAGCGCCATAGTCACAGAAGGTCTGGTGAGGAACGGCGTCGGGAAAAATCCCGGTCGCCTAGAGAGAGATTTCGTCATCGTCAGGAAAGGAGGTCGCCCACATGGGGAAGGTTGGAAAGAGCAGCAGTGAGGAGTGGAAGGAGGAGAAGGTCCAGGTCTTCTTCGCCCAGACGGAGGGCTTATAGACCCCGTGAGCGGGAATCTAGGCCTCAGCAGGTGGCAGTTGTAGCAGAGCAGGCGAGGGATTCTGGAGCAGTATATCCAAATACGGCACCCAGGAACACAGGTGAGGGTGCTGCAAGAATGGTGGTGGTGGATGGTAGTGAGCATGTTGGTGGTAGTATGCAACAGACGCTGGTGAGCGGCTTAAAGGAATTATTGGCAAAAATTGAAAGGCAATCAGAAGGTCAGAAAGAGAATGTGGCATCGGCTTGGAGTGGGGTTTCGGGTGTTGGGACTCCTGTGTCGGGAGCGGCTACAGGGTCAGGAAGCGTGGCCTCTGCAGCAGGTGTGGCTGCGGGTTCGGGAGACAGCGGTCTGGTAGCTGGGGGGACTCAAGGGCAGAAAAAATACGTTGTTTCGTCGGGGGACATTGTGAAAGTTCCAGAGTGCGCGATGAGAAGACCGTACTTATGCTCTATTGGACCACTTGGGATTCATTTGACACAAGAAATAAAAGAAAAAATATGGAAACGGGAGCTCTTTTCACTGTTACCCTTGGAGCAGATGATGGAGATTAAAGAAGAGACAAAGGATAAAGAGAAGAAAGAGGAGGATGAACGCAAGAAACGTTATCGTAAGTTACCAAAAACGCTTTCTAATTGGTCAAGGGCCTTTTGTATTCTGGCTTCGGTGATTGGTGAGAAGTTCCCAGATCAGTGTTCCGCGCTTTTTTGCTATTACGATGAAATCTCGGGGGCATGTCGCACATATGGGGGATTAGCGTGGTGGCGATATGACGAACAATTTCGTCAGCGTTTGGCAGTAAGGCCGGAGATGCGTTGGGATGACCGGGATATGGGGATCTGGTTGGAGTTGATGACTCCAATGCGTGGGTCCTTTCGTGGTCTCGGGGCAGGAAATACAGGGGGTGTCGGCTCAGCTGGGGGAGTTTCAGGGGGAGGTGCGGCAGTGGCCATTAGAAAAGGGTTGTGCTTCCAGTACAATGAAGGCTTGTGTAAATTCGGTAGTGGATGTAAATACAAGCATGCTTGTTCCGGTTGTGAAGGAACTCACCCTTGGTTCAGATGTTTCAAAAAAGGTGGCGGTGGTAAGCCAGGAGAGGTTGCTTTTAAGGGCCAAGACCCCAGTGAAGGTAAGAAGGATGGTGCCCTGGTTAGAGCGATTTGCTAAGGTGAGGGGAAAAGCGAGTGATGCTGAGTTGTTGTTATCAGGGTTTAGTTCTGGTTTTTGGATCCTGTTTGAGGACGGGGGGGTTTGTCAAATTTCGGGGAATCTAAAGTCTGCTAAGGAATTTTCAGAGGTTGTTAGAAGTAAATTGAATAAGGAAGTGGCATTGGGTAGGATGGCAGGACCATTCAGTCACCCACCATTTAGGAATTTGAGGGTGTCCCCGTTGGGAGTGGTTCCCAAAAAAGTGGCTGGACAATTTCGTTTAATTCACCATCTGTCTTTCCCAAAAGGCTCGTCAGTTAATGACGGTATAGATCCTGATGTAGCTGCAGTGAGGTACGCTTCATTTGATCAGGCTGTTAAGCTGGTGACGGCGGCGGGTGTGGGTGCTTTGTTGGGGAAAGTGGACGTGGAGGCAGCCTTTCGGCTTTTACCTGTGCATCCGGTTTGTCATCACTTGTTGGGCTGTTATTTTGAAGGGTCCTTTTACGTGGATATGTGTCTGCCAATGGGTTGTTCCATATCATGTGCGTATTTTGAAAAATTCAGCACTTTTGTGGAATGGGTGGTTAGACAGGTATCTGGATTGAAATCAATGGTGCATTACCTTGACGATTTCCTTTTCATTGGTAAGGCAGGTGAAATGGTTTGTGCTCAGCTTATGGAACACTTCTTTGCGGTGGCAGCAGATTTCGGCATTCCAGTAGCTCATGAAAAGACGGAAGGTCCACAAACAGTTTTGAGTTTTTTGGGCATTGAAATTGATTCGGGGAAGATGGAATGCCGTTTGCCTTTGGATAAAGTTTTGGACCTGAAGAGTTGCATTGATACTTGTTTGAAGAGAAAGAAGCTTAGGCTTAAGGAAATTCAGTCGTTAGTTGGTAAGCTTAATTTTGCCTGCAGAATTATCCCGGTTGGGAGAGTCTTCTGTAGGAGATTATCTTTAGCAACGGCAGGTGTAAAGAACCCCTCTCATTGGATTCGGTTGGGTAAGGAGCTAAAAGAGGATTTAAAATTTTGGCTGATTTTTCTAGAAGATTTTAATGGATGTGCGATGGTTCAAGGTTTGGCAGTTTCGAATGAGGATATTCATTTGTATACTGATGCCTCTGGTTCGGTGGGTTACGGTGCATATTTGCATGGGCGTTGGTCTGCGGAGTTATGGCCGGTGGAATGGAAACAGGCGGGTCTCAATAAGAATTTGGTTTTTCTGGAATTGTTCCCGTTGGTAGTAGCGTTAAAAATTTGGAAAGATGTTCTTAGGGACAGAAAGGTGATATTCCACACAGATAACTTGGGGGTTGTGTTCGCAATTAACAGACTCACATCTAGCTCGCTGCCAGTAGTGCGTCTACTGAGGTTGTTTGTGCTGGATTGTATGCAATTGAATGTTTTATTTCGTGCTGTTCATGTTCCAGGTTGTCAGAATGTCATTGCTGATTCTCTTTCTCGCTTTCAGTGGGAAAGGTTCTGGAAAGTGGCTCCGGAAGCAGAGAAGGAGGGTGTTGGATGTCCGACAGAGCTATGGGATCTGAGATGCTGGATTTAATTCGGGTCGCTAAGGGAGCATTAGCTCAAGGTACTTGGTTGGCTTATGTAGCTGTTTGGAAGCAGTGGTTTAAATTTGTGTCAGCGAATGGTTTGGTATTTGCCAATGAAGAGTGGAGTCATGGACTCTTAGCATGGGTCTTGCAATGGGGCGATTTGGGTTGGTCAAAGTCAAAAGTTCATAAATCCATTGCAGCAATGGGTTTTCTGTTTAAGTTATTAGGTTGTCAGGACTTGACAAAACTGTTTGTAATTAGATTGGCAGTAAGGGGCTTATGTAAAGGTCAGGTGTGTAACGACAGAAGACGTCTGGTGGTTTTTGAGACTTTGAAGCAGATATTAGGTTCCTTAAATGCTGTTTGTTCATCTGAGTTTGAATTTCTTTTATTTCAGGCTGCTTTTGTGTTGGCCTTTTTTGGTGCTTTTCGTATATCTGAAATAGTTGGTGCTAATAGACAGGATTCTGGGGGTCTGTGGGCCCGTGATGTATCTATCAAAGATAATGTGTTATGGGTTTGGTTGAGGAAATCGAAAACGGATCAAAAGGGGTTGGGAAGGTGGATCCAGATTAAAGAAACTAAAGGGAGTTGTTGTCCGGTGGCGGTATTGAAGGCCTTTTTGGAGGTGCGTCCAGCGGGTTTCTTACCTTTGTTTGTACATCAGGATGGGTCCAGTCTTTCACGTTTTCAATTCCTGGCGGTGTTTAGAAAGGTATTGTCGAAGCTTGGTTATGTGGCAAAGGAGTTTGGTACTCACTCGTTCCGGATAGGGGCAGCGACGGAGGTGGCCAATTTGGGTTTGGGTGAGAATGTGATTAAGAGGATTGGTGAGAATGTGATTAAGAGGATTGGTGGCTGGAAGTCTGGATGTTTTAAATCTTATGTTAGGCTTGATATGAGAGTTTAGGTTTTGTTTTTGTTTTGACAGGACCAGTACATTGTTGGATTGTCGGGCATTCCTACATTTATTGGGCCCGGAAGGCAGCAGCAAGTACAGAGCAGGGCATTCAGCTGAAGCTTAATGAGGAGACAGTGAGGTTGAGGTGGTTTGGGACCAGAGGGTTGAGGTGGGACCAATTACTTGGAAAGGTTGTGGGTTATGCTAGGTTGTTTCGGCCTCCAGCGATTCTAATTGTACATGCAGGAGGAAATGACCTGGGTTTCATTTCTCAGAAGGATTTGTTGGACAAAATTAAGCGGGATTTGGTTAGGTTGCAGGAATTATTCCCTGATATGGTTTTAGTGTGGTCTGATATTGAACCTAGGTCTGTTTGGAGGGCAGCATGGGATGTGAGGAAGCTGGAGGCCTCTAGAAAAAAGGTAAATAGATCAGTTAGTAGTTTTGTTTACAGGATTGGGGGGTTTGGCATTCGCCATGTAGAGTTCGAAGGGGAGACTGGGCGTTGTTTCTTTTTGAAATATGGTGTACACTTAAATGAAGTAGGTTTGCATCTTTTTAATTTTAACATCAAAGAAGCCGTGTTAAAGGCCTTAGCCCGGGTGGGGTAGGCACGCGTAGGCGTGCTATGGCGGGGTGTTTTAGATCTGGAGGTTAAGTAAGTTGGTACATCCCTAAAGAGGCGGGAGAGTTTTGGGGGATGTATCTGGTTGTAAACCGGGGGGAAGGTACATCTCGGTGCTATGGCACCTTTTGTTTTAAAAGTTAAAGAAGTTTATGATTAATTTAATTGTTGATTTGAAGATTGTTAATTAATAAATTATTTAATAAATGCGGGCTGCGGCCTTTACACCCATCCTTGTTGTAAATTGTTTTATTTATTTATAGTAGGCGTAATGTATGGCCTATATAGGGGTCATGACTCCCTGGAGGAATAAATTGACGAAGGGGAATGTGACCCCTATTTTGGCAATGGAGCCGTCCGGTCAGAGTGGGCGGAGCCTGGGTAGGCTATTTCAAATTTGGGCGCGTATCAACCGTCCTCTTTAGCTTATACAAGCGCAAGGTAAAAGTTCCCTCCCTCCCTCCCTGTTTGTTGAGGTTGTTGCAGGAGGCATTGTATTTTGTTGGTGGCGGGGTGTTTTAGATCTGGAGGTTAAGTAAGTTGGTACCTCCCTAAAGAGGCGGGAGAGTTTTGGGGGATGTATCTGGTTGTAAACCGGGGGGAAGGTACATCTCGGTGCTATGGCACCTTTTGTTTTAAAAGTTAAAGAAGTTTATGATTAATTTAATTGTTGAGTTGAAGATTGTTAATTAATAAATTATTTAATAAATGCGGGCTGCGGCCTTTACACCCATCCTTGTTGTAAATTGTTTTATTTATTTATAGTAGGCGTAATGTATGGCCTATATAGGGGTCATCAATTCTTCTTGCATTGAGAGTGTTAAATACAGTAAGGTGTTTATCAGCCTTTATTATTTCTTGCAGTGAAAGGGCTAAAAAAAAAAATACAAAAAATAATCTTTTTATGTCACAACAGTACAAACACTTGTATTTTAAAATGTAAAGAGTGCTCCACTAACATAAACCCCACCCAAACTATAATCTAAGAAAAAAAAATGTTGCTGGGCTGTCTGTTGTGGACACTTGATAGCCAACACCCTGCATTAGCCACAAGAATAAAAAACAAAAAACAACTAGATGTACATGAAGTAGCAGTCTAAATCAATACTTTGCCAATATATGTAGCTTTCATTTCATCAATCTTCATCATCAAGGTAATGCTACACGTCACTTTTATGTTGTTTAAGAAAGTTTGTTAAGAATTATTACATAATTAAAAGTAGATCTTTATGTTTTTAAAATATTTTCTTAATGAAAAATAATGTTTTAATATAAAAACTATGGAGCTTGGTACAGATAACTACACCAAAAAAAAACAAACAAAAATGTTTTAGTTATTCAAGTAATGATATCAATTTAAAAAGGATACTACTTTATTTTCGGATACATTGTGACTGCCAAATACATTAACATGTTTTGCTGTTCATACTAGTGACCATACTACTCTTTTAAACTTATAATCTCCCTTTATAATATTTACATAGATTAGCTTAAATTCAAAATAGTAATATTTTATTGTATAAAAGTATACATGGAAACATTTAAAACTCAAGAGATGGCACGCTAACTTGGGACAAGGTAAATAACTTTCCAGAATAGGTCTGGCTCTTCTATAGTGGTGAGTAAATAGCTGATCCCAAAACCCAGAGATTTGACAAGAGATTGAAGAAATTTTAAGTTTCTCTGGCAATGGCAAGTGGTATTTATTTATCCCATTCATTTTAAAATAAATGGTAACACTTCATGAAATAATCTAAATAAAATGTTGATGGAATTGTAGGTGCGCAAGCAGAAGTTTTCAATATACCTTGTTTCTCTGTAATAATTCATTCTTACGATCAAGACCCTGGAAAGAAAATGGATAGCACAATCTGCCCTAGATACTCTATAGCTTTTTGCTTTGGTCCTTTGTAAATTATGTTACCATTTATTTTATTTATTTATTTCTTCAATCTTTTGTCAAATCTCTGGGTTTTGGGATCAGCTATTTACTCACCACTATAGAAGAGCCAGACCTATTCTGGAAAGTTCTTTACCTTGTCCCAAGTTAGCGTGCCATCTCTTGAGTTTTAAATGTTTCTATGTATACTTTTATACAATAAAATATTATTATTTTGAATTTAAGTTAATCTATGTAAATATTATAAAGGGAGATTGTAAGTTTAAAAGAGTAGTATGGTTACTAACATGAACAGCAAAACATGTTAATGTATTTGGCAGTCGCAATGTATCCGAAAATCAAGTAGTATCCTTTTTAAATTGATATCATTACTTGAATAACTAAAATATTTTTGTTTGTTTTTTTTGGTGTAGTTATCTGTACCAAGTTCCATAATTTTTATATTTAAACATTATTTTTCATTAAGAAAATATTTTAAAAACATAAAGATCTACTTTTAATTATGTAATAATTCTTAACAAACTTTCTTAAACAACATAAAAGTGAAGTGTAACATTTAGTGATGTCGCGAACCTAAAAATTTCGGTTTGCGAACGTGGATTCGAACATCTGCAACTGTTCGCGAACCGGGCGAACCGCCATTGACTTCAATAGGCAGGCAAACTTTAAAACCAACAGGGACTCTTTCTGGCCACAATAGTGATGGAAAAGTTGTTTCAAGGGGACTAACACCTGGACTGTGGCATGCCGGAGGGGGATCCATAGCAAAACACCTACGGAAAATTACATAGTTGATGCAGAGTCTGGTTTTAAGCCATAAAGGGCATAAATCACCTAACATTCCTAAATTGTTTGGAATAATGTGCTTTAAAACATCAGGTATATGCTGTGAGCCTGACACACAGGCTGGCAGTGGCAGGCTGGCCTGGCAACTGAAATTAGATTACACTAGCAGACTGATCTTTCACAGTCAAATTTTTTTTTTTTTTTAAATATTTACACTACTGTTATAACAAATATGATTGGTGACACTGCTTGGCAAGTGGGCCTGACACACACCCTGGCAGGCAGGCAACTGCAATTAGATTACACTAGCAGACTGATGTTTCACAGTCAAAAAAGTTTTTTTTTTAAATATTTACACTACTGTTACAACAAATATGAGTGGTGCCACTAACTTGGCAAGTGGGCCTGGCACACACGCTGGCAGGCAGGCAACTGCAATAAGATTACACTAGCAGACTGATGTTTCACAGTCAAAAAAGTTTTTTTTTTAAAATATTTACACTACTGTTATAACAAATATGATTGGTGGCACTAGTTGGCAAGTGGGCCTGGCACACAGGCTGGCAGGCAGGCAACTGCAATTAGATTACACTAGCAGACTGATGTAAAAGTTTTTTTTTTTTTTTAAATTACACTAATGTTACAACAGATATGACTGGTGGCACTTAGGAAGTAGGCACAGTATATGCTGTGAGCCTGACACAAAGGCTGGCAGTGGCAGGCTGGCCTGGCAACTGAAATTAGATTACACTAGCAGACTGATGTAAAAGTTTTTTTTTTAAATTTACACTAATGTTACACCAGATATGACTGGTGGCACTGAGCAATTAGGCACAGTATATGCTGTGAGTCTGAAACATGCTGACAGGCAGGCAAATGCAATTAGATTACAAAGAAAAACAACAACAACAAAAAAACAACTGATGTTCTAGCCCTTAAAAGGGCTTTTTGGGGTGCTGTCCTTACAGCAGAGATCAGATGAGTCCTTCAGGACTGTAGTGGACACTGAATACACTAGCCTAGCTATCAATTTCCCTATAAAATAAGCAGCAGCAGCACTATCCCTCCTCTCACTAAGAATGCATGATCGTAATGAATCTAAAATGGCTGCTGCCCAGGAGCTGGGAGGGTCTGGGAGGGAGTATCTGCTGCTGATTGGCTGACATGTGTCTGCAGACTGTGAGATACAGGGTCAAAGTTTACTCAATGATGACGAATAGGGGGCGGATCGAACATCGCATATGTTCGCCCGCCGCGGCGAACGCGAACAAGCTGTGATTGCCGGGAACTGTTCTCCGGCGAACTGTTCGCGACATCACTAGTAACATTACCTTGATGATGAAGATTGATGAAATGAAAACTACATATATTGACAAAGTATTGATTTAGGCTGCTACTTCATGTACATCTAGTTGTTGTTTTTTGTTTTTTCTTGTGGCTAATACAGGGTGTTGGCTATCAAGTGTCCACAACAGACTAATGGACAGCCCAGCAACATTTTTTTTCTTAGATTATAGTTTGGGTGGGGTTTATGTTAGTGGAGCACTCTTTACATTTTAAAATACAAGTCTTTGTACTGTTGTGACATAAAAAGATTATTTTTTAATTTTTTTTTTAGCCCTTTCACTGCAAGAAATAATAAAGGCTGATAAACACCTTACTGTATTTAACACTCTCAATGCAAGAAGAATTGATGCTGATCATAACCTATATACCTTTCTGTATTTAGCACTCTCTATGCAGGAAAACAGATTCAATACATAAAGCAATGACACTATTATGCATCCAGTACAAAGACAAACAATAAACGTGCTTAGAATAAATACAAACCAATGCAAGAAAACTGCTAAAAAGTAGTCATTTCAAACTAAAATGAAAAAGCCAGGTATTAAACTTAGATTGTTACCAGTAAAGATATTTAATTCCATTGATCTTAATTACCAATGTTATTTTCTAGAACAGAAATAAAAATAATGTATTATGTTTAGAAGTAAATATGTAATAAATATGTTCTTTGTGTTATCTGAAGCTTGAAATGGAATCTTCTGTAAGAAATATATTTAGGTGTGTTAACTTTGTTACTATAATTATTTCAGTAACAGAGGCAAAGTCACATATAAACTAGAACTGATATTATTGATCTAACATTATCCTATTTTATAGACTCAGTTGAACATAGCAGCCTTATAAAGAGTGACGTTACTATATATAGTGGGGCACATACTAAAATGTTACAGAAATATATCAAGCATACAAATATCTAAAAAATTTAAACTAAAAATCTTCTGCACCCATTTGATATATTACAAAATAAGCAAAATATGAATCTTGTTTAGAATATATAAAATTATATAGAGTAAATGCATGCATTATAACATGCATGTTGTGTGTGCCTGCATATAGCATGCCAAATGATAAATGAGACCTCTATAAAAGTACGGCTAAATACATTTAGCTATTTATTATAATTATACATTTGCTAATCTAAAGTTAAATATTATATATCCCATATACTTTAATAGATGATTTGCTGTTAACTCATGTCATCTTATTTCATTATTATGCATATTTAATTATTTTTATTATCTTAAATCACAAACATACATTTATTAAGTAAGGGTGTTATCATATAACTTTACTACATATCCTTTTGGCTACTAATATGGGGAGAGGCATGGGCATCCCGCCTGTGACATCATTGTCTGTGTGTTTATATATATCTTTTTATACCTACTGTTGATTTCACATAATGTTAGAATAAACATATTATTTTAACCTCTTAAGGACATATGACGGAATTTTTCCGTCATAAAACAATTGAGCAAACTGAAAGCTGTGTCCTTAAAGGGTTAAACAGATAGGTAGATAGATATATATAGATAGTCTTATTTAAATCTATAAGTCAACTGTACATTAATGTTGTGGTATGGGTGATTGATGGTAGTTTGTGTTTAAATGCAAGTGTATACAAGGTAAAGAGTGAACTGTGCTTTTGTGTGCTTTTATATTTGTGATTGATATGTAAATTTAAAATGATGTAGGTATGTAAGTGTATTGTTCAGATATAATTTATATATAAGTATTTATATGGGATGGTACTTAAGTTAATGTATGACCCAATTGTGCAAGTTTATGACAGTTTTAACTGTATTTGTAAGTACTTATGTTGATACAAGTCTCTATGTATTTTTAGTATATTATATACATATTTATGTCCATACATTTATTTCATACTTAATATACTTCAAATCCCTAGTTTTATTTATAGCAGTTGTAGATTTGTGTGTAACTGTATGTAAATAAAAATTTGAAGGAAATCTAATGTATGTTGCTCTGTGTATAGCTATATGTATATATATATATATATATAATATATATATATATATATATATATATTCATTACCAATACTATACGTACATCTATTTATGTGAATCGCATAATTTGCACTCAATCTTATAATTTGTAATTATTGTTAGCATGACTAGTGTCATCTTGTTCTTCGCCACCATTTTGTCTTAGGCATCCATCTTGGGTAATGAATCTTTTATTATAGTGGTTTATTATGTAGTAAGAAATATGCTGATGTTAGGGAGACTTGCATAGATATAATAGCCCTGAGAATGACCCTGATGATGTGCTTGGATGCATTGTTATCTCTACAAGGTGTCAAACGGCTGTGATTTGTGCTGGGCTAGGAGGCCCAGTTACTGTTTATCTGTAGTTAGGTATTTCTGTAGAAATGACTCCCTAACACTCCTTTTCTTCCAATTATATTTTAAATGACTTTCTTTGTTCTTATAGAAATACTATGTGAAATGATGTAATCATGAATACGTCACTTGTTAAACCTATATGCTGTAACTCTTGGCTATAAAACAGTGCCTTTCATCTTGCAATAAACAGAATAGCTTTTGGAATCATAGCTGTGTGGTCTGAAATCTATTCTCCTGGACGTCCTGAACAGATAAGTACTGATTTCCAGCTGGTATGGTGTGCCCGATGCCCAGTCCTGAACTGACACCCCCCTCCTGAAACCAACACGTAACAGTTTGCAACTATGACGTTTAAACAAGTCTGTCTTTTTGAAAACTTATCGAGGGAGAGAGAGAGCGCTGAAAAGATTCACCTCAAAGTACACAGGTTGATATCAAAAATCCCCAGATGAAATTGATGAGTTAAAGTCTATGTTAATTGTCTTCCTGCGCTAAAGGCCAGGCTAAGTGGTCCTAAAGCTAAAACTATTGAGGTGAAGCGGAATAGATGGAAATAATCACCCTGGACATAAAATATATTATATATAAGCTAATATTTATTATATAATAAAAAAATGGTGATTAAAATTATTCTTTGAAAATTTATTCTTTGAAATTTTTTTTTAAAAACAGTTAAATTTGTGTTAAAAAGCTGATATAATAAAGTTTTCTTTTATTCAGCAAAAATGACAGAGGCAAAAAGATAAAAAGATAAGAAGTGGGTGTAGTGAGTATACTGAGCAGAGGATATAGTTAGTATACACAGCACATATAGTTAATATAGTTAGTATAGTTAATGTGGTTAATATAACAACAGATACGGTTAGTATATACAGCAAGTGTAATTGGTGCAGTGGATTGGAAAAATTAATAGGAAAAAATTGGGGTTAAAGTGTCAACTAAAATTGTGTCAGCTAAAAGTGTGTAAACTAAAAATGTGTAAGCTAAATAGCTATTAAATGAATAACACCTTATTTCATGTAATAGACAGTTATCTGCATGTTGTGCAAAAAAGCAATGTTAATAGAGCTAAGTTAATAAAGCTAAAATTAATAAAGCTAAGTTAATAAAGCTAAAATTTTAGAGATTGGTAGCAAGCCTTAGTATAAGAAATAGCCATATACATATTCCAACATAATTATGATTGAACTGAAAAAATGGAACAAAGTTCGTTAAAAGTTCTTTTCTGTGCACAGGTAAAGAGTTTTGGCATATGCAAAATGTTAGGCAGATGTAAATTTTAGTGCCGTCTCCTTTTTATATTAAAAGTACCTTGTGAGATCAGACTCAAAGTCCGTTATGTTATCCAATCCTATAGTAAACGAAAATGAAGTAATCCGAAGTGCAGGTAATACCAGGTTACCTTAAACCTGCTTTTTCCCAAGAAGCATCTGTCAGGGTTGTAAATATAATACCTTATTTCTTTCCTTGTCCTTTATGGTAAAGCCAGGTTACCATTAGGAATTTCGAGCAGCATACAGGACTGCTGTGGCGTTAATGTGGCGCTTTTGTCCCGCGTCTGGAAGCAGGGTAATTCTCGTCCGGTCTTTTTCCTGATGGTGGTAGTCTGACGTCACAGACTACGGTGGCTCAAATTGAGTTTGAGAAAGGTCCACGACCGAACGCGTTACTTCTTTTTTGGCCAATTTGAGCCACCGTAGTCTGTGACGTCAGACTACCACCATCAGGAAAAAGACCGGACGAGAATTACCCTGCTTCCAGACGCGGGACAAAAGCGCCACATTAACGCCACAGCAGTCCTGTATGCTGCCTCGAATTCCTAATGGTAACCTGGCTTTACCATAAAGGACAAGGAAAGAAATAAGGTATTATATTACAACCTGACAGATGCTTCCTTGGGAAAAAGCAGTTTAAGGTAACCTGGTATTACCTGCACTTCGGATTACTTCATTTTCGTTTACTATAGGATTGGATAACATAACGGACTTTGAGTCTGATCTCACAAGGTACTTTTAATATAAAAAGGAGACGGCACTAAAATTTACATCTGCCTAACATTTTGCATATGCCAAAACTCTTTACCTGTGCACCAGAAAAGAACTTTTAACGAACTTTTGTTCCATTTTTTCAGTTCAATCATAATTATGTTGGAATATGTATATGGCTATTTCTTATACTAAGGCTTGCTACCAATCTCTAAAATTTTTAGCTTTATTAACTTAGCTTTATTAATTTTAGCTTTATTAACTTAGCTCTATTAACATTGCTTTTTTGCACAACATGCAGATAACTGTCTATTACATGAAATAAGGTGTTATTCATTTAATAGCTAGTTAGCTTACACATTTTTAGTTTACACACATTTTCGCTGACAAATTTTAAGTTGACACTTTAACCCCCAATTTTTTCCTATTAATTTTCCATGATTCTCTAATCCACTGCACCAATTACACTTGCTGTATATACTAACCGTATCTGTTTGTTATATTAACCACATTAACTATACTAACTATATTAACTATATGTGCTGTGTATACTAACTATATCCTCTGCTCAGTATACTCACTACACCCACTTCTTATCTTTTTATCATTTTGCCTCTGTCATTTTTGCTGAATAAAAGAAAACTTTATTATATCAGCTTTTTAACACAATTTAACTGTTTTAAAAAAAAAAAAATTCAAAGAATAAATTTCAAGAATAATTTTAATCACCATTTTTTATTATATAATAAATATTAGCTTATATATAATATATTTATGTCCAGGGTGATTATTTCCATCTATTCCGCTTCACCTCATAGTTTTAGCTTTAAGGACCACTTAGCCTGGCCTTTAGCGCAGGAAGACAATTAACATAGACATTTTGAAAACTTAACAAACATAACCAAATCAGATAACTCAAATAATTTGGGGTAAACGTCTATGCAGATTTTAACTAAATAAGTAAATTGTTTATATTTTCCTTTATACGTTCGGTAAAACTGTCTAACTTTTAACTTACAGAGTCCTAATCTATTGTTTTAACCATGAATGGTGGCTCCTGAGAAGGATTATTATTATAGTTTGCATAGTATTGCCAGAATTCTGTAGAGCTGGGGTAAGTCTAGTTATAATTAAGAGAGTTTACTGGTTGCTAGCATGGGTGGTCAGCTTTCGTTGCCTGATAACTTTGTTCATGTGCAGCTTCTTAAAACTTTTGCTTCTTAACTAGATGTTGCAGGGTCACAAAGGTCCAAAGCTGCATCCCAGCTTCATAAAACAGCCATACTGTTTAAATCTACTATTTATATGGTTGATGAATGGGGAAAGGGAAATAGTAAGGAGTGGCCGTGTTTTGAGAGAGAAGATAGCCAAAATGTGTTTTCTGGAAATAAAAGTTTGTCCTTAGTAAACAAGATGAAAATAGACTCATCTGATATAGCCAACAAGTGCATTAAGTGATATATTATTAGTATGAGAGGTTAAAAATCACTAGCTATATTAAGTGGTCACAATGAAAACACATTGCTGTTGTAAACTGTGTAAACTGATGGTAACATTAGTTTCATTAATATAAGTTAAGCGTAATTACTTAGTGTAACACTTTACAATAAAAAGTATAAAAGAGTTTGTTGGTACACATATTGTCATCCAAGCAGGGGTGGTAAAAAGAGAGGTTTTTAAAATAAGATAGAAAAAAAAAAATATTTCTATAAGAGATGTATTTATTTTTTTATTAAGCTAAGATAACATTACTTAGTTTAAAAGTTTAGTTTTAATTATTATAAAAGACAGTTTAGAATGAATAGCATAACTTATATACTTACACCAAAAGATAAGGGACAGCTATTTTTAAGTTTCACGCCCACAACCACCCTCACCCACCTCCCACTGTTTTACTTAACACAGCAATATTTAGATGAAATTATGTTGTTGTTACAGAAATGTGGTCAGAAGTAGTAAATGCAATGTTTTAAAAAATATTGTATTTGTGTATCTGTATTTGTTTTAAATTGCTTCATCAGCTGTGTACAGATATGTGAGTTCAAAATAAAATAATATGGGGAGTTAATCATTTTATTAAGATGTTTGCATTATGCTTATTTGTATTTGTGATGTATAAATGTTTATTTTTGTTTTGTGGGTATAAAGTTAATTTAAAAAGATAATTGAGAATTTGCTTCTGTTGCATGTTGTTAGCCTAAAATCAAAAATTAGAAGTTTTTTTTTTTTTTTTTTTTTTTTTAAACTAAGGCTAGAAAATATTTAGAAACATTTTTTTTTAAATATAAATAGTTTAGATTCTTCAAAACTCTGTTGCATGTTGCTAGCCTAATAAAGTTAGGAAATATTTCACTGTTAAATCATAATTAATATACATATTTCAATAAAAGAGCTGGGGTTTTTTAAACATTTTTTATAAATATAAATAAAAAAATAACATAGCTTACCGTTGGATACTGTTGTTGATAAGCAACATTGTGATGAAACTGCTCCATTTTACTTTGAGTCACTTGTACTTTGAAACTGTATGAGCCAGAAGGCCAAATTTTAAGTTTCACACCCACAAAGTTAATGTGTAACCAAGTATAAGTTGTATAAGGATTCTGATATGAATTTGATATTAAAAACAATATCAATAGCAAGTACATTTATAACATTTTTATGAAATTACCATGCTACATAAATATAGTTAAAAGTTTAAGGTCACTATTTTTTTTTTTTAAAAAAGATAACTCTTTGCCGATGTGTTATTAGCTGGGAGCTAATCTTGTGTAAATGTGTGTGAATAACAAGCTGATAATTTAAGTTTATGTAAAGTTATGTTTCTGAATGTTTATTTTGTGATCAATAAGTTAACCTTGTGTAAACCTGTGTGAATTTTTTTTGGCTGTGTTGCAAATACCATTTTAATCAACTAGATTTTATAACATATTTTAATGACATTATCTTGCTACAGCAAATGTATGGAGGAGTTTAATGCGACTCGTCATGTGTAAAGATGCCTGTTTATTTATTTTAATCAATGACTTAACATTGCAAGATATAAGCAGTCTGTTCAAACATTTTACATTTTATATCCTTTTCATAGCAACCCCTTGCTACAGAAATGTTGGTAAAAGTTTAATGTAACGTGTTATGCTTAGCAGGGACTGGTCATGTGTAAAGATGCCTGTTTATTTATTTTAATCAATGACTTAACATTGCGAGATATAAGCAGCTTGTTCAGAGTGTGCTGGCATGAGGACATAGTAATATTTGCATTCACAGAAATATTATAACAAATGTTAATAAACATTATCAAAATTATACTTTTATCTCCCTTTTTAAAACCTCCTAATATTTTAATAGAATACAATATCAAAAGTGTAATTTACAGATTTTATAATTAAATAACATTAATCTTTTATAAATCAAAATATCAACAATATATGTCTTACAACTTTTTAATTCCAATCCTATTAAATATACATATCAATCAGATATGAAATTCGTATTAAAAACACTTTTTTATATCAATTTAATATAAAAATGATATCAAAATCACCTTTTTTATATCAATTTTATATCAATTTTATATCACCTTTTTATATCAATTTTATATCAAATTGATATTAAAAAGGGGCGTGGAAGTGGGAGTGGAAAGGGGCAGGATAAGGGGAGGAGAAAGGGGCGTGTCACCTGTCAAAAAGGTGTTTGACATAACCTCCATACTCTTACTACTGATGAGGATTTATTTATATATTTATAGACACTGAACAAAGGGGGTTAATTCAAAATAACTTTATAGTAACCTTAAGAGGTGTGAAAGCGTTATTGTTTCAGGTATCTTTACAGTTTCTAATCAGAGAAGAAGTACTGAACACACGAAAATGCCTTTTCGGGAACATTTCTAGTAGAAACATATTTGCATCTTCAGGTTTTTAATGAACAGCATTGGGATCTATTGCCATTTACGCACAGAGATTTCGCCGGATTTCTTGAACTTTGTATTCTATACAATTCCGAAGTTGTCCACTTTATGTTACAGGCAAGGTCTGAAACTCTGGCATTGTATAGAATACTTTACACAATCTATAGAATGCCTAGCACGTTTTGGCAAAGTATGACCGTATATACTTTACCTAGGCATTTCATTGAATGTCTAGGTATTCTATAGAATGCCTAGTCTGTTTTTAAGCAAAGTATAATAGAATAGACAACAATAGGGTGGACGCTTTATGAATGAATTGAAATCTGTGAAACTCAAACTCGCTTCAAATACAATAGAAAACACATATGAGAAAATTGAATGAACTAATTGGTATCTGAAACCTAAATAAAAGAAAAATCTTCTGATGAACATTGTGTCATTTTAGACTTCTATTTTGGCACAGATGAGAAAATTGTATTCATAAATACGTATCTGAATAATCAATATTCTTTTTTCTTGCACACTTTGCTTTCCAGTTTGCCTTTCAACAATATCCTGGAGCTTCTATATCCCTTACCCCCCCCCCCAAAAAAAAATAAAAAAAAATAACGCTTCTTAATATGAGGGCAGAATTATTACTTTTTTACAGTATTGAAAATGTTTTCACCTAAAAGAAGTACAACACTAATTTTATTGTTGTGATACATAAAGGGGCCTTGTATTCCAAAAGTAATTCCTGGTAAATGAACTGATGAAAATGAAACACTGTAGTAATATACATTCATTCTTTTTGCTAGTTAAATTGTAGAGCTCTTAAATGATGTGATAACATTTTTGGCAAAATGAGTTGAATTTGCAGGTTACCCAAGACAAACAGGATTACTTTAGAGACCATCCTAGAGTCAATTAATGATCATCAAACTACTTTAGACATCATTTGCACATCATCAGGCTCGTAAAGTCTTCATTGATTACTTCAGCAACCAAGGAATGACTCTAGAGTCATGTCATTTAAATATTTCGGCATGTGGGCATACATCAGGATGGCTGCTGATATCTAGTCTGGAGTCATCGATTACTTCCGAATATCTCCATGAAGATCATCATTGACTAGGGTAAATTCTTGAACCCTGAATGAGGCAAATTCTGTAGCAAAAAAATAAATACATTATCTATCTACCTATCCATTTATACAGTATATATAAATAGATATATACTGTATATAGTATACAAGTGAGTACACCTATGTACAATATCACTTGAATGTCAAATTATTCAAAATTGTATCACTTTACAGTAATTGCATTACTTCTAAGTTGAAAAAACGTAGGTTATTTGCTCTTTTGTAAAATTAAAAGCTAGCAGTTTAGATTTACTATGGTAAAAATACAGGCCCCACAGTAGGAACTCAATGCAACACCTGTGATCACTGACACACAAGTTAGAAAACCTGTAATTATTGAAATACATTTGAGTTCACATGTGATCTCCAAATAGCCTAATTGCATAATCATGGTTATACAATAATCTGTGAACAACACAACTTGGTCTGTGTTTATCTGCATGTCTGCATTATGGCTCCATATTGAAAAGAATTGTCAGAGGAATTAAAAAATCTGATAGTGAGACTTACCAGAGGTGTAAAAGAATACAGGAAGATTAGTGACCAACTAAAATCAGTCAAAAACACAGTTGCAGCAATAATCAGGAAGTATAGAACAAGCCATAGTACCACTAATCAGAGCCGCAGTGGCTAACGAATATGAACATGAAAAGAAGCCTGATGAATATTGGGATTAAAATCTCTGGTCAGATGAGACCAAAATAAATTGGGTCTAGTATGATTGGCGTGATCTTTGTCAGGACTAACACAGTGAATGCATAGTCCCAGCAATAAAGCACGGAGGTGGGAATGTGATGAAATAGGGCTGCAAGAAAGGTGCAAAAAGGTGTTGGATATATATATATATATATATATATATATATGTATACTGTGTATATATACTGTATATATGCTGTTTGGTCAAAAAAGATCAGCTTATTTTGTGACGTTTATGTGCCTTTAAAAAGACTTCAACCAAAATCAAAAATACAATGTACTGTACAGTATTATAGTGTCTAAATCGCTAAATTTCACATCACAAATTACTTTTTTATTTTAAGTAATCCCCAAAGCAATTGAACTGCATGGACACTTACTCTGTTCAAACACTTAGAATTCATACTGTTTGAAAAAAACATTTTCTCTTAAATTAATGCCAAAGGGAGAACATGTCCCCATTAAAAATATAAAACAGCTGTTAAAGTTTCATTGGAAAAAAGGAACAGTTTTATACAGATCCAAGGTGAAGCACTAAGCCTTTATTAGAAGACAACTTAGTTCTATTATCAGAAGACCAATTCTTTATTTAGTAGTCAGTAAGAAAATTGCTAGTCTATTTTCTCACATTTGTAGACATAGTAATTCTCAGTATGCAGCAGTTGGCAGCACAATATGAAGTCCATATCTTATTCCGTCTTTTAAATGTTGCTTGAATTAGTAAAGAAAGCCTTTTGTTTTTCTTCTTTCTGTTTTTAAGCTTAAAGGAGCATTAAGCATGTTGAGATTGTAATATAAAATGGTTTGAGAAATGTGCGTTAATATAAAATGGTTAATTATATGAAGTCAAAATACTTTAATTTTTGTTGTCAATTTGTCTTCTAACTGTATTATAAAAATGATGGCCTTTTCAATTCTATTTAAAAGTGTAATAGCACAATCCAGGCTATTTAAAGGTTTCTGGACTTGCAATATTCTGTAAGAAATCTTGGCAGTACTATGTAACCCCTGTTGGAATGCTGTAAAAACAGTTTTTACCTTTAAAGTATGTGAAGGAGATGCATACATTACAAAAGGGCTCACAAAATAAAATAAAATGCAATTTAAAAATCATATAAAATTAATAAAATTAGTACTGAAATAAAAAACATGCAGTAAAAAGTGTCACATAGACGACAAGCGAAGCATAATTGCTACTGCTAGAAGGGGAAACACAATAGGCCAGATTATAAGTGGAGCAGTATTTTTTACTCATGCTTGAGTGCTAACTCTGCTATAAGTAAGCTTCTTTCATGCGTCGGGTAATGCTTGTATTACAAGTTGAAAGTAAAAAGATTTTGCTTGCGCACTAACACGGTGCGTGCAAAAACTTGAAGTTATATCGCAACTGTGTTAACAATTTAATAAGGTATTAAAAGTAGCCGATATGGTCACCTGGATGTTTTAGATGTTATATACTAAAATCTGAAGGGACAGTCTACTCCAATTTTTTTTATTGTTTAAAAAGATAGATAATCCCTTTATTACCCATTCCCCAGTTTTGCATAACCAACACAGTTATATTATTACACATTTTACCTCTGTGATTACCTTGTATCTAAGCCTCTGCAGACTACCCCCTTATCACATGGCTATTTATTTATTATCTATTGACTTGCATTGTAGCCTATTAGTGCTGTGTCCTGCACAACTCCACGGGAGTGAACTCCATGTTATCTATATGGCTTAAATGAATTAGCAGTCTCTTAAAAAGCATGTGATAAGAGGCTGTCCATAGTGGTTTAGAAACAGGCAGACATTTAGAGGTTTAAATGTTATAAAGTATATTAATATAGCAATGTTGGTTGTGCAAAGTTGGGGAATGGGTAGTAAAGGCGTTGTCTATATTTTAAAACAATAAAAATGTTGGTGTTGACTGTCCCTTTTACAAAATGTTATTTTTTATTTTTTTTGGTGCAGCTTTTTCACATTCCATGAAATATAAATATAATAATGGTGTATTCCGAAGCTACTGGACTTGTTATAAAATTTGTATGGGTCACTCATGTGACATACAGTAAAAAAAGAATACTACAAAATATTCTGGATACATTAACACCCTTTTTTGTTTTCTAAGGTGCTACCGACACCAATGTATTGTGTCACAAAATAATTAGCATTTTGGTTTAAAGTATGAACATATAACACATAATATTGTTAACTGATGCCTTTGCATGTGTTTGAATATACAGATAAATACAAAAAGAGATACGTTTTCTCTAAACACTATTTAAATTACAGCTACAAAGTAAATGAAAAGTGTAAAAGCATAAATACAATAACTACTGAGAAAACAATAATAATACCAATTGCACGTGCATTTGTTTTGTTACAAATGCATATTCATTACAAAAATACTGTACAGAAATTCATTTTGTCACAAAACAAATATCTGAATGAACACACAAAGTAATGTAAAGAAAACAAATATAGGCTAACGAAATTTGTTAATATAAATTTGTTTCCTTTAAATTAGCTTTAAAAGGTAAAATACTTATCAATAGCGTGCTGAAGAGTTGCATTAATTCTGAGCCTTTTTCACAGAGCCCTGGGCCACACTAATAGAAGGCTTAGAGCGGCCCAGGATTCTGTAAAGAAGGGTCAGAATTAGTGCAGTTCCTACAGTGCAATATAAGTAAAAATAAAACAGCAAAAGAACATTTAGTTTTGTTTTAAGAAAAATGAATGTAAATGTTACCAAATATTCAGTACTCATTTTTACGGATGGGCGAATGTTTCACAACATTTGAAATATGAAACAAATTTTAATACATTCGTCCGTTTGTTTCGAATTTTGAATGTTTGTACAACATTCTAACATTTGTTTAATGTAATAGTATTTCAGATGCTTTCTTTAAATTTTATATTCAATTTGAATTTTTCTAATAATTTGATTCAAATTATGCAATATTCAAATTATAAAAATTAGAATTGATATATTTGTAAAAGTATGTCTAATGTTTCTTTAAATGTAATATTCAAATTATGCAATATTCGAAATAGAAACAATCTTATTGATATATTTGTATCTATTATTTATCAATTTACTAAATTCCCTACCATACGTTTTATTGAACTTCTGAATAGTATTTGTGAAATCCAATGTTATACTTGAAATTTGTAATGTAGACATTTTATCTAATTATTAACATATAAAATCAAAATTGACATTAGAAAACTGTACATAGCATTCGATTACAGAATTTTTAAGAATTCAACATTCGATTATGTAAATTGAATTTCTACAATAACATTCATTCTAACATTTGAATTTGAATATAAACACATTTGCCCACCCCTACTCATTTCATTTTAAACAAAACTAATACAGAATAGGGCAACAAACAAATATTCTGAAATTTTATGTTTTCAGAGTATGCATTACGAATGATTAATTTGAAATGATATATTTGCTGCTGACCAATCTATCTATATTAACATAAGCAATACGTTAAATATAAATACAGTCTTAAACAAAATCCAATATTCTATTCCAATATGTCAATGATCATTGTATCGATCCATTAGAAATATATCTCACATTGTAGGTAAAATCTTTACGCTGTTTGATCATCTGAAAAGTGTAAAAAAATCTCTGTGAAAATCCTCAGTGTCTTTCATGGAATGATTTTACTCAAAGGAAACAAAAGAAGGATTAACGTGCAGTAATTTAAGGCTAATTTATTTAAGTAATAACATTTTGTACATTACATTTATAAATTTGTGCCTTCAGGATCTGTCAGATAGATAATTTAGGAGCTTGTGACATTATATTTTAATTAATAATCAGCCAGATTACGAGTTTTGCGTTATGGCTTCCTCGCTAATAACTTGCAAATTATTTTCACCGCTCACCTTTAATAGCGCTGCTATTACAGGTTTGCAAAAACCTGGCTTGTGCGGGTGATATGGTTCCGTTGATCTCCATACTGCACCCAAATACAAGCGGTGTTTTGACGTGTTCATGCACAATTTCCATATAGACATCAATGGGGAGAGCCTGCTAAAAAAACATAATTTATGCTTACCTGATAAAGTTTATTTCTCTTGTAGTGTATCCAGTCCACGGATCATCCATTACTTTTGGATATATTCTCCTTCCCAACAGGAAGCTGCAAGAGTCCACCCACAGCAAAGCTGCTATATAGCTCCTGCCCCTAACTGCCATATCAGTCATTCGACCGAAAACATGCAGACAAAGGAAAAACCATAGGGTGCAGTGGTGACTGTAGTTCAAATGAAAAAATACCCTGCTCCTTAAAGAGACAGGGGCGGGCCGTGGACTGGATACACTACAAGAGAAATAAATTTATCAGGTAAGCATAAATTATGTTTCTCTTGTTAAGTGTATCCAGTCCACGGATCATCCATTACTTATGGAATACCAATACCAAGCTAAAGTACACGGATGATGGGAGGGACAAGGCAGGTACTTAAACGGAAGTTACCACTGCCTGTAAGAAACCCTTCTCTCCCAAAAATAGCCTCCGAAGAAGCAAGGTATCAAATTTGTTAAATTTGAAAAGTATGAAGCGCAGACCAAGACTCCGTCTTTAAATCTGTTCAACAGAAGCCACATTTAAAAAGGCCCCAAGTTGAAAATCCACAGCTCTAGTAGAATGAGCTGTAATCCCTCAGGAGGCTGCTGTCCAGCAGTCTCATAAGCTAAATGAATTATGCTTTTTGACCAAAAAAGGACAGAGAGGCTGCTGAAGTCTTTTGACCTCTCCTCTGTCCAGAATAGACAACAAACAAGGTGAACGTTTGATGAAACTGTAGTAGCTTGTAAGTAAAACTTAAAGCACAAACACCGTCCAGTATTGTGTAATAGACGTTCCTTCTTTGAGGAAGGATTAGGATACAAGCATGGAACAACTATCTCTTGAGTGATGTACTTGTTAGATATCACCTTAGGAAAAAACCAGGTTGGTACGCGAGGACTACCTTATCCGTACGAAGGACCAGATAAGGAGAATCACATTGTAACTCAGATAACTTGGAGACTCTACGAGTCGAGGAATTAGCTACCCAAAAGGAACTTTCCAAGATAAAAGATTGATATCTATGAACAAAAAAAGGTTCAAAATGGAACTTCTTGAAGAACCTTAAGAATCAGGTTTAAAGCTCCGATGGCGGAGCAACAGTTTTAAACACAGCTTGGATCTAACCAAAGCCTGACCAGAATGCCTGAACGTCTAGAATACCTGCCAGACGCTTGTGCAAAAAAATAGACAGAGTAAAAATCTTTCCCCTTTTAAGGAATTAGCTGACAACCCCTTTTCTCAAAAACATCTTGGAGAAAAGATAATATCCTGGGAATCCAGACTTTACTCCATGAGTAACCCTTGGATTCATACAATCAGATATTTACACCATATCTATGTTCAATTTTCCTAGAGACAGGCTTTCATGTCTGTATTAATATAGCAATGACTGACTTGAGAAGCCATGCTTATAACATCAAGCGTTCAGTATCCAGGCAGTCCATCTCAGATTGATTCTATTTAGATGGTTGAAAGGACCCTGAGGTAGAGGGACCTGTCTCAGAAGCAGAGACCGTGATGGAAAGGATGACATGTCCACCAGATCTGCATACCAGTCCTGCGTGGCTACGCAGGCGCTGTCAAAAACACCAAAGCCCTCTCCTGCTTGGTCTGACCTCCGAGGAAATCCCACTCCCCCGGAAGAAAAGTCTGACGACTTAGAAAATCCACCTCCCAGTTCTCAACACCTGGGATATGATAGCTGATAGACAAGAGTGAGTCTCTGTCCAGTGAGTATTGTAAGACTTCTAACATCGCTAGGGAACTTCTGTTCCCCCTTGATGGCTGATGTAAGCCACAGTCGTGTATATTGTCCGACTGAGTATGATGTACCTCAGAGTTGCTAACTGAGGCCAAGTCTGAAGAGCATGGAATATCACTCCCAGTTCCAGAATATTTATTAGAAGGAGGGTCTCCTCCTAAGTCCACTATCCCTGAGCCTTCAGGGAGTTCCAGACTGCATCCCAACCTAAAAGGCTGGCATCTATTTGTAACAATTGTCCCATCTGACCTGCGGAAGGTCATACCATTGGACCAGATGGACCCGACATAGTCACCAGAGAAGAGAATCTCTGGTCTCTTGGTCCAGGTTTAACAGGGGGACAAATCTGTGTAATCCCTGTTCCTCTGACTGAGCATGCATAGTTGCAGCGGTCTGAAATGTAGACGTGGCAAACGGTACTATGTCCCCTTGCCGCTACCATTAAGCCGATTTCATTCATGTACTGAGCCACCGAAGGGGGCGCGATGGGATGAAAAAACACGGCAGAAATTTAGAAACTTGACAACCTGGACTCCGTCAGGTAAATTTTCATTTCTACAGAATCTATCAGAGTCCCTAGGAGGGAAACCCTGAGATTGGGGATAGAGAACTCTTTCCTTGTTCACTTTCCACCCATGTGATCTCAGAAATGCCAGTACTATGTCCGTATGAGACTGGGCAATTTGGGATGTTTGACGCCTGTATCAGGATGTCCGTCTAAATAAGGGGCCACTTCTATGCCCCGCGGTCTAAGGACCGCCAAAGCGACCCAGAACCTCCATAAGATTCTTGGGGCTGTAGATATCCCAAAGGAAAGAGCTACAAACTGGTAATGCCTGTCTAGAAAGGCAAACCTGGAAAAACAATGGTGATCTTTATGCATCACAATGTGAGGATAAGCATCCTTCAAATCCATTGTAGTCCTCTATTGACTCTCCTGGATCATAGTTAAGATGGTACGAATAGTTTCCATCTTAAATGACGGAATTCTGAGAATTTGTTTAAGATCTTTGATCCAAAAATAGGTCTGAAGGTTCCCTCTCCTTGGAACCACAAACAGATTTGAGTAAAAACTCTGTCCCTGTTCCTCTCTTGGAACTGGATGGATCTCGTATACAATGTAAGAATGCCTCCTTCTTTATCTGGTTTGCAGATAATTGTGAAAGGCGAAATCTCCCCTTTTTTTTGGGGGGAATCTTTGAAATCCAGAAGATATCTCTGGGATATAAATTCCAATGCCTAGGGATCCTGGGCATCTCTTGCCCACGCTGGGCAAAGAATGAAAGTCTGCCCCCTATAGGATCCGTTACCGGATAGGGGTCCGTTCCTTCATGCTGCCTTAGAGGCAGCCAGCAGGCTCCTTGGCCTGCTTATCTTTGTTCAGGTCCGATTGTCTCCAGACCGCCTTGGACTGAGCAAAAATTCCCTCTTGTTTTGCCTTAGAGGAAGAGGATGCCACACCTGCCCTGAAGTTTTTAAAAGGTACGAAAATTAGACTTTTTTTTTGCCCTTTGATTTAGACCTATCCTGAGGAAGGGCATGACCTTTTCCTCCAGTGATATAAGCAATAATCTCCTTCAAACCAGGCCCGAAATAGGGTTCTGCCCCTTGAAGGGAAGTTAAGTAGCTTATTTATTAAAGTCACGACAGCTGACCATGATATAAGCCATAGCGCTTCTGCGCGCCAGTATAGTAAAAAACAGAATTCTTAGCCGTTAGTCTAGTCAAATGAACAAGGCATCAGAAACAAAGGAATTGGCTAGCATAAGCTTGTCAAATATATTCATCCAATGGAGTCGCTTAACTGTAAAGCCTCATCAAGAGACTCAACCAGAACGCCGCAGCAGCAGTGACAGAAGCAATGTATGCAAGGGGCTGCAGGATAAAACCCTGTTGACATAAACATTTTTTATCCATTGGATCTAAAAGCACAACTGTCCTCGTCAGAGGTAGTGGTTACGCTTAGCTAGAGTAGAAAACTCTTCTCTCCACCTTAGGAACTGTCTGCCAGAAGTCCCGTGTGGTGGTAACTATTAGAAAACATTCTTCTAAAAAATAGGAGGGGAAGAGAACGGGCACACCTGGTCTATACCATTCCTTATTAAAAAATTTTTAGTAAACCTCTTTAGGTATAGGAAAAACATCAGTACACACCGGCACTGCATATTATTTATCCAGTCTACACAATTTCTCTGGCCCTGCGATTGTACACATTCATTCAGAGCAGCCAAAGCCTCCCTGAGCAACAAGTGGAGGTTCTCAAGCATAAATTTTAAATGTAGAAATATCAGAATCAGGTTAAATCATCTTCCCTGAGTCCAAAAAAAATCACCCACAGACTAAGCATATTGTGAGGTAGTATCATACATGGTTCTTAAAGCGTCTGTATGCTCTGTATCTACCCCCAGAGCTAACTGCTTTCCTTTAATTTCAGGTAGGTCTGACTAATACTGCTGCCAGAATATTATTCACCACCTTTGCCATGTCTTGTAAAATAAACGCTATGGGCGCCCTTGATGTACTTGGCGCCATTTGAGCGTGAGTCCCTGAAGCGGGAGTCGAAGGGTCTGACGACGTGGGGAGAGTTAGTCGGCATAACTTTCCCCTCGACAGAATCCCCTGGTAAAAGAAACGATATGGGTGCCCTTGATGTACTTGGCGCCATTTGAGCGTGAGTCCCTAAAGCGGGAGTCAAAAGGTCTGACACGTGGGGAGAGTTAGTCGGGCATAACTACCCCCACGACAGAATCCTCTGGTGATAATGTTTTTAAAGACAAAAAATGATCTTTATTGTTTACATGAAATCAGTACATCTGGTACACATCTAAGATGGGGTTCCACCATGGCTTTAAAACATAATGAACACAGAGCTTCCTCTATGTCAGACATGTTAGAACAGACTAATAATGAGACTAGTAAGCTTGGAAAACACTTTAAATCAAGTTAACAAGCAAATATATAAAACGTTACTGTGCCTTTTAAGAGAAACAAATTTTGTCAAAATTTGAAAAACAGTGAAAAAAAGCAGTAAAACAAACGAAAATGTTTACAGTACATGTAATAAGGTAACAGAGCATTGCACCCACTTGCAAATGGATGATTAACCCCTTAATGCAAAAAACAGATAAAAAAAAAAAAAAAGACATAGACGTTTTTAAAAACAGACACAACAAACTGCCACAGCCAACAGTGGGAAGCTTCAGTTAACTGTTTCTATGCAAAATTTAAGCCAGCCACTGTGGAAAAAAACTTAGGCCCCAATAAGTTTTATCACCAAACATATGTTAAAAAACGATTAAACATGCCAGCAAACGTTTTAAAACACATTTTTACAAGAGTATGTATCTCTATTAATAAGCCTGATACCAGTCGCTATCGCTGCATTTAAGGCTTTACTTACATTACTTCGGTATCAGCAGTATTTTCTTAGTCAATTCCATTCCTAGAAAAATATTTTACTGCACATACCTTATCTGCAGAGAAAACCTGCACGCCATTCCCCCTCTGAAGTACCTCACTCCTCAGAATGTGTGAGAACAGCAAATGGATCTTAGTTACGTCTGCTAAGATCATAGAAAAACGCAGGCAGATTCTTCTTCCAAATACTGCCTGAGATAAACAGCACACTCCGTTGCCATTTAAAAATAACAAACTTTTGATTGAAGAATAAACTAAGTAGAAAGCACCACAGACTCTCACGACCTCCTATCTATGTTGAGGCTTGCAAGAGAATGACTGAATTATGGCAGTTAGGGGAGGAGCTATATAGCAGCTTTGCTGTGGGTGGACTCTTGCAGCTTCCTGTTGGGAAGGAGAATATATTCCATAAGTACTGGATGATCCGTGGACTGGATACACTTAACAAGAGAAAAAGCCTAACACCTGCAATCGTGGAGCATAAAGCTCCATAACGCAGCCCCATTGATCTCTATGGGGAAAGAAAATGTATGTTTAAACCTAAGACCCTAACATAAACCCCGAGTCTAAACACCCCTAATCTGCCACCCCCGAAATCACCTACACCTGCATTACACTTATTAACCCCTAATTAAGGGCAATGCCCATCCAAATGCCCTTTTCAGGGCAATGGGGAGCTTAGGTTTATTTAGATAGGATTTTATTTGGGGGGTTTGGTTGTGTGGGTGGTGGGTTTTACTGTTGGGGGTGTTTGATTTCTTTGGGC
Source organism: Bombina bombina (assembly GCF_027579735.1). Lineage (NCBI taxonomy): Eukaryota > Metazoa > Chordata > Amphibia > Anura > Bombinatoridae > Bombina > Bombina bombina. Next base: position 1,394,671,509 of record NC_069500.1, read on the forward strand.
CAATGCCCTGCAAAAGGCCTTTTTAAGGGCCATTGGCAGTTTAGTGTAGGCTAGGGTTTTTTTATTTTGAGGGAGGGGATTTTTTATTTTGATAGGGCTATTAGAGTAGGAGTAATTCGTTTTTATTTTTTATAATTTCTTTTTTTTGTGTGTGTGTAATTTAGTGTTTATTATTTTTTGCACTTTAGATAATTGTATTTTGTTAATTTAATTTATTTAATTTAATTGTAATGTTAGGTTTAGTGTGAGGCAGGTTAGGTTTTATTTTACAGGTAAATTTGTATTTATCTTAAAGGGATACTGAACCCAATTTTTTTTCTTTTGTGATTCAGATAGAGCATGCAATTTTAAGCAACTTTCTAATTTTACTTCTAATATCAATTTTTCTTTATTCTCTTGCTATCTTTATTTGAAAAATAAGGCATCTAAGCTAAGGAGCCAGCAAATACTTGGTTCAGAACCATGGACAGCACTTGTTTATTGGTGCCGTCCAATCAGCAAGGACAACCATTTTGTTCGCCAAAAATGGGCCGGCATCTAAACTTAATTATTGCTTTTCAAATAAACATAGCAAGAGAATGAAGAAAATGTGATAATAGGAGGTAAATCAGAAAAGTTGCTTAAAATTGCATTCTCTAGCCTGGTTTCCGGAGGAGGAGCTAACTGCACACACCTGTGTGTGATTACCTTCCAGTCCTGCAGCTGCTGGTGGAGTTTCTCGTGCCAAACCCAGGGACCTGGGTAGCTTCTTGGATAGCCTGTATCAACGCTCCTGGAACCAGACAGTGGACAGACATCCCACTGTGCTGACATTATTAGTCAGCTTGCAAAAAGCCTATACCTTGGGCTTCCTCTTTTTATATATATTAGAACTTGTGATATAACTTCAAAGAGGAACAGAGTGCCTCCCTCCCCCACCGGTGCTGCGTGGGAGGTTGAGGCTATCTTTATACACTCTCTCTGCTATACTGATAAACTGCCTTGAACCTGGCCCTATTTATCTGCAGGATAACAGCAGATTCTCTCCATACCCTTTCCTCCCCCACCGGTGCTGCGTGGGAGGATAAGGCTATTTACATATATCAACACTGCTGCACTAACAAAGGACCTGATGTTTTTTTCCTGACTCCTGCCCTGAGTACCCACAGCAGCGCGGCGGACCCCCCCACATACCTTCCTCTCCCCCACCGAAGTTGCGAGGGAGACAGAAATCATCCGTGAGACTGAGCTGAAGTGTGGTGGCGGAGCCGCATCTTCAAGCAGGGAGCGATAAGTACTCGAAGCGGCTCTGCTCGGTGCCGGACTGAAAGCTTGCTGGAGAATCCCCCCTCCCCCACCGTGCTGCGTGGGAGGGTCAGGGGCTGTGTGTAGCTAGCCTGGCAGTTGCCGCTGAGATCTCCCTGTGCAGCGCCTCTGCATATCTCTGCTCTGGTTCCTCGAGACGCTGTGGGTAAGCGCTAAATTAGGAGGTGCTCAATCTGGGAGCATGTTTTTCTCTCTTCACCTTTTTTTTTGGGGATACCAACCAGAGCTGCATGTCCTGGGGAACACTGTATGGATCCTGGTAAAAATGCTATGGAAGATGGCTGTATAATTAACCCCTCTAATAGGTATCAGCAATTTTGGCATTTTCTCATATTGAAGGCTCTTTCCGCCCACCTACCTGGCTATTAGTTGAACGCTGATGCATAGAATGACCCAGGTAAGGTGACGAGCTGCATACATACAAGAACTGGCTGAACTTTATTAACTATATAAAGGAACTTTTTTTTTTTTTTTTTTTTTTTTTTCCATTGGCTCCTTATATGATTCTTTTTTCTGCATATGATTTGTTTGGCGCATTTAATTTTATTTAACTATATTACTTGTCGCTACAATTTTTGTCATATCAATGTATTGAGCAAATCTAGGCAAAAATGTAATGCTTAATAATGTGTAAAATGTGCATAGTATGTAAAAAGACATTGTACTTTCTCTTCTAAAAGTGAAACATTCTCAGGGGAGAGAGAAGGGAGGGGGAGAAGGGGAGGAAGGGGAGAAGGAAGGAAAAAAAAAAATCAAAGGTTATTGAGTGTGAATAAGGAATTAATAATTCAATACCAGAGAAATTTACTATAACCTTTTTCAGGATATATTACCCATTATTACTGCTTGGAGGGAAGGGCTATATAGAGATAAAAGATCCTCAGTTATATTATCTAATAACTCTTTCCTAAGAATAAATCTCCTACGTTCCCTGAAAATAAAATACTATCCCTTACTATTGGACAGGGGAGAAAGTTTATATAGAAATATAAAGATCATTAGTTAAAACTACCTTATAAATTTTCTTTAAAGAAGAGATATTTTAACTTCTCTGAAAATAAAATACAAATGAAACTGACTGAACCAGGATATAACTAGGTCACTGTGAATATGTTTGCTTACCTATAAAATATACTGTATATAATTGCTGGAATAATATTTTCTTGGATATAAATCTAATTAAGAATTGCTGTTGCTGCTTTCAGAGATACCATTTCCTTTATTGTGTCTTTTGAAGATTAGCAACAGTAAGACAATTAACAAATTGGCATAAAATTGCCTAACATTAATAACGTCCCTGATCTCTGCATCCCTGGCTGGATCTAAATAACACGATTTAATTCACAGTTTATTATTTTTCCTTTCTTTTTTTTTTTTTTTTTTTTTTTTTCTCTCTCCCCTTTTCTTTTCCCTCACTTGGTCACAATAGTGCACATCCCTATCCTCACTTGTCTATTTGAGAACGCTTCACCTTCTCAAACTTAACTCTAAAATTAAGTTCACTCCCTGTATTGATCTTCACTTAGATAAATTGCCTCACTTCAATTTTTTTTAATTCTCTTTTCTTTTCTGGCACATGGATAAATTCCTTCACACCTCACCCCGGAATATTTCTCCAGCCATGGCAGCAAGACAGAGAGACAGAAAATTGAAGGGTAATCAGGAGCCTCCCACAGAAGCGCAACCAACTATGTTAAATGTACCAGTTGTACAAGAAGTAACCAATATTCACAGCTTAGTCGCTAGTATATCTGATGCTCTCTCTCCTAAATTTGAGGCTCTTAGAGCTGAAATCAAACAAGATTTTCTTTCTCTGACACAAGAGGTTCGTCAATTCTCCAATAGGCTGCAGGAAGCCGAACAAAGAGTTTCGGACCTGGAAGATCTAACAATAACGCATAGTTCTAATCTAGAAGGTATAAATAATAACGTACAGAAAATTCAAAACAAATTAGAAGATCTAGAAAATCGTTCTAGAAGAAATAATATAAGAATTATAGGCCTTCCGGAAGAACAACAATATGACAATCTTGTTAATTTTATATCAGAAACCTTGCCTACAATTTTAAAGATGCCATCTACCCTATATCCCATCCCAGTGGAGAGAGCGCACAGACTTGGTCTACCTCGCTCAGGCAATAAAGATAGAACTAGGCCTAGGCCTGTTATCGCTAGAATATTAAATTTTCAAGACAAACTTACCTTATTCCAGCATTATCGCAAACAACAGCCTGTTAAGGCTGGAGACGCTACAATCCTTATGTTTCAAGATTTCTCCGCTGACACTGCAGCAAGGAGAAGGGAGCTTGCTCCTATTTGTTCCAAACTGATACAAAAAGGGTACCAGGCAACCATAATGTACCCCCTACAAATTAAAGGTTAAAGTTGGGGAAGTCACACACTTCTTTGAAGAAGCTCAACTGGCTGAGAGCTTCTATAACACACTGGGTTCCTAAGCTTAATAACAGCAATATTGAATATCTGATTATTAGACTGAGTGTAAGCTATAGGTTTTTGCTTATGGGAAAGACCGTGTCTCTTCTAGACGTGAGTCCTAGGACCCAACCCCCACCTGTGCGGAGAAAATTTAGGTGTCTAATTTTAAATTATTATTATTATTTTTTTTTTTTTATTATTATTATTATTATTTTTTTTTTTTATTATTTTTTTTTATTTATTTATTTTATTTATTTATTTATTTATTTTTTTTCTCTTTCTCTCTTCTCTTTCTCCCTTCTTAATGTATAAATGAATATGCTGAATAAAAATTGTAAAATAGTATCTTGGAATGTAGGTGGTATATCTACCCCTATAAAGAGAAAAGCAATCCTTAATCACCTGCGAAAGATCCAGACTGACATAGGTTTTTATTCAAGAAACCCATTTATCAGCTGAAGAATCTTTAAAACTTAAATCAACATGGGTAAAAGAAATCTATTTTGCACCTAGTGTTAAGAGGAAAAGGGGGGGTAGCAATTCTAATAGGAAAGAAAATTGATACCGAAGTCACACATTTGAGGCTGACATCGGGGGGAGATATGTACTACTGAAAATAAAGATTGCCCAGAAGATGTATACATTATGTAATACATACGGCCCTAATGTATTTGATCCAAAATTTTGGAACACTTTGCAGACCAAATTATTATCCTTCACGGAAGGCTCTTTAATTATGGGAGGAGATTACAATATGGCACCACAATGCCCGATTGATAGGCTAAGACATAATGTCAAACAGTTAAAACAAAAAAAAGATAATCTAGAGGGTAAGATGTTTAAAAAAATAATGCAGAACTTAGCACTGCGGGATATCTGGAGACAGCAAAATCCTTCTACTCAAAATTTTACCTGTCTTTCCAAGGCGCATAAGACGCTCTCCAGAATCGACATTTTTCTAATTGATGAACGTATGGTGATGAGAGGGGTAAAAACAGATATAGGACCAATATTTCTTTCAGATCATGCACCGATTGTACTTGAGTTTCAGCTTTCACATTTGTATTCTACTGCAACACGTTTCTTTTTTCCCTACTATCTGACGACTGAGGTAAAATTCAAGAACTGGCTTATAAATAGATATAAGGAATTTGTACATTTTAATAAAGACTATTTAAACCGCCCTGAAGTATTTTGGGACACTGCAAAAGCAGTAATGAGAGGCGAAATAATTTCATATAGCTCAGCCCTGCATAAGAAAATTCGATCTAGAGAAAGAGAATCATGCCAATGTTTAACTAACACTTATAATCATTATCTGCTTGACAAAACCCCCTTAAATTGGGCAAAATACGTTAAAGCAAAAAATGAAAGGGATACTTTTGTTTTACTGCAAGAAACTCAAAAGGAATTAAAAATGCAGGCTAAGCTATATAAATATGGTAATAAATCAGGTAAGATGCTGGCCAAATTAATAAAAAATGAGAAAAAACAACCAATCATAGACAAATTGTATAATAAAGGTCTTCAGCTTTCTAAAGCCGAAGACATACTAGCTGCATTTAATGAATATTACCAGGAATTATATTCATTTAAAACAAGTGATACGCATACATCTGATGACTTTTGGAGAGATATCACGTATCCTACTGTCACATCAGAAATGGCTGATAGCCTCAATGTCCCTATTTCCATAGAAGAAATAGAGAAAGTAATATCCAAGCTTGCCTCAAATAAAGCAGCAGGTCCAGATGGCTTGCCTAGTGAATTCTATAAGATCCTGATTGGTGAAGCCACCCCACATCTTTGCACGCTCTTTAACAGCTTCTTTATTAGTGGTAAAATGATCCCCTCTTCATTTACCAATTCTTACACAACTTTGATATTAAAAGGCGGAAAAAAACCCTGAATACAAGGAATCCTACAGACCAATTGCACTGTTAAATTCAGATTACAAAATTCTTACTGCAATTCTAGCATCTAGACTTCAAAGACCCCTCTCAGAAATTATACATACTGATCAAGCAGGTTTTCTAAATAACCGCAACTCAGCCTCAAAAATTAGGGAAGCCCTATTGGTGACAGAATATTTTGAGGTACTATCTAATTTAACTAGCGGGGGGGAGGACATACCTGACCTTGCTATTATTTCCTTAGATGCTGAAAAAGCCTTTGATTCAATATTTTACGAACATATCAAAACATCGTTAAGACAATTTGGCATCAGAGGTAATTTTCTTGAATTTATCGAAAATCTATATAAACACCCATCTACAAGATTGATAGTGAATAACAACATTTCCCCCTCTATCTTGTTAGGTAGAGGAACAAGGCAGGGCTGTCCTCTTTCCCCGCTCTTATTTAATATTTCCATTGAACCTCTGGCAATTAAAATACGCCATCATTTGGATGGTATAAAAATTCGTAACTGCGAAATAAAAATCGGTCTGTATGCTGATGATCTGCTGCTTTATTTGGCTAACACCAAACTGAACTTACCAAAACTTTTTCAGATCTTGGAACAATTTGGTACATTCTCTGGATACAAAGTAAATATGACAAAATCAGAGATAGTGTGGCTCAGGAAAAATAAAACTTCAATATTAAAAACTCCTTTTCGCCAAGTAAAAGATTCTTTTAAATATCTAGGGATTCATATTCCGACAAGGTCCGTAGATCTCTATACATTGAATATACCCCCAGTAGTAAAAATGATCAAAGAAAAGCTTTTGTTATGGCAAAATCTCCCAATATCACTTTCTGGAAGGATTGCCCTTTTTAAAATGGCTCTTCTTCCAAAACTTTTATATATACTTCAAAATACACCAATAATTCTATTAGGTAAGGATATACGTTCAATCAATACTTCACTTATACAGTTCTTATGGCAGAATAAGAGGTCAAAGATATCTCTTATGAAACTTTCAATACCAAGAAAGGATGGTGGTCTTGCCTTACCAGACATAAGGCTATATAACCTCTCCTTTCTGGCTCGTGTCGTAACAGACTGGATCTCATCTAATAACTATGTCTTGAATAATTATCTCGAGACCAGTGTCTGCTACCCATATTCTCTATCTGCATTAATACACTTAGTACCTAAGAAATCCCCTCAGAAATTAAACGATTTAAAAACAATTCTTAACCCACTTAAAGCTTGGCACAAGATAGTAACCTTTCTTTCAATTAATAATAGTGCTACCTGTCTTTTGCCTATAATAGGTAACCCTATTTTTCAATCAGGATTGCATTCCGAAGTCTTTAGGAAATGGCATAATCGGGGGTTAACCAAGGTATACCAAATAATTGATAAAGAGAGAAAATATATCAAAACATTCCAGGAATTAAAAAGAGATTTTGATTTGCCCAATAAAGACTTCTTTGCGTATTTGCAATTAAGGCATTTTGCACAGGGACCTAGTTAAGAAAGCTGGTTGGGAATGGGGACTAGGTAAACTCGATGATTGGCTTGCTCTAACAAGAAATGGTCATATGTCAATTGCACCATGTTATCATCTTCTGGGTACAAATAAAGGAGAACCGGTACTGGCAAAGATTGCCCTCTACTGGAATACAGCAATCCCTCAGAGTAATATTGAGTCTAAAACTATTCAATTGTCAATTAAAAAAATTGCACAAGTAACGCTCTCTGCAACTTGGAGGGAGGCACATGTTAAGCTCCTTCATGGGGCATATTTTACCCCCGAGAGAGGTTTCAAATGTGTGAATGTAGGGTTTAATAAATGTCCTAAATGTTCGAATCAGGCAGCTGATTTAATACATATGTTTTGGTATTGTCCAAAGATTAAAAATCTCTGGGCTAGGCTCGAATACTGGCTAAAAAAGGTGCTTAAGATAGGCTATGTCTCTTTGACAATATATCAGATAATACTCTGCCTTAAGGAAGAGCCTGGTAAGCAAACTGATGAAAAAATAATAATCTCCGCTATTCTTGCTACCAGGTATTTAATCTGTAAGAAGTGGAAAAGTCATGCAATGCCAAGCATTACTGAAATTAAAAACTGCATGAAAAAACAATGCATTTTAGACCAGAGAAACGCGGATATAAATAATGAACAAGACATTAAAAGGTTCTTTGATAAATGGGCAGCCTTCTTAAAAATCTTTCCGGCTGCAGAAATAGATTATATAATCTTCCCCTTTAGAAATACAGAAATTGTTCTATTAGGGAACTGGTAAAGCTTCAGGAGGAAGAAAGTGATGGTAATTTTTTTTTCTGTTTTCGTTTGGTTTTTTTTTTTTTTTTGTTTGTTTTTTTTTGTTTTGTTTTGTTTTTTTTTTTGTTATGTTTTCTCTTCGCATGGGGGGGGGGGGAACAAGGGGGGGGGGTTATACTGAAAATCAAAAACTCCAAGCATTGTAGGAAAATAAAATGTTTGTGTTCATTAATGTGATGATTAGCCTAAATTTAACTACATGTATAAATGAACATAGTACTATGTTGTCAAATTTATTGTATCTTTTGATTATGCCATGTTTTCAAAATGGTTGATATTGTTTTTGGACAGTGACTTGGATTATAAATAAAACAATTAAAAAAAAAAAAAATTGCATTCTCTATCTGAATCAAGAAAGAACATTTTTGGGTTCAGTGTCCCTTTAACTAGGTAGCTAGTAAATAGTTAATAACTATTTACTAACTAGTCTACCTAGTTAAAATAAATACAAACTTAGCTGTGAAATAAAAATAAAACCTAAGATAGATACAATGTAATTATTAGTTATATTGTAGATAGCGTAGGTTTTATTTTATAGGTAACTATTTAGTTTTAAATAGGAATTATTTAGTTATTAATAGTAGGTTTTATTTAGATTTATTTTAATTGTATTTAAGTTAGGGGGTGTTAGGGTTAGGTTTAGGGATTAATAGGTTTATTATAGTGGCGGAGTGGGCGGACGGCAGATTAGGGGTTAATTATATTTAAATAATGTTTTTGATGCGGGAGGGTGGAGGTTTATGGGTTAATAATTTTATTATAGTGGCGACAATGTCGGGGAGCGCAGAATAGGGGTTAATACATGTTTAAGTGGCGGTGATGTCTGGAGCGGCAGATTAGGGGTTAATCAATATATTATAGTGTTTGCGATGCGGCAGGGCCTCGGTTTATGGGTTAATAGGTAGTTTATGGGTGTTAGTTTACTTTTTAACACTATAGTTATGAGTTTTATGCTACAGCTTTGTAACGTAAAACTCATACTGACTTTAGATGGCGGTACGAATCTTGTCAGTATAGGCTGTACCACTCACTTTTTGGCCTCTCAGGCAAAACTCGTAATACCGGCGCTATGGAAGTCCCATTGAAAAAGGTCATGAGCGCAATTCTTCAGAGTTCACTTTCGCATTGCCCTTAATTTGTAATACCCGCACACATTAGTGTGCATTGGTGTTACAAAGTGGAGCGCTAATATTGCTGGCATACAAGTGATATTTATCACTCCACTTCTAATCTATCCCTTTATATCATCCACGATTCAGACAGAGCATAAAATTTAAAATAACTTTCCAATTTTCTTATATAATCTAATTTGCCACAATGCACTACTGGGAGCTAAGTGGTGATTGTTGGCTGATCATATATGCCTCTTATTATTTGCTCACCATATGTTCTCAGCTAGCTCACAGTAGTGTGCTAGTACTCCTTCAACGAAGAATTCCAAGTGAATGAAGAAAAGTAAAATTGAAAGTTGTTTAAACTTGTATTCTGTATCTGACTCATCAGACCCCTTCATCAGACCAACATGTGAATCAAACAAAAAAGTCTTAAATAGATCAGAGACCCCTCCCCCTGTGCAAAAAAATGCCAAACTGGGTTGCCCTAGCAACCCCAGCATTGCTGTGTATACAAACAAATGAGCTCAAAGTGTCAAAAAAGAAAAAAAAGAAAAACATTGCTACATATAATGTACAACCAAATCCACAAACTTATACAAAGAATGAATAACTTATGATCCTTATACGTTTCATGATATCCATTCAATAAGCAATCCATGCTAGTAGTAACATCTAACTCACAAGCCGTTATGAAGCCAAATGGTGTAAGTATATAAACATGAACTTCATAAATAGGGCACTGAGATCCTTTCATTTTAAGTGAAGACATTGTAATGTAAAATAAATACAGTAAAAACACAGAAAAACCATATTAAAAAATATTAAAAATGAATAAAAATGTTCATGTTTAAATGTTTCTGACTGGTAAGGGTTCCAACATGTGTATATATATATATATATATATATATATATATATATTGTAACCCTTACACTTTATGCTAGATCTTCAGGCATGCTAATCTGTTAAGTGTCCAATTTAATACATTGAAAGCCTGTGTGTGCAGGGGGCAGCAGGATTATGGTTGTTATGTGAGTCCTGCAGCTTAAAGAGGTGTTGCAGGACATGGGGGTCTGATCTTTAGTCTGATGAGGGCTTGAGGGTTATAAAAAGGTTTATCTCCTCCCCTGCTATACATTTATTTGGTGTCATCTGTTTTATGATTCTCTATTTTTTTATTTACCATGAATCATGGTCATTGTGTTCTACTCCTATACCTCACACTACAGAATGTGGTGGGTTTTTGCACATAAATGATGATAAAAGTTAGAATAACAACAATAATAATAATAATAATAATAATAACAATAATAATTTAGAGTTATTGCATAATTGCAATCATAAATTAACATTTAGATAATTTATTTAATGTATTCATTTTTTATGTTACATCATTTAACAATAGAATTTAAACACTGGGGTAGATTCCATTCTTTCTGAATGTGTTTATCAGCTGTTTTAAAGCTACTGATAAGCAGTTTTTTAAAGTCAGAGCTATCAGAATCCAAATGATAACACTATTTCTGTATTTGAAAAAGAGTGTTTTAGATCATAACAGATATTGGAAAATTCACCCATACCATGGGCTCCATTTAAGAAGTTGTAAATGAAGCTTTGGATGAGCCCGTCTGAAGTCGATAGTTAAGATGAACAAACCACAGAGAGAAAAAAAATTACGGAGCCAGGTAGCCAATGCAGTTCAAGATTTATTCAGCTAGGAGACATACAACTGTAAGGTAAGGAAGGGCTCCTGCTATTTAACGCGTTTTGTGCATGCGCACATGCGCTTCATCAGAGATAGTAAAGATGCATTAGTCATCAGACCGCTACAGCTTGACTTATACAATAATTCTCTACTGGGACCTGAACACTTCTGGTTATCCAAAGACAAGAGGCATACATTTATAGCCACCAATCACCAGTGTTCTCCACAGAACCTATTTAATTGGCACACTACCCGGCTGATTTTAATGACCACCTGTCTCAAATTTATGCAAATACTAAGATAAAATGACCTAATATTAAATGTATTCAATGCTTGCTGAACATGATTTTATTAAGCCAATTCATGTTAAAGTGTGCAATTATTTTGTGCTTTGGATAGCTTAAGTAACAGTCATAAATGAGAGAAAATTGCAAGGTATTAATCTGCCCCCACCTGGCTACTTCATAATAAGTTCTGCTCCCTGTAGCACATTGCTGTTCCTGAGCTTTCCACCAAAGAGAATTAAGTACATTTGTTAATTGAAGTAAATTGGAAAGTCTCTTAAAATGACATGCTCGATCTGAGTTAAAGGGATATTCCAGCCAAAATTGGAAACCACATGGGTACATTTTGGTATTGAACAGAAGCAATTTTGTAATATACATGCATTAGCAAAAATGCTTCTAACAAAAGTTATAGCTGTTACAAAAGTGTATTTAAGTATGCACCGTGCACCGGCATTTTAAACACAGCACTTGCTCAGAGAGCCTAAGGTGCTTGTACCATCTGTTAATGACTCAATTTGTTAATTGCTGACATGATACAAGCCCCAGTGATGATCTATATTTAAAATGTGGATGCAATAACAATATCTAGCTATGCTTCTCATGCACGTGCAGAGAACACAAACAGTGATAACTTTTACTAGAAGCATTTCTGCTAATACATGTAAATGCAAATATGTTTCTATTCAGAGATGTAATTCATCTATGTGCATTTATATTTTGACTGGAATGTCCCTTTAAGAAAATGTCATTTTCACTTTCATGTTCCTTTAATTGTGCTTTTCTTATCTGCAGTGCTAAAGAATGATTGAATTTGTTACATATCCTACAAGTCTATGCATCTGCTGGGTGTTTGTTTCTTTAATTTCCTACACTGTGCTCAATCTCCTGCTCCTGTTCTGCAGTATTTTTTTCCTTTTGGAGATATTTCATATACCATGGGAGTAGCAGGCATATTGCATATTGCCTGGTATTCTGGAGCTGTACTGTCCTTATGGATGGGGTCAGATAGATAGAGGGAAGTTCTCTTATATGGAAAACACAGATTTGGTAGTACAAAGCTGCACCCTAGGTGGGTACTATTCCATAAGGTGGACTATTAAGCATCTTCCATTCCCAGTTGAGCACCTCTCTTATCTCGCTAAGGTAATGGGGGCAACCAGACGTGGGCCCATAGTTCACTGTTCCTATAAGGATATAGCTGTCACCTGCACTAACAATGCCCATATAGGATGAAATGAAACTGGGTTTAGATGTACAAATCCTTTGTTCAGATGAGAATTGAATGAACTGTCTTTTTGGAAGGGTCAGGAAAGTTTTCTTTTGTGGAGCACAGATTGGGCAGAAAGAAGCTACACCCTGAGTGCCTACCATTCCATAAGGTAGGCTATTAAGCACAATCCATTCCCAGTCGAGCCCTATTTTAGTCTTTCATTGTTACACTTTTTCATCGCATATTTATAGGCATTTTTGAAGCCAATTTCACATTCCCTTGGCAGCCTCTCCCTCTCACTTGTTAGTCTCAGATACCACAGACTGTTCTATCCCTAATTAAAGAGACCATTATGTCACTGAGCTCTGAGAATATTCCCAGCGCATTATCATTTCTGTTTTATATGTGTCAAAGTTTTAACTTGGCTCTGAATTTCTTTAAAACATATTGTATCTTTCAACTTGTTCATTCTATTTTTGGTCACAATAATTATCAAATGAATGGAGACTGTCAGTGTAGGGGTCTCATTAGCACTTAATCTTATGGGGTTTGGGATATTTCTCTCCCTTTTCTGCATACACATAGAGAAGAAGATGTATCTATAGACCATTTAACATTTTTTAAGCATTTAGGACACTTCTCAAAATAAAATCTACATATCTATCTATCTTTATCTATTGTCCGTCTGTCTGTCTCTCTGTCTGTCTGATATTCACACACATTTAGATTTGTGGCTGCAAGACGACAAATGCATCCTTTGGAATATTGCCATTTATATTTAATCAAAAGCATTCCAGAGGGGGGCAAGAGGGGGCATTTCTCCTCCCTGAATTTTCCTCCCCACCTGGAGTAAAACTGCAGGAAAAAAAAGAAAATAGATTTTCCATTTTTATGTATTTTAATCTTCTTATTATAATTTCGTTTTGTAGGAAGAAGCACAGTATTCTGGGAGTTACAAAGCATTCTGAAATTTAAAGTTCACCATTTGCTTCTCAGTATTGTGTGGATGCAGTTTTGGACTCCAATCCCCAGCATGCATTATTTCCCTTCCTCTCCAAAGCAGCTTCCTCCCCTCACACACAGCAAGAAACTGTGTGAGCTTTAGATTCACTGTGCAGCCTCTTAATAAAGTAAGAGAAATAAGGGAATGTTTGTTCATTGCTGAGCAGCAGCCTCAATAACAGCAAGTTAGAGTCTTTCTTGTAAGTAAATGTACAACAATTGCTCTAGCAGTTGTGTGGGGAGGAGAGTGATATGAGAAATTGCATTTATTTAAAGGGACACTAAACCCAAATTTTTTCTTTCATGTTTCAGATAGAGCATGCAATTTTAAGCAACTTTCTAATTTACTCCTATTTTCAAATTTTCTTCATTCTCTTGGTATCTTTATTTGAAATGCAAGAATGTAAGTTTAGATGCCGGCCTCTTTTTGGTGAATAACCTGGTTTATTCTTGCTGATTGGTGGATAAATTCATCCACCAATAAAAAAAGTGCTGTCCAGAGTTCTGAACAAAAAAAGAAGCTTAGATGCCTTCTTGTTCAAATAAAGATAGCAAGTGAACGAAGAAAAAATGATAATAGGAGTAAATTAGAACGTTGCTTAAAATTGCATGCTCTATCTGAATCATGAAAGAAAAAATTTGGGTTCAGTGTCCCTTTAAGAAGGTATCTGCTTGGTCTGGTATATATAGTTGCCTCTCTGCATATTCTAGTGCCTTATTGTTTGCATTTATACTGCAGTGCTTGAAAAAACACAAATCAATGTTTAATTTGTCCACATGGTCTTTATAATTTTGAAGATGAGCTAAACTATTGTTCATAAAACCAAGTTATCTGATTAAAGTATTCACCATCATATATTGCTAAATGGTAAAAGGGAGATACAGAGAGGAAAGGGAGAAAAAAGCACAAAAACACAGAAAAATAGTGTGACAGAGAGAGAGATAATGAGGAAAATATAGTGGACCATGTGAATTATATTTTCATGTATGTTTCAAATTCAGAATTTGACACTTATGTGCTTTCTACTTTTTGTTTCTGTGGTGGTTGTGCCTGTATAGGGTTTGTCTGTTGACTATGAGTAATATAAAAGAACAGCAATATTTTTTATCTGGATCTGAGGACCATTCTTATATCTGAAGACCTGTTTTAACCCAGTTACTACTAGAAAGATCTGATGAGGACCTGCTCCATATTAAAGGAACATGTAGAACATACAGTTTTTAACAACTTTCCAATTTACTTCTATTTTCAATTTTTTTTCATTCTCTTAGTATCATTTGTTGAAGGAACAACAATACACAAATGGTTTCTAACTGACACATGGGTGAGCCAATAAAAATCTGTATATATATGCAGCCACCAATCAGCAGCTAGAACCTAGGTTCTTTGCTGCCCATGAGCTTACATAGATACATCTTTCAGCAAAGCATAACAAGAGAAGGAAGCAAATTAATTAATAGAAGTATATTGGAAAGTTGTTTAAAATTGTATGCTCTGTCTAAATTATGATTTTTTAATTATTACTTTACTGTCCTTTTAAATATGGTAAAATAAAAATGCTACTTTAGCCTTTTTAAGTATTTATTTGTCATTATTAGGTGCGGATTGGTAGGTGTGCTCACTGCACAGAGTATATGTACCGGGCAACACCTGTTTAAAAGCAGACAACTACATAGTGTGCATTAAAAAAAAATGCCAGCATTTTATAAACTGCTACAAGGGTAATTCAAAAGGGTACAGCTGTTTTGCTTACATTGTCAAGCAAGAATGCATATATCATTTGAAAATATTTTTAAACTTATCTTTTTAACTTTTTTTTCTATGTGTTTTCCCAGCAGTCAAGGAGTGTAAAACCGTTCTCTACTGCTATAGTGGTAAACTCATTACTATGTCTATATCACTGGAAGTCAGTGGGTGTAAAACAGTTCAATATTTCCATAGTGGTTAAAGGGACAATCTAGTCAAAATTTAACTTTCATGACTCAGATAGGACAAGCAATTTTAAACAACTTTCCAATTTACATTTATCATCAAATTTGCTTTGTTCTCTTGGTATTCTTTGTTGAAGCCTAAACCTAGGTAGGCTCATATACTAATTTCTAAGTTGTTGAACTGCCTCTTATCACAGTGCATTTTGACAGTTTTTCACAGTTAGACACTGCTAGTTCACATGTGTCATATAGATAACATTGTGCTCACTCCCGTGGAGTTATTTATGAGTCAGCACTAATTGGCTAAAATGCAAGTCTGTCAAAGAACTGAGATAAGGGGGCAGTTTGCAGAGGCTTAGATACAGGTAATCACAGAGGTAAAAAGTATATTATTTTGATTGAGCATATTTCACATTTTTGCCCCCCCCTGGAGAAATTTCTGAGGACACCCATGGATGTGGGTCATTATTATATAAATTATTTTTAAAATAATAGACTGCTCAATAAACTCTCTCCTTATGATGCACTAATGTTATATTATGCTTGAGGCTCCCCCATACCTGGAGAACAGATTGTTATATACATACAAACATACATACACACACATATACAAATACATACATACATACATACACACCTACAAAAATATATACATACATATACATGTATACACACACATACATATATAAATACATACATACATACACATATATAAATACATACATACATACACATATATAAATACATACATACATACACACATACAAAAATATATACATACATATACATGTATACACACACATACATATATAAATACATACATACATACACATATATAAATACATACATACATACACATATATAAATACATACATACATACACACATACAAAAATATATACATACATATACATGTATACACGCACATACATACATACACACACATATACAAATACATACATACATACATACACACCTACAAAAATATATACATACATATACATGTATACACACACATACATATATAAATACATATATACATACACATATATAAATACATACATAGATACACACATACAAAAATATATACATACATATACATGTATACACACACATACATATATAAATACATACATACATACACATATATAAATACATACATACATACACATATATAAATACATACATACATACACACACATATACAAATACATACATACATACATACACACCTACAAAAATATATACATACATATACATGTATACACACACATACATATATAAATACATACATACATACACATATACAAATACATACATACATACATACACACCTACAAAAATATATACATACATATACATGTATACACACACATACATATATAAATACATACATACATACACATATATAAATACATACATACATACACACATACAAAAATATATACATACATATACATGTATACACGCACATACATATATAAATACATACATACATACACATATATAAATACATACATACATACACACATACAAAAATATATACATACATATACATGTATACACGCACATACATACATACACACATGCATACATATATACATACATAAGTGCAGTATCTTAACATACATGATATATTGCAAGTTAGATAAAGTCTATGTGCCTCTAACTTTTGTTTTGAGAAGTTAAGAAAGGTTCAAGACCACTGAGGCAGAATATCTTGGCATTTGACAAACTGTTGATCAAAAATTCTAATGTTTGGGTTTATCTGTCGTTACTTCTAAGTAAATCTGCTCATGACAAATCTGTTCTTGATCTCAGAGGCTTGCCACTTTTTCCTTTGATCAACAATAGTAGCAGAGTGATAAAATATGAAAAATGTAGCTTACATTACTTGAATAGCGGTTTAAAATGAAATCATATTAGAAAAGTAAACTGTGACAATGGTATAGAAGTGAGGAGTATTGTTTTAATGCGGCCTTAAACAACTCATTTTATTCCTAAGGTGTGAAGTGCTGCTAATAGAATCAGTTTAATGGTCTGATTCTCAAAAACTCTCCAGTTTGGAGTAAAATTATTCTGCATACATCACAAGGCAAAACTCATTGAATTCTCTAAGAAAAAGGGTGGATCCTAGAAGTCTTAGGGCCTGATGATCTGAAGCTCTCTACTCAAGTAAGATGATCTAAAATTATTCTACAGCATTGGGAAATCCATAGGGAAATCCTTAAAAGGCAGATTTTGCTATACTTCTCTAAAGGCTGTGACACACTGCAAGCGATGCGGCGCGAGGCAAAGCAGCTGCTTTGCTCCCCGTCGCATCGCTTCTGAAGTTCAAATATTTCATCTCTGAGCGCTTAGCTATGCGACCTGACGCAGCAGAGTGCTCAGAGATCAAAAGGCAGGACACACTGAGCGCACACAGCTGCATGTACACGCTGCGCGCCGCTCCGCTTGCAGTGTGTCACAGCCTTAAGAGGCGTTCCCTGCATTTTTGTATATGAAGGAGAGACAAGCCCAGTATAATATGGCAGGGCATGACATGTGAGTTCTGCTGGAATTTGCACTTTGTGCTTTGTATTCTATAATACTTTATTATTTCTTTTTTATTATTATTATTATACTTTATTTATAAAGTGCCAACAAATTCAGAAGCGCTGTACATGGGTACAAATGATAAAAGTTCAATGATGATACAAAATCTGTAAGAGAAGACACAATTTATCAAACAAATACAGGAGGAATTGAGAGCCCTATTCCAGTGGGAGGGTGAGAATAATGAGGTGCGGACTGAAATGGTGAGAATGATGTTAATACAGAGTTAGATGAGGGCAATTATTTATTATTAGGTAAAAATAATTAATTTGTTATTGATTTGGGTGGTAGGCTTCTTTGAACAAAAATTTCGTTAGAAAGCTTTAAAAGGAGGATAGATTAGGGGAAAGTCTGACAGTTGGAAGAGGGTGATGATAAAAGATGCAAGGTGCAAGTCATTGTTGGACCTTAGAGGGCAGGCTGGATTATATTTGTTGATTAGTGAGGACAGGTAATGGGGAACTAAGTTAGTAAGAACACGATCCTGTAGAAAGGAATAGGAAGGCGCCTTCCTATTCCTTTCTACAGGATCGTCTTCTGATTTATCTATCTGGGGAGAGCTGCCTCCGACTTGATTGTTCCTGGACTTTCCTTAGCGCATCTCTACAGGGTGATTTATCCCTATTTCTCTAACAAAGTTAGTAAGCAGCGTAAGAATTTTGACTTTAATTTTGCTGTGAATGGGGAGTCAGTGAAGGAAATCACAGAAAGGTGCAGCAGATTAGCCTGGCAGAGGCATTTAAGATGGATTGAAGGGGAGAAAGGAAGGACAGTTAGTAGGTTATTGCAGTAGTCAAGTAGGGAAATTACCAGGGAGTAGATTAGTTGCTTAGTGGTGTCAGCGCTCAGAAATTGATGAATTATGAAGATATTGCATAGGTGGTTGCGGCAGGATGAAAAGAGCAGTAGGATGTGGGGGATAAAGGACAGGTTGCAGTCAAATATAACTCTGAGGCAATGGACTTGGGGTTATTGGGAGATAGTGATGACACAGACAGTGATAGAGAATTCAGAAATTGTAGTAGAGCTATAGGGGGGTTAGAAGGCATTCAGTCTTGGACATGTTAACTTTTAGGTGGTTAGAGGCCATCCAGGAATGCCAGCTAAGCAGTCACTGACATGAGAAGGACAGAAGGAGAGAGAGCACGGGTAGAGAGGTAGATCTAAGTACATCAGAGGCATTGAAGGAGGAACCACAAGCAAATTACACAGAAAATGAACTGTTAGAGAGATATGTGGATCCAAAGAGAGGGCAGTGTCACAAAGACCAAGAAAGCTGAGAGTCTGTAGGAGGAGGGGGTGGTTAACGGCGTTGAAGGCAGCTGAGAGGTCATGTAAGATAAGTATAGAGTAGTGGACATTACTTTTAGCAGAAAGATTATTAGTAACCTTGATGAGGGCAGTATCAGTGGACTGTTGTGGATATAAGCCAGATTGCAGGTGGTCAAGCAAGGAGTTGGAGGAAAGTAAGTGGGTTAGGTGGTCATAAACTAGTTTTCCAAGGAGTGTTGATGTTAGTGGAAGCAATGATATGGGGCGGTAGTTTGCAGGAGAATTGCGGTAAAGGTTTTTTTGTTTTTGAGGATGGGGTGACCATTGCATGTTTGAACGAAGATGGGAATGAAAGGGATAGGTTGAAGATGTGAGTAAGAAGGTTAAAGTAAAAAGTTTGCGAGCAAGCAAAACCCCATGCTCGCTAACCAAATTTCATGACCACATTAATTTATTCTCTCCATAGAAATCAATGAAGAGTGTTGAAGGAAAAAAAAACTAACATCTATCGCTTGTGCGCTAACCTCAAAGGGCATGTAAGAAATAATGGGCAGACACTCAACAGTTCAAATCAAATCCACTTTTACTATAACAAGGGCAGCAGTACAACAGATCTCTAACCTCAAAAAGCAGTTATGAATATTTCACATTCCAATGTTCTTCACATACAGAAACAGTGCAATTTTTATTGTATATATATATATATATATATCATGTGTATATACCTGTACCTGTATATATATTCCTATAGATATATAGGTATAGATATATATTTTACATTAACAGTATCCCATATACAGGTATATGTTATAAGAAAAATTTACTTTGAACCTTTATAACTTTTTAAAAATAATATTTATGTAATTCCTTTTTCAGACGGTTTTATTTAAGTGTAACTGTAATTTTGAATGTATTATTGTTGTGTTTAGAGCAGGGATATCAAGCTCATTGTATCTGGGGGCCACTGGCCAAGCTTTCTTCTCCCATTGGAGCCACTTAAACAGAGTGAATGCTCTGGAACTGGATATACTAGAAACTGGAAGTGATGTTTACCCAAGCAGTAGTGCATTGTAGGAGCTGTTTTCTACAATAGACACACACAGTGTATATGTATCTTGTGAGTGCCAAGTGAAGTGATTTTTCTGGAACTGAATAAAAAGTGACATTTATCTAAGCAGTGCATAATGGGAGTCTACACTGGACAATGCATGATTGTCTGTATATTTATCTTGTCAGTGCCTATATAAAACATCACCTTGTTACACATCTCAGAACCCTAAAAAAGTACCAGGTACTTTGAGACCACTGGTTTAGAGCAATTTTTTTAATACACTATCCTTTCAGTTGCCCTAACCGGAGAAGCGTAAAATGCGATTGCATGAAAAAAAACTATATCAATAGCGAGCAAAAGTTATTGTGCCACTTGTAATCTAGTCCTCAAAGTACAATAAGAATTGATAGAAATCACAATAGTGTATACAAAATATAAATGCATTAAAACAAAACTCATAATCGATAAAAGACAAAACTAACCTAAAGTAAATTAAAATCCAAAGTACAAAGTGTAAATGTAACAAAACTCTGTAATGCAGTAATATATTGCACAGAGCTTGTCTCTTCTTATCTAGAAATGCAGGGAATGTCCCTAAGAGAGATATAGCTGTCTAGAATCTTGCGACGTATCTCACAGTACTGGAGGAACAAATTAGATAAACGTATCTAAGCAGAGAGCTTTAGAGAAATGGGCCCTAAGTGCGAATACATTCGTCTGTTAAAGGGACATAAAACGCAAACATTTTCTTTTATGATTCAGACAGAGCATATAATTTTAAACAACTTTCCAATTTACTTCAATTATCAAATTTTCTTCATTTTATTGTTAACCTTTGTTGAAAAGCAGGAAATGAAGTTTAGGTGTGTGCACGTGTCTGCAATAATGTTATACATTAGCAAGAGCACTAGATGCAGACCTACGTATTTACATAGTTTGATATACTATAACAGCGCTCTACAAATAAATAATTGTAATAATAATTTGTTTCATAAAAAATATTTCACTAAGCATTAAAAATAAGGGGGTGATTTATTAAGCTGTCAAGCAGCTTATTCCACGCAAGCCTTCAGATTCGCCAGAATCAGGAATTAAGAAGCAGAGGTCATAAGACCGTTGCTCTTTAGCTCATCCAACACCTCTGAGGATCGGGTTGATTGACAACCTTGCTAGTGGCCGATTGGCCGCGAATGTTCAGTGGGCGGCATTGCACAAGCATTTCACTAGAAATGCTTGTGCAATGATAAATGCCGACATTTATCGATGTGTGGCGGACATGATCTGCTACAGCGTATCATGTCTGCCCCCGCATTAATAAATCTACCCCAAAGGTTAGATTATGAGTGGAGTGGTAGTCAGTGTTTGCATTCGAGCCAAGTTAAAACCACTAAAAGTATTTTTTTTTTCTCCCTCAGAGATTCACACTCATTTTACAAGTTTGCGGGAACAAATAGACTTTGAGAAGTCGCAAATTCAAAATTGCATTCCCCCATAGACTTCAATGGAGCCCAAAAAGTAAAAATAGAATCCAAAAACCCAAAAGCCGCACACGTTCACGTTTAAGATATATATATACATACAGTATATATATATATATATATATATATATATATATATATATATATATATATATATATATATATATATATATATATATAAAGTTCATAGGCATATGCACTCCCACCAACAGTTCAGCTGCCAGGGTGCTCTCAAAAAATTCAATAGAAGTGTAAAAGGTAAAGCACTCACTGGACTTCAGACTTCAATCATGATAACAAAATTTACTTGATGTGACGTTTCGGGACTTAACACGTCCCTTCCTCTGACAGTTGAAAACTCCAAACTAACAGACTTATAAAGGCATACAAAACCCACCCCCAGCTGTAACACCAATCACTGGAAACCGTGTGCAAAATACGATGGTCACAACCAATACTTTATAAATGTGTGTTCAATCTAAATGTATTCACAAATTCTAAGTGAAAAAATAAGCAGTTGCTACAACGTTAATAAACATTAATACAAAGTGTGATGGATGTGTAAATATAGCGCAAATATTGCCCCATGTTTTCATATAAATTTACAATATAGATCGTATTCATCATTACACCCCTATATCAAAAATGGACTCTCCTCCATCCCTCTCACGTCACTAACATCACAGAGGGATACTCCCATTGTGCCAATCAATTCAAAGTTCACAAATCAGAAGCTCAGAAGATGCTTATAATATGCGGCACTTATTTCATTCATATTCCGCATCATCATTCACAAAGAGTTGAGTAAAAAAACAGAATAGATTGCTGTCAAAAGCTCACGTAGTATACCCATCCAAAGTTGTTGCGTCGCAACACGCCCCATCGCCTCCTATTGGACCGAACCCAATGTTGTCCTAGTAACAGAAAAAGCAAAGGCGTGCCCCAACAATATATATATATATATATATATATAAAACACACACAGCGAAAACCCAGCACTCACTTACAAGCTCTCAGCTAAGATTTAAAAGCAAAAATGGAAAGGTTACTCACCGCATCTGGCCAAATGGGACAAGCTCAGGTACCACGTCAAGGTCCTTTCCAATACCTGAGACCCTAAAACAGCCACACAATGCAAGCTTTCAAATCCAAACAAACTGAAAACAAGGAAAGGGTGCACAGGAATATGTAATCACCCTAGACATATACAAAACACGGAAGGGAACTGCACTCTCATACCGGACCGGGTACACATCCCATGACCCTGCAACTTGCTCAGCCCTGGGTGCCACTGGCACTCACAGGAAGCTGTGCTGTCCCCAGAGCCACAAGCAGTTAACCCCAGACAGGTCTGGGTGCAAGAACCATAGGGAAAATTACAAAACAAATTAATACAACACACAGAGAAAACCCAGCACTCACTTACAAGCTCTCAGCTAAGATTTAAAAGCAAAAATGGAAAGGTTAGTCACCACATCTGGCCAAATGGGACAAGCTCAGGTACCACGTCAAGGTCCTTTCCAATACCTGAGACCCTAAAAAAGCCACACAATGCAAGCTTTCAAATCCAAACAAACTGAATTCAAGGGAAGGGTGCACAGGAATATTTAATCACCCTAGACATATACAAAACACGGAAAGGAACTGCACTCTCATACCGGTCCGGGTACACATCCAATGACCCTGCAACATGCTCAGCCCTGGGTGCCAATGTCACTCACAGGAAGCTGTGCTGTCCCCAGAGCCACAAGCAGTTAACGCCAGACAGGTCTGGGTGCAAGAACCATAGGGAAAATAACAAAATAAATTAATACAACACACAGAGAAAACCCAGCACTCACTTACAAGCTCTCAGCTAAGATTTAAAAGCAAAAATGGAAAGGTTAGTCACCGCATCTGGCCAAATGGGACAAGCTCAGGTACCACGTCAAGGTCCTTTCCAATACCTGAGACCCTAAAACAGCCACACAATGCAAGCTTTCAAATCCAAACAAACTGAAAACAAGGGAAGGGTGCACAGGAATATTTAATCACCCTAGACATATACAAAACACGGAAGGGAACTGCACTCTCATACCGGACAGGGTGCGCATCCCATGACCCTGCAACATGCTCAGCCCTGGGTGCCACTGGCACTCACAGGAAGCTGTGCTGTCCCCAGAGCCACAAGCAGTTAACCCCAGACAGGTCTGGGTGTAAGAACCATAGGGAAAATTACAAAACAAATTAATACAACACACAGAGAAAATCCAGCACTCACTTACAAGCTCTCAGCTAAGATTTAAAAGCAAAAATGGAAAGGTTAGTCACCGCATCTGGCCAAATGGGACAAGCTCAGGTACCACGTCAAGGTCCTTTCCAATATCTGAGACCCTAAAACAGCCACACAATGCAAGCTTTCAAATCCAAACAATCTGAAAACAAGGGAAGGGTGCATAGGAATATATAACTACCCTAGACATATACAAAACATGGAAGGGAACTGCACTCTCATACCGGACCGGGTACACATCCCATGACCCTGCAACATGCTCAGCCCTGGGTGCCACTGGCACTCACAGGAAGCTGTGCTGTCCCCAGAGCCACAAGCAATTAACCCCAGACAGGTCTGGGTGCAAGAACCATAGCTTGCATTGTGTGGCTGTTTTAGGGTCTCAGGTATTGGAAAGGACCTTGACGTGGTACCTGAGCTTGTCCCATTTGGCCAGATGCGGTGACTAACCTTTCCATTTTTGCTTTTAAATCTTAGCTGAGAGCTTGTAAGTGAGTGCTGGGTTTTCTCAGTGTGTTGTATTAATTTGTTTTGTAATTTTCCCTATGGTTCTTGCACCCAGACCTGTCTGGTGTTAACTGCGTGTGGCTCTGGTGACAGCACAGCTTCATGTGAGTGCCAGTGGCACCCAGGGCTGAGCAAGTTGCAGGGTCATGGGATGTGTACCCGGTCCGGTATGAGAGTGGAGTTCCCTTCCGTGTTTTGTATAGATATACACACATGATTATATGATTATATACAGTATAGGTATAGATATATACAGATATACAGTAAATAGGAATATATATTTAAAAATACATAGACAATATTCTGCCATGTGACTAACATTTGAATGTGAAATATTTACACATAATTAGAGAAGTATATGTATGTATCTCTTTGTTAAATCCCTTTGCAGTCCCTTTTTGTCTAACACCTGACACCTCATATCTTTGAGCTCTTATAACTTTTTAATACAATTATTTGTTTAATGACTTTTATTAGATAGTGTTATTATGAGTGTTACGGTACCTTCAAATATATTTTTGATGAGTTTTGTGACAATTTATATTCAAGCATAACAGTTAACCAGCGCTCTGAGGTCACGGTAATCATTCTAGCGTAAATCGTGATTGCGCTCACATGTTCTCATTTACTTTCAACTTGTAATTTGAGCAGAATTTATCTTGCATGCAAATGGCTTGCTCATATGAAAACAATAGCAATCCACTCGTAATTTAACCTATATTTGGCAGATTTTTTTAATAATGCTTCCTATACAGAATATCATAGACATGAAAAAAAAACTATATCAATAGCGCGCAAAAGTTATTGTGCCACTTGTAATCTAGTCCTCTAAGTACAATAAGAATTGATAGAAATCACAATAGTGTATACAAAATATAAATGCATTAAAACAAAACTCATAATCGATAAAAGACAAAACTAACCTAAAGTAAATTAAAATCCAAAGTACAAAGTGTAAATGTAACAAAACTCTGTAATGCAGTAATATATTGCAGAGCTTGTCTCTTCTTATCTAGAAATGCAGGGAATGTCCCTGAGAGAGATATAGCTATCTAGAATCTTGCGAGGTATCTCACAGTACTGGAGGAACATTTTTTTTTTTTTTTATAAAGTAGCTACATAGATAAAAATTGTCAGATACCCATAAACAGTAATTTATGTTTACTACTATTGAAGCCATTACACTATCAAGTCTTTCTTTCACTCAAAACATAAGAAACTTTATGATAGTGCATACATTTTGTAAGAATTGCTGGAATATTTAGGAAACTTGAAATAGCTCTACCATTATAGTTTTCACGTTTGAAAAAACAGATTTAATCAACTCCCTGAAGAAATTGCCTGCCTGTTGGGTCATAATTTTCTTTGCTTGCCAAGAGTGCTATGAGTGAGAGGCATAATCATAGCATCTCTTAAACTATCTTGGCTATAAAGCTTATCATATGTGATCCCAAAGGTGCTTACTGTGCATATATACTTAGCACCACTGAGGTATGAACAAACTGAAGATTCCATATCAAACTCACAGCTGTCAAATGCCTTCTATTAATACCAACATGAATGAAGTTAACAATAAGTAGAAATGATCAAAAATAAAAGTTTTTTTTAAGATAAATTCTTTTGTGTTGACTCAACATTATGGTAATGACAAACGTCCCATTTGGCTAGCGACAGATTTGTAAAATGAAGCAAACAAATAAAGTAGTAGCAATAGAAGTTTGGGTAGTTTTTGATTTTTATGTAATTTGTTTCTTATTTTTGTACTCAGAAAGTTGAAGATTTATGCAAAAGCTCAGTTTTTGTGCTTCAAATACTGTTTTAACACAGCGATCCCTTAACAGGATTATTGTAGCAATGTAATCCTGTTAAGGGATCGTTGTGTTAAAACAGTATTTGAAGCAAAAAAATCTGAGATTTTGCATATCTAATTTGCATATCTTACCCAGAATCCTCTTGTGCATTGGTAACATTGTATATGGAGTTTTAACGGGGAAAAGCAAGCGGGGAACTTGCCTAGATGTGCTAATTTTCTATGCAAACATTTGTATTGATTTACTTTTGAGACATGGAGGATTTTAATCTCAGTTTTTTATCTCCCCCATAATTTTAATGAATATATATATATATATATATATATATATATATTTATATATATATATATATATATATATATATATATATATATATATATATATATATATTTAGCTAGAATTGAAATTATGTGTTTATTTAGTTAAATAAATTGAATCATTATCATATGCTTTTGGCTCTCAATTTCTTGTATACATTTATTTCCTTGTTAAAAAAAATCTCCATGATACCATAAAATAGTGCTGTGCAAAGTTTTAAGCATATGGGCCCTATGTATTAACTGGCATGAGGACAAGCTTCTCAACTTGAGAAGTTGTCTGCATGCCTTTGCTCCATATGGGCAGTGGATTCGTTTGTCCACTAGCCTGTATGCATCTTTACACACTCTGATGAGTGTGTAATGCCTGCCCCTTCAATCATGTGACTGTCAATCACCCAGAGCAAGAGAGCTAGCTCTCAGTGATTTCTCTTCGCCACCTCAGAACCTGCCCCACAAGGACTCCGGAGCCGTACATGGAGCTATATATATATATATATATATATATATATATATATATATATATATAAATATACAGTATATATATATATATATATATATATATATATATATATACATTAAATGTAATGAATTATATCTGTAAGTTTTCAAGTTTTGTCAGACAAAATCTACTTAATTTTAATTCAAAATTGTCAGATCAGAGCTGCAAGATGGCAATAATTTCTAAAGCATGAATTTTCTGTGATTGCATGTCACTATTACTGTTATGACTTACTTTGGGTTATAGTTTATTGTTCGTTTCTAATTATATAAAATTATTTTTCAAAAGGCTATTAAGATGGTAGTCATATTAGTGTTAAAGGTTATTCACTTGTTGTGGGGTCACTCTCTGGTGATGCAAGATTTGGTTGAATGCCGTGGTTATTAATCTCTGAAGCCATATGCACAGGCAATACAAAAATACAAAACAAAAATTGTAATATTGAAGAGTCGTTGGACTAGATGGGTTAGCACTAGTAAGTAAAACCAAATCAAACACCCTTCATAGACCTTGGATATGACTTTCAACCCAGCAATTGTCCGATCTTTTAGGAAAATAAGTAACAGTAAAAATATTTTATTCATAGAGGAGTCTGTAGGATGGCAGGTGCTGAAGGATGGGTAATAAAAAGTAAGCAAAGGTAGAAATATAGCAGAAAAAAATTAATGCATCCAAAATTCAATAGATAGTAAGTCTGACAAGTCCAGTAAGCAAAAGAAAAAACAATCATTACACAGGCAAATTCCAAATTTCCAGACAATACATAAATACCACACCCTGAATGTGCAATCAAATAAAAATGGACATTGAGGTAATCCATTTGGTGCCATTTAATTTATGAATACAAAGTAAATAAAGGGAATAAAGAGACAACACTTAAAGTAAGAAAACTTAAATAATAAAGGACAAAAAATATTTATCAGGTGATTTAAAGTAGATTGTTGTCCTTTTGGATAGCTTCATACCCAAGGTCAAACATATGGAATGTTTTGCTGTGGTAGTATAGGAAAATAACAAGAACACAGCACTCACTAGTTACACAGCACAGAGAGGGCTTACCATGCCCAGCATAATCATAGAAAAAGAAAAAGTTCTCCAGCTGGTGCAAAATCCAAGACCTTTATTGTGCAAAGTAGAGTACAAAATAGCTACGTTTCGGGCACACAATCAGCCCTTTTTCAAGCTTGAAAAAGGGCTGATTGTGTGCCCGAAATGTGTGCCCGAAACGTAGCTATTTTGTACTCTACTTTGCACAATAAAGGTCTTGGATTTTGCACCAGCTGGAGAAATTTTTCTAGTAGTATAGGAAAAGGCAAGAGTTGATGATTGCTCAATGATTTACATTTATTATGAGATATCAGAGCCTCCAAAATAATATGCAATCATTCTTATTAAGATTTCCGTTCTAAATCAAGGGCCTAAATTATATATTTGGGAAAACATGTGTATTTTGTGAATTCTACGTATAAAAATATTTTGCCTATAGAATTCGTCCATATTATAGATATTATTGTGTACAAACTTTGAGATTTGGTTTATTTCTTGGAATCTGATATGGTCATGTGCAAGGTTTCTTAAAATGCAGGTAGTACCTTGGGTGGAGGATTTTGGTTAGGAAGTATTAGTAGTTATGCCCCCTTTGGAAGGATTCTGTGAAGGAAAATGTATTA
This sequence comes from Bombina bombina, assembly GCF_027579735.1. Taxonomy (NCBI): domain Eukaryota; kingdom Metazoa; phylum Chordata; class Amphibia; order Anura; family Bombinatoridae; genus Bombina; species Bombina bombina. The sequence continues at coordinate 1,394,700,211 of NC_069500.1, forward strand.
TTAGGTTCTATAGTTGTAAAAGGTCCAATGGTATAGTGTTATTTATTGGAATAGAGGGCTGTGCAGTAAGATTTTATGCAGATTAAGGCAATGTAGTGGGGCTATGGCTTGGTTAGGGTTACTGCAGAAGCAAATGAGACCCAGCTTAGGTCTTACTGGGTGTTAATTGCCATTATCCAGAAGTAGAGAGTATTATTTACTAACATTCACTATTGCTAAAAAAAAATAATACTAAAATAACATTGGAAATAGAGATTTTCATTCTATCTAGTATTTAGTACTGGTTATTTTATTATTTTTTCTTTAATACCAGATTCTTTTTCACAGGTGGATAAGCATTTTATGCTTTATCTTTTCAAAACAGCATAATTTGTTTAGCTATCAGCATTCTAGATAGTTTTAATATTCCATAAGTTCATTTTCTATTTGAAGAAATCCTAGCATTATTAGTCAATACAGTGGTCAAGACGAAAATCTTTAAAATCACACTTTTAAAAAATAAAATAAAACAGCTTAAAATTATATATTTTGGGGTCAATTAGTTATCACCAATCATGTTTATTGGCTGTTTTTGTGACATCTAATAAACCCTTTTTTTTACATCGGAGTAATCGCAATCACAATAAAAAATGTATGTTTACCTGATAAATTTCTTTCTTTCCAGCATGGAGAGTCCACAACGTCATTCCAATTACTAGTGGGATATTCACTCCTGGCCATCAGGAGGAGTAAAAGAGCACCACAGCAGAGCTGTTAAGTATCACTTCCCTTACCCATAACTCCCAGTCATTCGGCCGAAGGGAAATAGAAAAAGAAGATAACACAAAAGTGTAGAGTTGCCTAAGTTATAACAGAAAATACTGTCTTAATTAAGGGGGGGGGGTTGTGGACTCTCCATGTCCGGAAAGAAAGACATTTATCAGGTAAGCGTACATTTTCATTTCTTTCCTAAGACATGGAGAGTCCACAACATCATTCCTATTACTAGTGGGAATGATACCCAAGCTAGAGGACAGGAAATGAACAGGGAGGGGGAACAAGACAGCAGGCCTAAACTGAAGGCACCCCCGCTTGAAGAACTTTTCTCCCAAAGGAAGCCTCAGCCGAGGCAAAAGTATCAAATTTGTAAAATTTAGAAAAAGTATGCAGAGAGGTCCATGTAGCCACCTTGCAAATCTGTTCCACAGAAGCTTCATTTTTTAAAGCCCAAGATGAGGAGACAGCCCTAGTAGAATTAGCTGTAATTCTCTCAAAATGAATCATACTTCTCAACCAGAGGGAAAGAGAAGTAGAAGAGGCATTCTGATCCTTCTGCTTTCCAGAGAAACAAACAAAAATGGCAGAACACTGATGAAAATCTTTAGTAGTCTGTAGGTAAAATTTAAGAGCGCGCACAACATCTAAGTTTTGCAAAAGACGTTCCTTATGAGAAGAAGGATAAGGACAAAGACAAGGAACAAGAATTTCCTGATTAATGTTTCGATCTGAAACCACCTTAGGGAGAAACCCCAATTTAGTACTAAGGACCGCCTTATCCGCATAAAAAATAAGGTAAGGGGAATCACACTGTAGAGCCGAGAGCTCAGAAACTCTGCGAGCAGAGGAAATAGCAATAAGAAACAAAACTTTCCAAGATGACAATTTAATATCTACAGAATGCATTGGCTCAAACGGAGCCTGCTGCAAAACCTTAAACACAAGGTTCAAGCTCCAAGGAGGAGCAACAGATTTAAACACAGGCCTGATTCTGACCAAAGCCTGACAAAATGATTGAACATCTGGCACATCCGCCAGACTTTTGTGTAAAAGAATAGACAGTGCAGAAATCTGACCCTTCAGAGAACTGACTGACAATCCCTTCTCCAGACCTTCCTGGAGAAAATACAAAATTCTAGGAATACTGACCCTACTCCAAGAGAAGTTTTTCGATTCACACCAATATTGGTATTTACGCCATACCTTATGGTAAATCTAATGAGTAACTGGTTTGCGAGCCTGAAGCATAGTATCAATGACTGCCTCAGAAAATCCATGCTTAGCCAAGACTAAGCTTTTAATCTCCATACAGTCAGCTTAAAAGAAACTAGATTTGGATGGAGGGAAGGATCCTGAGTTAAAAGGTCTTTCCTCAGAGGAAACCTCCAAGGTGGAAGAGAAGACACCTTCACCATATCTGCAAACCAAATCCTGCAAGGACATGCAGGAGATATTAGAATTACAGATGCTCTCTCCTGTTTGATATGAGCAATGACTCGTGGAAGGAGAGAAAACGGAGGAAACAGGTATGCTAGATCGAAATTTCAAGGAACCTCCAGAGCATCTCTCAGGGCAGTCTGAGGATCTCTTGACCTTGAACTATACCTTGGAAGCTTGGCATTCTGACGAGACACCATCAGATCCAACTCTTGAGATCCCACTTGAGGGTTAATCTGTAGAACACCTTCAGATGGAGAGCCCATTCCCCGGGATGAAAGGTCTGTCTGTTCAGAAAATCCGCCTCCCAGTTGTCCACTCCTGGAATGTGGATAGCAGATAGGATACAATTGTGAGCTTCCTCCCATTGAATGATGTGAGTCACCTCCTTCATGGCCAAGGAACTCCAAGTTCCTCCTTGGTGGTTGATGTAAGCCACTGAGGTGATGTTGTCTGACTGGAATCTGATAAACCAGGCTGAAGACAACTAAGGTCAAGCCATCAAGGCATTGAAGATCTTTCTTAACTCCAAGATTTTAATTGGGAGAGAGGACTCCTCCCAAGCCCACAGGCCTTGAGCTTTTAACGAGTCCCAGACTGCTCCCCAGCCTAGCAGGTAGTCCCTAAGAAACACACCCTTGTAGTTGTAACAAGAGAACTCTTCTCCAGATTCAGTTTCCATCTGTGGGAACATAGAAAAGACAACACAATCTCTGTATGAGAGTTTGCTAGTTGAAAAGATGATGCCTGAACCAAAATGTTGTCCAGGAAAGATGTCAGCCCAATTCCCTGAGACCTGACAACTGCCAAGAGAGCCCCCAGAACCTTTGTGAAAATTCTGGGAGCTGTGGCAAGGCCAAACAGAAAAGCAACAAATTGAAAGTGCTTGTCTAGAAAAGTGAATCTCAGGAAATGGTGATGATCCCTGTGAATGGGAACATGAAGATACGGGTCCTTCATGACATATGGTCGTCATAAACTGACCCTCTTGGGCCAAAGGAAGAATGGAACAAATCATTTCCATTTTGAAGGACGGAACCCTGAGAAATTTGTTGGGACATTTTAGGTCTAAAATAGGTTGAAAGTTCCCTCTTTTTTGGGAACCACAAAAATATATAAATAGAATCCTAGATCCTGTTCCCTTACTGGGACTGGAACAATTTCTCCCAGGGAGGAAAGGTCCTGAACGCAGTTTAAGAATGCCTCTCTTTTTTCCTGATCTGCAGACAAAGCTGCCACTAGAAATTTTGGGGCCCCTGACTCAGCCAGTTTTCAGGGCCCCCCCTTCACCCCCCCCCACACTGCTGCTTATATTTTAGCCAAAAAATATTAAGCCTTTCTAATTACTTCTGTTATCAAGTGTGCTTCATTCTCTTGGTATTCTTTGTTGAAATAGCAGCAATGCACAACTGGGAGCTCGCTCAGCTGAACACATCAGGTGAACGCTGTAACAAGAAATATAGCAGCCTCCAATTAGCAGCTCGCTCCCAGTAGTGCATTGCTGCTCCTGAGCCCACCTAAGTATTCTCTTCAACAAATAAGAAAGTTGTTTGAATTCTATGCTCTATCTCACTGGTTTTCAAACTTGTCCTCAGGCTCTCTAACACGCCACATTTTGAGGATATCTGAGCTAGAGCACAGGTGAAATAATCAGATGATTATTAAACGTGGTAATTTTACCTGCTCTCATCCAAGGTAATCCTTAAAAACTGCCCTGTTGGGGAGGACTGATGACAGGTTTGAAAACCAGTGCTCTATCTGAATCATTGAAGTTTAATTCTGACTTTACTGTCCCTTTAAAATATAAAAAAATGCAAATATTTTTAATGAGAAAAAGTTTCAGTCAAAATAATTGACTTGTTGATATAGTTTAAATATTTCCCTTGCAATATAGGGTGGTTGCAAACCCTGAATAACTAGTACAATGGTGTAAAGCATACATGATGATGTGAGGCAACTGTACATATGATGACATATAAGAATCAAAGATTATCCTGACAATAGAATATTTCCATTAGCAAAAATGCTTCTAGAAAATGTTATTACTGTTTTTTAGTGGAATCTGTACATATGCTGAGGGCCTGTGCACCAGTATTCAAACACCATGCCAGCTCACCATTTGTGAAGAATTCATTCGTGTCATTTAAGCAACTTGGCTCTGAGGTGTTGTGCTTGAATAGTGGTGCATGGGCCCTTGCAGCATATGTGCATATTTCACTGAAAACTGTTATAAATTTTACTACAAGCTTTTTTAAACAATTGAGGTGGACACATGATGTTGCATAACTTAAACACAGACCATGCTGTCTCCTGGCTTCAACAAGCCCTTTAAGTCATAGCTTCCTTTATATACAGCAAAAAAAAAGAAAGACGCAAAGAAAAGAAGAGTACCGGCCCTGTAGAGTTTGACATGAGCTTTTGGAGGGAAACCATTTTAGTGCTTTTAATGACTTTGTACATCCACCAGACACCAAAAGTCCTGCATTTTTTTTACATATTAAAATATATTGCAGTAGTTTAGTTGTACACAAAGTAGTAATGATATCCTAACATATTTTTTACAGACGATTATCTTTGAAAAAGCTTAACACTACTAACACAAAACCTTTCAAAAATGGCCTTCTGGAAAAAAATATATTCATTAGAAGCATATCATTACTTTGTACTCCAGCCAAACACAAGTACTGTCTTCATTCTATCAATATTTTTCTATAGAGTTCAACACAGACATGACACAAAAAAAAAATGTAAGCAGATCTTTACTTTGTACAACAACCAGATACCAAAATACCGCAGTCTAAGTATTTTCGTAGATTATTTTAATATATATATTAATATTTATATCTAACTAGGAAACACATATAGATCCCATCTCATAGTCATAGAGCTCACATAGATTATTTCTATATGAACTATAATTGTTATAGGGTCAGAAAGAAAAGAAATGATTTCAGATTACATGATGCACAGCACAACACATTCAGAAAAGCACAACCACAAATCTCCTACCGTGTGCACCAAACAAAATAAATACCACTGAAAAAAACAGTTAAAACAGTTACTGATAAAATAGCATGCCAGCATCAACCTGAAACAAGAACCAGCTATCTCAACCTAAGGCAGCCACTCATCCCTAAGCTAAAAAGGACAGTCTACAATGCTTAAAATCAAAATTCTTACTAACCATTATAGTATAAAATAAATTGCGGTGTAGGTGTAAAGAACACATATAACACATAATTCGGTCACATTGGTTGGTAAGGAAGGACAAATTAAATTTCTCACTATTTACTTATTGACAGGGATATACTTCTACCACCTTTTACAAGAAAAATAGCCTTTTAAATAAAAAAAAAATAATTAAACAAACACAAATCAAATTCCAATAAATTTGCCATCAAAAAGCTTACATTACATAAAACTCTGGATTTAATGAAGAATGTATTCTTCATTTATACTCTAAACCAAATTTCTGTACAGTATATAGCAGCCTATTGCTAAACTATATGAACTTCTCAGTTAATGCTATGGTTGATTGCTAGGGCTATCCAGACCTGGAAATTAATTTCTAGGTAATTGATCTGGGTTAAACCATCAATAGCCTATCTGCTGTGTGCTGATAATGACATTAGTTTACTTGCACATAGGATTATGTTTTTGCTATTATATATTTGTGTTGTACATTGTTACCCTCTTAAAATCCAAGGGATTTCTGTTGCAGCCCTGCCTTAAAAGCAGAGAAGAAATTAAAGCCAACTTACTGTACTTACAATGTTAAAAAAAAAATAGCTTAAAGTTCAGTTGCTGAATCAGCTATAAATGGCTTTAATTTCTTCTCTGTTTTTAAGGCAGGACTGCAACAGATATCAAGATTTAACACATTTGCCCCCTCCCTTGGATTTTAGAGGATGCAAATTGTACAACAAAACAAATATATAATAGCAAAAAAACACACAATATCCTTATAAGCAGCTGCTAGTTATTTTATTCCACATTCACCACTGCACTGGCTGCCACACTGTGTAGTAATGCTTGCTCGAGCCGCCCTCTCTTGTTATGAATGTGATTTACTCGGCTCCTCACTGTCTCCTTATACCTTTTTCCAGATCCCAACCAATTCCATTCTCCAGGGCCAGTCTGAGGCTTTTGTGTCACTGTCAAGTGTATGTGTGCGGCGCGGCTGTGTGACTGCGTCCCACCCAGACCAGTGCCTTCCTACATGTGATGTGCCAGTGCCTAGTATGACCAGTCCCACTCATTCTATTGTCCTGTCCCTTCTCCCCACCCCCTAACCAATTTAAATACATTCCTGCCTCCTGTCATGGTCCTTGGGGCAGTCTTAGCAAATCAAACTTGAGTGACAGAGCCAGCCAGAAAATCTGCAGGGAGCGGAGCATCGTTAGGATCATGCTGTGGGTGGGCGAGGCTTGAGGGAGTATGGAGTTATGTCATTGGCACTACCGGGCCCAGGTAGAAAAACCCCCATACCCTCCATGTTTAAAAAAAAAAGTTTGGCTATCAAAAACAGACATACAAAATAAAAAAAATATTAAAAATTATAACAATACTTTCTATGTCAGCATGTGCGGTCGGGCCCCTTATCCTGGGCAGGCCCCTCACAGTAGTCACACCTAGGTCTGCAGTCCAAGGATCTGGGACATTGCATATCCAAGCTTGTCAAAACAAAGAGAGTCTGCCCCACTTGATCCAATCCCAGACCGGGAGCAGACCCTTCATGCTGACTTAGTCTCAGATGAAGGTTTCTTTGATTGTTTCTCCTTGTTCAAAGACTGATTGGGTCTCAAAGAGGACTTAGACTGCTCCGGCTTGGAGGAGGAAGACTTTTGAGCTTTGAAGTTATGAAAGGAACAAAAAATTAGATTTTTTGCGCCCCTTAGGTCTATTCTTCTTGTCTTGCAATAGAAAAGACCCCTTTCCACCCGTAATTTCAGAAATTATCTCTGCCAGACCAGGACCAAACAGGGTCTTACCCTTGTAAGGTAGCGATAGGAGCTTGGACTTGGAGGTAACATCATTCGACCAAGATTTTAGCCACAGAGCCCTACGGCCTAGAACAGTGAAACCAGACATCTTGGCTCCAATCTAATGACTTGCATATAAGCATCAGAGATAAAGGAATTGGTCAGTTTGAGAGCCTTAATCCTATCTTGGATCTCCTCTATCGAAGTCTCCTCTAAAATCAATTCAGACAAAGCATCACACCAATAAGATGCTACACTTGTTACCATGGTAATACAAACTGCAGGTTGCCATTGAAAACAATGATGAACATACATTTTCTTTAAATAAACCTCCAGCTTTTTTGTCCATTGGATCCTAGAGAGAACAGCGATCCTCTATAGGAATTGTGGTTCTCTTGGCCAAAGTAGAAATAGCCCCTTCTACCTTAGGCACAGTGCGCCATGAGTCCCGAATTGAGTCAGCAACAGGAAACATCTTTTTAAAGACAGGAGACGCAAAGGAATCCCTGGCTTGCCCCATTCCAGTTCAATGATCTCCGACACACGGTCTGGAACAGGAAACACTTCCACAGAGGAAGGAATATCATAGTATTTGTTAAGCTTATTAAATTTTTTAGGATTGGCCGCGACAGAAGAATCGGAGTCATCCAAAGTAGACAGTACCTCCTTTAGAAGTAAACAAAGGTGTTCAAGCTTAAATCTGAAGTGTACTTCTTCAGAATAAGTCAAAGAATTTATACTGTCAGAATCTGAGATTTCACCCTCAAAAGCTACCTAGGTATCCTCCTCATCAGACTTATGGGGGAGATCAACTTTTGCAGCAACAGATGGTACAGACACCTTATTATCAGAAAAACTTGCGCTCTTGCGCTTCCCCATCATGGGAAAAGCAGATAAAGCCGCAGACACAGCAGAAGATATCTGTGCAGAAAAATCTACAGGCAAATACATGCCTCCAGGGGCTGAGAGGAACTGCAGGGCACTGTATGTAATGCTATTGAGGCTTGGGAGGTTTTAGGAGAAAGCTGTGGCATATCCTGAACAGCATTATCCTGAGAGACTATAGGCTCAGAAGGGAGTAATTTGTCCTTAGATTTGAAGGTCCTATCTAAGCAAGAGGAGCAAACTTGCATAGGCAAAACAATGTGGGTATCTAAGCACAATAAACATTTATCAAAAGAATCAGACCCCTGTTAATAGTCCATAGTTAAATTAAATTGCAAAAATCGAGTAATAAAAATAATTTGCAAAAAACAAGTACTGTCACTTTAAATTAGCGCAAAGAAATGCTAAGACCTAATTAGGGAAAAAATACAAAAATTGCACTTCTACACCTCAGACAGTCTGAGGTGCCCTACCTAAACCTGCAAAATGTATCCCCAAGCACAAAAATCTCCTGTAGATAGAGCAAACAACCACCACAGCAGAGAGCTCACTTAGGAATGATGCCGCTGCGCTCCGACTTGCAAGCGGAAGAGTGGGAGGTCACATGAGCGGCAGTAAAAAGAACTGCGCAACAAGATAAAAGTGCGCGTTCCTGCCCTTAATAGTAAAAATGGAAAATAGCCATTTAAATAAATTACGTCTAGCTTACTCCCAATAAAAAAGTTTTTGCCACAAGATCAACAGTCCCATAAAACATAAGAGAAAGTATTCACCCCTTGGTCTCCACATAACACAAGTGCCTGTCCACTGCCCCCAAAAATCCTAAATATGTCCCATAAAAGTAATGCATAATCTATAGTGCAAGACTCCAGTACCTAGGAAGCAAGTGCACCTACCTGCATATCCAGCTGTTGGGCAGTAAGGCAGCTCACCAGGTGTGAAAGGACGCATACTCCTATCAGAGACCTAGAAAAAGAGAGAACAAAGTAACCAACTCTGGCTTTCTATAACAGGGGTAGCAAATATGTTATAAAACAAAGCAATGACAACCTCACCACTTTTTAACTGCTTAAAAGTCACCACTACTCGTACTCAAGAGATTGACGTGGACACAGCTAAACCCCAATCCTTGCTTGCAGGCAAAAGAACCCATAAAAGGAATAAAATCTTCAGACACCAGCTTCACATCCTCCATTGACAGAGGCAAAGAGAATGACTGGGGGTTATGGGTAAGGGAAATGATACTTAACAGCTCTGCTGGGGTGCTCTTTGCCTTCTCCTGCTGGCCAGGAGTGAATATCCAACTAGTAATTGGAATGACATTGTGGACTCTCCATGTCTTAGGAAAGAAAACAATAACACCATTTCTGTATTGGATAAAGTTTGAATATCAGAAAAATTGCCCATAATCCATGGACCATTAACCTTATCAATTACAATCCACACAACCTCAAGTTATCGATTAAATATGTATAACTATATGGACACAATTACTACAGCCAAAGGCACTTGATAAAGTGTAAAACTGGCCTTTTTGACATGTTTCCGAGTGTTACAAATATAATTTGTAATGATTCTATTCTCATGAACATGTGCAATACACTCTGAAATAGCCACTGGCACTATGTTAAATGTATATATCAATATATACACTTGAATAATTAGACCTATTTTCATTACTATAAGTATAGTAAATTGGTAGTATGTAGTTGGTAGTATATCATGTATATGCATTGAATAGACATACAGGATACCTAACATGATCTGTAGGAAACTTGGGAAACCGAAATCAGAACAACAAAATTTAGCAATGGTATTTAGCTATCTCAGTCTTAAAATGTTTTTTTTATTTCATACTCACATTTTTATGATTGTAAGTAACACCGATTTCGTCTTCTTAAACAGGAAATCTATCTGCAATTGCATCTTTAGGATTTAACCGTTTGCCTCTTCATCTTGTTTATTGGCAACCAAGATGGTTTGCACATGTTTCACAGTAAACAGAAGTCCAGAAAATTACGTTTTCCAAAAACTTGATTTACAATAACTAGGACCTCTTGTCTCCACAGTAATAGATATTCCACGAATACAAACCTCATTCTGTTCAGGGAGGTTTGGAACAATTGCCAATATTTTAAACCTCACAACATAGCTGTTTCACAACTTTCAGTATGAGAACTGTAAAAATTAATTTTCAGAAGATGAGATAAGGTATGGTCACTTTTTTTTTTATTCATGAATGAATGAATAATTAAATAAATACATTATTTATTTATTTAATTAATTAATTAATTAATTACTTAATTTCCTGCACTGTTTTTCTTGATTTTAGATGAAAATCTCTTCCAAATGGAAAACAAGTACCTAACAAGACCTGGTGACCAAACAATGGGCATGCAACCATAATGGATGATACCCTAGATGCACACTGGAGAAGCAACCAGGGGAACGTAGGCACCCATTGATAAAGAATTTCAAATGCAAAAGAAAATGTGTGGGTAGACAAAAAATAGGATGTAAGTCCTGGAATCTTCTGTGTAGGTGTCCTTTTTTAACAGGAGTCTTATTGTTTTGTTAATTGCTTGCACCCATTGATAAAGAAACTTGCTACTGACTGACAATTTTATGACTGCAGACAATTGTCACAGGACCCTCTTCATCCAAATTCCTTCCTCCTGCAGTATCTTCTTAAGATATCATTGATGACTTATATTTGGAATTATCTAAATTAAGGGCTATTCCCAGAAGCTCACTGGCTTAATATTAGTGCTTCCCTCTAGAAATACCCCTTTGCTCCATGTTGCTTTCAAGGACCCTTTTATTATTTTTTCTTTACCAGACTTCAAAACATTTTATTTCTCTGCTTATAATTTATTAAAACTGTAGTTTCTCTTGCTCTGTGATTGTGCTTTTTTTTTTCTACATATGGGCAGGAGGGTGTCTGATTCTTGTGGTTGATTCCGCTGAATCAAACAATAAGACCATCTAGGAAATGTAAAATATTTTCTGTGTATCTTTAGCAGAACAACACATGTAACAAGAGATGAGTACTACCATTGTCATACTCATTCGCATTTGCTTGATGCAGAATAATATCTGTTTTATTCTTATATCACAAAATATGGTTCTACTCATTATGGTCACATTCCTTGTGTCTTTGTCATTTAGTTTGAAGGCTTTATTATCCCTTTATCTTAATTTGCTCAAGGTCACAATTTTATGTAAACTCAATGCAAGTACATATTAATGATCTTGGTTTTCTTTAAAGGAACATTGTACTCAAATGTTTTATTTTATGTGTTTAAAAGAACTCCAGTTAAACATGTTAAAATAATTTAACTCAACTAAAGACTAAATGAACATTACAGACCTTGAGATTCTACTATACAATGTTTAAATTATGTGTAGTAAAAACAAAGGGCTAAATTACAAGTGGAGCGCTAATTTATTGCGCACCAGCAAATGGCCAAATGTGCCCGTTTGCGGGCACACGACAAATAATCAGCCACTACAAGTGGCTGGTTATTACTACCGTAAGCTCACGATAGCAATTACTGTTTATAAAATTAACCAAAGATTAGATCTCTGGTAAATTTTATAAATGTCCACCAAATGCCCCCAAAATCAAGTGTAATATACTTTATTTTTTAATAAAATAACTGCAAAAAGCAGTTATGAGGATTTTAAGTTGGCGACTTTGGGGTGCCTTTACATTGCCTTTACATTGCGGTCTATGGGAACTGTGTATATATGTATATGCTTATATATATATTGTATATATATGCTTATATATATATATATATATATATATATATATATATATATATATATATATAATATATAATATATACTAGACGAAAAGCCTGCCCAGAGGGCAGTCTATTTAAAAAAAAAAAAAAAAAAAACTACAAACCCCAAATCTAAAATTGCACAAAATAAAAAATGTAAAATTACAGAAAAAAAATAAACAAAGCTATCCAAAATAAAAAATGTAAACCTAAACTAATACCCCTATAAAAAAATCCCCCCAAAAATAAAATCACCCCCTAATCTAATACTAAACTACCAATAGCCCTTAAAAGGACTTTTGTAGGACATTGCCCTAAGTTAAACAGCTCTTTTACCTAAACAAATTACCAATTCCTCCTAACAGTAAAACCCCCATCCACCAAACCCCCCAAAATAAAAAACCTAACACTAAAAAAAAAAAACTAAACTACCCATTGCCCCTAAAGGGGCATTTGTATGGGCATTGCCCTTAAAAGGGCTTTCAGCTCTTTTACTGCCCTTAAAAGGGCAATCAGATCTTTTCCAGCCCAAAAAGCCCTAATCTAAAAAAAAAAAGACACCCCAAAAAATAAAAAAAAGTTTAAGGCTAAGCCCCAAATAGGTGCTCACCATTCCTGAAGTTCGGCAGAGAAGGTCTTCTTCCAGGCGGCTCCATCAGCATCTATCTTCATCTGGAACAAAGGTGGCACAGAGCGGAGGTGCGGAGCTGTCTTTCCCAATGCGTGGATCCTCAGCGGCAGTCCTCAACAGTGGTGGTCCTCGGCAGACTTCAGGAATGGTGAGTACCTATTTGGGACTTAGTGTTACAATTTTGTTTTATTTTTAAGATTAGGGAGTTAATAGGCTTGAAAAGAGCTGGTTGCCCTTTTAAGGGCAGTAAAAGAGCTGAATACCCTTTTAAGGGAAATGCCCATACAATTGCTGGGGCAATGGGTAGTTAAGTTTTTTTAGTGTTAGTTTTTTTTATTTTGGGGGTTTAGGTGGGTGGGGGTTTTTTACTGTTAAGGGGGATTTAGTAATTTTTAAATGTAAAATAGCTGTTTAACTTAGGGCAATGTCCTACAAAAGGCCCTTTTAAGGGCTATTGGTAGTTTAGTTTAGGGGGTGTTTTTATTTTGGGGGGGCTTTTTTATTTTCATAGGGATTAGGTTTATTTTTTTATTTTATTTTTTGATAATTTTGTTTATTTTTTTCTGTAATTTTAGAGTTTTTTTTATTTTTTTTTAAAGTGTAATTTAGTATTGGGGTTAATTTAGGGGGTGTTAGGTTAGGGGGCTTAGTAATTAAATTAGTTATTTGCATTGTAGGGGGTTGGCGGTTTAGGAGTTAATAGGTTAATTCAATTTAGTGATTTGGGCATTTGTCGGTGTAGGGGTTCATAGGTTAATTAGGTTTATTGTGATGTGGGGGGTTGGCGGTTAAGCGGTTAGTATTTTAATTATGTTTTTTGTGGATTAGGGGTTAATTACTTTATTATTTTGAGATGTGGGGGTTTGTGGTTTCGGTGTTTGTTAATACTTTGTGCGGGATGTTAGTTTTTTTTTTGTTATACTTCGTACGGGCAGTTACGTGTTTTTTATTTATTTATTGCTGACGGTTGCATGTTTGTTTTTTTAAGGCTTCGGGTTGGCCTACGCTGCATCCAGGTGGATTTCAAAAATGGCAGGGTGGTGAAAGAATCCACTGCAGGTGTATTCTTTTACCACCCTGCCATTTTCGGAAACCACCGGGATGCAGTTTTGCTGCATCCAGGTGGATTCTTTTGGCTGCACGCGCAGCCAACATTCCTTTGTCTGCCTCGTGCAGCCAAAATTCCTTTGTCTGCCTCGTGCAGCCAACATTCCTTTGTCTGCCTCGTGCAGCCAACATTCCTTTGAGGGTGCGTGTGCATATATATTTGCAATTTGCTGCACAACTTATCCCCTTCAGTGCACTGGTTCTCATGCTGTGTCTCACGGCATAAGAATGAGGCTCCCATTGGAGCCTATGGAATTGCGCTCTAGTGAGAGCAATGTTTCCCAGCAATGGGAACGCAAGCTTGTGTTCGCATTGCGCTCAACTTGTAAAACCAGCACACATTAGCGTGTACTGGTATTACTCAGTAGAGCGCAAATATCGCTTTCACTCCACTTTTAATCTGACCCAAAATCTTTAACTTATAAATATACTTTTATTATTTATTCTGTTTCCATTCTCTGTCATTTTACTTTGTAAATTTTGAGCTTTCCAATACCTGTTATCACTGAAAATGCAGAATCTTGACTTCACCATGATATGTTACACAGTTGGTTGTTCACTCTATTGACCCATTTATGGGCTAGATTACAAGTTTTGCGTTATTGTTTGTGCAGTTTGCAACAAACAATATTGTGACCACGCTAACTTGTGCGTATATATCAAGTTGAAAATCGGCGGCATTTGGGGCGCTTTTAAAAAATTTGCTCGTTTGCGGGCGTGCGATAATTTAGCTCTCCACTTGTAATCTAGCCCTTATTTGTTAATAGCTGTTTAAATTTAAAGTGAAGTGAGCACAATGTGTAACCAATACATAGATATCTAATGCTTACTGACTGACAGGGACAGCTCCCCAGTTTTAAAAGGACAGGAAACTGCATTTTATTTTTACTTTTTTTGTGTGTGATTCAGATACATCATACGATTTTTTAAACATTTCCAATTTGCTTTTTTTCTCACGGTGTTCTTTGGTGAAGAGATACGTAGGTAGGTAATGTGTACACGTCCGGAGTACTAAAAAGCAGAACAAAATGCTGCCATCTAGGGATCATGCAAATATATATCATTCTTTCAAAACTGCTGCCTTATAGTACTGCAGACACGTGCATGTTCCTGAGCTAACTTTCCTGATTTTCAACAAATGATTACTAAGAAACCAGCGGCTAGAGTTATGAGTCCCTTGCGTTAGCCTTAAAAAGCAGCGTTGAGGGAAGGTCCCAACGCTGCTTTTTAACGCCCGTTGGTATTACGAGTCTTGAAATGACAGGTGTACCACTCACTTTTTGGCCAGACTCGAAAATACCGCAAATCCACTTAAGTCAATTGCGTATTCCTATTTTTTCAATGGGATTGCATAATGCCGGTATTACGAGTCTTCCAAAAAGTGAGCGGTAGACCCTCTCCTGTCAAGCCTGGTACCCGCATTTTAAAGTCAGTAGTTTAGGAGTTTTATTGGGCTAACGTTGTGTATAAAAGCTCTTAACTAAGTGCTAAAAAAGTACACTAACACCCATAAACGACCTATTAACCCCTAAACCGAGCCCCCCCCCCCACATCGCAAACACTAAAATAAAATATTTAACCCTAATCTGCGAACCGGACATCACCCGCCACTATAAAAAATATATTAACCCCTAAACCGCCGCACTCGCCGCATCGCAAACACTAGTTAAATTTAATTAACCCCTAATCTGCCGCCCTAACATTGCCGACACCTCCTACATTTATTAACCCCTAATCTGTCGCCCCCCAACGTCGCCGCAACTATATTAAATGTATTAACCCCTAAATCTAAGTCTAAACCCTAGACCTTAACACCCCCTAACTTAGAATATAATTTAAATAAATATAAAATAAAATAACTACAATTAATTAAATTATTCCTATTTAAAACTAAATACTTACCTGTAAAATAAACCCTAAGCTAGCTACAATATAACTAATAGTTACATTGTATCTATCTTAGGTTTATTTTTATTTTACAGGCAACTTTGTATTTATTTTAACTAGGTACAATATTTATTAAATAGTTATTACCATTTAATAGCTACCTAGTTAAAATAAAGACACATTTTGGGGGCGGAGTCAACCGCCGAGGTGGATGGTCGCATACCTACAGAGCTCCGTCTCCAAATATCTAAAAGGGGACTATTTATCTCTTTCTATAGCTCAAATTTATTCAGAAGGTGAGGTCCCAGTAATATAAGCTATCCTACGTCTAAGTTTGGAAGTTCAACAGAGACTGGGCGTTTGTTCTGGCTCTTTGGTCAAAACAAGTTCTTAGAGGTTTATGTTATCCGAGTTAGCCAAGATGGCGACACCTTGTGGGATAAAGAAATCCTGAGTCTCCTGGAAGACCACCTTACGCAGTGGTTTGACCAGAAGGTACAGACTAGCGCAGGTTTGCAGAATCCAGGGAAGCTTCATAGACCCTCATGAGGACAATCTGCATGGTAAATTCAGTGTCCTTTCCTATGCCAGAATAGCTGTGATGGGCCTGGTCGGAAGCGAGATGAAAGAGACTTTGCTATGCAGGCCAACTTGTTACCGACCGGGATGACTGACTCTTTAACTATTGCCTACATTTATTGTGAGCCACCTTTGCCCAACAGATGTCTCCCCGGCAGGAGGAATTGATATCTTCTAGACCCAACTCAAAACAGCCTCAGTTTTCACCTATCTCATTTTGTGCGCAGGGAGTTGCAGGAGACAGAGGTCCGAGCAAGAGGCAATTATCTTTGCTACACCCCATCACCGAAGCTCCGAGAAGCAGACTTTTGCGGAGGGGGATCAACTTGAGCTTATCTGGTCCACTGTTCCTAGATTGGGTAGTGAAAGGGGAACTCTCTCTATTTGACTCGGCAGGGCTCTTTTTCAGTTATTGGGGAGCATACAGCTGTGGGAATTGTGTGGTACCGGTCTGGAACTCTTGTGGCCGGAGTCGACCTCTACGACAGAAGGACTCTTTACTTTGCCAACTGTTGACACTATAATCCTATTGTAGAAATGGAGCCATAGCTGATGCGGCTTCTAAGGATCTTCCAGGAGACATGCTGCATTTCTATATAATAAGGTGGTCGGTTGGTGTGGGATAGATCCCCTGACTGAGGCTAAACACGGACTCATGGTACAAAGTTTGGGGGCTTCATTTTTGTGCAATTT
The DNA here is from genome assembly GCF_027579735.1 of Bombina bombina. NCBI lineage: Eukaryota > Metazoa > Chordata > Amphibia > Anura > Bombinatoridae > Bombina > Bombina bombina. The sequence goes on from NC_069500.1 coordinate 1,394,716,956, forward strand.
TCTTTATCTTAAGGATATAAGCCTCTAGTTATCAAGCCATCAACCTCAAATACGCTGGAATTCCGCAGCGTATTTGTGGCGGAGGGCTGATATCGCCTTAGTTTATCAAGCCCCTACACACCAGCAAAAGTAGAATTTAGGTGACGTAAGCTCGATCCGCCGGACTCAGTCCGACACAGATCGGATTCTTACGTCACTCCAGAAGTGTTCCGCACACAAGTTCGGCACTATCTGACTACTTTTGCTAGTTATTCAAAAAACTAGCAGGTACACTCGGCACTTTTCCGGACCAGCATACCTGGTTTTCAAACTGCCACCCTGGAGGCGGCGGATCCCATAGGAATCAATGGGAGTCTGACCATAGCGAAAGTTCATGTTCGCTGCTCCCAGATATTCCAATTGATTCCTATGGGAGCTGTCTACACCTAACACCCTAACATGTACCTCCGAGTCTAAACACACCCCTAATCTGTCCCCCCCTACACCGCCACAACTAAATAAATGTATTACCCCCTATAACCCGGTGCCCCCCGCAACTAAATAAAGAGTTATTAAACCCTAAAGCCGCAGCTTCCGCCGCAACTAAAATTAAAGTTATTAACCCCTAAACCGCCACTACCCGGACACCGCCGCCACCTACATTATACCTAGTAACCCCTATCCTGCCCCCCTATACCGCTGCCACCTATAATAAATGTTTTAGACCCCTATCCTGCGGATCCCGGACCTTGCCGCACCTAATAAATGTATTAACCCCCTAAACCCGCCGCTCCCGGACCCCGCCGCAACCTATATTAAACTTATTAACCCCTAAGTCTGCCCCCCCTACAACCGTCGCCACCTATAATAAATTTATTAACCCCTATCCTGCCCCCCCTACACCGCCCGCCACTGTAATAAAATTATTAACCTCTAAACCTAAGTCTAACACTAACCCTAACACCCCCCTAACTTAAATATTAATTAAATACATCTAAATAAATTTAACTCTTATTAAATTAATTATTCCTATTTAAAACTAAATACTTACCTTTAAAATAAACACTAATATAGGCAACAATATAAATTATATAATTATATTGTAGCTATCTTAGTATTTAATTTTTATTTTACAGGCAACTTTCAATTTATTTTTAACTAGTTACAATAGCTATTAAATAGTTATTAAACTATTTAATACTATCTAGTTAAAATAAAGAGAAATTTACCTGTAAAATAAAAACTAACCTAAGTTACAATTACACCTAACACTACACTATACTTTAATAAATGAATCATATTTAAAACTAAATACTTACCTGTAAAATAAACCCTAAGCAAAGCTAAAATGTAATTAATAATTACATTGTAGTCTATTTTAGGATTTATATTTATTTTACAGGTAACTTTCGGCTAGATTTGGAGTTTTGTCGGTAACGACCCGAAAGAGCTAACGCCGGCTTTTTTCTGGCCGCACCCATAAAAATAACTCTGGTATTGAGAGTCCACATAAAAGCTGTGTTAGGTTCCAAAAAAGGAGCGTAGAGCATTTTTATAACCGCAACTTCAACTCTAGATACCAGAGTTGCTTACGGACGCGGCCAGCCTCAAAAACGTGCCCGGTGCACGATCCCCCCATAGGAAACAATGGGGCTGTTTGAGCTGAAAAAAAACCTAACACCTGCAAAAAAGCCGCGTTCAGCTCTTAACGCAGCCCCCATTGTTTGCTATGCGTAAACACTTCCTACGTCTGCACCTAACAACCCTAACATGTACCGCTCCGAGTCTAAACACCCCTAACCTTACACTTTTACCTTACTTAACCCCTATTCTGCCGCCCCCGCTATCGCTGACCCCTGCATAATTTTTTTAAACCCCTAATCTGCCGCTCCGTAAACCCGCCGCTACTTACATTATCCCTATGTACCCCTAATTTGCTGCCCCTAACACCGCCGACCCCTAATTATATTTATTACCCCTAATCTGCCCCCACAATGTCGCCTCCACCTGCCTACACTTATTAACCCCTAATCTGCCGACCGGACCTGAGCGCTACTATAATAAAGTTATTAACCCCTAATCCGCCTCACTAACCCTATAGATAATTAGTATTAACCCCTAATCCGCCCTCCCTAACATCGCCGACACCTAACGTCAATTATTAACCCATAATCTGCCGACCGGAGCTCACCGCTATTCTATTAAATGTATTAACCCCTAAAGCTAAGTCTAACCCTAACACTAACACCCCCCTAACCTAAATAATAATTTTAATCTAACGAAATTAATTAGACTCTTATTAAATAAATGATTCTATTTAAAGCTTAATACTTACCTGTAAAATAAATCCTAATATAGCTACAATTTAAATATAATTACATTGTAGCTATTTTAGGATTAATATTTATTTTACAGGTTAACTTTGTATTTATTTTAACCAGGTACAATAGCTATTAAATAGTTAAGAACTATTTAAAAGCTAAAATAGTTAAAATAATTACAACATTACCTGTAAAATAAATCCTAACCTAAGTTACAATTAAACCTAACACTATACTATCATTAAATTAATTAAATAAAATACCTACAATTACCTACAATTAAACCTAACGCTACACTATCAATAAATTAATGAAAATACAATATCTACAAATAACTACAATGGAAATAAACTAACTAAAGTACAAAAAAAAAAGCTAAGTTACATAAAAATTAAAAAAAAAAATAAGTTACAAACATTTAAAAAATATTACAACAATTTAAGGCTACTTACACCTAATCTAAGCCCCCTAATAAAATAACAAAGCCCCCCCAAAATAAAAAAATGCCCTACCCTATTCTACATTAAAAATAAACAGCTCTTTTTGCCTTACCAGCCCTTTAAAAGGGCCTTTTGCGGGGCATGTCCCAAAGAAAACAGCTCTTTTGCCTGTAAAAAAAAATACAAACCCCCCCAACATTACAACCCACCACCCACATACCCCTACTCTAACCCAAAACCCCTTAAATAAACCTAACACTACCCCCCTGAAGATCATCCTACCTTTAGCCATCTTCAGCCATCTGACCACCGATGGAACCGAAGAGGAGATCCAGAGCGCAGAAGTCATCATCCAAGGGGTGCTGAAGAAGTCTTCCATCCGATTAGAAGTCATCATCCAAGGGGCGCTGAAGAGGTCTCCATCTGTAGAAGTCTTCATCCAGGCAGACGAGCCGACGCGGAGGCCATCCTTCTTCTTCCCACGACTAACGACGAATGAAGGTTCCTTTAAGGGACGTCTTCCAAGATGGCCGTCCCTTCAATTCCGATTGCTGATAGGATTCTATCAGCCCTATCGGAATTAAGGTAGGAAAAATCTGATTGGCTGATTGAATCATCCAATCAGATTGAAGTTCACATTCCGATTGGGCTGATCCAATCAGCCAATCAGATTAAGCTCGCATTCTATTGGCTGTTCCAATCTGATGGTGATTTCTATTGCTGATACATAAAACTTTACTTAGGGACGTCTCCCTATAAATCCAGGATTATATTAAAAACTGAGATATAAAAAATTCTTAAGAAAAATTAAGTAAAAGTGTTTAAGAATTTTTATATCTCAGTTTTTAATATAATCCTCGGATTTACAGGGAGACGTCCCGTAAGTAAAGTTTTATGTATTGTGTATATTATGCTTATTCCCCGTTTATTAAATTTGTCATTATTTTTATATGGTGTGTATACTTTTAGCCCATAAGCGCACACACTCTATCTTGAAGCTTAGGCTTCGCTAGTGTTTTTACTCTAAAATCCACCCAATCCCCCCTTAAAGGGACAGTAAAGTCAAAACTAAACTTTCATGATTCAGATAGGGCATGCAATTTTAAACAACTTTCCAATTTACTTTTATCATCAAATTTGCTTTGTTCCCTTGGTGGTATTTTTGAAAAGCTAAACCTAGCTAGGCTCAAACTGATTTCTAAAACAGGTTGAAAACCGCCTCCTAGCTCAGAGCATTTTGAAAGTTTTTCACAGTTAGACTGTGCTAGTTCAGCAGGTGTCTTATAGATAACTTTGTGCTCACATCCCGGTGAAGTTATTTAGGAGTCTTCACTGATTGACTACACTGCATGTCTGTCAAAGGCACTTAGATAAGGAGGCTGTCTGCAAAGGCTTAGATACAAGGTAATCACAGAGGTAAAAAGCATATTAATATAACTGTGTTGGTTATGCAAAAACGGGGAATGGGTAATAAAGGGATTATCTATCTTTTTAAATAAGACATTTTTTGGTGTAGACTGTCCTCTTTAATGAAACCTAACACTAACACCTTGAAGATCACCCCCTACCTTGAGAAGTCTTCACCCTACCAGCCTGAAGTCCTCAACGAAGCCGGGCGAGAGGTGGTCCTCCAGACGGGCAAAAGTCTTCATCCAAGCCGGGCAGAAGAGGTCCTCCAGATGGGGCAAAAGTCTTCATCCAGACGGCATCTTCAATCTTCATCCAGACGGCATCTTCAATCTTCATCCATCCGGCACGGAGCGGGTCCATCTCCAAGACATCTGACGCGGAGCATCCTCTTCATCCGGAGTCTTCTTACTAAATGACAGGTACCTTTAAGTGATGTCATCCAAGATGGCGCCCTTCTATTCCGATTGGCTGATAGAATTCTATCAGCCAATCGGAATTAAGGTAGAAAAAATCCTAATGGCTGATGCAATCAGCCAATAGGATGAACTTCAATCCAATTGGCTGATTAGAACAGCCAATAGGATTGAGGTTGCATTCTATTGGCTGTTCCAATCAGCCAATAGGATTGAAGTTCAATCCTATTGGCTGATTACATCAGCCAATAGACTTTTTTCTACCTTAATTAGATTAGGTGTAATTAGTTTTAAAAAACTTGTATTATTTTATTATTTTCTGTAATTTAGTGTTTGTTTTATTTTCGTACTAATTGTATTTAATGGTATTTAATTGTAGTTCATTTAGGGAATTAATTTAATTATAGTGTAGTGTTAGGTGTAATTGTAACTTAGGTTAGGTTTTATTTTACAGGTAAATTTGTCTTTATTTTAACTAGGTTGCTATTAAATAGTTAATAACTATTTAGTAACTATTCTACCTAGTTAAAATACAAACAAAGTTGCCTGTAAAATAAAAATAAACCCTAAGCTAGCTACAATGTAACTATTAGTTATATTGTAGCTATCTTAGGGTTTATTTTACAGGTAAGTATTTAGTTTTAAATAGGAATAATTTAGTTACTTGTAGTAATTTTATTTAGATTTATTTAAATGATATTTAAGTTAGGGGGGTGTTAGGGTTAGATTTAGATTTAGGGGATAATAACTTTATTATAGTGGCGGCGACGTTGGGGTCGGCAGATTTGGGGTTAATAAGTGTAGTTAGTTTGCGGCAACATTGGGGACGGCAGATTAGGGGTTAATAAATATAATGTTGGTGTCGGCGATGTTGGGGGCAGCAGATTAGGGGGTTCATAAGTATAATGTAGGTGGGCGGCGATGTCCGGAAACAGCAGACAACCTACAGAAAAAAAATAAATAATCCTTTTTAAATTCTCTCTTTTTTTTTCATTTCTCTCTCTTTACTTCTCACTTTTTTCTATCGCTCCTCTGTTTTCTAAATTTTTCTTTCAGCTGTTGCCCTTTGATGTTGCAACTTCTTTTCTTCTTGCTTTCTTCTTATTATATCTTTATGTAAACAAGCAGCAAATAAAGTGACAATGTATTCAGAAAGTGTCCCCCCTCTGCTGATACACTGGTATGTTTTTACAAGACTTCAGAAAAGTCTTAATTTTACAAAGATACATAAACTTCTTTTATAATCTTTATGTCATGGTATACCAGTGTAGATAACTAATACTGCTGTATGCAACAGGTTGGACTGCAAACACAGGTAGAGATAGACAATATTCTGATGAGCCTCACAGACCTGAAAGACAGGGCAAGCAAGCCAATGAGGCCTATTTAACAAATGTCTGTCGGACCTGATCCGGCAGTGTGGATCAGGTCTGACAGACATTGCTGAATGCGGAGAGCAATACGCTCTCCGTATTCAGCATTGCACCACCAATCGGCCTCCAGCAGGGGGTGTCAATCAACCCGATCGTACTCGATCGGGTTGAATTCTGGCGATTCCTGTCCCCCTCATCAGAGCAGGCGGACAGGGTTATGGAGCAGCAGTCTTTAGACCGCTGCTTCATAATTGGTGTTTCTGGCGAGTCTGAAGACTCACCAGAAACACGGCCCTTCAAGCTCCATACGGAGCTTGATAAATGGCTCTCAATGAGTGAATCTCAGATGTGAATGAAAGGACAAGACAGCCAATTAGAGCTCAACATTGGTGATATATCTCACATGACATCCAGGGCATAAATATTTATAGTGAAAGGAACAGACTGAGTAAATCAGTTGCTTCTCAGAAGGTATCCTTATAGTTTGGGTGTTTGTTTTAAAAATTTGCATCAATGTTTTTTTACGATCAGGTGGATTGATGTCTGCAGCCTCAGAGGAGGCTTACGAGTTAAGGAGCAGTGATCTTAAGACTACTGCTTATTAACTGCTGTTTCCGGCAAGCCTGAAGGTTCGTGTGGAAAAATCTGCATTGGGGCCGACTGACAGCTTGTTAAATTGGCTCCAATGTGTAGACTTTAACGGGGGGGGGGGGGACTCTCTGAATTCCCTAAAATAAAAAAATTAAAAAGGGCAAACCTGGAAGTCCCAGAGAGATATGAGATTCTGCTCAGATGAGATGATCTAAAATGATCCTCCAACACTGCGAGATCCTCGAAAAAGCAGATTATGCTATTCTGCTTTAAGATGCATTCCCTGCAATTATGTATGTGAGGGAGAGACAAACCCAGTGCAAATTAACTTCAACTAGAGATCATATTTAACCCTTTGAGTGCTAAGTACTTTCCCACCTGGGTGCTAACATTTTTTAATGTTTTTTTTATTTTTTAAACAATTTTTTTAACTTTAAAAAAAAAAATTCAGATCCCTAAGACTTACACTGTTGGAAAGGTTGGGCGATTACCTTTCCAATGGTGGGTCTTGGGGGTCTGTAGCTGCCTGAGATACAGGATTCTAAGCAGCATACCCCCTGCTCCTATACTTAACATTGTTAAGTATAAATAAAGTTGTGCGGTGATGTCATCACGTTATTGAGTGTGACGTCACCACGCAAAATGGGAAGCCCCGGCGATGCCTGTCACTCTACAGGCACGAACGCCGGGGTAGGAGTGGGTGGGAGCCCCCAGATCTCCCTGAAGGTGGGAGAGTGCTAGTGACGGCTCTGATCCGTCATTAGCACCAGAGGGGGAAACTCTGTGACGGCTCTGAGCCGTCATTAGCACTCAAAGGGTTAACACTGCATGACACAAGCATGTGTTTGCATTTACACTTTGTATGTTATATTACATTTTCCTACCTTAATTCCGATTGGCTGATAGAATCCTATCAGCCAATCAGAATTCGAGGGACGCCATCTTGGATGACGTCCCTTAAAGGAACCGTCATTCGTCGGGAAGTCGTCGGCCAGGATGGATGTTCCGCATCGGCGGGATGAAGATGGAGCCGGAAGAAAGAAGATTGAAGATGCCGCTTGATAGAAGACTTCAGCCGGGTGAGGGACCTCTTCAGCCCCCGCTTGGATCAAGACTTCAGCCGGATGATGGACTTCTTCAGCCCCCGCTTGGGCTTGGATCAAGATATCGCCCAGATTGGATGAAGACTTCGGACCCTCTTCTGGACGGATCGGTGATACCCGGCATGGTGAAGACAAGGTAGGGAGATCTTCAGGGGCTTAGTGTTAGGTTTATTTAAGGGGGGTTTGGGTTAGATTAGGGGTATGTGGGTGGTGGGTTGTAATGTTGGGGGGTTATTGTATGTTTTTTTTACAGGCAAAAGAGCAGAATTCTTTGGGGCATGCCCCGCAAAAGGCCCTTTTAAGGGCTGGTAAGGTAAAAGAGCTTTTCAATTTTTATTTTAGATTAGGGTAGGGCATTTTTTTTATTTTGGGGGGGCTTTGTTATTTTATTAGGGGGCTTAGAGTAGGTGTAATTAGCTTAAAATTGTTGTAATATTTTTATAATGTTTGTAAATTATTCTTTTATTTTTGTAACTTAGTTCTTTTTTTATTTTTTGTACTTTAGTTAGTTTATTTAATTGTATTTATTTGTAGGTATTTGTATGTAATTAATTTATTGATAGTGTAGTGTTAGGTTTAATTGTAGATAATTGTAGGTAGTTTATTAAATTTATTTATTGAGAGTGTAGTGTTAGGTATAATTGTAACTTAGGTTAGGATTTATTTTATATTGTAGCTATATTAGGGTTTATTTTACAGGTAAGTATTTAGCTTTAAATAGGAATAATTTATTTAATAAGAAATAATTTATTTTGTTAGATAAAAATTATATTTAACTTAGGGGGGTGTTAGGGTTAGGGTTAGACTTAGCTTTAGGGGTTAATACATTTATTAGAGTAGCGGCGAGGTCCGGTCGGCAGATTAGGGGTTAATACTTGAAGTTAGGTGTCGGTGATGTTAAGGAGGGCAGATTAGGGGTTAATACTATTTATTATAGGGTTTTTGAGGCGGGAGTGAGGCGGATTAGGGGTTAATAAGTGTAGGTAGGTAGCGGTGACATTGGGGGGGGCAGATTAGGGTTTAATAAATATAATATAGGGGTCGGCAGTGTTAGGGGCAGCAGATTAGAGGTACATAGGGATAACGTAGGTTGCGGCGGTGTACGGAGCGGCAGATTAGGGGTTAATAATAAAATGCAGGGGTCAGCAGATTAGGGGTTAATAAGTGTAAGGTTAGCGGTGTTTAGATTCGGGGTACATGTTAGGGTGTTAGGTGCAGACTTAGGAAGTGTTTCCCCATAGGAAACAATGGGGCTGCGTTAGGAGCTGAACGCTGCTTTTTTGCAGGTGTTAGGGTTTTTTTCAGCTCAAACGGCCCCATTGTTTCCTATGGGGGAATCGTGCATGAGTACGTTTTTTAAGCTGGCCGCGTCCGTAAGCACCGCTGGTATTTAGAGTTGCAGTGGCGGTAAATTATGCTATACGCTCCCTTTTTGGAGCCTAACGCAGTCCTTCTGTGAACTCTAAATGCCAGCAGTATTTAAAAGGTGCAGGGGAAAAAAAGCATGCGTAGATAACGCACCCCTTTGGCCGCAGAACTCTAAATCTAGGCGTCTTTATTTAAAGGGCCTCTGTTCAGTATGCTTTGCCCTTGTATTATCTCAGACCTGTTTGTAAGAGCTCCTGTGTATTACCTGGCTGTCTGATGTCCGTCCTGGTTCCTGATCCCTGGCTTGTTCCTGACTCTGCTGTTCTCCTTGTTCCTGATTCTGGCTCATCTGACTACTTGCTTTGGCTCCTGACTCGGCTCATCTGACTATTTGCTTTGGCTCCTGACTCGGCTCGTCTGACTACCAGCTCTGGTTTTGATTCCTGGCTTATTATTTGTCTTGTGGACTGTTTATTATTTTATGCTATTAATAAAGGTGTGATTATTTTTTCACTTCTAGTGTCATTCTGATTCCTGGCACCCTGACAATTTATTTTGGGGGTGTTTGGTGGGGTGGTGGGTTTTACTGTTAGGGGGACTTAGAATTTTTGGTAACTGCAAAAGAGCTGTTTAATTTAGGGCAATTCCCTATAAAAAGCCCTTTTAAAGGCTATTGGTAGTTTAGCATTAGATTAAGGGTTGTTTTTATTTTGGGGGGCTTTTCATAGGGATTAGGTTTTATTTTATTTTTTTGGGGGGGGGTTTAGACTTAGGTTTTTTTTTTTTTTTTAGTTTTAAGGGCAATGCCCATACAAATGTCCTTTTCAGGGCAATGAGTAGTTTAGGTTTCTTAGTGTTAGGTTTATTTCTTTGGGGGGTTTGGTGGGTTTGTGGGTTTTACTGTTAGGGGGGACATAGAATTTTTTGTAACTGCAAAAGAGCTGTTTAACTTAGGGCAATGCCCTACAAAAAGACCTTTTAAGGGCTATTGGTAGTTCAACATTAGATTAGGGGGTGTTTTTATTGAGGGGGGGTAATTTTCATAGGGATTAGGTTTCATTTTTAAAGTTTGGATAATTTGTTTATTTTTTTCTGTAGTTCAATTTATTTTTAATTTTGTTATTAATAACACTTAGACTTCCCTCTGGGCAGGCTTACCAACTAGTAGATAATAAATAGAAAGTAATGTGATCAGGGGGCTGTCTGAAGATGCTTACAGAGGTAAAGTATATTAATATAACTGTGTTGGTTATGCAAAGCTGGGGAATGGGTGATAAAGGGATTATCTATATTTTAAAACAATAAACATTCTGTTCCTTTAATGTTATCTCTATATCTTATTTCTTTGCTTGTCTTTTTTTTCCTAACACTTGAGACCTCATATCTTTGAGCCTTTATAACATTTCTGTTATGTTTTGTGACACTTTTTTGTTTCATGAAATAGTTAACCAGAGCTGGGAGGATGCGGTAATCATTGTAGTGTAAATCGCGATTGCGCTCACAAGTTCGCATTTACTTTCAATTTGTAATACGAGCGCTAAAGCCGTTGCGGGCATACTACTGCAATTAACCCCTCTTTGCTCACGCGTAACTGTTACCATGCCACTCGAAATCTGAACCTTAGTGTCTTATGCATATTTTTTCTATAAGCACAATAACCACATTACTTGCTTTGTAAAAAATTTGCATTTGGTGATAAAATTCTTAAAGAATGGTATGAGTTCTGTGAGAGAACTTCATTTTGTGCATTTTATGATTGGCTGATGGCTGTCACATGCAGGGGGATGGATAATTGAACTAACTTTGAGATTTCATGTATTCATTTACACTGTGAAATAAGAAGTGTGCACTCATAGATCTGTGATATTGTTGTCTAATTGACAAGCTTTACTGTGCACTTCAGTTAAGAGAGCACAATACAGAGAAGGAGCTATACATTTTTACAGTGGTTTAATTTATTTGTATTATTCATGAGGGCTATTTATTATCAGCTAGATTACAAGTCTGTGTGTTTGTCTTTTAACGCTGAAAATATGGTATATCCAGCTTTATAACACCAGCTTGTCGGTATAGGTGTACCACAAGCCTTTTTGTCTGTAACGCAACGTCAGTAGCGCAATCTTAAAAATGGGATTCCCATAGCGCTGGTATTAAGAGTTTTGCGCTTTGGCTAAAAAAAACGGAGTTACAGCCTAAAATGACAATATCTGTAACGCCACCTAAAAGCAGTAGTTATGAGTTTTATGCTACAAATCTGTAAATAAAACTCATAACTAAACTGCTACAAAGCACACTAAACTCCCAACTACCTATCAACCCCTAAACCTCCCGCATCACAAACACTATATTAAATTTATTAGCCCTAATCTTCTGCTCCTGACATCGCAGCCATTAAAAATAATTATTAAAACCTATTCCACCACTCCCCAACATTGTCACCACTATCATAAAGTTATTAACCCCTAAATCACTGCCCTCCCGCATCGCAAACACTATTTAAATATTACGAACCTCTAATCTACCATCCGCCCCCACTATACTTAAGTTAATAAGCCCTACACCGCCACCATTATAATAAACCTATTAACCCCTAAACCGTAAGCCCCCATGATGAAATATATTAAAATAAACTGTTAACCCCTAAACCGAAAGCCCCCACATCGCAATAAACTAAATTAAACTAGTAACCCCTAAACCTAACGCCCCCCTAACTTTAGAATAAAATTACAATTTCCCTAACTTAAATTAAATTAAAACTTACCTGTCAAATTAAAAAAACTAAGTTTAAACTAACAATTAAACTAATAATTATTAAACAAAAATCAAACTAACTACCAATAAAATTAAACTAAACTACACATTAAAAAATACTAAGTATCTAAATACAAAGAATAAAAAGACTAAACTACGAAAAATAACAAACGAAATTATCCAAAATAAAAAAGAATTACGCCTAATCTAATAGCCCTATCAAAATAAAAAAGCCCACCCAAAATAAAAAAATACCCTAGCCTACAATAAACTACCAATAGCCCTTAAAAGGGCCTTTTGTAGGGCATTGCCCTAAGTTAAACAGCTCTTTTACCTGTAAAAAAAATACAAAGACCCCCCAACAGTAAAACCCCCCACCCAACCAACCCCCAAAATAAAAAACCTAACTATAAAAAAAACTAATCTACCCATTGCCCTGAAAAAGGCATTTGTATGGGCATTGCCCTTAAAAGGACATTTAGCTCTTTTTCATGCCCAAACCCTAATCTAAAATAAAATGATTCATCATCCAATAGAATGAGAGCTGCTTAAATCCTATTGGCTGATTTAAACAGCCAATAGGATTTTAGCAGCTCAACCTATTGGTTGATTTGAACAGCAAATAGGATTTTATGACTTTGAATAAGCCAATTGGAATTAGGGCTGCTAAAATCCTATTGGCTGTTCAAATCAGCCAATAGGATTTAAGCAGCTCTAATTCTATTGGCTAATTCGAATTAGCCAATAGAATGAGAGCTGTGTAAATCCTATTAGCTGATTTGAACAGCCAAAAGGATTTTAGCAGCCCTAATTCCTATTGGCTAATTCAAAATTTTCAGCCAATAGGAATGCAAGGGACGCCATCTTGAATTGCGTCCCTTGCATTGAAGATTCAGTGTACGTCAGCGACCGTATGAAGAGGATGCTCAGCGCTGGATGTCTTCAGGATGGACCCGCTCTGCGCCGGCTGGATGAAGATCGAAGAGGCTGTCTGGATGGAGACTTCTTTCCGCATGGATGATGACTTTGCAGGCTGGATGAAGAGCCTTCAAGTGGGACTTCAAAAACTGTAAGTGGATCGTCAGGTGGTTAGTGTTAGGTTTTTTTAAGGGTTTATTGGTGGGTTTTATTTTTTAGTTTAGGGTCTAGGCAGTAAAAGAGCTAAATGCCCATTTAAGGGCAATGCCCATGCAAATGCCCTTTTCAGGGCAATGGGTAGCTTAAGTTTTTAGATTAGGTGTAATTTTTTGTAAATATTTTTTGTAAATATTTTTGATAATTAGTTTTTTATTTTTTGTAATTTAGTGAGGTTTTTTTTTGCAATTTAGTTAGTTTTTATTTTTTGTAATTAGATACATTTGTAATTTTTAGAGTAGTGTTAGGATTTTTTATTAGTATTAAACGCCTAGATTTAGAGTTCTGTGGTAGCCATCAAAAGCAGCGTTAAAGGGTCCTAAAGCTGCTTTTTACCGCCCGCTGGTATTTAGAGTCAGGCAGGAAAGGGTCTAACGCTCACTTTCCAGCCGCAACATTTCCATACCGCAGATCCCCTTACGCCAATTGCGTATCCTATCTTTTCAATGGGATCTTCCTAATGCCGGTATTTAGAGTCTTGGCTAAAGTGAGCATTAGACCCTCTACCGACAAGACTCCAGCCACAGAAAAAAGTCAATAGTTAAGAGCTTTCTGGGCTAAAGCCGGTTTATAAAGCTCTTAACTACTGTGCTATAAAGTACACTAACACCCATAAACTACCTATGTACACCTAAACCGAGGCCCCCCCACATCGCCGCAACTATAATAAAAAAAATTTAACCCCTAATGCCAACCGCACATCGCTGCCACCTACATTATCCCTATGAACCCCTAATCTGCTGCCCCTAACATCACCGACACCTACATAATATTTATTAACCCCTAATATGCCCCCCCCCAATGTCGCCGCTACCTACCTACACTTATTAACCCCTAATCTGCCGACCGGACCTCGCCGCTACTCTAATAAATGTATTAACCCCTAAACCGCTGCACTCCCGCCTCGCAAACCCTATAATAAATAGTATTAACCCCTAATCTGCCCTCCCTAACATCGCCGCCACCTAACTTCAAGTATTAACCCCTAATCTGCCGACCGGACCTTGCCGCTACTATAATAAATGTATTAACCCCTAAAGCTAAGTCTAACCCGAACCCTAACAACCCCCTAAGTTAAATATAATTTTATTCTAACTAAATAAATTAACTCTTATTAAATAAATTATTCCTATTTAAAACTAAATACTTACCTGTAAAATAAACCCTAATATAGCTACAATATAACTAATAATTATATTGTAGCTATTTTAGGATTTATATTTATTTTACAGGCAACTTTGTATTTATTTATAACTAGGTACAATAGCTATTAAATAGTACTACCTAGTGAAAATAATTACAAAATTACCTGCAAAATAAATCCTAACCTAAGTCACAATTAAACCTAACACTACACTATAATTAAATAAATTAAATAAATTACCTACAATTAACTACAATTAAATAAACTAAACTAAATTACAAAAAATAAAAAAAGATTACAAGAATTTTAAGCTAATTACACCTACTCTAAGCCCCCTAATAAAATAACAAAGCCCCCAAAATAAAAAAATTTCCCTACCCTAATCTAAATTAAAAAAGTTAACAGCTCTATTACCTTACCAGCCCTTAAAAGGGCTTTTTGCGGGGCATGCCCCAAAGAAATCAGCTCTTTTGCCTGTAAAAAAAAAAACACAATACCACCCCCAACATTACAACCCACCACCCACATACCCCTACTCTAACCCAAACCCCCCTTAAATAAACCTAACACTACCCCCCTGAAGATCTCCCTACCTTGAGTCATCTTCACCCAACCGGGCACCGATGGACCAAAAGAAGACATCCGGAGTGGCAGAAGTCTATATCCTATCCGGGCAGAAGAGGACATCCGGACAGGCAGACATCTTCATCCAAGCTGCATCTTCTATCTTCATCCATCCGACGAGGAGCGGCTCCATCTTCAAGACCTCCCGCGCGGATCATCCTCCTTCCCCGACGACTACCCGACGAATGAAGGTTCTTTTAAGTGACGTCATCCAAGATCAGATTGACTGATCCAATCAGCCAATCAGATTGATCTTGCATTCTATTGGCTGATGGGAACAGCCAATAGAATGCGAGCTTAATCTGATTGGCTGATTGGATCAGCCAATCCGATTGAACTTAAATCTGATTGGCTGATTCAATCAGCCAATCAGATTTTTCCTACCTTAATTCCGATTGGCTGATAGAATCCTATCAGCCAATCGGAATTCGAGGGACACCATCTTGGATGACATCACTTAAAGGAACCTTCATTCATCGGGTAGTCGTCGGGGAAGGAGAATGGGCTGGAGGTCTTGAAGATGGAGCCGCTCCTCGTTGGATGGATGAAGATAGAAGATGCCGCTTGGATAAAGATGTCTGTCGGTCCAGATGTCCTCTTCTGCCTGGATAGGATGAAGACTTCTTCCGCTCCGGATGTCTTCTTTTGGTCCATCGGTGCCTGGTTGGGTGAAGACGACTCAAGGTAGGGAGATCTTCAGGGGGGTAGTGTTAGGTTTATTTAAGGGGGTTTGGGTTAGAGTAGGGGTATGTGGGTGGTTGGTTATAATGTTGGGGGGTGGTATTTTTTTTAAAGGCAAAATAACTGATTTCTTTGGGGCATGCCCCACAAAAAGCCCTTTTAAGGGCTGGTAAGGTAATAGAGCTGTTAACTTTTTTAATTTAGATTAGGGTAGGGAATATTTTTTATTTTGGGGGGCTTTGTTATTTTATTAGGGGGCTTAGAGTAGGTGTAATTAGCTTAAAATCCTTGTAATCTTCTTTTATTTTTTTTGTAATTTAGTGTTTGTTTGTTTTTGCAATTTAGTTTAGTTTATTTAATTGTAGGTAATTGTAGCTAATTTATTTAATTAATTTATTGATAGTGTAGTGTTAGGTTTAATTGTAACTTAGGTTAGGATTTATTTTACAGGTAATTTTGTAATTATTTTAACTAGGTAGCTATTAAATAGTAAATAGCTATTGTACCTAGTTAAAATAAATACAAAGTTGCCTGTAAAATAAATATAAATCCTAAAATAGCTACAATATACTCATTCGTTATATTGTAGCTATATTATTGTTTATTTTACAGGTAAGTATTTAGTTTTAAATAGGAATACTTTATTTAATAAGAGTTAATTTATTTTGTTAGAATAAAATTATATTTAACTTAGGGGGGTGTTAGGGTTAGACTTAGCTTTAGGGGTAAATACATTTATTATAGTAGCGGCGAGGTCCGGTCGGCAGATTAGGGGTTAATAAGTGTAGGTAAGGTAGCGGCGGCATTGGGCGGGCAGATTAGGGGTTAATAAATATTATGTAGGTGTCGGCGATATTGGGGGCAGCAGATTAGGGGTTCATAGGTATAATGTAGGTTGTGGCGGTGTCTGGAGCGGCAGATTAGGGGTTAATAGTGTAATGCAGGGGTCAGCGATAGTGGGGGCGGCAGATTAGGGGTTAATAAGTGTAAGGTTAGGGGTGTTTAGACTCGGGGTTCATGTTAGGGTGTTAAGTGCAGACTTAGAAACTGTTTCCCCATAGGAAACAATCGGGCTGCGTTAGGAGCTTAACGCTGCTTTTTTGCAGGTGTTATGTTTTTTTTAAGCCCAAACGGCCCCATTGTTTCCTATGGGGGAATCGTGCACGAGCACGTTTTTCCAGCTAGCCGCTACCGTAAGTAACGCTGGTATTGAGAGTTGAAGTGGCGGTAAATTATGCTCTACGCTCCCATTTTGGAGCCTAACGCAGCCCTATAGAGAACTCTCAATACCAGCATTGTTTAGAAGCAGCGCTAGAAAAAAAAGACGCGTAGCTAACGCACCCTTTGGCCGCAAAACTCTAAATCTAGGTGTTAGTTTTATTTATTTGGTAGCTAGTTTAATTTTAGTTTAATAATTATAATAGTTAAATTGTTAGTTTAATTTTTTTTTTAATTTGACAGGTAAGTTTTAGTTGAATTTAAGCTAGGGAAATTGGCATTTTAATATAAAGTTAGGGGGTCGTTAGGTTTAGGGGTTACTAGTTTAAATTAGTTTATTTAATTGTGGGGGCTTTTGGGTTAGGGGTTAATTGTTTATTTTAGTATATTTCGTTGTGGGGGGCTTGTGGTTTAGGAGTTAATAGTTTATTTTAGTATATTTCGTTGTGGGGGCTTGCGATTTAGGGGTTAATAGGTTTATTATAGCGGCAGTGTGGGCGGACGGCAGATTAGGGGTTAATAATATTAAAATAGTGTTTGCGATGCAGGAGGGCGGCGGTTTAGGGGTTAATACATTTATTATAGTTGTGACGATGTCGGGGAGCGGCGGAATAGGGGTTAATACATTTTTTTAGTGGTGGCGATGTCGGGAGCGGCAGATTAGGGTTAATACATTTATTATAGTGTTTGCGATGTGGGAGGGTCTCAGTTTAGGGGTTAATAGATAGTTTATGGGTGTTTAGTGTACTTTGTAACACATTACTTGTGAGTTTTATGCTACAGCTTTGTAGTGTAAAACTGATAACTACTGACTTTGGATGGCGGTACAGATCTTGTCGTTTTAAGCTAAAACACTCACTTTTTAGCCAGAACACAAAAATCGTAATACTGGCGCTATGGGAGTCCCATGAAAAAACTTCATTTTTATGAGTGCGGTACTGACATTGTGTTACAGACTAAAAGGTGTGCGGTACACCTATACCGACAAGACTTGTAATAGCTGTGGTGCTGTTTTAACGCTGAAGATGCCATATTTTCAGCGTTAGCCGCAATGCAAAACTTGTAATCTAGGTGTATGCTAGCTACAGTTTAACTATTAGTTATATTGTAGCTAGCTTAGGTTTTATTTCACAGGTAAGTATTTAGTTTTAAATAGGTATTATTTAGTTAATAATTGTAACTTTAATTTAGCTCTAATTAAATAATGTTAAAGTTAGGGGGTGTTAGGGTTACATTAAGGTTAGGGTTTATGGGTTAATATAGTTTAATCTAGGTTGTTGCGATGTGGGGGGCTGGCGGTTCAGGGGTTAATAAGTTTATTTAGTGGTAGTTATGTGGGAGGCCAGAGGTTTGGGTGTGGTGGAATAGGGGTTAATAACTTTAGTATAGTGGCAGCGACATCAAGAGCGGCAGATTAGGGGTTAATAGTTTTATTTAGGTGGTGGCGATGTCGGGAGCGACAGATTAGGGGTTAATAACATTATGTAGGTGCCGGCGATGTCGGAGGCAGCAGATTAGGGGTGTTTAGACGTGGGGTTTATGTTAGGGTGTTAGGTTTAAACATAACTTTTCTTTTCCCCATAGACTTCAATGGGGCTGCGTTACGGAGCTTTTCTTTCCACGATCGCAGGTACAATCTATGGATAAATGACCTGTTTAAGTGTCGGTTAGTTACCTATATGAACGTGTACACATGCAATAAAAAAATGATAAACCGTGAAAAAATGCAGTAAGAAATACACAAAATGGCCAAATTGCAAAAGGTATAAAATCAAAAATCAAAATAAGATTATGTAGATAAAAAATCTAAATGACATGTCGTGAAAAATAAGTGAGAAATGTATCCAGTGTCCAAAAAAGGTAAACTACAGTCCAAAATTATATCTCTAATAGAAATTTTGTATATGATAAGCCAAAATTAAACTTTCATGATTCAAATAGAACATGCAATGTTAAACAACTTTCCAATGAACTGATCAAATTGTGTACAATATTTTTATATGCACACTTTTCGAGGAGCAACTCCTGCTGATCATATGCAAGAATTCACAGTATATATGTATATGCATTTTGTGATTGACTGAAGGCTGGCACATGATGCAGGGGGATGGATAATGGAACTAACTTTGAGATTCATAAGAAAAAATCTATAACTCATTTGAATTTCACACTGCTGCAGCTTTGTGTTGTCTTTTAATTATGAATTTGTTGATTATGCAATTGTTCTGTATTTAGTTGTCATTTAATCTGAGATTGCTTTGCATAGGGCAAACCTCCCATTAAAATAACACAGTTAAACCCCACCTCTATTAACTGCTATACCACCAGACCCCCATTCCAACCCCCATGCAACAGAAATATAAAAGTCCCCAACTAAATAACTCCATAATGTCAATGCATAAACTCTTCTTTTCACATACAATCCACCACATAAGTAACCACAAACCCCAACTTAAAAATCATTGCCTGCTATGAATAGACATGTGCGATTCAATTCGGTCCGAATCGAAATTCGGACAAATTTGTTGAATTCAGAGATTTGGATCGATTCGAATTTCCGAATTGCTGTAGTGCCGAATCTACCGAATAAATCTGAATCGATTCGAATTTATTCGGTAGATTCGGATGGATTCGGATGGCTGTGTACTACACTAGTATTGTACAGTATAATAGTGTAATACACAGCATATCCCCTTACACTTACCGAAATCCCGAAATTCCGAATCGAAACGAATTTTTTTACGAATCCGAAAGAATCCGAATGAATCCAAAACGAATTAATTCGATTTCTTCCGAATTTGAATCGATCCGAACCGAAATTCGAATTGGTCTGAATCGATCCAAACCAAATTTTTCGACGCTGCACATGTCTAGCTATGAACCCCCAACTACCATAATCCCATTACAAGAATAAAAAAAATAGCTCCCCTAACTGCTATTAAAGCCCTAATAATAGTAGTAATAATAATAATAATAATAATAATAATAAAAAGCTAACCCACCTAGTATTTTACAGAGCAAATGAGACTGGGAAAATGGATTAGTCTGGTTCAGTGTGCATCTCTCTAGATTGCTCTGAAATATAAAAAATCTGTAATATTGACAGTTTTAATTTCTTTTGAACAATAGCTATTCTGTATACAGTATACAGATGTCTCATAATACAGTTCTTAAATGTTCCCATACAGCTTGCACACATAAGCAAGCTGATTATTTTGTCCTTTAAATCCCCCTTCTGCGGGCATTGCATGTCTACATACACATTTGCTTGAATAGATTTTCTTTTGAAACTCAATGCAATAATACCATTACTTACAGTAACTAGGGAACTTAGGAGATAACTGATTAAATTGATTTTCAAATCCCTTTATTAAACAGAATGGAACATTGTTCAAACACACATTGTGTGCCAACTTGCAGATAAATAATTGTGAATGAAAATACTGTTTACAGAAGGACAAATGGAGATATTAATGTCAATATCATAGTTCCTGAACATTTTATTGCATCTAATATAAAGCTGCATCTTGCCAAACTATTTGCTATAGGAAAATACAGCCCAGTGGGAACCAGCATCCAAGTAATTTTTTCAGCAAACAATGACATTCTAAATATAGCAAGCTGTGTTTTATCGTTTGCAATTTCCTGGAAAGCTTCAGGTAGATGGCACACTGAGATAAGATGCAAGTGCTTGTCAGAATTAATAACGCATATATTTGTCAGTTTTGTGGGTACCCCTAGTGTCTGGAAATTCTGAAAAAATTGAAGTAACTTGGCTACAGTTAAGTGTTAATAAAGTAAAAAAAATTAAATAAGTAAATAAATTTAAAAAATTTACCCCAGTCTTTATGAAATTTGGCATTTATAGTCCAATACTAGGGATGGGTGAATGTTTTGCAAGTTTCAAAAAATGAAACTAATTTTAAAACATTTGTTAGTTTGTTTTGAATTTAGAATGTTTGTACAACATTCTAATATTTGATTAATATAAAAGTATTTCTAATGCTATCTTTCAGTGTAAATTTCGATTTGAATTCTGCAATATTCAAATTAGAAAAATTCTAATTGATATATTTGTAATGCTCTCTTTAATTTTAATGCTCAAATTATGCAATTTTCTAAATAGAAAAATTCAAATTAATATATTTGTATCTATGATGTATCAATTTATTAGATTACCTAGCACATGAA
This sequence comes from Bombina bombina, assembly GCF_027579735.1. Taxonomy (NCBI): domain Eukaryota; kingdom Metazoa; phylum Chordata; class Amphibia; order Anura; family Bombinatoridae; genus Bombina; species Bombina bombina. The sequence goes on from NC_069500.1 coordinate 1,394,737,697, forward strand.
CTATTGAACTTCTGAATAGTTTTTTTTTAAATTGAATGTTACATTCAAATCGTCAAATGTGGATATTCGTATCTAATCGTGAACATTCAAAAAAAAAAAAAGTAACATTTGAAAACCGTAAATAACAATTGATTACCAAATTTTAATGGATTATCATCTGATTGCCCAAAATGAATGTACACAGGGCTATTTGTTCTATCAAACAAATTGGACTTTCAGCACATTTGTCCATCTCTATCTAGTACTTGTTTTTGGTGAAAAATGAACAGTTGTTTCACATTACACTCACACTATATATACACTTCCTACACTATACTCATTCGACACACTCACATATTACAAACTCACTGACCACCACACATACACACAGTACACAAACTACACTCACACTAAACACACACAAACTACACATACACTGCAAACATACACACATTACACTCACACTATGGCCTCTATTTATCAAAGTCTGGCGGACCTGATCCGACAGTGCGGGTGAGATCTGCCAGACCTCGCTGAATACGGAGAGAAATACGCTCTCCGTATTCAGCATTGCACCAGCAGCTCACAAGAGCTGCTGGTGCAACGCCGCCCCTGCAGAATCGCGGCTAATCGGCCGCCAGCAGGGGGGTGTCAAGCAACCCGATCGTACTCGATCGGGTTGAATTGCGGCGATGTCTGTCCACCTGTTCAGAGCAGGCGGACAGGTTATGGAGCAGCAGTCTTTAGACCGCTGCTTCATAACTGGTGTTTCTGGCGAGCCTGCAGGCTCGCCAGAAACACGGGGCTTCAAGCTCTATCCGGAGCTTGATAGATAGGCCCCTATATATACACTTCCCACACTATACTCATACTACACGCTCACATATTACAAACTCACTGAACACATACACACAGTACACAAACTACACTCACACTAAACACACACAGTACACACACGGCAAATTACACAAACATGGCATGCACAATCTACTAACACAACACACACATATTAAAGGGATATGAATCCCAAACAGACAAAGCATACAAATGAAAGAAATTTCCAATTTACGCTGCTATGCAACTGATCCTTTGCTGCCCTAAAAATGTCCTAATAGGAAATAAAGAGTCAGAGAATGTCTGTTAATGAATTAATACTGTTGTCAAAATGCTACTCAACTGAAAGACCCCATGAAATAATCTAGGTTGAAGCAAACAAAATGTTTTTAAACAACTTTCCAGTTTTCTTCTATTATAATATTTGCTTCGTTCTTTTGGTATCATTTGTTTAAGGAGGCACTATGCATTGTTGGAAGCTAGCTTAACACATCGGGGGAGCCAATAACAAGAACCATATATGTGCAGATACCAATCAGAAGCTAGCTCCCCTTAGTGCATCGTTCCTGCAAGTTAATTTTTCACTTTACTGTCCCTAATTAGACACATTGGCATTCAATTACAGATAAATATGTATTTGTTCTAATTTTAGTCTATTCATCTGCATTAAGATTAGGCAAATGGGACAGGGACAGAAATGGGCAAGTAACAACATTTGTCATGTTTGTTATTTGCATTTGTTTCATTTTCTATTTGGCAGTTTTGGCACCAAAAAAAGGGGGCAGAGAATATAAGAAAGGGGGAAGGAGCTGAGATCGTTTGACAAATCAGCTCATTTGTTTTCAGAGTTGTACAGGGGAACACTAGGTGAAGGAAGGCACTTAAAGCTGGATGTATGAACGCACAAGATTCACTCATACAAATGGTTAAATAGCACACACAATATAGACAGTTTATAACACATCTAATATGACTAGGTAAAATATTCACTGGGACATCTCACAGAAACAAAATAATAATAATAATAAAAAATAATAAAAGAAGAGGAAATACCACCTTAAAATATAGTTAATGGGGTTCCCCAGGATGAAAAAAACCTAACAAATATGATTAAAAAATCCTTCTAAGTCACAGCTCAGGATAAAAAACAGTGAGATAACACAAATGACAGTGCCAAACTGGCGCTTGAAACATACAAGTTCTTGTTCCTGTCTGGTCATACAGTTGCTTATCAAAGTTTAACTTGGGAGGTTGGATCCAAATGTATATGATATCAGACAGATACTCTGTTGCTGTCACAGAACAAAAAATCCACAAGGATAGTTATAGTCGGAAAAAACCTCTAGTGAGCCCGAGAGTTCCACAGATACCTTTAACTCCGAAGGTTGTCTGAGTTGGATCGCTTCTCCAAACACTCCTGGCCGACCCTGCCCTCCCGGATGCCAGAGTGTTTACCAGAGTGTTCGGCTGTAACCCGCAGCTGGTGGTCACATGGGTTTGGTGTCTTCGCCGGATTGTTAGGCTGCCTGCACCTCAGTATGTAGCGTACATAGCTCACCTCAAAGTTGTATATAGTTGCTTGGATACAAAATAACTGCAGTTATATTCCTAAGGTATTTGAGATGCTGTAGTTCACTCCGCTTCTATGAGTTTCACCCTATTAGAGGGCTTTTTCAAGATAGTGGGTTGTGGCGAATACAGCATTTATAAAGCCCTTTCAATCTTCTTATTGGCTCTGAGGTTTTAAGGTGGATTAGCTGGATATCACTGCTGTGATCATTATATCCTCTGGGTTGGTTATTTGCTTGAATCACAGATCCAGTACAGATCTTGTCCTTCTTTAAACAATCAACTTGCACACTTGTAATATTGTGTGTTATTTAAAAGTGTAGTAGAATTTTTAGAATAAAAATAGAACATCATCAGTGATAAAATAAATACACATTTCTTTAGGTAGTGGATATATTTAATATATTTGCACAGATTTTAAAGGATGGTATTTCAAAAACCAGATGTATTCCCCCTGAAACCTACATCATACTTAAATGTATGACTATGTTACTCATAATCATCTAGGATTGGTGAAATGTCTAATTAAAAGTTAAATCCCCTAGGGAATAGGGATTAAAAGCTATAAATTAATTCTGCTTCTTTAAGTAGTAGTTTGCTTTCTAAATTACCTCCTCTCAATTCGGGGCATACTGAACAGATTCCACAATATATCAAATCTCTCAGATTAATGTTGTGTACCTCTCTAAAATGTCTATATAAATGGGTGTCAAGAGTACCATTGTCTATGTTACAGAGATGTTCCCTAATTCTATCATGTAACATTGTAGTTGTCTAGAGATATACAAGGAGTCTGGGTCATTCATGTGTACAATTTCCCCTGTCCAATCCTGACAGAGCATTATTAAATGTTTGATGTGAGGGCAAGCATGTCAGGAATTAAATGCAAAAAAGGCTTTTCCAATCCACTTTTTAAACTAGCATAGGGAAGTGGGAATCTAGGTGAACATCAGCCATGTTTAATCACTTCCATTTCAGATTTTGAACAGTGCAATTGTGTGTACAACTGACAGCTGTGTGTGCTGTTTTTTGTTGGGCAAAAACCCTTTAGATGCAGAATAAGATTTTTTCTTGCAGTGCAACTGCACATCCTGCATTATGTTTTTTTTACTCAGGGTCCAAGGATTTATCATTTGTCTTTACTAGTTTAATGTTAAAGAGTTTTAACTTTATAAAATCTTTTGCAGTGGGGGCATTACAAAGGGCAGCAGCACACCTTCCTCCCAGATTTTATACCAGTAGTCTCCTCCTGTATTCTGTCACTCCCCATCAGTACCAGCACACCCTGTTGTATAGCATAGAATACACTTCCTACAATAGCCTCACCCACTACCCAATTTGTCAGTTCCACTAGTAGTGCAATCTCTTTCAGTACTAGAATCACTGGTAGTTTCACTATCACCACCACTAGCAGTTCCATCAGTAGGTGAGGAAAAAGTGTTCAAGAAGGGCAGAGAGACTTAGCAGTGCCACATATCAAACAATCTCCAAGGAGACCTCAACAGTGGTAGAAGGGCAGGCATAGGCATCAACTGCCTCACATCACTTAAAGGTGTGTGACCACTTTGTAAACATCATAGATGGCTACTTTGCTAAGTGCAATTTGTGTGGCAAAGTTAGCCATGGGAGAGTGATTGGTCATCTCACCGGCTCTGGGATGAACCACCATCTCTGCACACACCTTAAGTTTGTGTTATAGAGTTAAGAACGAGGGGCCAGAAGTGCAACAATCTCCTTATCAAAGCAAAGTATACCAGGGCTGATAAGTGCATGACTTTAAAGCTATGGTAGGAGGGGCCACATTTTCAAGGACTGAGTGGAGTTGTAGTAAAAGATTAATTGGTTCAGGCAGGAAAAGGAGAAGATAAAAGAGAGCCAAGGTTTAAGAGAGTTTGAGAGATGTTGCTGATTTAGTGGCCTAATGCTTCTGTTGAGTTAGAGGGTTAGATGGAGGGAGAATAGTAGGAAGTGCTGTGATGTTGAAAGTGAGGATATGATGCACAGAAAGAGAAAAAGTGGAATTTGTGAAGTTTGAGAGAGGGCATCAATAGCTAAAAATCAGGATCAAGGATTTGTTTGGGGGTTTTTTGCAGCAGGGACAAAATAATTGTCAACAGGGAGGTTTAAATAAGTGAATCATGTTGGTTTCAAGGCAAAAAATAAGAGGGAAGAGATGGGCTGTATTTATTGTAAAGGTGCAATGAGAGAAAAATAAAATCCTGACGCCATCTCCTGTTTCGAGATCTAGGGGTGTGGCTAAAGTTGAGGCCCCATGTGACAATGCAGCAGTGAAGGTTGTGTCTGAAGGAAAGAGTCAGGTTTCTGTGAGAACCATGGTTAAGGGAATGGGTGATGAAGAGTTCATGGATAGAAATTAGCTTGTTGCCGACAGAGCGAGAGTTTCAGATTGTGCAAGTTAAGGGGTTGCTGGATTTAGATACAAAATAAACGTCAGTAAGGTTTCCAGAGTTATGGTTTCTAGGACTATTAAAAGGCATTCATGGGTAGACAATGTTAGGATGTAGGGATCAGGATTGGGAGAGATATCAGCAGCAGTTAGCATGAGCAAGAGGGAGAGTGACATAAGATAACATACAGATTTGGAGTATTGATGATAGTGTCTTTGGGATGAAGTACAGAGAGGAGAGAGAGAGTTTAGTAATGTGTTAAGCTCATGAGAGAAAAAGTGGAGTGAGGGTAAAAAGAAATGGGCCAGTGAATGTATCAGGTGGTAAGGGGGAATAATTAAATTAATAATATACACCTAGATTACAAGTTTTGCGTTACAGTGCGGTACAGCTTTTAACACTGAAGAATTGGCCATTACGCTGGAATCGCCAGGAACGCATATTAAGAGTCGTGTCAGTATAGCTATACCGCAAGCATTTTAGCCTGTAACGCAACGTCCATTCCGCACTCAAAAAGTTACATTTTTACGTGGGATTTTCATAGCGTCGGTATTACAGGTTGTGCGATCAGGCTAAAAAGCTTGCATTACAGCCTATACCGACACAAGTCATACCGCCATCTCAGAGCAGTAGTTATGGATTTTGTGTAGCAAAAATGTTTCACAATATTCATAACTAAAGTGTTACAAAGTACACTAACACCCATAAGCTACCTATTAACCCCTGAACTGCCACCCTCCTGCATCACAAACTTTATATTAAACATATTAATCCCTAATTTGCCGCCCACCCACATGGTGACTATTAAATAAAAAAAATGTATTAACCCCTAATCTGCTGACCACCCACATTGCCAACACTATTTAAATATGTTAACCCCTAAACCACCGCTTTCCGGCATCCCCGACAATAATAAAAGTAATTAACCCCTAATCCGCAGCTCTCCAACATCTCCGACACCCAAATAAACCTATTAACCCCTAAACCTGCAGCCCCCCACATAGCAACTACTAAACTAAACCTATTAACCCCTAGACTGCCAGCCACCACACATCACAAAACACTAAATTAAACTATTAACCCCTAAACCTAACACCCTCTAACTTTAAATTAAAATTACAATATAACTATAAATAAATAAAAACTTACCTGTGAAATAAAAATAAACCTAACATTAAACTATAAATTAACCTAGCATAACTATTCTAATAAAATAAAAAAATATTACCAATTAAAAACCTAAATTACAAATTTTTTAAAAAAACTAACACTACAAAAAAAATTAAAAAATCTAATATTACAAAAAATAATAAACACTAAATTACGAAAAATAAAAAACCCTAAGCTTACAAAAAATAATAAACAAAATTATCAAAGATAAAAATAAAAGTCCTATAAAAATAAAAAAGCCTCCACTGATAAAAACAGCCCCTAACCTACAATAAATTACCAATAGCCCTTAAAAGGGCCTTTTGTAGGGCATTGCCCTAAGTTAAACAGCTCTTTTACCTGTAAAAAATACAAAGTCCCCCCAATAGTAAAACCCACCACTCAACCAGCACCCCAAAAATAAAAAAAACCTAACTCTAAAAAATCCTAAACTAACCATTTCCCCTGTAGGGGCATTTGAGTGGGCAGTGCCCTTAAAAGGGCATTCAGCTCTTTTTCATAGTCCTTAAAGGGGCATTCAGCTATTTTCCAATGCCCATCCCTAATCTAAAAAAAAAAAAAACCTACCCCCAAAAAAAAACAAACAAAAAAACTAACACGAACCCCAGAATATCGACTCACGGTTCCTGAAGTCTGGACATCCATCTTCATCCAGGCGGCAACACATTCATCCATCTCGGGGACATCTTCTGTCTTCATCCTGGAGCCGTGGAGCGGAGCTATTGTGGAAGTGGATCCCATCCTGCGTGGTACACTGAAGTTGAATGCAAGGTAGCTGTTTCAAAATGGCGTACCTTGCATTTCTATTGGCTGATTTGATTCCTAAAATTCAAATCAGCCAATAGGATGAGAGCTTCTGAAGTTTTTATTTATTTTAAGATAAATTTTAATAATTTAATTTAGTGTCAGTGATTTTGGGAGCGGCGGATTAGGGGTTAACAACTTTTATTAGTGTTGGCAATGTTGGGGGCGACGGATTAGGGGTGTTTAGGGTGTTAGGGTTTATGTTAGGGTGTTAGGTTTAAACGTAACTTTTTTTTCCCCATAGACATCAATGGGGTTGCATTATGGAGATTTTTCATTCCGCAATTCAGGTGTTGGGAAAGTGTGCACGAGCACGTCAAATCAGCCCTTGGATTTTGTGCAGTATGAAGCTTAACGCCACCATATCGCACGCACAAGGAGGCTTTTCAGTAACTCGTAATAGCAGTGCTATGGAGAGTGAAATAATACAACTTTTTTGGCATTAGTTTCGCACCCGGTTTAGCGCAAAACTCATAATCTAGATAATAATTTGTTTGTATAGACAAAAGGTAGCAAACATGAACATAAATATATGGAGCGTTTTTTCAAAAGGAAATCAGTAAAACACATAAAACACTGTTTTACAACAGAACTTGCCTTGTGTGTTGTCCTTTGATCACTCCTTGTTCAATTCTTGTATAATTCTTTGGCTGATTCCTAATACCTCACTTATAAAATGCTTAATAATTCTTTGCCTAATTCTTAGTGCCTCACTTATAAAATTCTCACTTAAGAAATGTGAGCATATACTGTTCATATACTACCTTACAATGCTATGCAATTCATTCCCTAAACCAAACTAGTGTTACATTTTTTGGGAAGACTGCTAAATGAATTAAGTTATGTCAACTTATGAATTTAGGAATTATAGCAAGTATTGACAAGGCTTGAAATTGACATAGCAAATGACAAGATATTATATTATTATCACAGTAGATACATAACTTATTTAACAGCCTACAACCAAATACCTAGCACATACAGTAAGTCTTGGGTGAAGACATTTTTAATTGATATAGTATAATTTGAAAACAGATTACTATTATTATCTCCAATAGTAATAGTTATTATTTGTTTGAGAAACTTTTTAAAAGGCAATTTAAAAAGGTTAATTCCTTTTTCCTAAAAAACAAATATGTGTGCAAATAATGAAACAGCTGTATTTTATCAAGCCAGATAAATAAGTTCCAGTAAAATTCAAGGACTATACTGTATATGTGCAGAGTAGGGCCCTCAGCATCCTTATGCAAAGCTGCTCAGAAGGTAAGTTCCTAATATACAAAGTCATTAAGAGATGCAATGGAAGTGTCCTGCATGGTTGAATGAGTCAAGCCAAAGAGAAGCAGTGGATTTTCTCCTACTCTCTCATCAAAAATATTACCAGAAGATGGTCCACTTGGTAGAATTCCTCAAATAGTCTAAATTGGTAGACAGACATAAATATATTAATGCTAAGAATGCACATCATCCTTTAACAAATTTCTTCTTTATTATAAGCACCAACTCTGGACGTAAATAAAGCTGTTTTGCTTATAAATTTCCAATACTTTTTGTATTTTTTGTTTTCTGTTATACATATTAAAAACAATCATGTAGATTTTTTTTATGGCAAATATATATCACATTCCACCTATTAATTATCTCCAGATTTGTATCAGTACAGTTCAGATTTTTATTTAGTTTTTGATAATAGGCCCATAGAAAAAATAAAAGACAAAAGTACAGTGTAGAATTTTCAAAAAGCAGAGACTATCCCGCCATTGATTTAAAAATAATATATATAATAGTAGAAAAAGTGAATTGACTTTGTCCATGTGCAACTCCTCCCATGAATGAATTTGTGTTATCATTGTTTAAAAGTTTGTAGTTCATATGACTTTGACCTTCTTGCAGTTTTTATTGAATGGAGATCACTTATAATGTCTCTCTAGAAACTTAAAAAAAAAAAAATTGTTCCACCAAAAACTATTCTTAAAGTAAATGTAAATTATATGCTTTCTAATGAACATTATTAATTCTCAATATACTTGCAATGTAAACCGCAATGTTTATTTTTGAAAATAAACATTTTATGATATTATAATTTATTTTATAACTTATCTACGTCTTGAACGCCAACTCCTCCCATCCTTGACTTCCGGTATTCTGATACCATTGCTTATAGAGCAGTCCCTCCTGCTCTCTTACGTAGGCTTGAAGCGCGATCCCGAGGAGACAACAATTTGCGCATGCGTTTTGAAACAGCTGTTAATATGCGCATGCGTGCCCTGATCCGTTTCTATTCCTATTCTAAAATCTATTTGTCATTGCGCCTGCATCTTTACACCCTATGTAAATAAAGAAACAAAGTATTCAATGAATGTTTCCATTCATTGAATACTTTGGCAGCAAGCGAAAGTGACCTCGTTTATTCTGATCTCAACATCAATAGTATACATACAACACGCCTCCCAAACATAGCCCGACACGTATACCCCGCTATCCGCTATCCCCCCTCACTACCCTAACAATAAAACATGTATTAACCCCTAAACCCCTGCTCCCGAACCTCGCCGCCACCTAATAAAGTTATTAACCCCTAAACCGCCGCTCCCGGACCTCGCCACCACCTAATAAAGTTATTAACCCCTAAACCGCCTCTCCCGGACCTCGCCGCCACCTAATAAAGTTATTAACCCCTAAACCGCCGCTCCCAGACCCCGCCACCAGCTATATTCAATCTATAAACTCCTAATGTGAGCACCTACCCCGCCTCCAGCTACCTTACCTACCCACTAAAGTGAGCCCCTACCCCGCCGCCATCTACCTTACATACCCCCTAAAGTGAGCCCCTACCCCACCGCCATCTACCTTACCTACCCCCTAAAGTGAGCCCCTACCCCGCCGCCATCTATTTTAAAAATATTAACCCCTAATTTAATCCCCCTACACCGCCGCCTATATTAAACACATTAACCCCTAATCTAATCCCCCCTACACCGCCGCCAGCTATATTAACTATATTAACCCTAATTATATTAGGGTTAATCTAGTTAATATCGTTATTATATTATATATCTATATAAAGTATAATAACCCTATCTAACTCTAACATCCCTAACTAAATTCTTATTAAAATAAATCTAATTAATATTAATATTATTAATTAAAATATTCCTATTTAAATCTAAATACTTACCTATAAAATAAACCCTAAGATAGCTACAATGTAATTAATAATTACATTCTAACTATTGTAGGGTTTATATTTATTTTACAGGTAACTTGGTATTTATTTTAACTAGGTACAATAGCTATTAAATAGTTAATAACTATTTAATAGCTACCTACTTAAAATAATTACCAATTTACCTGTAAAATAAATCCTAACCTAAGTTACAAATACACCTACACTATCAATAAGTTAAATAAACTACAAATATCTAAACTAAAATACAATAAAATAAAATAAAATAAATTACAAAAAAAAACAAACACTAAATTACAAAAAATAAAAAAAATATTACAAGATTTTTAAGCTAATTACACCTATTCTAAGCCCCCTAATAAAATAATAAAGCCCCCCAAAATAAATACATTTCCCTACCCTATTCTAAATTAAAAAAAGTTCACAGCTCTTTTACCTTACCAGCCCTTAAAAGGGCCTTTTGCGGGGCATGCCCCAAAGAATTCAGCTCTTTTGCATTTAAATAATCATACAATACCCCCCCAACATTACAACCCACCACTCACATACCCCTATTCTAAACCCACCCAAACCCCCTTAAAAAAACACTAACCCCCTGAAGATCTCCCTACCTTGTCTTCACCCAGCCGGGCAGAACTCTTCATCCGATCCGGGCGATGTCCAATCAAGCGGCAGTGAATTCTTCTTCCATCCGGGCGATGTCTTTAATCAAGCGGCAGTGAAGTCTTCTTCCATCCGGCGATGTCTTCAATCAAGCGCAGTGAAGTCTTCTTCCATCCGGCGACGTCTTCAAGCAAAGCGGCATCTTCAATCTTCTTTCTTCGCTCCTCCTTTTCTTCGCATCCATCCGGGACGAAGACTGAACGCGGAATGAGGTACCTTTAAATGACGTAATCCAAGATGGCGTCCGTCGAATTCCGATTGGCTGGAAATTTGACGTGGAATTCTGGTTTAATCATGAAAATAGCTTTACCAATGCAGCAACCAGAAATCTATCTCCTACTGATGAGTTTAAAAAAGAACGAAACAGGCTTGTCTAGTGAGTGATTTCTGGTTTGCTGTCATAATCCTGTTAAAAAGGATCGCTGTGTCAAAACAGTATTTTTGAATAAAAAAAACTGAGAATTTGCATATCTTACCCACAATTCTCTTGTGCATTGGAAACATTGTATATTAAGAATTTCTGGGGAAAAGCAAGCGGGGATACTTGCCTAGATGTACTAATTTCCTATGCAAATATTTACATTGATTTATATATATATATATATATATATATATATGTGTGTGTGTGTGTATACACATACTAAAATATGTATGTACAATATTAAAAAGAATTAGAATAATTTACTATCCACTTTGCACCAAATATGTCACTACTTGCTGTATTCGCAATCAGTACTGTTTAGAAAAAGAATACATTTACACTATATACAATAATGTGCTTAAGAAAAATGTCCTTGTACGTGGACAGTAATAAAATGATATAAATAAAGTTGGGAAAAACCCGAATAGCCGCTACATCGATGAATGTTTGCTAACACCAGTCTGATGCTCTTCACACCATACTTGACGCACGTGTTCTTGACGGCTTTTTTTTATAAATAAGGAGATCGTATTCAGATCCGCGGCTGGATTTTTGGCGAGCGTATCAAGATGCCTGCGAATGCAACATAGTTGACACTTTGATAAATAGGCTCCTATATCTTTAACACTAAAATTACAAATATTTTTTATAGTAAATGTAAAGTTTTATTATTAACAAAAAAAAAAGCTGATATATTAATCACATTTTTTTCAAAGCAATAAAATATAATTGTTCCCTTTGTTATTATATTGGATTGTATATGTACCTGTTAAGTAAGCAATTATTGTAATGAAACAAATTGAAATGTAATTAAAAAAAAACATGGAAAAAAAGCTGTAGAGTTCACCAATTAGGAATAGAGGGGGTAAAATTAACAGTTAAATCAACCACAAATTAACAAATAAATATTTTCAGCTATAATAATACTAAGCAAAGAAATTATAAATATGCTGTGACCTGAAAGTGCTAATTATAATCATAAAGTTTGTCATAAATTAATATAAACTGACTTTGCAAGTTTTATAGAGTTAGTCATAAGTTATTATGCATGAATAAATCAATTTATTTTCCCAACAAAAGATATTAGAGTAACTGAACTAGTAAAATATATGACTCAGTTTTTATTATGAAGACATATTACAAGAGCTTCTGTTGCATCTTTATTTCATTGTGTGAATAACAATACAAAATAAACATATTTTTTTAATGATTAAAAAGCCCTGCATGCATTAAAATGTTTTTCTTCCAGTAATATAATGAGTTTGTTATCTGAAAAGACAAAGAAAACACATAGACATTACTTAGTGGTTAAAAGAAATTAACAAACTGACCTAATTTTAAAAAGCTGCAATCAACAACATATTTGTTCTTTAAAATGACAAACTAATATCCCATGTTGTTTCAATAAAAAGGCATTTATCACATTGTTGACACATTACCTTTTATCATATTTCCATAGTAATAGAGTCTTCAGATTAATTTCTGCAAATGACTGGGACATGAAACCCAAATGATTTCTTATGTATGTATATATATATATATATATATATATATATATATATATATATATATATATATATATAAATCCTCCATGTGTGTCTGCACTCACAATGCTGTAGGGTCATCAACCAGGGTGCAAAGTCAGTAGAGTACACAATCTTGATCCAATAAGGGACTGCACTCGTTGGATTTAGTTCAAAGAACCTTTTAAATCTTTATTGTGGTAACGTTTCGGTTCACAGACCCCTTCCCATCTGGTCTGAGGAAGGGGTCTGTGAACCCCAAAACGTTACCACAATAAAGATTGTGCCATCTTGCACTTCCAAGAAACATATGAGCTGCCCAAACAGGAACGCTCTCACTGGTCTTGTAAAGAAACTCACTTTTAATCAAGTGTCATATGAACGTAACTCAAAAACATTCACATGACACTTGATTAAAAGTGAGTTTCTTTACAAGACCCGTGAGTGTGTTCCTGTTTGTGCAGCTTTTATATATATATATATATATATATATATATATATATATATATATATATATATATATATATATGTGTGTGTTGATTGGATTAGCCGTTAGTCCAGAGATTTAGATATCAAAATAACAAGAGTATTGCATTGAGCAATGATACTTTTTTATTGGGCTAACTATGCATTTATAATATAACAAGCTTTCGGAGGAGTGTCTTCCTTTTTCAAGTCTGAAGCAATACTGACCAATTTGATGGAATTTACAGATTCTATCTTAAAACACAGGCTAAAAAGACAGAAAGTGTTACAGAGGTCTCAATGCAGGGGGGGAGGGGTGTTGTAAAAATCATGATTGGGGTTTAGGAGACAGGCAGATAGTGTCAGTAAAAGATTACAGCCAGGGAAAAAATAATATGGTAATACACACAGCATATACTGACATAAAGTTATATATCAACATAGAATCCATATGAATAAAGATGGTAAATTAGGTATACAGGGGAATATAAAATAGCCAAAAAAGGAGAAAGGAAAGAAAGAAAAAGAGGGGAATAATAATAATGACAAAAGTGTGGACATAGGCTTACCTGTGTACCTATGCATAGAGAGTGTTGAATATACAATGTAATTGACTACAGTACATGAAAGTACAATACAAAAAATGTTGATAATGGGTTAAGAAACCAGAGTCCACATTTAGTACAGAATTTAGCAAGTTGAAGTGCATTATCATTTTCATTTCAAAGGTTTTTCTTTCCATGGTGTTTTTGAAGTTGCCTCTGAGAATCTTGATTTTGAGGTTTTGGATGGAGTGGTCAGGTTGGGTGAAATGGTGACCAGCAGGGGTATAGTATTTTGTTTCACAGTGGTTTTTGATTGAGTGTCTGTGTAAGTTCATCCGAAGGTGCAGTTTTTGGCTTGTTTCTTCAATATAACATCCCACTTCACATACAGTGCAATGTATCATGTATACCACATTTGCAAATATACATGAATATGCCCCTTTAATATTATAGGATTTGCTCTAGTGATTATCTGTGTTGCTTTAACAAATGTGTTGACATCGTTTGCAAAGAGCTTTGTTGCAGGGCTTGGTTCCCAATCTGAGTGTTCTTTTTATCAAGGGGTAGCTTTCTGTGGACCAGTTTCTGTTTTAGGTTGGGTGGTTGTCTGAGTGCCAGGATAGGGGGTTTTGGAAAGCTTTTTTGAGTGTGGGATCCTCTAAGAGTAGTGGCTGTAAGTCTTTTATGATTTTTTGTATTCCTTCTAGCAGGGTTATATTTGACAACTAGTGGGATACGCAATATGTTTTTCTTCTCCCTGTATTGTAGCAAGTGTTCACATGGGGTATTAAGGGCAGAGTTCATTTGTTTGTTTATAACTCTTTTTTGTAACCTTTTTCTCAGAATGATTGGGATGAGGTGTTTGTCACGGTCCTTGGTGTCTGAGCAAATTCTGTGATATCTGGTGGCCTGACTGTAGATTATGGATTTTTTAATGTGATTGGGGTGGGAGCTGGAGCTGTGGAGGTAGCTACATCTATTTATTGGTTTCCTGTATATAGGTGAGTGTAGTTTGCCATTCTTTATGGATATTGTTGTATCAAGGAAGCTGACACAGTCTCTAGAAAAGTCAATTTTAAGCTTGATTGATGCATGAAATAGATTAAATGATTTATGAAAATATTCTAGGTTTTTTTCTCCTTCTGTCCATATGATGAAAATATCATCTATGTAGCGAAAGTATTTGAAGGGTTTGTGAGGGTGAGTAGCTAGGAATCTCTGTTCTAAATCAGCCATGAAGAGGTTTGTATACTGTGGCACCACAGTATGCAAACCTCTTCATGGCTGATTTACATAAACTACAACAACATCCACTGAGAATAACAGCACCTCATTCAAAACACAAACTGTCACCAACCAATAAAACCATTCAGAAAACTCAGGGATTGTGAACCTTTCAAACTACCACCTTTCAGAACCAGAGATATCAGTACTGTATAAAGGATTATCATTCTGTCCAAGTACAAATTTAGACAACATACAATTTTACACAGAATTAGAAGAATTCTTCAGGAGATTGCAGCTAAAATATTTTTTTTATGACAAAGAAAATACCAGCACTATGGAGGACTACAATGGAAGCAAAAAGAACACAATCTTCACACCTGCACCAGGACGCAACACAAAATTGGACAGCTATATTGAAAGCTTCAGGTTAAGAAAAGCATCCCTGCTTAACACACAGCAGAAAAAAGTAATGTATAACCTCTCACATTCAGAAAAAAACAATATAAAAAACTTAAAAAACAATGAGAATATTACCATTAAGCCTGCGGACAAGGGAGGAGCAGTGGTGATCATGAATACACAGGACTACATCACAGAGGGAAATAGACAATTATCAGATCAAACTTATTACAATAAACTGGAAAAGGACCCCACCCAGGAATACACTTTGCAACTTAGAAAACTAATAAAAACATTCCCTAAACACACGTAACTTAAACTGGACAAACTGGTGCCCTCTAACCCTAGCATAGGGACATTCTACATGCTCCCAAAAATCCACAAACCATGGAAAACAGGGAGACCAATAATAACTGACATGGACACTCTGACTGAGCAAATATCGGGCCTAGTGGAGAATATTCTTTAGCCCTTAGTTATTAACGCCACTAGCTTTATAAAAGACACCACCGATTTTCTTAACAAAATCAACCAGATAATAGAATTGCCAGAGGATACTAAACTTGTGACAATGGATGTGGAATCCCTGTACAGCAATATTCCACATAAGACAAAAACACAAGAGAGGCGCCCAAATGTGTGTATCCGTAGCAAACTGTGATATGAAGGTGTGATACGTTTTAACACAAACTACTCACAATTTGAAAGAGCACACTTATGTGCTTGTAGTATCGGGCTGAATATCTGAGCTACCCAGCTGGCTCCCTCCGGTCTCCACTCACTCCCAGTCTGTAAATACAAACACGCCCAAATGTGTGTATCTGTGATAGTATAATCAATTAGCACCAAACATTCCACACAGGGTACTCACAATTTGTTAGAGCACACCTATGTGCTTGTAGACGCAGGCTGGTTATTTAGAGCTAACCAGCTTGCTCACTCCGGTCTCAGAACTCCTCCACTGCAGGTGTATGGTAATACTAGGCTCATCCAATGAGTATCAAAGCCAATAGATAAAAACAAAGTATTTTATTCTTGTAACAATAATGGCTATGATACAATAGTTTGTATGGGTGGGCATACAGAAATATGCTACGCGTTTCTCGGCTATGACGGCCGTTTCATCAGGCATATTTTACATCAAACATTCGTCGGCTTTAATAGCCGCAATTACCATACATCCTGTATAAAAGATACCTCCCCCAATACAAGGGTGTGTGGAGTCTTTAACCAATCCCTATCTCTTATGTTCGTTCCTTGTAATCTGATTTGCCAGTTATACTGGATGTGTGTAGCTCTAAACCCAACTACCTGCATAATAGTATGCACAGCTGATCTGAGCTCCATTGATGCGAGCATTCTTTACATATAGTGCTAGGCGGAGCTATGTTACCTTTATATACGTACACTATGTTCCGTATGTTACTGGTATACCATTTTCTCGTGCATGGCTCATATATATATATATATGTGTATATGATCGTATATATAAAATTTATATACACATATATATAAAAATATAGATATGTTTACATCGCTCCTAGCTTATTTAAAAATGCTAAATTTAAATAAAGGACTATAATTATAAATAGCTAAAATAACTCTAATATAAAAAATTGTATATCTGTAGACAATTGCTATACTTGAAGGGTCAAGAGTCTATATTTCAATTTCACCGATTCCGAGGGCTAATAAGTGTAATGTATGTATATGTATCCTTGTAAAGATATGGTCACTAATTTCCTAGTTTGTATATTGCTGCGTGACCCTTTACGATAAAACTAAAGGATTTAGTTATTGACCTATTGTGCCTTAAATTCTAACCTAGAAAATGGACGGCCCATATTACTTTTAATATTTATTATTACTAATGATATACTATGCACTATATGGTGCTGATCCATGAATTTACAGTATTAGCTAATTGCTAATGTACCTTGCTTTTCTGTATTTTAACATAACTGTTGTACCTTACTTATTCTTTCTTGATATGCTAATATATATACAATATGTGTTATAACGATGAATAATTACGTGTGGTTAGGTGTAGAATATATTATCCCTTACTAGGTGATCTTAAAGTGTATTACACCATTTTGTGAATAGTGAGTTTGGGACGTGATGTTGGAACATTTAAAGACCCTAATACTACTACATAGTGATCTCGAATATGTTAAATGTACTTGCAATGTTTAATCTATGTGAATCTATATTTTTCTTAATGTGACTACCTATGGTTATGAATATTATTTTCGGTACAATCCTAATATAAATACCTATAGTCAAAAATTCTATACATTGTCATTATAGTGTAAATCATAAAATGAATAGTATTTAATAGTGTGTTAATGACTAATACAATCTTTAACATGTGAACTAATGATTATGGTGGATAGATATGTGCAGTGATACTACGTGAATAAAGTTAAATTCCTTTATTAGTGAGAATTAATAAATAATAATAATAGTGTTCCTAATTTAGTGTAATATTAAAACAAATTACATTCCCATATGTGGCTGGGATTTTGGTCTGATTATTATTTTTATTTTTATGGTACTCTATGTTCTATCCTAATAGTATTGAATAGTATTAAGATGGTATTGGACCAATACCTTCATCTAATATTCAATAGATAATCGTATTAAGATATATCTACTGTATAGCTTAAGGGGATAATCCCCTTTAATGATGCCATTTTTAGGACTAAAATTACTTATATATATAGGTCTATATCTTCCTTTCCTAACATGTCTATCCAAGAGGTTTTGATACAATATATCTATTGAAATGTATCTATTTAAAAGGCTGCAGAATCAATCACTTCATTGAGCCCATTAGGGAACAATGTACCAAACTTATAAATCCAAAAAGTTTCGTGTTGGCGCAACTTCGTGAATCTATTATATTTATTGGACCCTGGAATGCTTTCTATTGGTGTGATGTTAAATGTGCACTTTTCACCTTTGTGTTCTAACATAGAATGTCTTGATACACTGTGTTTGTCTGATAAATTCTTAATATTGCGAAGATGCTCACTCCACCTCATACGTATATTTCGCGTCGTGCGTCCCAAATATTGTATCCCACAGCTACAGGACAGCACATAAATTACAAAATTGGAGCTACAGTTCAAATATGCTCCAATCTGGAATATTTCTCCAGTACTATGGGCCTTGATGCTTTTAGTGCCATGTGTTATATATTTGCACATAAAACATCTAGTTTTTCCACATCTATAAGTGCCTATCCTCCCCTTGTTGTTCTTGATGGAATTATTTACAATGGCTTTTTTTGAAATTACCACTTTACTAGGGGCTAAGGTCTGTTTTACCGTGGGTGCCCTTCTGAAAACTACATTTGGTGAATTACTTAGATTTTTCTTTAGGATGGGATCCCTTAATAGAATCGGCCAATGTTTATGAAGTACTTTTTTAATGGATTTATGATTAGAGTTGAACTGGGTTACAAAGCAAGGTTGATCCATCTTGTTGTTTGTCTTTCTGTTACCCAATTCATCTGACTTCTTATTTCTTACAAGTAGAGAGGATCTATCGATTGTACATGCTTTTTTATATCCCTCTGTGATTATTTCTAGGGGGTATCCTTTTTCCTTAAATCTTTCTATCAGTATCTCAGATTGTTCACAAATTTGGCATCTGTACTGCAATTTCTTTTTATTCTGCAGAATTGACTATATGGTATTGTATTCTTCCACTGTCTATGGTGATTGCTTGTATAATGTAAAAAATTGTTGCAATCAACTGTTTTGAAATACGTTGAAGTACAGATGTTAAAATCCTCGTCTGTAGTTAGAATTAAATCTAAATATTCTATAGATTTGGTTTGTATATTGTAGGTAAATTGGATCCCCATTGAATTATCATTAAGGAAAGAACAAAAATCAGTGGCTTCTTCTCGTGTCCCTTTAAATATAAACAACAAATCGTCTATATACCGGCCATAGAACACCAGGTTGCCCCTCCAGCTAGAGTTATATATATATTTGTTCTCAAAATAACCCATAAATAAATTTGCAAAGCTGGGGGCAAACCTGGTGCCCATGGCCGTACCCTTGGTTTGCAAGTAAAAATTGTCTAAAAATTTAAAATAATTATGTTTTAAAATAAACTCAATTAATCTTAAAATATATTCTTTTTGTAGCGGAGGCATGTATATGTCCTGTTCCAAAAAATGCCTAACAGTGAACAGACCTAATTCATGAGCTATATTTGAGTACAATGCACTAACTTCTGCAGATACCCAAATTATATCTCTTTCACATTTTATATCTTTTAATTTATATAGTAGATCTGTAGTATCTCTAATAAAAGAAGGTAGGTTTTGGACATATTTCTGTAGAAAACTATCAATGTATTCAGAGAGTTTATCAGTGAGGCTATTAATGCCTGCAATAATAGGTCTACCCGGCGGTTTTGTAGGGTTTTTATGAATTTTGGGAAGATGGTAGTAGTAGGGAATTGATGAATGTATTTTAGTGAGATATCTCTTCTCTTTGGTATTCAAAATCCCCTCACTACTACCAAATTCCAAAATCAGCTGTAATTTTTTCAAGAATGTTTGTGTAGGATCCGTATCCAGTATCCTATAATATTCATTGTTATGCACTATATTTTTAGCTTCCCCAATATAGTCATCGTAGTCCTGTAGGACAATCCCACCCCCCTTGTCCGCCTGTCTGATGACTAATGATGTGTTGTTGGCTAAGGATTTGAGTGCTTTTTCTTCATTTGGCCACATTCTCTTGTGGCCACTAGAATAGCGGGGTAGTTTATCTAGGTCTTCCATAACCAATTGTTGGTATAAATCAATATAGGTCACATCATTTTTCGGGGGGTTGAAACTGGAAGGTAATGACAAAGATGTATGTACATATCCTTCAAACAATTCATCAATGATTGTCTCTGGTTCTACATAAATAGTTGGATTTTGTCTTTGACTGCCCATGTTATCTGTGAGGATGGGTGTACCTATAATTTCCTTTCTTTTGAGATTTTTAATGGCAAAATATCTTTGTAAAGAAAGCTTCCTTGTGTATTTATTGAGATCTACAAACAAATCAAAGATTTTATGAGGATTAGGGGGACAATATGAGAGACCTCTTCCTAATATTCTGATCTCATCATCTGATAGTTCGTGGGATGATAGATTGAAAATCCCTTTGCCTAGTTTTTGTAATTGCTCCTTTTTTGAGGTGTGCCCTCTCCCTCTTCTTCCCCGTTTGGAAATGGTCTTTTCTTTTTTTGCTGTCGCTGTGGTTGGGGTGGTGCAGTCTGGGGAGCTATATTCCTCCTCCACAGTGGCGCCAAATTGCGCACCCCTAAAAAATCAGCATTGGATGTTGAGGGTCTTTCTTTAGTGTTATGACTATTCTGGCCCATGTGTTCTTGGGGCATCTGGGTATTCATATTAAATGTATTATTGCCTCCTGGAAAATTACTATTCGTGTATTCTTGGATAGACTCCAATCTATTCCGTATGGGAATATGATTAGGGTTGCTTCCTGAATAATTATCACTTGACTGGTCTTGTAGGGATTCATATCTATTTTGTATGGGAATGTAATTAGGATTTTGATATGTTGGATTCTTGTAATTATGATGATAGCCATTAGATTGGTCATAATAGTTCTCCCTATTAGAATAAGATTGTGGGTACCTATTATGTGGCCCTTGTTTCACCACATTCTGGCTCCGTGGTTGTACATAATTGATACTTTGATAGGAAGAATGAGATTTGTTATAGTTATTATAATTGTTCTTATTTCGGTTTTTATTGTGTTGGACCACTGTCCACCTATTCTTATCCTTAGATTCCACTGTTCTTTTATTATAGGTATAAACCACACCTTCGGCGTAGTCATCCTCATCTCTTTTAAATTTCCCATTCTTTATCCTAATAATCTCATTCTGGTATTCATCTACTGCTTTTATAGTCTCACTATTTAGCCTTTGGTATTCTGAGCGCTCCTTCATAGGCTCTAATTCTTTTTGTATTTGATCAATTTCTATTTCAAGAGTATCAACCAGCTTCTGCCTATGGTCAATTAAAAGATCTATCAAATTAAAAGAACATTCGTCTAAAATTTTGAACCATTTTTCACTTAATTCTAAATCATTTTTAAAAGAACAATGTTTAAAAATTCTAAGTCCCCTGGGGATCTGTTTTTTTTTCCCTGTATTTCTTAAGACAGTCGAGGTCCCACCAGTGTCTATGCTCATTCTTTAATAAATCCCCTAATTTGGCGAATAAAGTGTCAATACTTTTAATCACTAAGGGACCCGGACTGTCTCCTTCACTATTCGATGGTGGATTAAAGGAATTTCTCCTATTGCGTCTTTCTGTTGCAGATAGCATATTTAGATGTTAGTGACCCAATCTAATTGACTAAAAATAGCTACTTAGATTAAGTGTGGCGCCACTGTGGAGGAGGAATATAGCTCCCCAGACTGCACCACCCCAACCACAGCGACAGCAAAAAAAGAAAAGACCATTTCCAATCGGGGAAGAAGAGGGAGAGGGCACACCTCAAAAAAGGAGCAATTACAAAAACTAGGCAAAGGGAATTTCAATCTATCATCCCACGAACTATCAGATGATGAGATCAGAATATTAGGAAGAGGTCTCTCATATTGTCCCCCTAATCCTCATAAAATCTTTGATTTGTTTGTAGATCTCAATAAATACACAAGGAAGCTTTCTTTACAAAGATATTTTGCCATTAAAAATCTCAAAAGAAAGGAAATTATAGGTACACCCATCCTCACAGATAACATGGGCAGTCAAAGACAAAATCCAACTATTTATGTAGAACCAGAGACAATCATTGATGAATTGTTTGAAGGATATGTACATACATCTTTGTCATTACCTTCCAGTTTCAATCCCCCGAAAAATGATGTGACCTATATTGATTTATACCAACAATTGGTTATGGAAGACCTAGATAAACTACCCCGCTATTCTAGTGGCCACAAGAGAATGTGGCCAAATGAAGAAAAAGCACTCAAATCCTTAGCCAACAACACATCATTAGTCATCAGACAGGCGGACAAGGGGGGTGGGATTGTCCTACAGGACTATGATGACTATATTGGGGAAGCTAAAAATATAGTGCATAACATTGAATATTATAGGATACTGGATACGGATCCTACACAAACATTCTTGAAAAAATTACAGCTGATTTTGGAATTTGGTAGTAGTGAGGGGATTTTGAATACCAAAGAGAAGAGATATCTCACTCCAATACATCCATCAATTCCCTACTACTACCATCTTCACAAAATTCATAAAAACCCTACAAAACCGCCGGGTAAACCTATTATTGCAGGCATTAATATCCTCACTGATAAACTCTCTGAATACATTGATAGTTTTCTACAGAAATATGTCCAAAACCTACCTTCTTTTATTAGAGATACTACAGATCTACTATATAAATTAAAAGATATAAAATGTGAAAGAGATATGATTTGGGTATCTGTAGATGTTAGTGCATTGTACTCAATGATAGCTCATGAATTAGGTCTGTTCACTGTTAGGCATTTTTTGGAAGAGGACATATACATGCCTCCGCTACAAAAAGAATATATTTTAAGATTAATTGAGTTTATTTTAAAACATAATTATTTTAAATTTTTAGACAATTTTTACTTGCAAACCAAGGGTACGGCCATGGGCACCAGGTTTGCCCCCAGCTTTGCAAATTTATTTATGGGTTATTTTGAGAACAAATATATATATATAACTCTAGCTGGAGGGGCAACCTGGTGTTCTATGGCCGGTATATAGACGATTTGTTGTTTATATTTAAAGGGACATGAGAAGAAGCCACTGATTTTTGTTCTTTCCTTAATGATAATTCAATGGGGATCCAATTTACCTACAATATACAAACCAAATCTATAGAATATTTAGATTTAATTCTAACTACAGACGAGGATTTTAACATCTGTACTTCAATGTATTTCAAAACAGTTGATTGCAACAATTTTTTTACATTATACAAGCAATCACCATAGACAGTGGAAGAATACAATACCATATAGTCAATTCTGCAGAATAAAAATAAATTGCAGTACAGATGCCAAATTCCGTGAACAATCTGAGATACTGATAGAAAGATTTAAGGAAAAAGGATACCCCCTAGAAATAATCACAGAGGGATATAAAAAAGCATGTACAATCGATAGATCCTCTCTACTTGTAAGCAATAAGAAGTCAGATGAATTGGGTAACAGAAAGACAAACAACAAGATGGATCAACCTTGCTTTTTAACCCAGTTCAACTCTAATCATAAATCCATTAAAAAAGTACTTCATAAACATTGGCCGATTCTATTAAGGGATCCCATCCTAAAGAAAAATCTAAGTAATTCACCAAATGTAGTTTTCAGAAGGGCACCCACGGTAAAACAGACCTTAGCCCCTAGTAAAGTGGTAATTTCAAAAAAAGCCATTGTAAATAATTCCATCAAGAACAACAAGGGGAGGATAGGCACTTATAGATGTGGAAAAACTAGATGTTTTATGTGCAAATATATAACGCATGGCACTAAAAGCATCAAGGCCCATAGTACTGGAGAAATATTCCAGATTGGAGCATATTTGAACTGTAGCTCCAATTTTCTCCTGTTAAGTGTGGTCAGTCCACGGGTCATCATTACTTCTGGGATATTAACTCCTCCCCAACAGGAAGTGCAAGAGGATTCACCCAGCAGAGCTGCTATATAGCTCCTCCCCTCTACGTCACCTCCAGTCATTCTCTTGCACCCAACAAATAAATAGGATGTGTGAGAGGACTGTGGTGATTATACTTAGTTTTATACCTTCAATCAAAAGATTGTTATTTTATAATAGCACCGGAGTGTGTTATTCCTTCTCTTGTAGAATTTGAAGAAGAATCTACCTGAGTTTTTTCTATGATTTTAGCCGGAGTAGTTAAGATCATATTGCTGTTTCTCGGCCATCTGAGGAGAGGTAAACTTCAGATCAGGGGACAGTGGGCAGATTAATCTGCAAGAGGTATGTAGCAGCTTATTATTTTCTGACAATGGAATTGATGAGAAAATTCTGCCATACCGACATAATGTAAACTCAGCCTTAAATGCAGTAGCAGCAACTGGTATCAGGCTGTCATGTATGTATATTTTACACTTCAGTATTCTGGGGAATGGCACTTCACTGGAATTATACTGTATGCATAAGACTTTAGCCTAATTTGCAGGGACTAGCAACAGGCTTTTTTTTTTTTTTTTTTTTTTTTTAAATATATTTTTATTGAGGTACTTAAATTAGGCTTACAAACAGTATAATCAAACAAAAAGAAATGCCAATCAGTACAGAAGGATGATATACATTTCAAAATTAGTACTATAATAGTATATGAAACCTTATGCACAGCTCATCAGTGAAATATTAAACAAATATACATGACAAACTTACATGTATGATGCCTATTGAAAAGGAACCCTTCCAAAGCAAATCTAATAGGTCACTCTTGGACCTATAATAAGGAAACATATCTAACAGGGGGGGAAGGTATAATGGAATGACGAGACCTCTCTTGGATCTCACTTTAGTAACCTCTATTTTTGTTTTATTTTTAATATGCCTGAATGAGTGGATATCATGGGAGAGATTAGGAGTAAGACAAGCTTGAGTAAATATAGATTCTATAGTATTTTTGAAGCTACAAAACATATCTGGGTGTATAGATATCCTGGGGGAAATAGAGAGTAACTGTATAAACTGCTTTGTTTTAGAGTGTTTTTGCAGCTAAGAAACATGCTTGCGATTTTCTAGTTTTACAGCAGTATGGATAAAGCAAAAACAATTCTAGAATACTGGTAAATAAACAAATTGGGATTGCTCTTTTATGCAGACTAGATTATGTATACACGGCACCACAACATATGCAAGGTATATTTTAGCTAATAGCTGTAGGTCACTCAAAAGTAAGTAAGGTGCAGACATCAAAGATATGAAGTTAAATATGGGAAAAAAGAGAATTCTGTACAGTCAGATGGGTTTACCAGTGGAGCCTAGGGTGTACACTCCTGGATGAAGACATGCTATAAGTGTCAGTTAATCAACATAGGAGGTACGTAAAGTTGTAGGGGAAAACATAAAGTACAAGGAATATAGATTACTGTTCCTAATGAATTAGATGGTAGGTAGGGAAGCATGGAGGGCATACACTCATATACAACGTTCTATACATAATCAAAATTAACGTTGCAGCTAAAAAAGGAGATAAGATGATAGAATGGCTGGCGGAGATAAAAATGGGAGATAAGAAACACTATAAAAGGGGTCATGAGACAGCTATGCACCTCCAGACATACACAGGATCCCGCCATCCCGGCCGCAGACAGCGCGACCCAGCGCATGCCAATGGGAAGTAGAAAATAAAAATAGTTATATATGTCTCAAAGGGCCAGAGTACAAGATAACATTGGTCAATTTGTTGCCACTAGGTGAGGAAAATTTAATATATTCATCCTGCAAATATACATTAGGAAAGGATTAAACAGCGATAATTAGTTGTGTTAGCAGGGTAATCTAAATTCACAGCTGCAGCACTTTTACAACATTTAACCTGCAATCAACATGGTAAATAAACATTGACCTCAAAACACGGAAGATGTGGCTAGTAGTCATTTAACATAAACAACATAGGCATATTTACCTACCCTGTATTTACATGCAATCTCCACAACCAGTGATATATAGGCTCCCAAGGATTTACCTAAATGAAAACTGTCTATAAGAAGCTGGACTGACAGTATTAGAAAAATTATATTTGGTTAGGACAGTAACAATAACATTAAGATACTAATCATGGCTAGAAAAATATGCCTAGTAAGACCAGTAAAATTGAACAAAACCCTACAGTCCTGAGTGCTAAAAACTTGAACAATGTTCCTCAGAGTAATCCATGCTGGATTACAAGAGTCAATAGTAAGACCAGTAAAATTGAACAAAACCTTACAGTCCTGAGTGCAAAAAACTTGAACAATGTTCCTCAGAGGAGTCCATGTTAGATTACAGAAGTCAATTTAACAGGTGATGAGGGTATGCTTAACACCGTTATCCATGCAATTATTAACATCTAGCCTACCCCTGTTTTAGTACATGCAAACCTAGAACATTGCTTATAACTCTGGGGCAGGCTATCTGCCAAGCTGTGCAAGGCGATATCAAAGGTGCGAGCCATCTCGGGTAGATGCCATACTCTTTGCAGCGCCTGCTGCGTACTTTGTGGGCCTTGAGTGGCTGCCGTTGGGATGCTGTATATAGGCCTTAGCTTCGTCCAGGCCAAACTGTTCAACGGCATCGCTCGCTCACCTCGGGGGACGCTAGGAGATTGGGCAGGAGCAATGAGATTGGTCTTAGCCGGCTTGTCATGATTCCCCATAACAAGCGGCATTAACTCTCTCCTCTGTATAACAGCATCCGTGGGAGGTAAGTCGATCTGCGGCGTTAGTGAAAGGCTACAGTCCATGGTAGGCTCCAAGTTACATGGTGCCGCCCTCGTAGCTTCAATGTTGCTCATCTGGGTTAAGTCACTGTCGCTCCTCCAGGCCGCATCCACTGCTCTCTCAAGTCTAACAAAGTGGTCATCCAGGATCTCAGTGATTAGCGTAAGCCAGTATGCTCCCCTAGACTCCATCTGGTGCGATAATAGGTAAGACTCTGCTGAGAGGGTTATAACAGTGTCTGGCAAGAAAACACTGTCGCTTAACGACAAGTCCACAAAGGGTACCCGCCGGGGGGTCAAACAAAATGAAGACAGTCTTCAGTGTAGAATGGAAGCCCGACTAGTTGGTAAAAGTTTTGCAGCCACGAGGATGTTAATAAAATGGCCTCCGCTTCTGTGTGCTCAAGGTAGAGCTCCGGTCCTGGGTGCAAGGGATACCACCAAGGGCTAAATTTGGCCGTTGCCCACTAATAGACAAAAGTTCAAGGTATGCGTGAGAGGTTTCACAGGATCTAATTCTTAAGAATAAGAAGGATAGAGCTGTTTATGGCTTAATCAGGACCGGAGCAGTGAGATTGTGCGGCCATTCTCGGGCACTTCAGGCTCCGCCCCCAGCAACAGGCTTTTTAATAACACTTAATTTATTTATGTTAAACGTTTTTTGCTGGCATGTAAAATCGTTTAATTTTCTGAGGTACTGGGTGAAAAAATGTTTGGGCACTATTTTTTCCACTTGGCAGTCGTTTTTATTTAATTTATGACAGTTTACTGATCTCTCTCACTGTTGTGTATGAGGGGGAGGGGCCTTTTTTGGCGCTTTTGCTACGCATCAAAAAATTCAGTCAGAAGTTTATTGTCTTCCCTGCATGATCCGGTTCATCTCTACAGAACTCAGGGATCTTCAAAACTTGTTTTGAGGGAGGTAATCACTCACAGCAGAGCTGTGAGATTGTAGTTGACTGTGATAAAAAACCTTTATTTCTGTATTTTTTTTTCTGCTATCAGGGTTAATTATCCTTTGCTAATGGGAGCAATCCTTTGCTAAAAGTGTGTTTTTTTACAAAGATTTGATGCTATAACTTTTCAGTTTATCAATTTTCAACTGTCATAACTTTTTCTGTGCTTCTTATAGGCACAGTACGTTTTGCATATTATAGTAAATTACTTGAAAAGTATTTCCAAGTTGCTAGTTTATTTGCTAGTGTGTTAAACATGTCTGATTCAGAGGAAGCTATCTGTGCTATATGTGCTAAAGCCAAAGTGGAGCCCAATAGAAATTTATGTACTAACTGCATTGATGCTACTTTAAATAAAAGTCAATCTGTACAAATTGAACATATTTCACCAAACAACGTGGGGAGAGTTATGCCGACTAACTCGCCTCACGTGTCAGTACCTGCATCTCCCGCTCGGGAGGTGCGTGATATTGTAACGCCGAGTACACCTGGGCGGCCATTACAAATCACATTACAGGATATGGCTACTGTTATGACTGAAGTTTTGGCTAAATTACCAGAACTAAGAGGTAAGCGTGATCGCTCTGGGGTGAGAACAGAGTGCGCTGATAATATTAGGGCCATGTCAGATACTGCGTCACAATTTGCAGAACATGAGGACGGAGAGCTTCATTCTGCGGGTGACGGTTCTGATCCAAACAGACTGGATTCAGATATTTCAAATTTTAAATTTAAGCTGGAAAACCTCCGTGTATTACTAGGGGAGGTGTTAGCGGCTCTGAATGATTGTAACACAGTTGCAATACCAGAGAAATTGTGTAGGTTGGATAAATATTTTGCGGTACCGTCGAGTACTGACGTTTTTCCTATACCTAAGAGACTTACTGAAATTGTTACTAAGGAGTGGGATAGACCCGGTGTGCCGTTCTCACCCCCTCCAATATTTAGAAAGATGTTTCCAATAGACGCCACCACACGGGACTTATGGCAAACGGTCCCTAAGGTGGAGGGAGCAGTTTCTACTTTAGCTAAGCGTACCACTATCCCGGTGGAGGATAGCTGTGCCTTTTCAGATCCAATGGATAAAAAGTTAGAGGGTTACCTTAAGAAAATGTTTGTTCAACAAGGTTTTATATTGCAACCTCTTGCATGCATTGCGCCTGTCACGGCTGCAGCAGCATTTTGGTTTGAGTCTCTGGAAGAGACACTTGAATCAGCTCCATTAGATGAGATTACACACAAGCTTAAAGCCCTTAAGTTAGCTAACTCATTTATTTCGGATGCCGTAGTACATTTAACTAAACTTACGGCTAAGAATTCCAGATTCGCCATTCAGGCGCGCAGAGCACTGTGGCTAAAATCCTGGTCAGCTGATGTTACTTCTAAATCTAAATTGCTTAATATTCCTTTCAAAGGGCAGACCTTATTCGGGCCCGGGTTGAAAGAAATTATCGCTGACATTACAGGGGGTAAAGGCCATGCCCTGCCTCAAGACAGAGCCAAACCTAAGGCTAGACAGTCTAATTTTCATTCCTTTCGTAATTTCAAAGCAGGAGCAGCATCAACTTCCTCTGCACCAAAACAGGAAGGAGCTGTTGCTCGCTACAGACAAGGCTGGAGACCTAACCAGTCCTGGAACAAGGGCAAGCAGGCCAGGAAACCTGCTGCTGCCCCTAAGACAGCATGAATCGAGGGCCCCCGATCCGGGAACGGATCTAGTGGGGGGCAGACTTTCTCTCTTCGCCCAGGCTTGGGCAAGAGATGTCCAAGATCCCTGGGCGTTAGAGATCATATCTCAGGGATACCTTCTGGACTTCAAATCCTCTCCCCAAAGAGGGAGATTTCATCTGTCAAGGTTGTCAACAAACCAAATAAAGAAAGAGGCGTTTCTACGCTGCGTACAAGATCTTTTATTAATGGGAGTGATCCATCCGGTTCCGCGGTCGGAACAAGGACAAGGGTTTTACTCAAATCTGTTTGTGGTTCCCAAAAAAGAGGGAACTTTCAGGCCAATCTTGGATTTAAAGATCCTAAACAAATTCCTAAGAGTTCCATCATTCAAAATGGAAACTATTCGGACAATTTTACCCATGATCCAAAAGGGTCAGTACATGACCACAGTGGATTTAAAAGATGCTTACCTTCACATACCGATTCACAAAGATCATTACCGGTATCTAAGATTTGCCTTTCTAGACAGGCATTACCAGTTTGTAGCTCTTCCATTCGGATTGGCTACGGCTCCAAGAATCTTCACAAAGGTTCTGGGTGCTCTTCTGGCGGTACTAAGACCGCGAGGAATTTCGGTAGCTCCGTACCTAGACGACATTCTGATACAAGCTTCAAGCTTTCAAACTGCCAAGTCTCATACAGAGTTAGTACTGGCATTTCTAAGGTCGCATGGATGGAAGGTGAACGAAAAGAAGAGTTCTCTCTTTCCACTCACAAGAGTTCCCTTCTTGGGGACTCTGATAGATTCTGTAGAAATGAAGATTTACCTGACAGAAGACAGGTTAACAAAGCTTCAAAATGCATGCCGTGTCCTTCATTCCATTCAACACCCGTCAGTAGCTCAATGCATGGAGGTGATCGGCTTAATGGTAGCGGCAATGGACATAGTACCCTTTGCACGCCTACATCTCAGACCGCTGCAATTGTGCATGCTAAGTCAGTGGAATGGGGATTACTCAGACTTGTCCCCTACTCTGAATCTGGATCAAGAGACCAGAAATTCTCTTCTATGGTGGCTTTCTCGGCCACATCTGTCCAGGGGGATACCATTCAGCAGGCCGGACTGGACAATTGTAACAACAGACGCCAGCCTACTAGGTTGGGGCGCTGTCTGGAATTCTCTGAAGGCTCAGGGACTATGGAATCAGGAGGAGAGTCTCCTACCAATAAACATTCTGGAATTGAGAGCAGTTCTCAATGCCCTTCTGGCTTGGCCCCAGTTAACAACTCGGGGGTTCATCAGGTTTCAGTCGGACAACATCACGACTGTAGCTTACATCAACCATCAGGGAGGGACAAGAAGCTCCCTAGCAATGATGGAAGTATCAAAGATAATTCGCTGGGCAGAGTCTCACTCTTGCCACCTGTCAGCAATCCACATCCCGGGAGTGGAGAACTGGGAGGCGGATTTCTTAAGTCGTCAGACTTTTCATCCGGGGGAGTGGGAACTTCATCCGGAGGTCTTTGCCCAAATACTTCGACGTTGGGGCAAACCAGAGATAGATCTCATGGCGTCTCGACAGAATGCCAAGCTTCCTCGTTACGGGTCCAGATCCAGGGATCCGGGAGCGGTTCTGATAGATGCTTTGACAGCACCTTGGACCTTCGGGATGGCTTATGTGTTTCCACCCTTCCCGATGCTTCCTCGATTGATTGCCAGAATCAAACAGGAGAGAGCATCAGTGATTCTAATAGCGCCTGCATGGCCACGCAGGACTTGGTATGCAGATCTAGTGGACATGTCATCCTGTCCACCTTGGTCTCTACCTCTGAAACAGGACCTTCTGATCCAGGGTCCCTTCAAACATCAAAATCTAATTTCTCTGAAGCTGACTGCTTGGAAATTGAACGCTTGATTTTATCAAAACGTGGTTTTTCTGAGTCAGTTATTGATACCTTAATACAGGCTAGGAAGCCTGTTACCAGAAAGATTTATCATAAGATATGGCGCAAATACTTATATTGGTGCGAATCCAAGAGTTACTCATGGAGAAAGGTTAGGATTCCGAGGATATTGTCTTTTCTACAAGAAGGTTTAGAAAAGGGTTTATCCGCTAGTTCCTTAAAGGGACAGATTTCAGCTCTGTCCATTCTTTTACACAAACGTCTGTCAGAAGTAACGGACGTTCAAGCTTTTTGTCAGGCTTTAGCTAGGATCAAGCCTGTGTTTAAAACTGTTGCTCCACCATGGAGTTTGAACTTAGTTCTTAATGTTTTACAGGGTGTTCCGTTTGAACCCCTTCATTCCATTGATATCAAGCTGTTATCTTGGAAAGTTCTATTTTTAATGGCGATTTCCTCGGCTCGAAGAGTCTCTGAGTTATCCGCCTTACATTGTGATTCTCCTTATCTGATTTTTCATTCAGACAAGGTAGTTCTGCGTACTAAACCTGGGTTCCTACCTAAGGTGGTCACTAACAGGAATATCAATCAAGAGATTGTGGTTCCATCTTTGTGTCCTAATCCTTCTTCGAAGAAGGAACGTCTGCTACACAATCTAGATGTAGTCCGTGCCCTTAAATTTTATCTACAGGCAACTAAGGATTTTCGACAAACGTCTTCCCTGTTTGTCGTTTATTCTGGTCAGAGGAGAGGTCAAAAAGCTTCGGCTACCTCTCTCTCTTTTTGGCTTCGTAGCATAATTCGGTTAGCCTATGAGACTGCTGGACAGCAGCCTCCTGAAAGAATTACAGCACATTCTACTAGAGCTGTGGCTTCCACTTGGGCCTTTAAGAATGAGGCTTCTGTTGAACAGATTTGCAAGGCTGCAACTTGGTCTTCTCTTCATACTTTTTCCAAATTTTACAAATTTGATACTTTTGCTTCTTCGGAGGCTGTTTTTGGGAGAAAGGTTCTTCAGGCAGTGGTTCCTTCCGTATAAAGAGCCTGCCTGTCCCTCCCGTCATCTGTGTACTTTAGCTTTGGTATTGGTATCACAGAAGTAATGATGACCCGTGGACTGACCACACTTAACAGGAGAAAACAAAATTTATGCTTACCTGATAAATTCCTTTCTCCTGTAGTGTGGTCAGTCCACGGCCCGCCCTGTTTTTTTATGGCAGGTAAAAAAAATTTGAATTATACTCCAGTCACCACTACACCCTTTGGCTTATCCTTTCTTGTTGGTCCTTGGTCGAATGACTGGAGGTGACGTAGAGGGGAGGAGCTATATAGCAGCTCTGCTGGGTGAATCCTCTTGCACTTCCTGTTGGGGAGGAGTTAATATCCCAGAAGTAATGATGACCCGTGGACTGACCACACTACAGGAGAAAGGAATTTACCAGGTAAGCATAAATTTTGTTTTGTAATTTATGTGCTGTCCTGTAGCTGTGGGATACAATATTTGGGACGCACAACGCGAAATATACGTACGAGGTGGAGTGAGCATCTTCGCAATATTAAGAATTTATCAGACAAACACAGTGTTTCAAGACATTCTATGTTAGAACACAAAGGTGAAAAGTGCACATTTAACATCACATCAATAGAAAGCATTCCAGGGTCCAATAAATATAATAGATTCACGAAGTTGCGCCAACGTGAAACTTTTTGGATTTATAAGTTTGGTACATTGTTCCCTAATGGGCTCAATGAAGTGATTGATTCTGCAGCCTTTTAAATAGATACATTTCAATAGATATATTGTATCAAAACCTCTTGGATAGACATGTTAGGAAAGGAAGATATAGACCTATATATATAAGTAATTTTAGTCCTAAAAATGGCATCATTAAAGGGGATTATCCCCTTAAGCTATACAGTAGATATATCTTAATACGATTATCTATTGAATATTAGATGAAGGTATTGGTCCAATACCATCTTAATACTATTCAATACTATTAGGATAGAACATAGAGTACCATAAAAATAAAAATAATAATCAGACCAAAATCCCAGCCACATATGGGAATGTAATTTGTTTTAATATTACACTAAATTAGGAACACTATTATTATTATTTATTAATTCTCACTAATAAAGGAATTTAACTTTATTCATGTAGTATCACTGCACATATCTATCCACCATAATCATTAGTTCACATGTTAAAGATTGTATTAGTCATTAACACACTATTAAATACTATTCATTTTATGATTTACACTATAATGACAATGTATAGAATTTTTGACTATAGGTATTTATATTAGGATTGTACCGAAAATAATATTCATAACCATAGGTAGTCACATTAAGAAAAATATAGATTCACATAGATTAAACATTGCAAGTACATTTAACATATTCGAGATCACTATGTAGTAGTATTAGGGTCTTTAAA
This sequence comes from Bombina bombina, assembly GCF_027579735.1. Lineage (NCBI taxonomy): Eukaryota > Metazoa > Chordata > Amphibia > Anura > Bombinatoridae > Bombina > Bombina bombina. The sequence continues at coordinate 1,394,771,367 of NC_069500.1, forward strand.
TGTTCCAACATCACGTCCCAAACTCACTATTCACAAAATGGTGTAATACACTTTAAGATCACCTAGTAAGGGATAATATATTCTACACCTAACCGCACATAATTATTCATCGTTATAACACATATTGTATATATATTAGCATAACAAGAAAGAATAAGTAAGGTACAACAGTTATGTTAAAATACAGAAAAGCAAGGTACATTAGCTAATACTGTAAATTCATGGATCAGCACCATATAGTGCATAGTATATCATTAGTAATAATAAATATTAAAAGTAATATGGGCCGTCCATTTTCTAGGTTAGAATTTAAGGCACAATAGGTCAATAACTAAATCCTTTAGTTTTATCGTAAAGGGTCACGCAGCAATATACAAACTAGGAAATTAGTGACCATATCTTTACAAGGATACATATACATACATTACACTTATTAGCCCTCGGAATCGGTGAAATTGAAATATAGACTCTTGACCCTTCAAGTATAGCAATTGTCTCCAGATATACAATTTTTTATATTAGAGTTATTTTAGCTATTTATAATTATAGTCATTTATTATCGATTTTAAATTTAGCATTTTTAAATAAGCTAGGAGCGATGTAAACATATCTATATTTTTATATATATGTGTATATAAATTTTATATACGATCATATACACATATATATATATATGAGCCATGCACGAGAAAATGGTATACCAGTAACATACGGGACATAGTGTATGTATATAAAGGTAACATAGCTCCGCCTAGCACTATATGAAAAGAATGCTCGCATCAATGGAGCTCAGATCAGCTGTGCATACTATTATGCAGGTAGTTGGGTTTAGAGCTACACACACCCAGTATAACTGGCAAATCAGATTACAAGGAACGAACATAAGAGATAGGGATTGGTTAAAGACTCCACACACCCTTGTATTGGGGGAGGTATCTTTTATGCAGGATGTATGGTAATTGCGGCTATAAAAGCCGACAAATGTTTGATGTAAAATATGCCTGATGAAACGGCCGTCATAGCCGAGAAACGCGTAGCATATTTCTGTATGCCCACCCATACAAACTATTGTATCATAGCCATTATTGTTACAAGAATAAAATACTTTGTTTTTATCTATTGGCTTTGATACTCATTGGGTGAGCCTAGTATTACCATACACCTGCAGTGGAGGAGTTCTGAGACTGGAGGGAGCCAGCTGGTTAACTCTAAATAACCAGCCTGCGTCTACAAGCACATAGGTGTGCTCTAACAAATTGTGAGTACCCTGTGTGGAATGTTTGGTGCTAATTGATTATACTATCACAGATACACACATTTGGGCGTGTTTGTATTTACAAACTGGGAGTGAGTGGAGACCGGAGGGAGCCAGCTGGGTAGCTCAGATATTCAGCCCGATACTACAAGCACATAAATGTGCTCTTTCAAATTGTGAGTAGTTTGTGTTAAAACGTATCACACCTTCACAGTTTGCTACGGATACACACATTTGGGCGCCTCTCTTGTGTTTTTGTCTTTTCAGAGCTACTACCACACAGTGGAGGAAGGGAGAGAGCAGCCTGGGTGTTCGGTATACAAGCCCCTAAGTGTGAAACCAACTCTGTAATTTGGACTTTGAAAAAAGACTTTGGGCTTTCTTCTACATAAATTGGACAGATTTCTTTTCCTTGAGGGATATTGTATGTATTTAGCATATATATTTGTATGTTTATTGTGATTTAGGGTTATATAGGAATCTGTGTAAAGCTCATAGTGCCCTCTGGTGTATGGCCTAGGTTATACACCATCTGGTTTTGGTCAATATTCCACATAAAGATGGTATTGATGACTGATTAAACTTTCTTTCCTTAGACAGCTCTAACCAGACATATATTGCTTCTACAGTCAGTAAACTTACAGAATTCATACTCATCTACAATTATTTCATCTTCAATAACTCCATCTATTTACAAACCATGGGAACAGCCATGGGCACCAAAATGGTACCACAGTATGCAAACCTCTTCATGACTGATTTAGAACAGAGATTCCTAGCTACTCACCCTCACAAACCCTTCAAATACTTTCGCTACATAGATGATATTTTCATCATATGGACAGAAGGAGAAAAAAAAACTAGAATATTTTCAGAAATCATTTAATCTATTTCATGCATCAATCAAGCTTAAATTTGATTTTTCTAGAGACTATGTCACCTTCCTTGATACAACAATATCCATCACAAATGGCAAACTACACTCATCTATATACAGGGAACCAGCAGATAGATGTAGCTACCTCCACAGCTCCAGTACCCACCCCAATCACATTAAAAAATCCATAATCTGCAGTCAGGCCACCAGATATCACAGAATTTGCTCAGACACCAAGGACCATGACAAACACCTCATCACACTGTCCCAATCATTCAGAGAAAAAGGTTACAAAACAAGGATTATAAACAAACAAATGAACTCTGCCCTTAATACCTTACGTGAACACTTGCTACAATATAGGGTGAAGAAAAACATATAGTTTTCAAATATAACCCTGCTGTAGAAGGAATATGAAAAATCATAAAATACTTACAGCCACTACTCTTAGAGGATCCCACAATCAATTTTTTTTTCAAAAACCCCTATCTTGGCACTCAGACAACCACCTAACCTAAAACAGAAACTGGTCTATAGAAAGCTACCCCTTGATAAAAAGAACACCCAGAATGGATCCAACAAAGCTCTCTGCAAACTATGTCAACACATTTGTGAAAGGAACACATCTAATTACAAGAGCAAATCCTATAACATTAAAGGGGCATATTCATGTATATCTGCAAATGTGGTATACATGATACATTGCACTGCATGTGAAGTGGGATGTTATATTGGAGAAACAAGCCAAAAACTGCACCTTCGGATGAACTTACACAGACACTTAATCAAAAACCAATGTGAAAAAAATACTGTACCCCTGTTGGTCACCATTTCACTCAACCTGACCACTCCATCCAAAACCTCAAAATCAAGATTCTCAGAGGCAACTTCAAAAACACCATGGAAAGAAAAACCTTTGAAATGAAAATGGTAATGCACTTCAACTTGCTAAATTCTGGACTAAAAGTGGACTCTGGTTTCTTAACCCATTATCAAATTTTTTTGTAATGTACTTTCATATACTGTAGTCAATTACAATATATATTCCACACGCTCTGTGCATAGGTACGCAGGTAAGACTATGTCCACACTTTTGTCATTATTATTATTCCCCTCTTTTTCTTTCTTTCCTTTCTCCTTTTTTTACTATTTTATATTCCCATGTATACCTAATTTACCATCTTTATTCATATGGATTCTATGTTGATATATAACTTTATGTCAGTATATGCTGTGTGTATTACCACATTTTTTCCCCTGACTGTAATCTTTTACTGACACTATCTGCCTGTCTCCTAAACCCCCATCATGATTTTTATGACACCCCTCCTCCCCCTGCATTCAGACCTCTGTAACACTTTCTGGCCTAGATTTGGAGTTTGGCGGTAGCCGTGAAAACCAGCGTTAGAGGCTCCTAACGCTCGTTTTAGGCTACCGCCGGTATTTGGAGTCACTCAAAATAGGGTCTAACGCTCACTTTCCAGCCGCGACTTTTCCATACCGCAGATCCCCTTACGTAAATTGCGTATCCTATCTTTTCAATGGGATTTTTATAACTCCGGTATTTAGAGTCGTTTCTGACATCTAACGACAAAACTCCAGCCGCAGGAAAAAAGTCAGTAGTTAAGAGCTTTCTGGGCTAACGCCGGTTTATAAAGCTCTTAACTACTGTGCTCTAAAGTACACTAACACCCATAAACTACCTATGTACCCCTAAATCGAGGTCCCCCCACATCGCGACACTCGAAAAAAATTTTTTAACCCCTAATCTGCCGACCGCCACCAACGTTATACTTATGTACCCCTAATCTGCTGCCCCTAACACCGCCGACCCCTGTATTATATTTATTAACCCCTAACCTGCCCCCCACAACGTCGCCGCCAGCTACCTACACTTATTAACCCCTAATCTGCCAACCGCAAAGCGCCGCCACCTACGTTATCCTTATGTAAGCATCAGGTCAAAAAAGGAAAATAGCACCAATGAGTCGTAGCGTCTGTTATGGTAAGAAATGTTTATTGTACAATCCAATGTTAGGGTACAAACAGAGTCACAGTGGAGAACGCCTGACGCGTTTCGCGCATGCGTAGATGTGCTTCTTCTCCGAAGAAGCGCATCTACGCATGCGCGAAACGCGTCAGGCGTTCTCCACTGTGACTCTGTTTGTACCCTAACATTGGATTGTACAATAAACATTTCTTACCATAACAGACGCTACGACTCATTGGTGCTATTTTCCTTTTTTGACCTGATGTTTCCAAGCGGTTGGGTTTACCGCTTCAAGCACCATATACCAGCATAAGCCACCTCCGGGTTACAGAGCCGTTATTATTTTGCCTTTACGGATTACTTCCCCCCCCCCCCAGGAAACACCACTTGGTTCAGCCTTGCAACGTCACAGGTGAGGTACTGAGGAAACGTCCATGCGTCGGATCAGCTGACACGCCGAGAAGGGAAACACAGACTGCACCCCCCCGAAGGGGTTTACCGCCCATTCGAGGAGAAGTACAGGAGTATTCCCAGGCACCCCACCATCGGATTGGAGGGTAAGAATTGATCGGAGACGCAATACTGTGATTTAACACTGCCACCCGTGACTACTAGGCTTTTTGAGACACCTGGAAACTGTGGTACTTTACTTTCATTCTATGTTATACTTTGTCCATAAGGCACAACGGACTCTGTTCCTACCCCAGTGACTTTACATACTGACTTTTTTTGGTTCTTTACTAATACACAATCAATTTGGACCGAGAATTTCCCCACGACTGGGTGCTTTGTTATACGTTTTTGAGCACCAGGGGATTATTTGATTCTGAACACAGTTTTTTTTTCCTTTTGATGATTTATTTATCCTTATGTAACCCTAATCTGCTGCCCCTAACACCGCCGACCCCTATATTATATTTATTAACCCCTAATCTGCCCCCCTCAACGTTGCCTCCACCTGCCTACACTTATTAACCCCTAATCTGCCGACCGGACCTGAGCGCTACTATAATAAAGTTATTAACCCCTAATCCGCCTCACTAACCCTATAATAAATAGTATTAACCCCTAATCTGCCCTCCCTAACATCGCCGACACCTAACTTCAAACATTAACCCCTAATCTGCCGACCGAATCTCGACGCTATTCTAATAAATGTATTAACCCCTAAAGCTAAGTCTAACCCTAATACTAACACCCCCCTAAGTTAAATATAATTTAAATCTAACGAAATTAATTAACTCTTATTAAATAAATTTTCTCCAACATAGGTGTGTCCGGTCCACGGCGTCATCCTTACTTGTGGGATATTCTCCTCCCCAACAGGAAATGGCAAAGAGCCCAGCAAAGCTGGTCACATGATCCCTCCTAGGCTCCGCCTTCCCCAGTCATTCTCTTTGCCGTTGTACAGGCAACATCTCCACGGAGATGGCTTAGAGTTTTTTAGTGTTTAACTGTAGTTTTTATTATTCAATCAAGAGTTTGTTATTTTAAAATAGTGCTGGTATGTACTATTTACTCTGAAACAGAAAAGAGATGAAGATTTCTGTTTGTAAGAGGAAAATGATTTTAGCAACCGTTACTAAAATCGATGGCTGTTTCCACACAGGACTTTTGAGAGGAATTAACTTCAGTTGGGGGAAACAGTGAGCAGACTTTTGCTGCTTGAGGTATGACACATTTCTAACAAGACGATGTAATGCTGGAAGCTGTCATTTTCCCTATGGGATCCGGTAAGCCATTTTTTATTACATAAAGAAAAAAAGGGCTTCACAAGGGCTTTTAAGACTGTAGACATTTTCTGGGCTAAAACGATTTATATATAAGCATATTTTATACCCCATAGCCTTGAGGAATTATTTTAATCTTGGGAACTATGTAAAATAACCGGCAGGCACTGTATTGGACACCTTATTCTCTAGGGGCTTTCCCTAATCATAGGCAGAGTCTCATTTTCGCGCCTCTATTGCGCACTTGTTTTTGGGAAGCATGACATGCAGATGCATGTGTGAGGAGCTCTGATACATAGAAAAGACTTTCTGAAGGCGTCATTTGGTATCGTATTCCCCTTTGGGCTTGGTTGGGTCTCAGCAAAGCAGATACCAGGGACTGTAAAGGGGTTAAATATAAAAACGGCTCCGGTTCCGTTATTTTAAGGGTTAAAGTTTCCAAATTTGGTGTGCAATACTCTTAAGGCTTTAAGACACTGTGGTGAAATTTTGGTGAATTTTGAACAATTCCTTCATACTTTTTCACATTTGCAGTAATAAAGTGTGTTCAGTTTAAAATTTAAAGTGACAGTAACGGTTTTATTTTAAAACGTTTTTTGTACTTTGTTATCAAGTTTATGCCTGTTTAACATGTCTGAACTACCAGATAGACTGTGTTCTGTATGTGGGGAAGCCAAGGTTCCTTCTCATTTAAATAGATGTGATTTATGTGACACAAAATTTAGAGAAAATGATGCCCAAGATGATTCCTCAAGTGAGGGGAGTAAGCATGGTACTGCATCATCCCCTCCTTCGTCTACACCAGTCTTGCCCACACAGGAGGCCCCTAGTACATCTAGTGCGCCAATACTCCTTACTATGCAACAATTAACGGCTGTAATGGATAATTCTATCAAAAACATTTTAGCCAAAATGCCCACTTATCAGCGAAAGCGCGACTGCTCTGTTTTAGAAAATACTGAAGAGCATGAGGACGCTGATGATATTGGTTCTGAAGTGCCCCTACACCAGTCTGAGGGGGCCAGGGAGGTTTTGTCTGAGGGAGAAATTTCAGATTCAGGGAAAATTTCTCAACAAGCTGAACCTGATGTGATTACATTTAAATTTAAATTGGAACATCTCCACGCTCTGCTTAAGGAGGTGTTATCTACTCTGGATGATTGTGAGAATTTGGTCATTCCAGAGAAATTATGTAAAATGGACAAGTTCCTAGAGGTCCCGGGGCCCCCCGAAGCTTTTCCTATACCCAAGCGGGTGGCGGACATTGTAAATAAAGAATGGGAAAGGCCCGGTATACCTTTCGTCCCTCCCCCCATATTTAAAAAATTGTTTCCTATGGTCGACCCCAGAAAGGACTTATGGCAGACAGTCCCCAAGGTCGAGGGGGCGGTTTCTACTCTAAACAAACGCACCACTATACCCATAGAAGATAGTTGTGCTTTCAAAGATCCTATGGATAAAAAATTAGAAGGTTTGCTTAAAAAGATGTTTGTTCAGCAAGGTTACCTTCTACAACCAATTTCATGCATTGTTCCTGTCACTACAGCAGCGTGTTTCTGGTTCGATGAACTAGAAAAGGCGCTCAATAATAATTCTTCTTCTTATGAGGAGATTATGGACAGAATTCATGCTCTCAAATTGGCTAATTCTTTCACCCTAGACGCCACTTTGCAATTGGCTAGGTTAGCGGCGAAAAATTCTGGTTTTGCTATTGTGGCACGCAGAGCGCTTTGGCTAAAATCTTGGTCAGCGGATGCGTCTTCCAAGAACAAATTGCTTAACATTCCTTTCAAGGGGAAAACGCTGTTTGGCCCTGACTTGAAAGAGATTATCTCTGATATCACTGGGGGCAAGGGCCACGCCCTTCCTCAGGATAGGTCTTTCAAAGCCAAAAATAAACCTAATTTTCGTCCCTTTCGCAGAAACGGACCAGCCCCAAGTGCTACGTCCTCTAAGCAAGAGGGTAATACTTCTCAAGCCAAGCCAGCCTGGAGGCCAATGCAAGGCTGGAACAAAGGAAAGCAGGCCAAGAAACCTGCCACTACTACCAAGACAGCATGAGATGTTGGCCCCCGATCCGGGACCGGATCTGGTGGGGGGCAGACTCTCTCTCTTCGCTCAGGCTTGGGCAAGAGATGTTCTGGATCCTTGGGCACTAGAAATAGTCTCCCAAGGTTATCTTCTGGAATTCAAGGGGCTTCCCCCAAAGGGGAGGTTCCACAGGTCTCAATTGTCTTCAGACCACATAAAAAAACAGGCATTCTTACATTGTGAAGAAGACCTGTTAAAAATGGGAGTGATTCATCCTGTTCCATTAGGAGAACAAGGGATGGGGTTCTACTCCAATCTGTTCGTAGTTCCCAAAAAAGAGGGAACATTCAGACCAATCTTAGATCTCAAGATCCTAAACAAGTTTCTCAAGGTTCCATCGTTCAAAATGGAAACCATTCGAACAATTCTTCCTTCCATCCAGGAAGGTCAATTCATGACCACGGTGGATTTAAAGGATGCGTATCTACATATTCCTATCCACAAGGAACATCATCGGTTCCTAAGGTTCGCATTCCTGGACAAGCATTACCAGTTTGTGGCACTTCCGTTCGGATTAGCCACTGCTCCAAGAATTTTCACAAAGGTACTAGGGTCCCTTCTAGCGGTGCTAAGACCAAGGGGCATTGCAGTAGTACCTTACTTGGACGACATTCTGATTCAAGCGTCGTCCCTTCCACAAGCAAAGGCTCACACGGACATTGTCCTGGCCTTTCTCAGATCTCACGGATGGAAAGTGAACGTAGAAAAAAGTTCGCTATCTCCGTCAACAAGGGTTCCCTTCTTGGGAACAATAATAGACTCCTTAGAAATGAGGATTTTTCTGACAGAGGCCAGAAAATCAAAACTTCTAAACTCTTGTCAAATACTTCATTCTGTTCCTCTTCCTTCCATAGCGCAGTGCATGGAAGTAATAGGTTTGATGGTAGCGGCAATGGACATAGTTCCTTTTGCGCGAATTCATCTAAGACCATTACAACTGTGCATGCTCAGTCAGTGGAATGGGGACTATACAGACTTGTCTCCGACGATACAAGTAGATCAGAGGACCAGAGATTCACTCCGTTGGTGGCTGTCCCTGGACAACCTGTCACAGGGGATGAGCTTCCGCAGACCAGAGTGGGTCATTGTCACGACCGACGCCAGTCTGGTGGGCTGGGGCGCGGTCTGGGGACCCCTGAAAGCTCAGGGTCTTTGGTCTCGGGAAGAATCTCTTCTCCCGATAAATATTCTGGAACTGAGAGCGATATTCAATGCTCTCAAGGCTTGGCCTCAGCTAGCAAAGGCCAAGTTCATATGGTTTCAATAAGACAACATGACGACTGTTGCGTACATCAACCATCAGGGGGGAACAAGGAGTTCCCTGGCGATGGAAGAAGTGACCAAAATCATCCAATGGTCGGAGACTCACTCCTGCCACTTGTCTGCAATCCACATCCCAGGAGTGGAAAATTGGGAAGCGGATTTTCTGAGTCGTCAGACATTTCATCCGGGGGAGTGGGAACTCCATCCGGAAATCTTTGCCCAAATTACTCAATTGTGGGGCATTCCAGACATGGATCTGATGGCCTCTCGTCAGACCTTCAAGGTTCCTTGCTACGGGTCCAGATCCAGGGATCCCAAGGCGACTCTAGTAGATGCACTAGTAGCACCTTGGACCTTCAAACTAGCTTATGTATTCCCGCCGTTTCCTCTCATCCCCAGGCTGGTAGCCAGGATCAATCAGGAGAGGGCATCGGTGATCTTGATAGCTCCTGCGTGGCCACGCAGGACTTGGTATGCAGACCTGGTGAATATGTCATCGGCTCCACCATGGAAGCTACCTTTGAGACGAGACCTTCTTGTTCAAGGTCCGTTCGAACATCCGAATCTGGTCTCACTCCAACTGACTGCTTGGAGATTGAACGCTTGATCTTATCAAAGCGAGGGTTCTCAGATTCTGTCATTGATACTCTTGTTCAGGCCAGAAAGCCTGTAACTAGAAAAATCTACCACAAAATATGGAAAAAATATATCTGTTGGTGTGAATCTAAAGGATTCCCTTGGGACAAGGTAAAAATTCCTAAGATTCTATCCTTTCTTCAAGAAGGTTTGGAGAAAGGATTATCTGCAAGTTCTTTGAAGGGACAGATTTCTGCCTTGTCTGTGTTACTTCACAAAAAGCTGGCAGCTGTGCCAGATGTTCAAGCCTTTGTTCAGGCTCTGGTTAGAATCAAGCCTGTTTACAAACCTTTGACTCCTCCTTGGAGTCTCAATTTAGTTCTTTCAGTTCTTCAGGGGGTTCCGTTTGAACCCTTACATTCCGTTGATATTAAGTTATTATCTTGGAAAGTTTTGTTTCTGGTTGCAATTTCTTCTGCTAGAAGAGTTTCAGAATTATCTGCTCTGCAGTGTTCTCCCCCTTATCTGGTGTTCCATGCAGATAAGGTGGTTTTACGTACTAAACCTGGTTTTCTTCCGAAAGTTGTTTCTAACAAAAACATTAACCAGGAGATAGTAGTGCCTTCTTTGTGTCCGAATCCAGTTTCAAAGAAGGAACGTTTGTTGCACAATTTGGATGTAGTTCGTGCTCTAAAATTCTATTTAGATGCTACAAAGGATTTTAGACAAACATCTTCTTTGTTTGTTGTTTATTCTGGTAAAAGGAGAGGTCAAAAAGCAACTTCTACCTCTCTCTCTTTTTGGATTAAAAGCATCATCATATTGGCTTACGAGACTGCCGGACGGCAGCCTCCTGAAAGAATCACAGCTCATTCCACTAGGGCTGTGGCTTCCACATGGGCCTTCAAGAACGAGGCTTCTGTTGATTAGATATGTAAGGCAGCGACTTGGTCTTCACTGCACACTTTTACTAAATTTTACAAATTTGATACTTTTGCTTCTTCTGAGGCTATTTTTGGGAGAAAGGTTTTGCAAGCCGTGGTGCCTTCCATCTAGGTGACCTGATTTGCTCCCTCCCTTCATCCGTGTCCTAAAGCTTTGGTATTGGTTCCCACAAGTAAGGATGACGCCGTGGACCGGACACACCTATGTTGGAGAAAACAGAATTTATGTTTACCTGATAAATTACTTTCTCCAACGGTGTGTCCGGTCCACGGCCCGCCCTGTTTTTTTTAATCAGGTCTGATAATTTATTTTCTTTAACTACAGTCACCACGGTATCATATGATTTCTCCTATGCAAATATTCCTCCTTTACGTCGGTCGAATGACTGGGGAAGGCGGAGCCTAGGAGGGATCATGTGACCAGCTTTGCTGGGCTCTTTGCCATTTCCTGTTGGGGAGGAGAATATCCCACAAGTAAGGATGACGCCGTGGACCGGACACACCGTTGGAGAAAGTAATTTATCAGGTAAACATAAATTCTGTTATTCCTATTTAAAGCTAAATACTTACCTGTAAAATAAATCCTAATATAGCTACAATATAAATTATAATTATATTATAGCTATTTTAGGATTTATATTTATTTTACAGGTAACTTTGTATTTATTTTAACCATGTACAATAGCTATTAAATAGTTAAGAACTATTTAATAGCTAAAATAGTTAAAATAATTACAAATTTACAGCAACAACATGGGAGCGCTCAGACGCCCGTTCTGTGTGTGGCCTCGGCTCGCGCTTCACGTAAGGTGCCGCCCCTCTTGAGTAGGTCCTGACGTCTCAATGACGACTCCTGGAAACTCCGTCAATCCGGTGCAAGTGGTAAAACGATCCACCACCGCTTGCACTAATATGATAGCAACATCCACTGCACACGACATGATGGTCACTGAAGAAGTTTAATATATATGAAACGCGTTTGACCTGCTGTATTGCCTGTTGTAACCGCTTTTGCCAAATTAAGTTACTGAATACAAGACTTTTTATTTCACCAGTTTGGAGCCTTTGTCCTTTATTTCCGTTACATGGTTTTGTTTGTCAATTGCCGTGTGCAGTGGATGTTGCTATCATAATTACAAATTTACCTGTAAAAGAAATCCTAACCTAAGTTACAATTAAACCTAACACTAAACTATCAATAAATTAATTAAATAAACTACCTACAATTATCTACAATTAACCTAACACTACACTATCAATAAATTAATTAAATACAATTGCTACAAATAAATACAATTAAATAAACTAGCTAAAGTACAAAAAATAAAAAAGAACTAAGTTACAAAATATAAAAAAATATTTACAAACATAAGAAAAATATTACAACAATTTTAAACTAATTACACCTACTCTAAGCCCCCTAATAAAATAACAAAGCCCCCCAAAATAAAAAAATGTCCTACCCTATTCTAAATTACTAAAGTTCAAAGCTCTTTTACCTTACCAGCCCTGAACAGGGCCCTTTGCGGGGCATGCCCCAAGAAATACAGCTCTTTTGCCTGTAAAAAAAAACATACAATACCCAAGCCCCCCAACATTACAACCCACCACCCACATACCCCTAATCTAACCCAAACCCCCCTTAAATAAACCTAACACTAAGCCCCTGAAGATCATCCTACCTTGTCTTCACCTCACCGGGTATCACACCGATCCGTCCAGAAGAGCTCCTCCGATGTCCTGATCCAAGCCCAAGCGGGGGGCTGAAGAGGTCCATGATCCGGCTGAAGTCTTCATCCAAGCGGGGCAGAAGAGGTCTTCCATCCGATTGAAGTCTTCATCCAAGCGGCATCCATCCGGAGCGAAGCGGCAGCATCCTGAAGACCTCCACCGCGGAACATCCATCCTGGCCGACGACTGAACGACGAATGACGGTTCCTTTAAATGACGTCATCCAAGATGGCATCCCTCAAATTCCGATTGGCTGATAGGATTCTATCAGCCAATCGGAATTAAGGTAGGAATATTCTGATTGGCTGATGGAATCAGCCAATCAGAACCAAGTTCAATCCGATTGGCTGATCCGATCAGCCAATCAGATTGAGCTCGCATTCTATTGGCTGATCGGAACAGCCAATAGAATGCAAGCTCAATCTGATTGGCTGATCGGATCAGCCAATCGGATTGAACTTGGTTCTGATTGGCTGATTCCATCAGCCAATCAGAATATTCCTACCTTAATTCCGATTGGCTGATAGAATCCTATCAGCCAATCGGAATTCGAGGGACGCCATCTTGGATGACGTCATTTAAAGGAACCGTCATTCGTCGTTCAGTCGTCGGCCAGGATGGATGTTCCGCGGTGGAGGTTTTCAGGATGCTGCCGATTCGCTCCGGATGGATGCCGCTTGGATGAAGACTTCAATCGGATGGAAGACCTCTTCTGCCCCGCTTGGATGAAGACTTCAGCCGGATCATGGACCTCTTCAGCCCCCCGCTTGGGCTTGGATCAGGACATCGGAGGAGCTCTTCTGGACGGATCGGTGTGATACCCGGTGAGGTGAAGACAAGGTAGGATGATCTTCAGGGGCTTAGTGTTAGGTTTATTTAAGGGGGGTTTGGGTTAGATTAGGGGTATGTGGGTGGTGGGTTGTAATGTTGGAGGGGCTTAGGTATTGTATGTTTTTTTTTACAGGCAAAAGAGCTGTATTTCTTGGGGCATGCCCCGCAAAGGGCCCTGTTCAGGGCTGGTAAGGTAAAAGAGCTTTGAACTTTAGTAATTTAGAATAGGGTAGGGCATTTTTTTATTTTGGGGGGCTTTGTTATTTTATTAGGGGGCTTAGAGTAGGTGTAATTAGTTTAAAATTGTTGTAATATTTTTCTTATGTTTGTAAATATTTTTTTATTTTTTGTAACTTTTTATTTTTTATTTTTTGTACTTTAGCTAGTTTATTTAATTGTATTTATTTGTAGCAATTGTATTTAATTAATTTATTGATAGTGTAGTGTTAGGTTAATTGTAGATAATTGTAGGTAGTTTATTTAATTAATTTATTGATAGTCTAGTGTTAGGTTTAATTGTAACTTAGGATAGGATTTATTTTACAGGTAAATTTGTAATTATTTTAACTATTTTAGCTATTAAATAGTTCTTAACTATTTAATAGCTATTGTACATGGTTAAAATAAATACAAAGTTACCTGTAAAATAAATATAAATCCTAAAATAGCTATAATATAATTATAATTTATATTGTAGATATATTAGGATTTATTTTACAGGTAAGTATTTAGCTTTAAATAGGAATAATTTATTTAATAAGAGTTAATTAATTTCGTTAGATTTAAATTATATTTAACTTAGGGGTGTGTTAGTATTAGGGTTAGACTTAGCTTTAGGGGTTAATACATTTATTAGAATAGCGGCGAGATTCGGTCGGCAGATTAGGGGTTAATAATTGAAGTTAGGTGTCGGCGATGTTAGGGAGGGCAGATTAGGGGTTAATAATATTTATTATAGGGTTAGTGAGGCAGATTAGGGGTTAATAACTTTATTATAGTAGCGCTCAGGTCCGGTCGGCAGATTAGGGGTTAATAAGTGTAGGCAGGTGGAGGCGACGTTGAGGGGGGCAGATTAGGGGTTAATAAATATAATATAGGGGTCGGCGGTGTTAGGGGCAGCAGATTAGGGGTACATAAGGATAACGTAGGTGGCGGCGCTTTGCGGTCGGCAGATTAGGGGTTAATAAGTGTAGGTAGCTGGCGGCGACGTTGTGGGGGGCAGATTAGGGGTTAATAAATATAATATAGGGGTCGGCGATGTTAGGGCAGCAGATTAGGGGTACATAGGGATAATGTAAGTAGCGGCGGTTTACGGAGCGGCAGATTAGGGGTTAATAATAATATGCAGGGGTCAGCGATAGCGGGGACGGCAGATTAGGGGTTAATAAGTGTAAGGTTAGGGGTGTTTAGACTCGGGGTACATGTTAGAGTGTTAGGTGCAGACGTAGGAAGGGTTACCGCATAGCAAACAATGGGGCTGCGTTAGGAGCTGAACGCGGCTTTTTTGCAGGTGTTTGGTTTTTTTTCAGCTCAAACATCCCCATTGTTTCCTATGGGGGAATCGTGCACGAACACGTTTTTGAGGCTGGCCGCGTCCGTAAGCAACTCTGGTATCGAGAGTTGAAGCTGCGTTAAAAATGCTCTACGCTCCTTTTTTGGAGCCTAACGCAGCCTTTATGTGGACTCTCAATACCAGAGTTATTTTCATGGTGCGGCCAGAAAAAAGCCGGCGTTAGTTTCTCGGGTGATTACCGACAAAACTCCAAATCTAGGCCTTTGTCTTTTTAGCCTGTGTTTTAAGATAGAATCTGTAAATTCCATCAAATTGGTCAGTATTGCTTCAGACTTGAAAAAGGAAGACACTCCTCCAAAAGCTTGTTATCTTATAAATGCATAGTTAGCCCAATAAAAAAGTATAAATAACATTTTTTTCTTTTCTTTTCTATGTGAATAACATAGGAATGTATTTTTTTCCTAACACAACCTTGGCCTTAGTGCAGTTGAGTTAGCACAGTTTCATGCGAGTGTGTTAATTTTAGTGGGACTGTTTTCCGTTTGTTCAATGTATATGCTTCTCCAAATAGTATAGAATGTTTGCTTTATTTTGAAACATTAAAGTTTTTCTGTCAGGTCGAGATCAAACTTTTTTTTGGTTGGGGATTTTAATTGTATTATTAAGAATGGGGACAAAGAGGGTGGGAGTGATTGTAGGATGGATATCTCAGGGAATTTTTTTAGTTTATCTGCATAAATCTTTCAGTTTAAAGGATTCCTTCTTGTGGTGGGATAAAAAAATAAATTGATTTTTGTTTTTTTATCTAAATTTCTAGGTGTTGATGATTTTTCTTTAAAGAGGATACCCTTTACGGATCATGCCCTTTTGATGTGTAAGGTGAATTGTGATTTATTATTATTAAACTTTATTTATGAAGCGCCATCATATTCCGCAGCGCTGTCCATGGATACAGATCATTTAAATAAAACAATAGTATAAAACTTTAAGACTAAGAGACAGGACAGAATTTACAAACACATACAGGAGGAATCAAGGGCCCTATTCCCATGGGAACTTACAATCTAGAAGGGTAGGAGGTTGGGTAACATGAGGTGAGGACTGCAAGATTGAGAAAGATGTTAATGCAGAGTTAGAGGAGGGAAATGTTGTTAGGTAAAAGGAATATTATTGAGTTGGGTGGTAGGCTTCTCTGAACAGAAAAGTCTTCAGAGAGCATTTAAAGGAAGAAATATTTGGGCAAAGCCTAACAGCATGAGGGAGAGTGTTCCAGAGGGTAGGTTCTGCACGACAGAAGACCTGCAGTCTAGCATGAGAGGAGGTGATAGTCGCAGAAGCAAGGAGCAGGTAATTGTTGGATCTTAGTGGGTGGGCTGGAGTATAATTGTTGATTAGAGAGGATAGGTAGAGGTGAGTGGAGTTGGTGAGTGCTTTGTATGCAAGGGTGAGAATTTTGAATTTAATTCTGCAGTGTATGGGGAGCCAATGAAGGGACTCGCAGAGAGGTGCAGCAGATACAGAGCGATGGGAAAGGTGGATCAGTCTGGCAGAGGCATTTAGGATGGATTGAAGAGGGGAGAGGCGGGGAAGAGGAAGGCCAGTAAGTAGGTTATTGCAGTAGTCAAGTCGGGAAATAACAAGGGAGTGGATTATTTGCTCTGTGGTGTTAGCGCACAGAAAAGGTTGAATCTTGGAAATGTTGCGTAGATGGTTGCGGCAGGATGTAGAAAGCGATTGGATATGGGGGGTGAAGGATAGATTTGAGTCAAGTGTAACTCTGAGGCAGCGGACTTGGGGCGATGGGGAAATGTTGATGCCGTCAACAGGGATAGAGAAGTCACAGGTCGGCGTAGAGCTTGAGGGGGGATAAGAAGGAGCTCAGTCTTGGACATGTTAATACCAGATAAGCAGTTGCTGACATGAGAAAGTACAGAGGGAGAGAGAGCAGGGGTGGAGAGGTAGATCTGGGTGTCATCAACATAGAGGTGATATTTGAAGCCATAACTGTTGATAAGTTTACCCAGTGAAGAAGTATAAATGGAGAATAGTAGAGGACCCAGAACAGATCCTTGAGGTACTCCAACAGACAGAGGCATTAGAGAGGAGGAGTCATTGGCAAATGACACAGAAAAAGACCTGTGAGAAAGATAAGAGTAAAACCAGGAAAGAGCAGTGCCACAGAGGCCAAAAGAGCTAAGGGTCTGTAGGAGGAGGGGGTGGTAAACTGTGTCGAAGCCAGCTGAGAGGTCAAGTAGGATGAGTATGGAGTAGTGGCCAATATTTTTAGCAGAGAGAAGATCGTTCGTTACCTTGGTAAGGGCAGTCTCATTTGAGTGTTTGGAGCGGAATCCGGATTGCAGGGGGTCAAGCAAGGATTTGGCAGACAGGAAGTGGGTTAGGTGATTATAAACTAGTTTTTCAAGGAGTTTTGATGTTAGTGGGAGCAGTGATATTGGTCAGTA